>NC_087475.1:108197825-108822825 GCF_036417665.1 Passer domesticus | reverse complement strand
GTTTTGCCACAAATGGACATAGAAAGGAAATCTCAACAGGACCCACTGTGTGGACCAATGGACTAGTACTTTTTCTAATACTCTGCTGCAGTGGAAGTAGCTCCTTCCCTAGGATTATTTAGGAGTTTTGCCAAATTGCCTTGCCATTTACCCATGCCTGAAAACTGTCCTGACCCCTGGCATCATCACACATATTGAATATGTTCAATAGCTAATTCTGCATTAAGTGTCTGTAACTTCTCTGCCTTTGCTGATGTGGGAATGAGGCTGATGCTATAGCTCTAAGGATTGTTAATGACATCTCTTGAACCAGAGAACTCTTTGTGTCCTGTGATATAAAATTAAGAATTGTCAAAGAATAAAATCTATTTTACTTCAAGCTTGAAAAAGAAACAGATAAGGCCAAAATTTCAAAGACTGAGTGATATGGAAAGAGTTGAAGCACTTAACCAGTGACTTTAAATCTTGCTGTCAACAGATATTAGCAAATCTGACCAATTTAATTCTATTCTAAGGCTTACTACCATCCAAACACTCCAGGATACAAAGCCTATGTACATGTGGGAGGATGGATTGTAGGAGAATAGAGATAGTGCTGAAGGCAATCTTGCCCTTGAGGAGTTACAGCTTTACTAATTACCAAAGAGTAGGAGCAGGCTTGACCTTAATATGCCCATTCTTAAGGATGGGTATTATAAAAGAGTGGGTTAGTGGATAGAGAGGAGAACTGGAACTTGTTGGCTGTGCTGTGAAGAGCAGTAAGGGTTAGGTGGTCATGCAAGCGACAGGAAGGAGTCAGCTGGCTGTGCAGAAGGAAGAGTAAAGGAGTCAGTGTTATGAGGAGCTGCTTGTGGGAACTCACAGAGAGAAGGTATGAAAGATTTATAGTAAGATGATAAACTGACAGTGGTAGTCAAATTGGTGCCAAGCACCGATGCCAACAATTGGTGGTCCATACGGGGATGAGTCTTGACATGTACATGCAAACATTTAAAAAAATAATTTGAAAAAAGCAATATGCAGGTGTTACATGTAAATGCAACTACACTTTTCAACTGAAAAAAAGGTGATATCCAGGACAGAGTTGGCTTGCAGAAACCACAAGTCTGTCTTCACTGCAATCCAGCCACTTTATGCAGTGTACTGACAGCCGCATCTTGATTTCCATGGAATGGCACATAATCTAGACACATACTTGAATGAGGAGAGAAGCAGCTGCTGCCACATTCTTTTCAGCTGTTGCACTGTGGTATTCTGAGTCCTCAGACTGAGTTCTGTGGTCTGACTTTGTGAACTTGGATTTAGAAAGTCAGGTAGCTGAAGCATGGCGGGGAGGTGGTCCATTCTGGTTCATTTCTAGTCTTAGGAAACACACCTGAGCTGCAGACTTGATTTACTTTTCAAAGTTCCTAACACATCAGCATCTGCCACCTCAGCAAGGTTAAAGTTTAGCTCTGTCCAAGTTTAGCCTCTATCCAAGCTCTGTCCTAAAGGGCTGATAAGACTGACAGCCTTACCTCCATGAGATGAGATTTTGACCAGAGTCACCATAGCCAATAATAAGAAGAGTTATTAGACCTAAAGGAAAGGAGCCAGAGCAATTGCCAACTTTTGACATTTAAATTACATTGCTATTAACTTAAGCAATATATTTTCAAGTTGTCAGAGACTTGCAAGTCTTCAGAAACTAGGGAGAAACAATAGTGTGCACAGAGACCGTTTGAAGTGCAGCTAAATAACTGTCAGGTTTTTTGTAAATATCACAACAAATCAGAGATAAAGCACTTTTCCCTGTGGCAGAAGCAGACCAGGGATAAATTTTGGTCCTAAGCCTAGTGATTGCTCCTTACCACTTATACAATAGTGCTAATCTGGATAAAAACAGGCTTTGGGGTAGAGAATGGAAGAAGAAGCATATCCTATACTAAGGCAAGTTTGAAGATTTGTCTTTTTATAATTAAACTCTGCCATTAGATGTGCAAATTGTAGCCTGCCTGCTCTCCCCAGACTACTAAGCACTCAATGGCTCTTGCTACTTAACTTTTACAAAAGAAAATGTATATCAATTAAATAGGTCCCTTAGCAGGCAATTGTGTCAAAACTTAATCCCATACTCACCTTTTTGATTGTGTGATGAAGTGGATCACTGCACATTCAGCAGATAGAAAAAGATGTCTTCCTGGGGAGATTTTGTGGTTGCACCCAGCTGAGCATGTTGCTTTCTAGAAATCTATCCTTATAAAGAGAAATATGCTTCCATTCAAGTCTAGGATGAAGAGATTTTAAAGCGCAGTAATTTAAGATGTAACCAGGTTGATTTTCTATTTTGAGTGCATTTTGTGTGCTATACTGTGATATTTTTTATTATTACTTTGGCATTCCAAGATATTTGATGCGCCTTTTCATAATCAGACTTTTGTCATTGGCTTGGGTTTATATATATATATTTAAATATATTCAATGCTGGATTAAGCGCACATTTGCTTTTTTGACAAAGATGGCAAGGTTGTAATACCATCTCTCCTCAGTTTTAATCTTAGATCATAGTAATCCAAAATTAGATGTTCAGAAGGCATGGTAGCAATAATGACTACTAACAGTTTTCCCTCTGGACAATGTCTTTAGGTGCACAGGATAAACAAAACTGTCTGCTGAAGGCAATAATTACATGAGCTAAGCATCTGCTTGCTAAAACTAGCCAATTTTTTTCTATAATTTGCTTTCCATGTGAGAACACTGAGCGCATCTTCACAAGATTATGAAAGGAAACATTCTAACTGGTAGCAGCTGATACAACTACAGCAATAGTTCACCCTCCACACACGTTCCTCCTATTTTCCCACTGGGACATTTATATCTAAAAGTACTTTTCAAATGAGATGAAAACAGTATTGAATAATAAATAAAAAAAAACCCAACAAGAATATACAACATGTCTGGTTGCTCTTTATGGTGAGTTAACTGTTTCAGTACGACTTGAAGTTCTTAATTTTTTGCAGCTCAACTTTACGCACTATGAGCCATTTTTTTTGACATCATCCACCTGCTCCTAATTCCCTCTAGTCTCACATTAGATGCTCTGAAATTCCAATCTCCCGGGTTGTATGCTAATCTTCTACAAGACACACTTCTTCAGGAATAGTCTGTGTTTATAAAGCAAATCCTTCCACAATATTTTGCTAAGCTATTCAAAAGGAGGGGGGAAATTATACTCAGCCCAAGAAACTTAAATTGAGGCAAGACATAGTTCATTTGATGAAAACTCTACATGGTATTCAGAGGGGCTACTCAGATGGAGACAGCTGGTCTGATGACCCCAGGTCTACATTAGAGCTAAGTGAAGACCTTGCTTTCTCTGAGCTCTGCCAGAGTACAAGCAAAGGTGCAGCCACACCGAAAGACCAACAGGGCTAATTCTAGTTATGCTAGAAATTATCTTGCTGGAGTTTTTCCAGAGGTGAATGAAGTTTGCCATGTTCAGAGACTTATCGTGATCTTCACATCAAGATGAAGAGAGAATGAGATGAACCTGAAGGATTAGATGATTAATATAAAGGCACTTACCTGATTTTCTCTTGGTACTTCTGCATTTTTGGAGTGCCCCAGCAGCTCAGGACTAGTTCTGGAGAGACAGCTCCCAGGAAATGAAATAGCAGCTAGAAAAGAATAAGAACTGGGTGTCAGCATTGACAAGAAAAGCCAAGCGCAGTGCTGGCATACCTGCCTCTCCTCAAAGCCGGCGAGTGCATATCAATCAAAGTGAATACTGAGCATAGTTAGGGGTGGCATTTCTCATTGGATACAGATGCAGCCAGAGCAGCCTGTATATTAAGAATTGACATATAATAATCTGAAGATACAGCTCTCTGCACCACAGTAGCCAAGATAACACCTCACTGTCCCACCAGTGGAATGACAAGATCACTTTTGAAGATGCTGGCAGCAAGGAAAAAAATTACAAGAAGTAGAGCTGCTTAATGATATTCTTTTTTTTTGCAGCTTATTTCAAATTTGGAGGGCCAGAGCACATAATGGTGATAAAATGTAATGTCTAATGGCCCTTACAACTATATGTATATTTAAAGAAAACAGAAGCCTTTTAATGAGTCAATTTCTGATCCCAGTTCAGTTATTTCAGTCCAGAAATGTAATCATGAGCTTACAAAATATTTAATTAAAAAAAAAATCCCCAAATTCACTAAAGAGAAATTAGCAGCTCATAGATTTTTCTATTGGACAATAGTAAATTGCCAGAAGAATGTTGAAATTTGGCACAAGCTTAGTTTTCTCTTGTGCAGCTCTAGAATACAAGTGTAGCAGCTTAATAGACATACACATGAAATACATTTTCTTCTTTCCCAGCCTTCCACCAAATGTCTGAATTTACTTTTTTTCCTGGAGTTGGTAACATTTTTTAAGATGGTATTCCTTGAAAACTCCCTACCCTAAAACTTCTAACTCCAGTTTATGATTATAGTAACTTGGAATATGTAGAAACTGAAGTAGCAAGGAACTACTGGGACTGTGATTGCTTGCTAAGTAACTTTTCTAAAGTACTATTTGATGTCTATATTAAGAGCAAAGATTACAACCATCCTCTTTTTTTTTTTTTTGTTCATTACTGTATAACTAAACTCTCATCTTATTTTTAAGCATTTTTGGCACTGAAAAGAAACAAAGTGAAAGGGAGCAGCAAACACTCTAGCTCACATACCTTCTACCTGTATGAATTCAGCAAACATTTTCTTCTATTTAAAAAGTAAAAAGCAACAATATTGTAGATGATCAGGAAAGCCAGCAATAATTACCAATGAACTGGATTCAACTAAATTGCATATGAAAGCAAACATTTGATATTCCCAGTTAGATTTTTCCCCCTAGAAATTCAGGAATCAGGGTTTTGGAGAGCTGTGAGTGTGGTTATGGCTTGCCCTGCTGAACTCCTACTCTAAGACGTATTAGAAAAGAGTTCAAGTTCTTGGCCCATCTGTTCCAAGTATGTGCAGGTCACTCTCAAGTGTTCCTTTAAACCCTCTTGACTAAATTGGAGCACAGCTCTTTACAGACACTGGCCTCAGCTCAGCTGATGGATCTGAGCTCCATCTTAATCAGTGGTTCCCTAAAAATTGTGTGATTTGGAGTGACATGCTATTTTGGACTCTTTTATCCCCAAATTGATTTATGTCTCAAACACTCGAGACTAAAAAGAAAAGGGTTTTTTTTCTGTACCAGGACCTTTCATATGAAGCTAAAGAGGAATTCTGACCTTTGTCTTGTGAAGAATATTTTTTTCAAGGTCTGCAAAGACTCCTTCTGCATCTATGGTGACCTCAGAAGCTATCTGAAGCGATGCAATAACAAGATTAGCAGTGCAATATCTTCTGTTCAGAAAGTAATTTCCAAGCTTGCAATTTCTATGTTGATACTAATGAGAGTAAATATCACGTATAAATCAGGAGGTTCAGAAACCATAGATACATTCATAGGAAGAGTTAGTGTTATTTAAAAAACTTTAGGTTGTCAGCACACCTGAGACTAGTTCAATTACAGTCTAAGAGGATTTTTGTAACAAAATTTTGCATTAAAAATAAATTAGTGCCTTAATTAAGTTGTAACTTTATTTACTTCAGATTCAACAGCAAAATAATGATTTAGAGCATTTCTTTTATTAACTTCAGGCCTAAAAAGAAATTTTTTTTCTGTTAATCTAAGGTAGGACCGCCTTTGATTTTTATTAAATAAACTACAGATTCAAAACCATGTTCTGTGGATATAAGTGTAATATTGAAGTGCACATTCTAACATATTTTTATGATCTTACAAATATTTATCAGCTTCTGTTTCGAGCGTCCTTGGAGCACCCTTTCTGGCAGAAGAATCAGCAAATCAATTCATGAGGCTCAAACGACACATACCATATTCTCCGAGCTACTGGGACTCAGGCAGCAGCCAGAACACGTGGGCATACACTGTGGCTCAACAGGTATCTTCTTCCTTCCTTGTGCAGCACCTACTGAGAAAAAGAAAGCATGGGTCTGGAATGAATGTGTAGCATAAATGTCAGGAGAGGAAATTTTTCTGATTTATCAACATGGGCAAGGCTGCTCAGTAGCCACAGAGAGTATTTAGTATTAAAGCTCAGAATATTCCTTTCTTTCTTGATCTATTTCAGATTAGTGAATCATGGGCAGCTTTGAGGGAAACAGCACAATACTACATGGACTTGGACCCTTTTGCCTTTGATCCTTCCACAGCTGTGTTCGATGGGGTTTCTCAACAGAGCATTTCATAGACTCGGAGCCTGTGTGTACCTAAGTAAGTACAGCTGACCCCTGCAAAACTGCTGACAATTGGTTTATAGTCTTATAACCTGACACAGTGAAAAACCCAATTGTATCTTGAAAAATTAAAGAAGATTTGTTTCTACTGTCCATGTTTAATGGTTATTTAAATGCAGTCATTTTATTGTGGCAGATTCTTTTTTAAGTGTGTTTTGGAAAAGCTCATTATGGTCTTAAAGAATATATATCCTTTTAAAAGTACACAGAAACTAAACTGCTTCCTATAGAGTTGATTTAAAAAGCAGACAGAAAGCAATTCCTGAGGAGAAAAAGAAAAGATAAAAAACCACCATCTATTTCAGTAACAAAACTATATTCAGTGTGGAATAAAACCTCAGCAGAACAAAACAGAATGAGACATAGCAGTTGGTAAAGGCAGTATTTATAGATTGGCACAGGAGTATGTGAAATGAAGTGTTGCAAACTGTCTCAGAGAAATTGTGCTAAAATTGGACACATTTTTGGAACAAAAGTTTTTCAAGTTTAGGGAACAATTACTAAATGATTCAGTTAGACAAGCACAATACCCACATTATTCCTGTGGAATACTTTTCTTGTGAAGATACTGCAGTCCTTAAAAATGGACAGGAGTGGGTACAACTAACTCTACAGTTTCAGTGTTTAAAATAATTACTAAGACAGTAATCTGTCAGTCTGACTGAAACCACTAATAGGAGAATGGGTAAATTCTAATATACTTTGAATTGAATATGCTTTGAATTTTATTGACTTAAAAGTACCTTTCTTTTTGAAAATGAGTTTCATTTTGAAATGCAGCCTTTGAAAAAACCTTTTATTTTTTATAAGATAGGAATTTGACTTGGAGACTCTGAGTGAGCTTTCCAGGACTGTTCCACCTGAAAAATGATACCAGTTTCACTTACTCTGAGCAGAAGCAAAGTAGGAGAGAATAGCTAAAAACTATAATTTACTTTCCTTCCTGTTAAGGCTTCAGCTGGTGCCCTTGGGCAACTGGAAGACAGCACCAGGTTATTCATTCACAATTTCTCATACTGATATGGGTGGATACCAGCAATCACTTCTGCCTTATGACAAATTTACCTGAAGATACTTTATTCAGTTTTCTGAAAAAAGTCCACTGTCTTTCCCATCAGAAAAATTCCTCACAGAGTAAAGCCCTTCGTCTAATTACTGGTTGTGCATCCATGTGCCTGATGGCTGTGATTGCAGCAGCTGCCAGGCAGACTCCAGGATGAGTTATGCCTCCAGAAAGATAATCCTAATTATTGTCATATGACAGGATTAAAGCCACTTACATAAACACATTTGCAGGCACTCCCACTGAAATATGGTTATGATTTCAAGGCAAGGCTAGTTAACTCACAGACTGAAATAAACTTCCCAATGCTATTGTGACAGGAATTGACATCTAGAGTTTTGAGAAGCTATGGTAGCAAAGAAGCATCAAGCTAGAAGTTGCAAAGACCATTACTGAAAAGTAGAATAATTCTTTTCAACCTTATTTTTCTTGATTAGTGATTGTTCTGAAATGGAAAGCCTATACAACCTATGCAGGAATCTGGTTCAGGGGCTGTACTTCCAAAAGAAAACATTTGAAAAAGCTGGCAAATCTGAAGACTACAGCTGTTGACAGGATCTTTAAATGAATTCTGTGATTTTTTTTCTAAAAGCAATTTATTCCATCTTTCGAGCAACAACATCAGATCCTGCATGCTACTACTACTGCATCCTGCATCCTACAGCTACTACTGGGACTCACCTCCAGCAACCAGCTATTAAATCTTACATATCTTGTATTTGGCCATGTTAGGATATGGCATGTTATGTATTTGCCATTATGTATTTGATAAGATGACTTTATCTCATCCCACTTGAGTCTAAACCCAAAATTAACACACTAATTCTCTGCATAAATACTGCATATTTTATATTCATAAGTAGAACTGAGATGTAGGTCATGGTAAATTAACTAAGAAGTTGGAAAAAAACAACCATGAACTTTTAGCAGGTTGGGTTTAAAAATGCCTAGTGTTTTCAGGTAAAACATTCTTTTGACTAAACAATTGTTTGAAGACATACATTCCTGCTTCTGTGACTGAAAACCATGTTTTTATTTCTCAGTATTTTCCTTAAATATGAAACATTTTTGAGACATGAATAAGAAATGAAAGTTGGTCACTTTGGATGGATGAGAGGAGTGGAGTACATTTTCTTCAGGTATACCTCTGTAGTTTAAGTGTGTTTCCATTTTTTCAAGTACTAGTAGTAGGCGTTGTAGTACACATTCATTCATGTCAACGCTTCTCTTTCCTCATTTAATCTTCTGTACTTGGTCTTGAATGCCAAAATGAATTGAACTCACATTTCTTACTGTGAGTTGTTTTTTCTTTCTCCACAGAAATAGGAAATGATAGAAACATTCGTGGCTCCTTTCCTATAAAGAAAACGGTGGTGACGAATGTTCTTTTTGTTCTTGAGCTTGGAAGTTTCTTGGTTCCTATTAATTAATGTACCTTATTTCAGAATGTCTTTGAAGAGAGGATGAGGCTTCCATGTTTATTTTATATGTTATTGATATAATGCTAACAATTAACAGCTTTGTCAAACTTGGTCAAAATTTCTGCATGAATGAAGATGACCTGTTGAGAAAAACAAAATGCATGGTAACCTTATGGCAGGGTAGGTGAAGGAAGGAAATTTTTGCTTGATTTTTATCCCCAAAGAGCAGTTTCTGTATGTTGTCCTTTCAGGATTCTTTGTGAATATGGACTGTACATTAACTGGAACAAATTTGAAGATAATGTTGGATCTTCTAGAAAGAAATCCACATTCTGGCTTTTTGGCAATCTCTACCACGCTTCTAGGTATGAAACTATCCTTAGGCCATTATGAATTGCCCTGAGTAGGACAATGGGCCTGAAATTGCCATTATTCTTTAGCTGAAGCTGAAAATTCATTAAACACTTGAAAGAGATAAATGAGGTGCAAGTTCAGTATTTGCCATGTAGGATTTCACATCTTTAGTCACACTACTTAATTATGAATAGTTCATTCAAAGATAAGGGGTGACAAATGAGGTACAGACTAAAAACCTCACTGGTTAAACACAGTCATGGCCTGTCCCTGCTGCCTGCCCTCTCTGCACTGGTCAATCTTGGATAAGCTAGGACTCCAGACCCTAAAAATTCCAGTATTTTCCTCAGGAGCAGCACAGACATGATGGAGTTACTGAAAAACTTCAATTTATAGCAAAATGCAGGACTGTAAGGATAAGCATTGTCTTTTATTTTCAGTGGATGTGCATTAAAATGGCAAGGATGCATCTGCTCCAGCTGAGCATCTTGCTGGTCCCAGAAAGTTGCAACTCTGCAGGCATTGATGCCCACACCACTTGTGAACCAGTTCCTGAAGTACTGCTCTTTTCTGCCCATCTCTCTCATTGTTGTAGTTTCTGCCAAGGCAGAGGTTTGTGATCTATCTGTGCATTAACTGCAGTTTTCAGGCCTGCATGTCAAGTTAAACCAAAATGGGGGTAGTTCAGGAGCTAGTTTGCAGACAGACAGTAGACGTCCCTGAAGTGGGAATGACAAAGTCCATTAGTGAGGTCGAGGGCAAAGTGAAGTGCTATCAGCTACCATCTGCTATCAGCTAGTGAGGTAACTGCCCAACCCTTATGAGCCATTTTAGGGTTGTCAGAGCCATAAAATTTGGAAAACCACTGTCTTCTGACACGAGGACAGTCTTGCACAAGGCTGGCTTTGCAACCAAAATGTCAGACAATGCCAGGGGATGCAATTTGACAGATCTGTTGTACTTAGACATGACTAATTCCTTTAAAGGAGTTGTTCTGAAAGCCAGAGACTCAATACTCAATCTGCAAATCCATAGCTTCAAGCTAATGTCAGTAATTCAGATAATTAATCTTGCTGAATTAAATGGGAAGAATTGTGCACGCGTGAGTAGCGGTGGAGGATGAGGTGCTTATTTTGTGTTATCAAATACATGCCACTCATGATAATGAGTAAATGGCTTTCACAGCATTTGAATATTAAACAACTTCATCTGCATTTATTAATAACTAGGGAAACTATTTATCCTGTGAATTTGCTCCCCCTATTTATCTTCACATATTGTTTCAGCGCTTAACCACAAGTAAAGCTGGACCCTTTTCTGTTGACTTTTCCAACACATCTTTATGTTTCCACCCACAAGTTTTATCTCTTTGTTTTTTCTACACAGCACAGCTTTTCCTACACAAGCAATACCTTAGCAATGGCAAAACCAAAGAATAGCATCAAACTAAAGAGAACTTCAAGTGTATTTGTGCTGGTCATGTGAGTGGAATTACAGGTCTCAGGGCATTTTGCTTCTGGTGCAATGGAGAGCAGTATTTATTACTATTTTCTGAATACTGCAAGTTTTTTGAGGAAAAAAACCACTAAGCCACACAAATACCAGAGCTCCTGAGGCTAGAGAGAACAGAGTTCCTGTGAGAGAGGGGAAACGGGCAGAGAGGAAGAGGAGTCACAGGAAGCTAGAGTCAGGTTTGTCTCTGTGTAGATGTTAACTGGATGGATGCAGAACATCCACCAGGCAGCCTGATTTTCCAGCTCTTTCTGACTCATGTGAACACAGTGACTAAAATCAACAGAATGACAGAAATCAGGATTTCCAGGTATCTCATGGTTGATATCTATCTCCAGCAGCAGCTTTTTGCCAGGCAAGGCCCTTACAAGGTATCCCTCCCATGGGAGTGGCAAGACAGTCATGCTGAAAATCCTTCCTCAGAGAACTTGCCTATTTCCCCAGCTTCTCGTATCCCTAATTTTCCCAATCTTAGAAGAATCAAATTGTCTTTGCAATCTCTCCTACTCTGTCAAGTTGAATTGAAAACAGCCCACAAGTTAAAAAATTCCTGTAGCTAGACAAACATAAGGGATAAGCATGCACCTACAGAGACAGCATGGTTGTAGGAGCCTTGCTTTGTTAGGGAGACAGAGAAGGGATTCACTGTAGTCAGACATGAGAGGAGAAGTAAAAAACCTGTCACTTCAATAATAATTGAAGAAAAAGATTAATACTCCATAGCTTTCTTTTAATGAGAAAAGCAAGTAATTCTGAACATAGTGAATAAAAAACCTGTAGAATCCAAGTAACCTATATATAACCTACGTTACAAATGTTGAGTGTGGGATAAGTACTAAGATACAGCTTTCTATAAACTCAGCAGGTGATTATATAGAGGTAATGAGAAAGAACAACTTATTTTATGACCTGAAATGGTTTCTTCAAACAGAACAGTGGCAACTGGTATTCAATGAAAGTTCTATGCACTACTTCATCACTGCTGTAGTTCATGTGATTGAACCTGGTCCCAGATAGTTTTAATACATAAACCTTTTGAGCTTGCATCACACTAATACTGTGCCTTGCTTTACATTTGATCTTCTGTTGTCTTAATTTAAACCAGAACAGCTGAGACAAAATTCTCATCTAATCTACACCTGCTGCTGGCTGCCAGCAAGAGTGAGCTGTGTTCAAAGCAATTTATGTTGGCTGATTAAGTATATAAACCACACACCTGAGGCAGGTGCATTGTCAAAACCACTTAATGTAGAATGTGAAATAGATTGTTAGTGTTTTGCACCATCCATAGGAGAATGTGAGCTCAGTAGTTAAAATATAAACATAGAAAGTTATCCAAAACCCAAAAAGTTCAGCCAGGAAATAAGCAGTCTTTGTATGTGACTATTATGTTAAGTAAGCGAACATCAATAATTACAATTCTGCCTCAAAAGACTGTTGAAGAGATATGAATTTCAAACAATATTACATCAAACCTGCAGAGCCTCCTTTCCTCCAGCTGCTGAAAAGAGGAGCAATTCCTTCTGTGAGAAGGAGTGGTATCAAGCTGGATATCTGTAAAGGTGATCAGTGGAAGGCAACACGGCAAACATCTGTTCCCTTTGAGTCCTAGCCCGAGCCACATCCCATTGCAGCCCTAGGCAAGCTGAGAGCTGCAGCTGACTGTCTTAGAGACAGAACAAGTACTCATTGAGATTTGGAATGCAAATTTAACCACCACCTCCCAAGGAGAGCAAGTTTTCCCTATGCCAATGTTAATCCAGACAGGGATAGGGATAGGGAGGGAAGAAGGGACAGACAGATGAATTTCAGCCCTCTAGGGTCAACTCCTAAAAGCTTCTTTCTCTATGAGGCATTACAGTATAGTCAGCTTGGAGTGACACTTCTTATTCACCTCCTTATTCCTGGTCATAGCAGCCACTGCTAAGGTGATTTCATGCCTGTCACTGCCTCTGTGGCAGAACTGAATTAGTATGTAAAATCCTATCTGAATAATTCAACTATGTCCTGCTTGTGATTGAAAGCTGCTGTGCAGTAGGGAGTTCACTCAAGGAAGGCTTATAAAACATCCTTACAACTGCTGTCAATCCTATTATCATAAATCCAAGGCTGGACTGTGCAAGGTGCAATGAGAAGGCAGTTATTGTGACATCTTCAAAATGAAGGTAGGACTATCTAAGGGCAGGAAAACAACCACAGAAAGAAAGTGACTCAAAAGAAAATCATGGATGGTCGGGGTGGCTGCTCAGCACTGAAAAACAAGTGATTTGGTAGTTATTTAGAAGAAATACTTTAAAAATATTATTTGTAACTTCAAACTGGCTTTAGTTGAACACAGCACTGAGAACTATAAAATGCTGCTTCCTCTTGGTGTCTCTGTTGAAATATTTATGGTGCTACCCTTGCTGTGGAGTTCAGGCAGGAGGCTCACTGCCAAAAGATCTACCACAAGTTTCCTGATGGCCTGGGACCTATACAGCCCACATTAAACTGTGGGCAGGATGCAGTCTGAATTTTCCTATGGTACCTCATAAAGCAACTACATTATAGCAAAGCTACATGCGCTGACTTTTGGTTTTTAATTTAGAGGACTTGCAGTAATGAGGAAGAACCTATTTAAAACATTTAAATAGTGAACTTAAGAGGAACAAAAATTAAAAAACCTCCATGCTTTTACTGATAAATCATTTGAAACAATTACCTTTTGCTAAGTGTATAAACAATTCAATATTATACTTTGTGGATAACAGAATTAATTTTTCTACAAATAACAAAATAACCTCCCATTTCATTATTCAGGATTACACAGTTTCCTACTCCTTTCTCATCCTCTCTGCCCCAAGCTAAAATCTATTTTCATTCTCTTAATAATTGCCAGAGGATTACATCTAGCCCAAGTACAACTACAGGTACTGTTTATAGCAACCAAAGATTACTCTGTGCCTCACTAAAATGTCCAGGCTACCTTGATCTGTCAAGTCAACTGTATCAGGAACAGCATATGCAGCAGCAATTACAAAATAAGAGAATTACAAAAAAGTTGCTTCTCTTGAAATTATAGTTTTTATAATTCAGGCATGCTAGTCTGAAACCAGAAAAGGAAGCTGAATGATTTTGAGAGAATTGCTTATCAGATGGACAGTGAAAGCTTTGAAATTACTTTATTAGTGGGAGCAGTGACAACTGAGGACAGGATCTTATTTGACAGAATCTTCCTTTTCAGTTCTTAACTAACATGTAAAATTGCATGCTGGAAATGGAGGGGCAGTTACCAATGCATGCTGAAAATTTACTCACACCCTCCTAAAATCAGCTTCTGAAAGAACTATTAATGAGCTAATAGAGATTAACACAGAAGAAGGCTGTACCACCTGCATTGTAGCCAGTTGATAAGAAGAAATGAGTCTCAGGAGAACCACAAACAGAAAACTATCTGTCTTAGAACCTCACTAGACAGCCTGGGCAAGCCAAGTTTTCTCTGAATCTTTTTCAGATTGAAATAATCTGCCCTGAAATCTGATAGCTTGAGACTGCTGCTCATATCTAGATGTCCAGAATAGGAACTCTCAGAGAAATGTTTTGAAATTGTCAGTTCTAGTTCTGAGTAAGGATTGAAAGTAGCTCTGTGTCACTAAACTGGCTAGCAAAGACTGGATCAGTCCTTTGCATTTGACCCTGGTACAAGTGATACATCTTCTCGTACAAGTCTTGCAGCATCAGGACTCAATTAATTTAGAGTTGATCTTACCACCCCCTAAAATTGGACATCCTGAAACGTGTGTGTTTCAGGCTCACAGAAAATGTCTCACAGCACTGAAGAGGACAGAAGTGAATTCATTACCTTTCTAGTACCGATGTGCAACAGCCCTACCAATCATTATGCCCAATGCAAATAATGAATTGCATTTCTGTCTCATTATCTTGTGACAGGATTGTTAACTTGAGACTAAACAACAGTTCTCTAGAAAGTCTCCACAAGGACAGGCTATATACATATATCTATATCGATATCTATATTTATAGATGCCTGATTCATTTTCTTCTTTTCCCCACTGGCTAGATTGGAAGCTAAATGGAATAGACCAATAAGAGATTGCTAAACTGTGGGCTTTAGAGATCTCCAAACTTGCATTAATGCAAGTAAATATATACCACGGATTTTTTTTTCAAATCCAGAAAAGTAGGCTGTTAAGATGGCATAACAGTTCACAGTGAGAACATGGATTTCTAAAAGAGGTTGGAAAGTGTCATCGAATAACAAGGTGATAATGAGGCCTGAGGCTTTTCCAGCATGTATGGATGTCCTGCTAATTTGGTATGGCAGTGCCTCCAGAAATAATTAATAACAGCAGTTGTACAAGTACTTCATCAGCAGAAACATTGGAGAGTGCAAAGATTGCACAGGTAGAATAGAACGATCCCTACAATAGACAGATACACTAAAATGCTAGCAGTGTCTCCTTTAAGAGTGAAACTCAGTTTTTCATTTTCATCTCTTACCTGGGCTCAGTGTCACTGCAGAAGGCTTGAGTAATTTGAAGAAAATAAGAGTTGTGATTTTTTTCAGTTGGGTTTATTTTAATTTTTATTTATTTTATTTATTTTATTTTAATTTACAGCTTTTATACATTTCAAAAAATATTTCTTAGAAACTACATAATCGTATTTAATCTTGAATGCCAAGCTGCAATTTTTACAGCAGATCCTGTTGTGTTGTCTGCTTTTGGAGGAGTGAGCACAGGTCCTACTGGGCACTCACCTTATTGACCAGCAGAAGAACAATTAAAATTTTCAGCCCACAAATATTCATGCATACATATACATGTCACTTGAACTCCAGTAGAAAGTTGAATGAAATCTTTACTTTCTTATGCATAGATAACCATCTGAATTACCTGAATTACCTTCCTTGTTCTAGTAGAGATGCTTTTTAGCACTAACCCTCAACCTAGTGGCCTTGGCACATATAGAGAAAATACTTTCTTTAAGCACATTCAAAGGAGATCAGGTCAGTCAAAAGGACATGAAATTAATTTAAATCTGCAAAATGGCTTATTGAAACTACAGCTACTTCCAGTATTCTATAGGCTACAGCTTCTGGACAGAGTTTCATTTTGTCCCACAAAGTTCCAGATTGGTTGGATTAAATTCACTGACTTTTTCTTCCTTTGCATAGCTCTATAACAATGGTGAGAGAAAGAGATTCATCCAAAAAGAGCCTCAAATTTCTAGAACTACGTGGGATGACTGAGGAATTTCTTCTTGCAAGATGACATCAGTTGTGGAAGTCATTCAACACATCATTAAATAAAGCTCAAGTCTCAATATTAACACCTTCTGTAAAGCCCAAAACACCTCTCAAATCAGCCAATAATCAGCCTAAATCAATTGGTTGCCATCATGCCTAGTGACAAGAATTAGTAATGAACTGCATGTATTTTTTCTGATTTAGTGGTTTGGACAAGCGTTTTAGTGAATTTTTGAGCTGGTGGTATCCACTAGAAACTTGGGCAGATGAACACATTTCACATTCAGGTGTTAATGTTGATATGTCTGGAAAGAGAACAGAGAAAAAAGAAGGTGTTACTCCTTGGTAAGTGTAGAAACAGTTAAATAACATGGTTAAACCCCAAATATGGGTCGTTTTTGCAACACAAATACTCCCTGAGCTTCTCCTCCAAAAAGGAGAGCAAGTCTTTATTTAGTGAAAGCACATCATCCTGAATACATTGGAAAGAAATTTGGCTTGGGAGAGTAAAAACTAAATCAAAAAATAAGTTTGTCTCCTTCCAGGAGACCAGAGCATCCATGGGAGTGAGTGAGTTTGGCTGGGAAGAGCTCACGTCTGGCAGATGCAGCCTGGAGCTGGGGCACAAAGAAGCACAGAACAGGCAAGGAGGGGAAGTGTCTGCATGAGGCAGCTGAAAATAGTGAAGCAGAAGCACAAAGTGATCCTTTAGATTTAGTTTTAATAGAATTTGAATAGAACTTTAGTTTCAAATTTCCTTGCATTTCCTTGCAAGGACTTTTATGAATATTTGTGCCAATGTTTCCATTTTTGGATGCTGCAGATGAACTCTTTCAATCAGTGGATTGTGGGGTAACTGATTGTGAGATAACAGCTAAGTGTCCAGGCAGTTCACACAAAAAGGTGCAGTGAGCAGGAGGGCAGCAAGGAGAAAAGATGAAATGTGCCATGTGTGGGTGGAGGGGAATGGGATTCACACAAACGCTGTGATTCTGATCCTGTTGTCTGGGAATTGGAAACTCATGTGGCCTCAAGACACAGAAGTTAGGAAAAAGTAGGAAAACTTAATGGACTAAAAGGATTGGAAAATATTTCTCTTTCAAAAAATAAAAAGTCTGGATTTTGAACATTTTTCATCTCTGTGCCTTTGAAACCTTCACACTTTAAAGATCTTGCACATAGAGCATTCTTTCCCAGGAAATAACTTATGAGTTTTGTATGCTGTTCCTCTAAAAGACATATTTTCTTCTTTTCTTCTCCCTCTCGAGACATTTTTTTTTTTTTTTTTTTGGCTCATGGGGAAGACCAAGTGATTCAGTCACCCAGCAGAGTATTAACCATTACACAAGCCATGATAACCTTGTGTCACTCTGCTGCTTCCTGAAAGGATACCACACAGGAGCCTTTATCCAAAAAGGGCTCAGGTTGTGCTCTGGGATTACACACATGGCCATGGCTGTTACTGCAAAGATCTCCCTTCCTGGCAGGAGGAAACAAGAAGAAATCACAGAATCAAAGGATATCCTGAGCTGGAAGGGATCCACAAGGATAATCAAGTCCAGCTTCTGGCCCTGCACAGAATAACTCAAAAAATGGGAAGTGGCATCATCTTAAACTGTACTTGATGGTGGAACCATCATGTACATGGGGAAGGGCTGGGAGGTTTTGCTTATTTGCAGGCCTGACATAAAGCAGAAAAAGGCATCACACCAGCTTGGACAGAGAAGACTGGGGTAGGGTCAAATTGGGGGTTGTGTTTTTTAAACAAGGAGCAGGGTGTATGTCACCACTGGCCTGGACAGGAGAGGATGGAGCCAGACATGGCTCTGGAGTGGCAGTTCAGACAGAGCTGGGAGGCCCCATGAGGTCAGAGGAAATGGGGACCACCCACTCTTCATTTGACCTTGCAGAATTTGTGCAGAGTCCAAAGAAACCTGTTTTACCAAGGCTGGGTAAGTGCCATCAAGGAGGAGACAGCTGTGACTGGGGCATCACTCCTTTCTGCTCCTGGTTCCCTGCTGTCCCCCAGGGCTCCCAGCACAAGTCAGTTAACCCAAAGGGCTCCAAGCAAAAGTCTGGAAAGCCTCCCTGAAAGCATCTGAAGAACAGAATTTGGATTCTAGAATTGGAGAAGTTGTCTGGAGCTGGGTGGAAGAGGGATCATACACAGTACATAAGTCTGTTTACAACAGGCTATTGCTCATGTAGTAAAAGTTTTAAACAAATATTATGTTTAAAGGCCATTTTATAACTCTTGCTATTCTCCCCTTTGGAAATCTTTGACAACACCCACTGCTTAGCTCTCAGGAAGCAACTCCACCTCAAAATCTCACTTCTTGAAAGAATGGTTGCAGCCAAGAGTGAACTCCCTATTTTTTCTTACACCTCCTACACAGAAGTGTCAGGAAGGTACTGCCAAAACATTTTCTACGATGACTGGCAACTTGCTTGCATGCCAAGAGAAAGGAACTTGTGAGAACATGCAAAAGTGTAATCCTGCAATTCCCTGCCTTGAAAAAGTTTTCAAAAAATGGTAATTACTTTTAATTGAGTTTGAATATGACAGCACTACAGTTTTTATTTTAATCTAAAGCAACTCACCCATGTCTGAGTCTTCTAACTAAAAGAGGAACACGAGACAGAATGTAGTGTGCGCAGGTAAAATTTAATTAGCTAATCCCTGCTCATTATTCTGGACTGCCTTTTGTAATCCCCACGTCCTATTTAGGAAATTATAATTTCTTCTGTAGTTTAAGTGCTATTATGTACAGTCCCATCATCATTTTGTCAAAAAACCTGTCTGAGGTGAAGAAAGAATCCTGCACAGTGCTATTTGCTCATCAATAGATTAGTCAGGTTTACCAGCCTTTTTTAAAAGCACTTAGACACCATAGATCAGTATCAGCATTCTGCAAGAGCCATTTTAACTATTTCCTCCAGGTGATAAGCAGATTTCTCACAGACAGAAGAGAGCTGAAATCCCAACCTTCCAATTATTTTTTTATAAAACAAAATATTTTCTACTTCAGACCATAACTGAGGTCTTAAATTATGTGAAGATATAGGAAAAGTCTGTGCTTCACAAGTGACGGCAATGTCAGTGAGTCTTATGTCAACATCTTTTGTCCAAGTCTAATTGGACAATGATGTAAAGGTGCCACTTAGTGATCTCTGTCCTTGAAATGAATTTACTGTAAGACATGTGATGGACAGGTGTTAAAACAGAAATACTTTTTTTATACCAGTGCCAGCTTCAGTTGCACTTGTTCTGCAGACAAATAAAATATCACTAATATCAGTTTGGACAAATAAATCAGCCCACACTGTTTTGAAGGGATCAAAGGAAAACAAAACCCCCACCAAACTCAAAGAACCTCTTCACCCCACCCCTTATTGGTGCTGTTACAATGGAAACTTCTGACACATAATTCCCTCGATGAACCACATTTCCATCCCAGAGAAACAGCCATCGTTCTTCACACCTCCTCACACAAAGATGGTTTCAAGGACCATCAGAAGAATATACAGAGAACTAACCTCAAATTATTGACTTTCCAGACTGTAATCATAGTGTTCTGTTTCTTCTGAAAAGTCACTTCACCTTTGAACTCCCATCCAGCCCTTACATTTTTTTCCGAAGCTCACAGGATTTTTGCAGCAATAGATACAAGTCCACCGCAGGCTGGAGGAGGCATTTCTCTGAACTGTAACATACCACGGATATGACTTTGACAAGTGTTTAGACAGACCTGTATAATACAGTTACAGGTGAAGAAAGTAAAGCAATATTGGTCTTGATTCAGGCATACCTTTGGCTTTGGAGAAGTTAAGGAAATGCTGAGACACAGCTGAATACCTGCAGATCATGAGACAAAAGCAGAAAAGAGGTAACAGAGGTCAGTCAGCACTTGGCTTTGGTTTGCAGTCCCTCCAGCCTTGCCTGATTCCTCTGCAGTGGACACACTGCAGCATATAAGAAGAGAATTAACCATATGAGTTGCATTCTTCATCCTGCCCTGTACAAACACCACCTCAAGAGTTAGAGAAAGCAGTGGAATTGAGAGAAGCTTGAAACTGATGTATAATGAAGATACTGGTGCTGTATTGATAATTTTAAAAATTAAAAAGAAAGAAAAAAAAGCTCATTTTAAGTCACTGGAACAAACATGGTTTTCACAACCCTGTTCTCTTTTCTGCTGAAGGACGTTCTTTTTATTAAAATTACTAGTAATTAATTGAAGGAAGAGCTTCAGGATACTAGCTAGTGCTTGCTCTCACTCAAATACTGTGGAAGAAAAAATACAGGGCACCCTTCTACACATAGCCAGTAGCACTCATGTTAAGTAGCCCCTGTTTCTGGTCCCTTACATTGAAATCTGTTGGAAAGAAACCCCACATGGAAGGCAGGCCTGATGGAAACCCAGAAAACTCACAGGATACAGCAGGTGTTCAGATATATGAACAATAGGCAAATTTTTGGCTCTCACAGTGGTCACTTTCCTTTTTTCTTTTGGTCTTCTGCACAGGATTAATTTTTTAAATGATTTATTTTCAAGTCTAACGTATATGTCTAACTGCAGCCAGCAAATTCCCATTCACAACCTTACATGTGTTTAGTATTTTTGTGCTTCTTTACGTACGGCATCCTGTGTAGACAGAGAAAAAGTATTCCAAGTAGATTGCCTCTCTGAAGGGTTAATTTAAGATCTTTCTTTTTATTGTACAGATCCATATACTGTTAACCATCATAGTAGCAGACTGCCATGACTAGAAATTTCTCCCTGTTTTTTTCCTAGCTTGCCAATTAACTGCGACCACACTACAGAGGGAAAGGTGCTGTTGATGTTTGCTCATTCATGACCTAAATAAATATCAGGAGGAAATCAGTCCCACCCAAACCCCACTGTCAGGTGTGTTTGTACAGGTGTCACCAATTAGGGCAGAATTTGTCCGGCAGAAAATGTCCAACCCTACATGCTGCAGAAAACAGACAAGTTGGTTTGGGATCTCATAGGGATGTTTGTAGCACTGGCTGCAGATAGCCTCAAGGTTTGGGGAATGAGGTATTTCTTTTCTTTGTGAACTGAACATTCCTGGTGTGTGTACTCTGTCTAGCTGGGATGGAGTTGATTTCCTTCATAGCAGCCCATACAGTGCTGAGGTTTGAATTTGTGACACTGTTTGAAGTTCTCATTTCACCCTTAGCCCCTACTCCAACCCAGAAGCTGCACATCATGGAGCTGTATCACCTGCCCATCCTGCCTTAGTGAGGGCTTCTCTTCTTCTCAGCATTTCAGAGGAGGTGGATGAGCACATCAACTCATTTGTGGCACCCTTTGTAAACAGTAAAATTCCTCAGAGGAATGTGTGGCCATATGGAATGTTGTGCTGTGCTAACAGACTGGTGTGAATCCTGTTCTCGGAAACCAATCCCTCTGTAAAGAAAATAGGCAAAACAAAGGAACTCAGCAAACATGCATCAAGGATTCTCCAGATGACAGAAACTCAAAATAAGAGACACTGTTTCACATATGCTTATCAAAGAACTAAAAAGTGACCATGAAGACCTCCAGGGGCACTTGATTTACATAGAAAAGGAAGACAAAGGATGTATAAATCTAGGAGAAAAAGTTTTTAAAGACAGGATGAGAGTGTAAAATAAAAGGGTCACATGAAAGATGCCAATAGTTAACATTTCAGTGAAGGCGCTGTGGTTTTAAAAGTTGGAGA
This sequence comes from Passer domesticus, assembly GCF_036417665.1. Classification (NCBI taxonomy): domain Eukaryota; kingdom Metazoa; phylum Chordata; class Aves; order Passeriformes; family Passeridae; genus Passer; species Passer domesticus. The sequence continues at coordinate 108,801,159 of NC_087475.1, read as the reverse complement.
GCAGCATGGAGAGTATTGCTAATATTTCAAAACTAGCTCATAAAATTAAAATTATTATGATGATAATGATGAAAAAAACATAGTGAAAGAAGGGAATTTTAGGTAAAGAGTCTTACCAGCAACTGTCCAATCTGTTTCAGTCATATATCATGGTAAACCCTCTAATGTCACTTACATAAACGCTTACATTTGTTACCTCTTTATTTTTAACAGCTGTGCCATTTCCACATTGAACTGCAATTTATTATAAGACCACAGACTGCACCAGGAAAAGCTGTAGAAAAGCTTTTGAAAAAAAATTTGAGCAGAACACTTATCATATTAGTTATTTCTGGTAAATTCTAAATTATCTTAATTTTAAATATTTTTTTAATAATTGCACTAGAATTAGAAAGTAAAGGTATCTTCGGTTGCATAAATCCAATTTTCCACCATTCTACTGCTGGCTATGCAATTCCAAACTTTCCCCCCAGATAAAGCACTTCCCTTTAGTCAGCAGACAAAAATTAAATCTTACAAGTTTCCATATAAAACCCAAAATCTCTTTTAATTTTAAAATTAGAATGACAATATCTTGCATTTTTATTTCAACTGTATGAATAGTAACTAAGACTCAGAGTTCAAGAGAAAAAAACTGAACAGATGCACCTAAGAGTTCAATCTAGTATTCTCTCACTTTTGTACGAGCATCCTAAAAAGTTGTTCATTCCTCACAGCGCACAACTGCAGAACCTTAAGGTCATAAACTTGATTTTCATAAAGTACTTGTGTTTTCATGCCCTGGAGCCACAAGTGGACATCCTTACTTGCAATTCTACACTTATCAGCAGGAGTCATCCCCAATGCACTTTCAACACATTCCTGCCACATTTTGGCATGAATACCACAACCCAATTTTATCAGCTTCCAAAAGTGGAAGCCTTCTCATCTTCATACTGTGTGGCTCATTTCCTGTAGCTGCCCTATTTTAAAATCAGCCTAACAAAGCTTTACCAAGGCCAGGCAAATGCCATAAAAATGTAATTTAAGGGACAATACTGCCTTGACCTGCAAAGAAGAGGGAGTGCAATGGATCTTAATGACCCTTTTCTATGTAAGATTCTGAGAGCTGTGAGGGTATAATACAAACACTGAACTGTCCTGAATTAAATGAAGTCAAGATAACTCAAGGACAAAAACTTGTTTGCAGCCAATATAGTTATTTGAAATCTTCTCAGCAGTACTTTAAAAATCTCATTATAAAATGAAATGGGTATTTCTTATGGTGCTACAGCAAACCCTGAATTTCATCATTGTTTCATTATGTGTGTTCTGAATACAGAGACAGGCTCTCCCACAGATAAAACTCAGAACAGTGTAGCATAAATGATATCCATAAATAATTATTTGCTTAGCTTATCCACTGAAAATATCACTCCTGCTTGAAATATATAAATCTGGATATCACTCAAAACCAGGAACATTACATGTTAAGTCTTTGGTGAGTTCTGTAGCATTATAAGAAAGCTGTCACTACTTCAAATTCAGCGTTAGAACTTGATGCTTAATTTTTTTTGAAGAGGATGGGTAAACTAGAATATATCTTCTTCTTTCATCCTTTGTCATAGCTACAAATATTCCACTTAGAAGCAAAGTTATGCTTAGAAATAAATTGCTGGGCTTCATGTTATGGATCTTAAAAAAAAAAAAAAAAAAGAAAAGAAAACTTAACCCACAGAAGTACCTGTAAATTGAAAGTACAGATTTGCATTACAAACTGATCTTGTCTCACATTTTATAAACAGCAGGATTGTCTTAAAAAAGGTGACTAATGTTCTGTCTACCATGTGTGCATTCAGAACTTGCTATTATGGATGTGCTCCAGGAGGGATTTTTTCGGTTTTCTTTGGCTGTATTGCTTAAGGGAGGGCTGTCAGCCAGCTAAGCAAAACAGCTGTGACTTGGGAGCCCAGTGGAAGAGAATGGGCCCTGTAGAAGATTTGGCTGTTGCATGTAAGCTTAAACTAAGCTTCTAAAAGGGACAGAATATTCTGTGGCAATCATTGGAAACTGAGTGACTTACTAATACAAATGTTCTGCAAAGATAATGGACAGACCTCCTTATCTGTCCATAGTTAAAAAAAAGCTCTAATAATATTGAAATAAATGTCAATGCTTTGTATGATGGAGTTCCTCACAGGAAAGTCTTTTATACAGCTTCAAGTTGCTACTCGTTTTTGAAAGTTAATGCCAGGATAATTTTCAATAATATGACTAGTGCACATTCCTATGCTGCATTAATTCTACATTTACAACTCCAAAGAAGACATGCACAAAGAGGAAAAATACTGGACAAACATCTGCAGCTGGAGACAAATGAAAACAGTGGCTATCACCCCTGCAGCATTTTCATTAGATATAATTATTCTTATCCAGCATTTGTATGCATTAAATAACCATCATGCTTCCCTAGCTCCCCTCCTTCCCCGGAGAGGTCCGTGAATCTGACACTCTTGTAGGACTTACCACTTCTACAGAATACTAAACAGAGATCGAAATAATTTCTTTCCCCTGGCATCCTAATTAGGACAGTATGATGTTCTATGCTTTCAAGTCCTAAAGTCAGCGAAGAAACTGAACAAAGTCTGCTACATTCACATCAACAATTACTTACTCTTTTTTGGTCCCCATAGCTTTTTCACTCCATGTCACTTCATACAAAATCCTGCCATAACCAAATTTGTGCAAAGATCTCCATAATCAGAGGGGAATATTTTTGTTGTTAACACACAGCTGTTTAGATACCTATTCTCCTTTTTCTAGGATACTCCTGTTGCAAGAAAGCCTTGAATCTTTAATTTTGTGTGGCTGGTTCATGAGTGGAGCTGTGGCAGGGAACAGAAAAAAGCATTAGGATAGTTAGGGAAGGGGAAGAAATATATAATCTCAGTGCCAGCAAGAACAAGCTGCTGATACAACTGATTTTAAATCTTCTTCCTAGGTGGGAGGCTAACAGAAAACAGCTGAGATTTTCACTTTGAAGAATGCTATTGAATTGGAAAGAATATTATGACACTAGAAAAATAATGCAGATTGTACTTTGCTGATATGGAAATATGCAATAACAGCAATTAAATTAATGTGTGTCCCTACTGAAACAGCTGATTTTTTTGCTTGTTTGCAAAATATTATATATACAAAGACATCAGTTATGGAGAAAAAGTGACATTTTAAAGAAAATTATACTTAACCAGGGACCATTTACAGGATAGTCTATTGCCCCAGTTCCTACCGTGAATCTATGCACACAAAGTTTGCCATCCTCAGGTTTTATTTAGAAATTAATGCCAAAACTAATGCCAAAACTCTTCTCTGTGAATCAAATCTGTTCTTGGGATTAAGCTGAAAAGAAAGAATACTAAATAAAGAACTCAAATGTTTCTATGAAATTTATTTATGACCTTCTAGGGAGCTCCACTCACAAAAGACACCAGAATAGTTCAAAATGTTGAGAACAAAGCTATGACATTTTATCCATGTGTTTTTGACACAGTCCTTTAATATACCCAATTTTGGAACTGTGACACTAGAAAAACTCCTCAATTCCTAAACAAGTTTTTCAAATCAAAATGGAATTGCACTGACATGTAAGCTGTGGTAGGATTACAGATCAGGAAAGGGTAGCCGAAGTTTGCTAACAAACAAGAATTTTTGCATCCTCAAATGTTTGTAAGCTGGGGAGAGTTTTTAATTAATATAAGCCTAAGCTTTTCAGTTTAATATGGGGCACTGGAAGGAATAGGGATTATATGTGCACATAGCTCAAAATAGCCTGCATGCAGGTACCTGGGCAATCACTAGCAATACATAGCCAACAGTGTAAAGCCCCTCTCCACCACACTTCAATTCTGCTGATTTTCCAGGCTACACCTAATATTTTTGCCTGTCTCTCTTTGAAGTGAAAATTCCATTATGGGCTGATAATTATCGATAGCACTATTGTTGGAGTATTTCACACAGACACAGACACACACACAAAAAAAAAAAAAAAAGAAAAAAAAAAGGAGGTTTTAAAAACAACTCTAACCAGCAATTTATAACAATTTAAAAATTGAGATGATTCTGACCAGCCCTAATTGTGACAAACTGAAAATACAAGAAATATTATCTGGGAAACAGAAGATGGGAAGATCCATCTGCATATGCAAATAGTAGATTATGGTTTGGGTTTTTTTTTTGCTTTTGTAGACCTCAGACGGACCTTCTGGATCATAAAATCCAGAAATTCCCAGGCATGCCTGTGAAAGCACTATCCATCTAATGAGGTTCAGTGCATAGATTGGAGGCCCATTCACAAAAGCAAACAGAAAGCTCTTTGTCCCATCATCAAACCCTTTGCAGAAAAATGGCAAACAACTCAGAAATAAGATAAAATACTAGACCCCCCCGCTTCAACACTGGGTAGAAGATACAACTAATTTCTTAACTGAGGTCACTTTTGGTGTGGCTGCATTTTTTTGCCTGGTTGAGCTGTAGTGTAGTGCTTAATTTCCAGGTGGATTTGAACCATGACAATTGTGTGGAGAGGTCTGCAATGCATTATATGATAAATAGATTCTTAAGTGTCTACTGCCATTCACCTCCCATAATTCTGATGCTGCCTGAAGTGCGTCTTTGCAAAATCTAATTGGGGTAAGGATTTAATCATAACCTACCATACCAAATTAATGTTCCTTCTCCCAAAACTCCATCTCCATGCAGTCTCACCACAGTTCTTCCTCAAGGTAATTAAGTACTATATATACAGAAAAAGAGAATCTACACTGAAAAAACCTGCTAATTTTGTATGGTTTTTTGTATTTCAGAATAGCCTTGCACTCTCTAAATATTTACCTTGGGGTCCATTTTACCTGCTGATGGTGTTCTTCCTTACATCCTCTGCATTAGAAGATAAATCACATTAGATGCCATGCATGCACTGCCTTGTATTTTGTCATTATTCTGTTTGGCAGATGACAGTGAAAAAGAGCTGAGACATCCTCAAAAGCTTCCTTCCATTACTGAAAATGAAAAATCTCATTTTTTCACACAGAGTGTATTTTTGGTAAATAAGAAACAAAAGTAACATAAATTGAATATGGATACGCTAGAAGCATTCCCTGACATGATCAAACTCAGTATATTTAAAAGGCAGTGATGAGTGCATTATCAGATTTGATTTTGAGATGGAGGAGCAACTTCCATCTGGGTACCTCAGGAAGTTCATTAGCTGCACCACTGAATTATACACGCAAGTCCCTGTGCTCATACTTGAAAGGGCATGGACATACGTACACTAATGTGTATGTACTGAGACATGAACACATCTGCTGCTGTGCTGGATGCATGGTTCTTACCCTCTCTGAAAGCCATCATGGTGCACTTCATAGTTGCTGCCTGACTTCAGCACCCTGGCTTGTGCTTGGTTTTTCATGAGGACACCTACTCAAGCACTTTGGGAGCCTTGAAGGGTAAGATTTGAACAGAATCATCCAGCAGTGGCTTCAAGGGCAAGCAGAACCTCTAGACACTAGTGGAACAAGGTTTACTCCTAGTCTGATAAAGGACTGACAAATGGCACACAAGGATTAAAAAGGCAAAACCAAGATGAAAATAAAAATGAGTCTAGCAGAAAATACATGGATTATTTTCAGACTATTAAAATTTACAAAATAAAGTATTTGTGTCCTGAATGCTCTGCATTTGGAACCCTGGAAAATATACTTAAAAAGTAAGGGACAATGACGTGAGCAAAATTGCTCTCTTTTGGGCTCACATTGTACAAAATAGTACTACTGCTCCAATTGCATTTGAAAGATTCAGGACTTCCCTTTTCTCCAGAATCTCTGGGACAGGCATTTTGGTTTAGGAAACATGTTATCATTGCCAATTTTAGTTGAAATGCATTTTGCTTGCAACCCCATTAGCAAGAGAAAGGAGGTGGATTTTCAGAGAATATGTTTGTGATGGAAAACTAAAAGAAAGGAATTTTGTAAGGACAGGAAAGATGAAGACAATTCATGAAGAGTACTCCGAGCATAGCTGCACATGAGATACCTTCTTGAGATTAATGAATTTGTTGTACATGTCCATAATTATTTCCATTCACATGGAACAGGTCCAGCTGCTTTCAGCATCCACAAATGAGAAGCAGAAGGAAGCAGAAGAGAAACAACCATATTTTGCTATGTCCAACCGTTAAAATCACTGGATGGCAAATAAATTATGCTAAGCACAATTAAACACAGAATTAACAGTAATCATTTGTAACATAACACAACAAGACAGATGAGATGAATGAGAAATCGCTTTTATTGCATCATATTGAGAAACTGAATGATACGTTGCCAAGATACATGTTTACAGAAATATGAACCTGAGGTCAAATGTCTGGTTGGCTTCTAGTGGAACATGTATTCATCTATGCCTTGTTTGTGGATGTTTCTAATCCCTTCTCCTACTTTCGTGTGTGAGGAAAACTCCTACTCTTGTAGTAGCTACAATTTTAGCATTACAAAGGGCCGGAATGCTAGTTCAAATCCAGGCTCATGCAGCTGACATTTGGTTATTAGTAAGTGGATTAGACATGCCCTGTGCCAGGTGAGAGATGGCACATCAGTTGCTGTCTCTCATTTAAAGCAGTCTGCTTTAAATCTTTGTGATCTTCAGAATGCTGCTGCTGACAACAAAACAAGGCAAACTCAGCTAGGCTGTGCCTGCACGGTACCTCATGGGCAGATGAAAGCCTGGTCCACATGGGCTCCAGTACCAATAACTGTGTTCCAAAAACCATGTCCTGATTACTGCAGACAATGGGCTGGGCTGATATATCCAAGGCTTGGATCCTCAATGAGTCATGAAAGCTTGGGCTTCTGATGGCAGCAATGCAGGCATTTAGCTTTGGTCAGCCTGGAGTGCAAGTACAGCAAACACACACAAGAATAAGAGGTACCATTTAGACTTTCTCACAGTTACAGCTATGTTAGGGTTCTAAGGTCTGGGTACATGAATTTGTTAAAAAAAAAAAAAATCTCCTTCATCTGTAGCTATAACAACTTTCGGTTTTCTATTCAGCAACAGCCTTGGCCCTGACTTAAGTCGTTATTTCTTTTATTGCATTCTATACTATCTTTCAAAGATATTTCCAATGACCATGGTAAAACAGCAAACTATCACCTTTCATTGGACAATTATAACTCAGCCATGAAAGAGAACCATAGCATGCCCCAGCACCCTCGGAAAAATTTGGCCCAGGTTTACATTGTGGAGATAATTGCCCAAAAATACTACAGAGCTGGGTTACTGCTGTAGTGTGCCTCCAGTTCTAGGAGCTGAGGAGTGCTCCTAGGAGTTACAACAAGCAGACATCGAGTCAGTGCACCCAGCATGCCAGAAAGATATGGATAACCTTTAAAATCAATGTGTTTAAAAGCTAGGGGTGTGATACTTCTGCTTTGCCTTCTTAAGTTGCAGGCATTCCTGCTCAATGCAAGAAAAAAACCAGCCAGGTCTCAGCACAAAGCTCTTGGACATTATCCTCTGAGTTAGGAGGAGATGGGGAATCTGGAACCATTTACAGCCACACCAGGATCACTGCTGTCAGTCTGTGGGATGTTCCTTGAGACATGCAGAGGAACCACCTTCCAGCTTTCCTGCTTCACTGAATCTCCACCAAGGAGCTGCTGTTCCCAGAGCAGATAGAAGGACGCTTCAGGCTCTGTCTTCCAGCAGCGTTTTACCTCCTGTGTCAGAGACACTGAAGTGGGCTCTCTCTATCAAAACACAGATATGCCACAGGCTTTCCATCATCTTTGAATGATGGGCCAATTGATTTATAGCTCCTGATATGAAAAAAAAAGGCTGAAAACTCCTATAGTAGACAAGTGAATGAAACAGCAGCTTTGAAGGAGAGGAGACAGGCAGGGCCACAATGAAATTGTTTCCTTAAGAATGTGAATATACCACTTGCCTATAGATTTCAATAGAAAATCTGGTTCAAAATAAGGAAGCCTCAATCTATTTGGTTTCTCCTTGCTCTCTTTTCTTCTAAAGAGTACCTGACAGGTGGAGACCAAGCCAAGAGAACAGAGTCCCTGCATAAATCGTTAATGGAGACAAATGCCAGGTGTAGGTGTCAACTGCAATTTTTCATTCCTTGCTGATAGCACAAGGTTCCACAGAGTAATGCCAAAATGGTAGGGTAGAAAATTCACTCATGGCTCCCCAAGTCCTTCTGTGACTTTTTAAACAGCTTTTTGTTTTTAAAAAGCAATTTCACTCTGGTACTTCTATTACGCCGTGTAGCTTTGTCACAGTTGATCTTCATTAAAACTGAAGACACTATAATAGAAGGCACAATTTTAGAGAAAAGGTAATTGTTCTGTAGTCTGATCCATTGCTCGTGCCAGCAAGAAAAGTAATGTGCACTCACACATGCTGTGTAGTGTTAGATATTGACACAAACAGCAGTGGATTTCCCAGTTTGTTTTGATTTAGGAATTACGGTGAAATAATCTCTTAGAAGCATTTATCTACAAATGCAGAGTCACAGATAGAAGCAAGAGTTCAATTCACAGACAAGAGAACCTTGAAATCCTTCAGAGTTTAGCATGAAGACAAGACTTTTTTCATTTTGTTGACCTTTTCAAGAGTATGATTTGCTGGAATGATCCTTTTGTTTTTGTTTCTGTGAACTAATATGATTTCACTATTGTAGAGTGAAAGGGAACTAAAGTCACAGGCATTTTTGCCTCAACCATGAAATGGGGTGTTGCACTTAGAGTCTCTACAACTGCATAAATATGCATTGTTTGCTGCTATACTCCAATTCTGTGTGTTGACCTATCTCCAAATTAAGGGAAGACAGAGCAATTTAAGTGCACCAAAGTTCTCTCAATAGCTGTCTTTTGGCACCATAACTCTTCCTGCCCCAAAACTTCAGCTATGGCTTCCCTCAGCTGTAAGACTGTCCATCTGAAACCACAGTGGTAATCACATATCCTCTGAACAGAGAGAGACATAGCTGTCCCCCAGGATTTTCCTGGGAAGTTGTGAGAAGCGGTGAGAAAGCTTAGAGAAAAGAATGAGAAACAATACTTCTCTTCACTTGCTGCACCTGTTGTTGTGCACATGTGGAATGTGTTATGGAGATTTGTTTACCAAAGGGTGATTTCTTAATTGGACACTGGTGATGGTGTTTTGGATTGACCAATTGGATCCACGCGTGTGCTGTGACTACCTGGCAAGGATGATGGGTTTTTCTTAATAGTATAGTATAGTGTAGTAAGAATAAACAATTGATCAGCCTTCTGCAATCATGGGGTCAATGCTCATTATTCCTCGATGGGGACTGCTGCTACAATAGAAACCCACTGAGCATCATTCTAAAGTAGCTGATTTACAGAGTATCTGCTCTGAATCAACAACCAGCAAAGGAAGGCATGTGCTCATTTAATGGGTATTATTTGCCTGGAGTATATCTGTCCATTTAGTATTTGATAATGAAATGACTGAGGCATTTCACAGTATAATGTGCTTGCTGAAAGGCTGTGTGAGCTGTGGAGCCAGGGAAAGATATTTTGCCCTTAATAAGTTTAATAGAGGCGCTTACGTTCAGAAGATAGCACCTGATCTGTCAGAAGTTGCTTTTGTCTTTTTAAAGGGCGTAAAGGTTTAGTAATCGTTTCCTGAAACAAGGGCTAGATTCTTTCTTTATTGCATTAGTGTAGATTTAATGGGGAAGGAGTGGAGAGAGAGATCCAAATAGATGTGGAAACCAACATTTGAATATACATAGAGACTCCAAGGAAATCAGTTCAGAGTCTAATGCAATTGACTTGGAGGGTCCTGCATCTAGTGATACTCCTGAACGCACAGGAAAATAATGCCTTCCTGAGAATTTGAGCCAAAAATCTCCCAATGTGAACAGGTTGACTAATAGAGAAGAAGATGTAATCTTTTTGGTGAACAGATTAACAGGACAGCTTACTTTTTATTACATATGCATCTTTTGTCAGTATTTTAAATTTCTGAACATTGTAAAAACTCATGCATCTGGATTTGATCTGGCTTAAGGACAATTCCTGGGGTTTTGTTTAATAGCAAGATACTCCTTATAGCATTGTGATGACCCTTTAAATGGGAATGTGATGATCCTTTAAATGGGAATATCTGAATACTAGCAAGAAAACCCTTTCTTGAGAGCCTCCAAGGGAGACCTAACTGTACCTGCCATAACCTTTTACAGGTTGTTCTTTGCACAGATATTGCCATATTCTTTTTGAGGGCAGAAAGAAGGACAAATAATGAGAATTCTGGTAAAGATCAATCTAGCAAAGGTTATTATTAACAGATCATGTGCAATGATGAAGGAGAAGGAATGTCAGGGAAATGTTGATTCTTCATCCAGTTTTGCTATTAGTAATATAATTGGGCCTGTAACCTAACATGTTAACTCTTTCAGCCCTGTTTACTCTTGAAAACTTCAGCCAGGCAAGGAATACTATAATACTATAACTATGGATGCTATTGGCAACATTAAGATACAAAGTTTGGCAGAAGACTTATCACGGTACCGTACCAATCAGAAATGGCTCATGTCAAGAACACACACAGTAAAAAAGCAAACTGAAACACACATGTTTTAGAAAATCATCTCAACTTCTGAGAAGCAATTACTTCCACCTACATATCTGGTTTTAAAGTCCAGTCACTTAGAATCATCTGGTTATAAAACTTCTGCATCAGAAAAAGGAAGGAAAAGAAAGATAAGCTTGGATTACAACTTCACAGAGTGAAGAAGAGCTAAGATCTTCAAAACCATTGTCTCATTTTTGTAAAAATACATATTTATAAAACTTATTAAGCAATGAGGCAAGCCAGGATTTTATACTAGTAATTTGCCTTTGACTAACACAGTTGCACTTTATCTCAAATTGCAGTTGTCTATGTCAAAAGATTAATTTAACTCTAATTTAACTCTCTAACATCAACTAAGCATTGATGTAATAGATTGAACTGACCAAATTAAACTCACACTCAAAATACATAGTTATGTGTGCATGTTTGATGAGCAAGGACAGTTTAGTAACCAGTCTGAATAATAATAATTGCATCCTTCCTGCAGACAGCTCATTGTCTCCAAAGTATTGCAGATTTGAAATTTTCTGCTTTGTTCATCAGAATTCAGAATGGTTACCAGGTATCACCCAAGAATTACAGATACAGTCCATAAATGACAGGTCAATTAAGAAGGCAACATGAATTCCTAAAAATGCTGGAGAACGAGGGTTGCACAGAATACATTACAAAGAAATTGCAAAGTGACTTGATTTTTGAAACAGAAAATCAGAAAAGAGGATGAGAAGTAGGAAAGTGCAGAAAAATGAAGATAGAGCTATAATGCACTCTATGAATACTTACCTCCTACTGGAGCTGAAAACCTGTCAAATTCAGAAAAGCAAAAAAAGTTGAAAGCTGTAAGAAAATATGTAAGTCGGTAGCAACATCTAAAACTTAAGCATCCTCTGATTTTGTGCAGGCAGAGAGGATTTGTTAGGTTACTGTTACAGTGCCATAAAAAAACCAGCACAGGACTGTGAAGAAGCTACTGAACAGCTTGAAACAAATAGCGCAGATGGATCTAGAAATCACTTGCCTGCAGATGACAGCTTTAGCAGAAGGTGGTACACTGGCTGTAGGAATCAGCCATTGCCCTCCTTCCATGGAGGTATCCATTGTTTCTGTCACTTTTTACATCACTACTACCAAAAGAGGAAAAATAATTCACTTACTGGGTTCAAATTGGGCTAAAGAAAACAATAACTCAACTCAAATAATTTGAGCTGAGTGAAGTTTTTCTGGTAAATAAAGTCTTCTGAAATATGCACTTTTGAGCAAACCAAAACATTGCATGAGATTAACTAAATTCCAAGGAATATTTTTGAAACAAGATAACTAGGGGGCAAAAAAACCCACCTTAAATAAAAATGTTTATTTAAAATTATTTTTTGAATCAAATGTTATAATTGGCAATTTTGTGTTTAGAAATCAGATTTTTCAGTTTAGTTGCTGAGGTCAAATAATATTATTAAAAAATAGGATAAATAACATCAATCATAGAATTTTACTACAGAGCAGAATACTTGGTTTCTAGTAAAACAATGTATTTGGACTTGATCTATTAATTCAGGCTTACCTTTTTTTTTATTTGTTTTTGCACCTGCAAACCAAATTTAGTTGTGAAATACGGTGATTTAAAATAACTCTAACAAATCTAACTGGAATGAACTTCAGAGTCATAGCTCTTGTGCTGCTCTGAGGGAGCAAAGGCAGACTACAGAGTTCCAACAGCCTCTGGGAAAACTCTACAAGCAGGACTAAGAAAACTGCTTCTCTACCTGTCCAGAACTAAGGTACAGGGATAACTCTTGGTGTTCAGCTTTGCTCCCTGCACCTTCATTAGCATGCTAAAGGAACCAGTGTCTTCAGAGATGACTGAGTTCCACCCCTGGCTCCAACAGCAAATTACTAACTTACCTGATACACGGGGAGGACTCTTGTCCAACATGCAAGTAGGATTAAATAAAACAAAAAGCTGTTTCAACTTCTCTATCCTTTAGTATCAACAGTGGTCCAAAGTCACAGATCAAGACTGGTAAAAACTCATGGACAGAGGCTGGGCCACCTCAGAATTACAGGTTTGACATTTTTCACTTTTCTGTCTATAGAATGGAAATAAAACCAATTGAGTTTTATAAAAGCAAATATGCAGTATTGATTTCAAGACACTCAAAGGCATTATAATAACCTCTTCAGGCACTATAATAACAACAGGCTCTATAAAAACCATATGAATAAATAGAAAGCTACCAAGTTGGCCAGAGAAGGCCTTTTCTGCTAAAAATAAAAGGAATTATTTTAACATGGGCATAACTAATGCACTGTTGAATTATTAACCTGCATGAGTGTGCCAAAGTGACTAGTTCATTATTAAGGTTTCCATCTTTGCAAAACCGTAATAAAATTTTTAATAAAATAATTTTATACTTTCAATCTAACTCATTAAAGAATAGGTAGTAACAGTAGTTATGCAGTAATGAAAGAATAATCCGGTATGCCCAAAAAATCTGGAAAAAAGGAAGAAGAAATGCTCCAGGTGTGACATTTTTATCACAATCATAATTTCCCAAGGAACAGAACAGTAAGAGCCCGATTGAAAATGTTTGCCAACCTATATTGGAAGTATCTCTACCAGCCTCTGTTACACCATCTATGCTCAGTAATACTATTCAATTAGTGTATCCCACACTCTTACTTAGGAATATAAAGTTTAACTAAATAACTGTATTTCTAGCAAAAGGCAGACTAAGCATCGTATATTGTTGCAATAAATAAAAATAATAACACAATCAGAACATCCAAGCCAATGCAACACCTTTGAGATGGTTTAATTAAACTGGATCAAACTGGGATTAATTTGTTCCCTGCCATCACTTCAGGTAGGAACTCTGAAGAAAGACAATGTGTCAGATCTAACTGTGCTTTATTTAATGTGAAAATGGCAATAGATTCTCTAGGGATCACCAGAGTGGTAAAACAACTTTTTAATTAGGTCAGTAGTCTCATTTTGCCACTGCTTGGAGAAATAGCCTGCCACAGTCCCTTGGCTGTTGTCTCTAAAACACCTGTCCCACATGGCAGCGACAGAACTGCACTGAGATATCAACCCTTGGAATTCCATGCATCCCTCTGAAACACCCCACAGTGGCTGCTGTCAAGGAGAAGGTGTTAAAGGTGAGCGCACCTTCTTGAATAATAGCACACACCAGGAAGATTCTTAAGGAGATGGAAATAAGAAATAAATGAATTGTCATCCCACCTTCCTGACAACAAATTCCTGAATGAGTGTTGGTGAATAAAAGGTATCCAGGTCTTCCACTAACTGTCACCCAATTGTAATGACAAACTAAAATTGTTCATCTGGTATCACAGATGCTATGGCTGTTTCCGTCAGTATTCATTGTATGTATAGAGACAGGAAAGGTGTGGTGACAACAGATCTGCTGCCACTGGAACAATGGGGCTTCTGGAAGGGAGAAGAGCCCAGGACTCAGCTGAGCAACAAGAAGGTCCCATCAAACTCGGATATAGGCTTGGAGGAGAATGGGTTGAGAGCACCCCTGCTGAGAAGAATCTGGAGGTGCTGGTGGACAAGAAACTCAACATGACCCAGCAAAGCCAATGTATCCTGGCGTGCACCCAAAGCAGTGCGGCCAGCAGGGCAAGAGAAGGGATTCTTCCCCTCTACTCTTGCAAGAAACCATCTGGACTGCTGCGCCCAGGCCCGGTGTTGTATGGTACTAAATAGTTATTTAGTTGTTTGCACTGAATGTTCAGTAATTTGCACTCTTCACATGATTTGTATCCTATCACCACGTGGTCCTCCCTTTTTCCCCCCACTAAGCATCAGTGTGGTGGTCTCTCCCTATAGTTGTGTTCGAGGGTGCCAGGACAAGCGAAGAGATGAGAATCTTGACTCCATGATTCAGAAGGCTGATTTATTATATTAGGATATATATTATATTAAAATGCTATACTAAAACTATACAAAAAATAATAGAGAGAAAGGATCTATCAAAAGGTTAGAAAGGAGAGGAGAGGAATGATAACAAAAGCTCGTGACTCTCAGAGAGTCCGAGCCAGCTGACTGTGTTTGGCCATTAATTAGAAACAACCAACATGCACCAATCACAGATGCACCTGTTGCATTCCACAGCAGCAGATAGTTATTGTTTACATTTCTTTCCTCAGCCTCTCAGGAGAAAATCCCGGCAAAAGTATTTTTCAGAAAATATCATGGCGATATCTCCCTGGTTAACTCCTCCCCTCGCCCCTCCTTACTTGTATCCCATTGGCTGTAGTCCTCTTCCCCTGCTCCCATTCCCCAGATATAAAGTCCCCCGCAAGAAGGGGATGGGCCTCTTTTTCCATGTGTTTTTCCATGTGGTGCTTCTCCTGGGAATAAACTGATGACATTTGTCCCCACGTGGAGAAGAGTGCTTCTGGTCTTTTACTGTCGTCCATGTGAGATTGTGTGGGCTGGGGTCCATAGCTAGCCAGATTGGACCCAAACAGCCTGTCCAGTCCGGATTCTTACAGTCCGGGATTCCCAGCATAAGAATGAAGTGTACCTGTTGGAGTGACTTCAGAGGAGGGTCATGAAGATGATCACAGAGTGTGCAGCACCTCTCACAAGGAGAGACAGGGTTTTTCTGCCTGGAGAAGGGAAGGATCCGGAGAAACCTTATAACATCTTCCAGTACCTAAGGGGGGCCTGCAAGAAAGCTGAAGAGTGACATTTTGCTAAGAGAGCTTGTGACAGGACAAGTAGGGAAGAGATTCTTTACTGTGAAGGATGAGTGAGGCTCTGGCACAGGTGGTGAAGCTCTTGGCCCAGAGAAGATGTGGACACCCCATCCCTGGAAGTGTTCAAGGCCAGGTTGGATGGGGCTCTGAGCAACCTAAAGCCGTGAGCAACCTGAGCAACTCTGAACAATCAGAGCCTCTCCCTGGTCATGGCATTTCTCCAGGCCTAAGGAATCAAGACCAGTGAAAGAGATGCAGAGTGATCAGGGAACCTCACAGAATGAGAAAATGCCAGGATGCATGGCTTCAACTGCAAGATCAGTCCAGGGGGTCAAGAATTCCTTATTCTAATCAAAATATTATTTCCAGAGTGGGGACAGCACACCAGGGCAGATCTCATGTCTGGGGCAGCAGTGTGTGCTCTAGGACTCCCCTGACCACTTGTGATGTACTGTCACAGTGAAGGAGATTGATTTCAGTTTTAAGAACAACATGGAATTTCAGAAACGAGTCAATAAAAACTCAGTATAGACTTGAGGATTTGAGCACAGCAGCAATAGCACTTAGGCACAGCTATCTTGCAGATGAAAGGGACATGTCAATAGACTTAGCCAGTGTAAATCCCATTTAACATGATACATTGCACTATCTGCTAAAGTGCAGACAAAAGCAAACATACATCTGACCTGAAAGATCTGTTCCAATCCCAAAAGTTCATCCTCTGGGACTCAGCATGACACACTCAAAGGACTAGAAGTGCTGAATGAAATATTTCTGAGATTCAGCTGTGTGAAGATTGACACAGATTTAATATCCCCATTTTATATATAGAGCACTTTTCACAACCATACCACCTTTGATCTCATAGTCCTGATCTTTAAAGATCTCCAATATGCCTTCCAAAGGAGAGCCTAGAACTAACAGTTTGAACTTCTAGTCACCAAAAAACAGGGATTAAACAGAGACATTGATTTCATGACATAGTATAATTTCCTTTCCCTTCCACTAACCTTTCCATGTTCCACACACTAGAAATTATTTTTTCTGTGCCACTTTTTTTTTTTTTTTTGTCCTTCAGGAGTTATTCACAGAAATTGAACACTAGAAGCTATGTGTCTGATAAATTACAATTTATAAATTTAGGAAGCCAGCTTTTAGATTACCTGGCCAGCACAGTCGAATAGGAAACTTGTGTTTTGCACCATGTTTTGATATCAGACAAATATTTATTTTTAAAGACAGCAGTTACTTGTAAGCATTATTTACATTTTTAAATAATTTTGTAAATCCATAAATTTTAAAAAGTTATATCCCATGACTATAAGCTATTCTTTTTTTGATTAATAAAAAAAATAAATAGATACTGCATATAAAGTGATTTAAAAAAATTATGTAACTTTTGTACCCCTAAAGAGAGTCAGTGGAGGGACTAATTAGCAGAGTTGTTGACCATCCTATCAGAGAACAATTTAAGAGAATAAGAAAATGGAAGAAAAGCTATTGTACTGGTCAGAATCAATCTACCAATGCTTTGAGAAGGGACCATTTACAAACAAAGAACTAAAGAGAGTTTTGATAATCCATGGTTATGAATCCATATCACAGCACATCATTGGCTCATGGACTCCACAAAAAAAAAAAAAATTAAAATTATTTTCTTTCCTCCTCACCACTTGTGTAAATAAAAAGCCAGATGATTTATTAATATAAGTGCAATATTGATTTGCAATGAAGCAAAGCCTTTCCTCTGCTGTTGCCTTGCTGTTACAGCCAGTGATTGAGGATGGTTTGCATGACACCTGTCTGTCTTCTGTGTCACCTGAGAGCAGTTCCCCACAAGCCAAAGCAGTGCTTGGGAGTTTAGGAGAAAACTACAAATATCACTGTAATAGAGTGTTATTCCTTGGAAAAAAAACCCAAAACAACAACCCACTAAATTCAGTTCTAAGGCTCATTAAGAATATTTATCAAGGGTTTTCTGTGCCCTGAAAAGATCCTAAAACTTTAAGATCATCTGAGAAATCAGTTGGAAGCACAACTTATTTAAACATCAAGGCACAATCAGAAGAGACTGCAAGTCTGCACACCAGCACATGCCGACTTCTATGTGTCAGGGCATCCACACAAAATTACAGTGTGTAACTTATTTGTTATCTGTCATGCATTTTACTCCACTGATTAATCTACTTATCATTCATTACATGAAGGAATCAAACTGAGGGGAAAAATCTCTTTACTTAGCACACTAGGTGTCAGCTGAAAAAACCCCTTGTCTGTCCATCCATTAGTAGTGTAGGAGTGAGATGCATAATTGATCTGACTTTTCTTTCACATTGTTGAAAAATAGAAAATAACCCTGCTGCCATCAACACACACTCAACTTCTCAGATTTTAATGACAGACACTGATGCAGCTGCCACCTTTCTTGCTCATCGTGACCTAAAGCAAGCTCAAAATTTAATACAAAATGAGTCCAAAGTTTAGGGTGGCACAGACAGGAAGGCTGGTCAAGCCCATGCAAACCAAGATGCATAGTCTTGGCACACCAGCACCAAAGACATTGGATAATTGATACAACAGGCTCACTGCTCATAATCTGAATGTAACACTCTTGCTTCCTGCTGACAGCTCTGTGAAAAAAATACTTCCTCAGAAGTATCAGATTCAGCTGAATGTATTCTTTAATTTCTCACAAGGAAATCAAACACCTCCTTCATCTCCTGGCTTAGTGGGTGCCCACGTAGGGCATGTGTAGATGTGAGAAGAGGAACAGCTCTGGAAAGTGGTTCACCATCCGTACACCAGCAGCTTCCCTATGCAGGGCCAGGCAAATATGCTGGCTGAGCAGATTCAAATGCACAGAGTTCTGCTTTCTGCAGTGCTGGTATTCACTGCCTCCCCAGCACAGAGAGAGAGAGCAGCACCCTGTGCCAAACCATGCTTGGACATTAAAGTGATTGTGCAGGCATGCAACTGTGTTTCTACGTCAAGCAGCCACCACTAACACACCCCCAACCTCACTGTCCAAAAGGGAAGAGATTCCGTTTAACATCAGCAGGTGCTGTCAGCCCTTTCCGTAAACCCTTTGTTAGTATCTCTCATCTTCAATAAAAGAACCCTGTTCTTCCAGAGCAGGGTGCAATATGAACACTAAAACAAACATCAAGACCTTGTCTGCCACTGAGGGTGCAAGGACAGGATCTTGGCTGCCATCTGTAAAACTGCTAAACCCTGAAAGTTTGCTTCTTTTTTCCAGAAGAAGAAGCTTAAATCAATAGATCATTATCTGGTCTCTGAAACAGACATCTTAGCACTCTCTTTAAAACCTATTTTCCCTCCCCAAAAGCTTTTCTAGGACTGGGAGAGCAACAAAGAAATATCCATACTGTGCTTTTATTTCAACCTTGTCTCTGACCCTGAAAACTGTGGAAAAATCTTGGACAGACACTCTTCCCTGAAGCGTAAATGAAAATTGCTTCACTTCCGTGGCATTACACAGGAAAAAATGACCTCACGTACACCTTGATCCCTCAGAAGGCTGTTGGGATCTGATTACAATGAGAAGGAAAGCAATATTTGTGCCCACTTTTGCCATAGTGTGTAAGTATTCATCTAGCATGTGAGAACAACTGACACAAATCTAGGGAGGTGGTAATGTGGCACAGCTGTTAGGGGGACTGTAAGGGACATATGGCTGTCTAGAGCCAGAAGCAATTGTTTAATTTCATTAAAATAAAAGGAAAAGATGTAGTTGTAGCAGCATTGGTCCAGCCACATAAAACAAGTTCAGACTGATAATATTACATATGAATTAACTTTAAGTGCAAAGGAACATGTTTTTCTAATATGTGTGTGCATACACATATGTGTGCTTGCCTGTGTGTGTGTATATATATATATTTACACATACACAAAAATGTACACATAGGCTTGAGGCCAGACAGTAAACAAAAGGGGCTGGCAGTGTTCATATTCATATATGAATATGAGGGAAAAAACCATTATCAGATTTAATAAACATTTGCTGGAATGATGGGAAGATTAAAATGAATGGCTCATCCATACTATGCAATGAGATGGAAGAGTCTTGGTGTTTTACCTGTTAGAGCATCCTGATTACTGCTTGTCACAATGAGGAGGTTGTTTTTGCAGTTGCCATGCTCTGTTGTGTGCCAGTGAATGAGTTCTGCAACCTCACCCCCACAGACCTGTAAATTGTCATGGTATGAGCCTTCCCCTGGCTCTTGAAACATGTCAAGGAAACACATTCCAGCTTCTGGGATGCCCGGATTCATCTGCTGACACCCTGATGGGTTTGTTTGGAACTCTAATTTATTTAAATCTATTGTTTTGAAGAAAATAGGGGGCCCTAGTGCCTATTAGGCTTCATTTTGAGATGCTTAAAAATGCAAAACAGCTTAATCTCAGTAAAACAAAGGGGTTATGCTGAAATAGTTACACACAAACTAAAAATAAAAAAGGCAGGGAAGCGCAAATTCCTAGGCTATCCTTAACTCCTGTCTGCTACCAAGGCTTACAGAGCTGTGGCGTGCTGAAGGCAGCTGAGACTGGTGCCACAAAGGCAGCTGTGAGATACAGACCTCCATATCAGACTGGGGTCAGGCTAAAGGGACCGTTTCACCAGCATCATCTGAGTATGACCAGAATATCAACACATACAAAATAATTTTCAAGCACATTCCCCTTACTATTTAATTTTAAGGGGTTATAATACCAATTGTGATGAGCCTGTGAATATGTAAACAGAAATGTTTTTCAGGCCTGCCTGAGGATTACACAAAAGCTTGACATACTGCTTTCTCATGCTACAATGGAGAGAGAACTGAGCTGGAATTTGCCTGTTTTAACTTGTCCCTGGCACCATGACTTTCATTGTTGCATTTTTCATAGCCTGATTACAATTTATAAATGTGTCAAGGAAACCACTGTCATTAAGATGCTGTGTTTCCACAAAGACCACACACTTTAAAATAAACCAACAATTCATATTACTAAGTTGGCACATGGTATCTCTATTTTCCAATGCAACATTGCAAGCTGGCTCCCACCATACTTAGCACTTATCTGTTTAATTTGAATCAGATTAATAAATTTAAAACACTTGAGGTTTAAATTTGTAACTGATTAAAGTAAAATTAAGAGAAGAATGAACTTTATCCCAGATAAGAAAAATCCCACTGGAAAATGAAACAAATTATTCCTTAAACTTGCAGTTACAATGTGCAGAATAAACAAGTCACAGCTGATTTTAAGCTGAAAGGTTGTATCACGCATCTCAAAAAACTGGAATTCAATATTTGAGTTTGAAAAAATGGAAAAGAAAAAAGAAACAGAAAAATTTCATACTAAAGGGACCTATTTTCTTTAATGTAAGTTGACTCAAATCTGAATTTCTCCTTAAGGGGCAAAAAGGAAATAAGCATTAACCAAAATTGGTCTTCATCCATGGAAGAAAATCATAGTCAACATATATCTACACTGTGCATCCAGAATATACAGTCAATCATACTATATATATAACCCTGGGAAAAAAACATTGAAAGCCATTTCTTCCTTGCCTAGAATAGTTGTTACCAGAACCATTAAAACACTTCAAGAGCTATAAACTTGGAATTACTGATATGCTACTAGAAACCTCCATGTCCCACCACTTTATATATAAAGAAAAAAAATATACCTGAAAAAATTACCAGTAAAAAAATCCCAAATCCTACTGATAAGGAGACCTAGTTGCAAGAATATAGAGAAGATGAATACTTAAAGAAAGGAAAAATTGGAGAAGCAGCTAAGTCATGTGAGCAATGTACAGTAATTTAAAAACTCAGTGAAATCTCAACAGGCAAAATAATTAAGAACAATAAAATGGAATTTTTAATAAGAAGTGTCTGACTAAGGATTAAATACATTTCAAGGTAGAGAGATATGAGGAATGACACCAGAGAAAATTTAAAATGTTCACTAGACATTTACATTCTATAAAGAGAATTATAAAATGAGAATTCATCTATTTTATGTAATACAAAACATTGTAAAATAGCTTAAAAAGGCCACATCT
Organism: Passer domesticus; assembly: GCF_036417665.1. Taxonomy (NCBI): domain Eukaryota; kingdom Metazoa; phylum Chordata; class Aves; order Passeriformes; family Passeridae; genus Passer; species Passer domesticus. The sequence goes on along the minus strand of NC_087475.1, from coordinate 108,779,699 downwards.
GCCATGATTAAACACAGGCATAAGTAATCAACAAGTCTAAGCAACTTACTTGCACCCCACAATGCCTAAAATTGCTTAGCTGAAGGGTTCTCCAATTCATTAACATTTATAAATTATTTATATTATAATCAATCATGGAAAACTGGAACAATTCCAATAGATGGGAGTACAGCCAAGAAAAAGAAAATTCTGGGGCTGGAAAACCCTGCAACACTCAGTGACAAAAATTCATGTCAATTTGTTGAAGATCAACTTAGAAATGTTGATCAGTGTGCAAAAATTATCTGACAGTCTGCAGATTTTTATTCTGTAGCCATTTCTAACAGGAATTAAAAAACAATGAAAGAGCTAACAACATAGGCTAAAGGACGGTCTCAGCATGAAGAGATGCATCATCTCAGCATCTAGATGTTGGTTTGGTTTTTTTCTGAGCCACATTCCATAATGTATGTCCTTAGGCTGCCAGTCTTTGCAGTCAAATCCTGCTGCTAGGTGGCAAGTCCCTCTGACCTCTGATTTTGTGGAAAAGGCTCCTAGAGTTTTCAAAGGCCTTTGAAACTGGCTGTTGAGCCAGTGGGTTCAATGCAGTATCTATGCAAACAAACCATCACCAGCAGGATGGAAGAAGGGTTCAGCCCATGGAGATTAAATGAGTGTTTGCAGATTCTTGTGATATCTCTGAGAATGAATGAAAAATCTGAAAATTAATTAAAAGCACAGCTTCACAGCTGAGACCTTGAACGTGGCATTTCATCCGGAGCTAATGTTTATGAGCAGTTACACTCTCCCTACCTTGGCAAAAGGCTATAGATTAATAATTGTGCTGCTATTAATCTTTGGATGAAGTGGAACATAGTCATTAAACAGAGACAGCCATTTACAAGGAAATAGATGCAGATGAGTACAGAATCCTTTCACTGGATGAAAGGGGAAAATTGGCAAGAAATGTTTTTAAAGGCTTGGTACTAAAATGATCCTATTCTGGTCACAAATAAACACTTGAGTCACCCCCAAAAGTCTCTCTGAGTCAGCTGCAGCATAGTCAAGACTGATCCTTACCCCACCCTTCTGAAGCTGTGTCTACTTTTCAGTTAGATCAGAGCTCACTGTCATGATTTCCATTGTCCCATCAGCAGCTCAAGCTCTATCCTCTGACATTTGTATGAGCAACTTGTGAGCTGCAACATTTTCCTTTTGCTGCTTTTTGAGGCTTGGGGCACAGAGACAGGGGCAGTACTACATGTAGTCTGCTGCTAATCCAGCATAATGGTCCACCTGGGATTTTAGGTCTTCCCTTACACTGCTCTTGGTCCAGAGCCAAGGCAGCCTCAAGAAACTGTCTCAGTTCCCACTACCAAGGCACTCAGTGAAAAACAATGTCCCAGAGACTCTCTACCTAGATTATATTCTTTTGCTGTAATTTCCCATTGTCTACCAGTACCAAAAACAGAGGCATCACTCTCAACCACAATTTGCTCTGGAAGTCCCTGGAACATCTAGTGGCTGACACCACTGCCAGCACAAAAATCCAGGTTTGATACCAAAGGTCCTCCTGATAGCTCTGGAATAAAATCCTTCCTGGTATGTTCTTTTTCTCACTTATAAAGTAATCTTTCTGAGTATCATCTTCGTGGAGCCTTCAGAGACGCAATGGGCTAGAAAGAACAAGTTTTCTACTTCAACTTTGACCTAAGTATAACCCCCAGATTCTCAAGTCTCCCTAAGGTTTTCTGAACCAATTTTACAGGTCCTATTAGAATCAAGTGTCTTGTGCAGTGTGAAGAGGAAGCAATTTTATCTACTTGTTATACTATTGCATGATGTGGGAAAAATACACTGGCTTCTTTAAATGACCTATGACTGAGAAAATAAAGCTGGCAAGTGGCTAAATTTAGACATACATAAACTTGTAATTTAGCTACATCTTTGGAACCATTTAAGTAAAAGAAGAATCTAATCAGGTGACACATGCCTACCAAACTTAATGGGCAGAAACCAAGCAGAAACGAGTTCATTAAATGGCGAAATGTGAAATGAAGTTAAAAATATTTATCAATCACTTTCTGGAAGATCACAGAGTAATGGAAAATTTTCACGAGTTTGACAGGCATTGCTTTTCCAAAGGCAATTTGTTACCTAGGAATGTGTGCTTTCACTGAAGAAATCATTCTTGCTTTTTAATGACTTCAGCATTAGGCACAGAATTTTGATATCAGTATATTTACTACACAGCTAAAGACAGGGTCTTCAGATTCCTGATGCTTTAATATCTTCCATTCTTCAGAGCCTAGAAAGTCCTAATGTTCCCTGATAGTAGCAGGAGAAAATCTTTTATCATCATGTGTAGAATGTCTTAGTCGTTCTCCAGTGAATATCACAAGTTATCCAAGAAATATTTAAGGAGAAAATGATTGAGGAACCTGAATTAAGGCCACTAGAAAATAAAATTTTTGTTTTGATTGATTTTGTTGGTAATACAGATAAGCCTCTAGTCTATGATAGGAATGTTTTATTGACTCCCCCACTCTTGAGGAAGCTTGACAGGAATTAGAGAACAATGTAATTGTGGCTATAGCATTATCATCTCTTCAGAGGAAGCCTATCTCTTTGTGTTCATGTCTTATCTGTGTTGTCTGGGCTGTAACCATTTCTCACTTCTATGGTTAATTTGATAACAGTTGGTAAGGATTACAATATGCCTCTACAGAGGATTCAAGTAAATTATCCTTCCCAATCCTTCCGTGGATAGATTATAACACTTCAACAAGCTGGTTTTCCACACTTTAACAGAAGGGCTTTTTCTCCTCCTGTTTCAAAAAGCTTGTGAGCTGAAACAAGTGCCTCTGCTTTTACATACTTATTCCTTAGCATGCACTTGTAGGCATTTAATAGTTATTAGGCTGCATTGTGCAATTTAGATCTTTAAAAAGACAGAACTAATACAAGAGTAAGGGTGTATAATTTCTGGTCTCATTTGTTAATATATAATAGAAAATTATTATGAAACTGATAGAGATTATCCACAGCTTAATTGTTAGAAGCAAACAATCATTGCATATTGTGGCAAAAAAGACAAGGTGTATAAAATCAAGTAGTATGCACACATTTTGCAGGCCAGATAAAATCACATTATCTGCGAAGAAGAAAATTATTATTTTTACTGACTGACTGTCTAATAAGATTCAACTTTCACTTGCATATAGTCACACAATGACCCAAAATTTTTTAGTTCCTATCCTGACTGGACTTAGTCATAGCAGTAAGTGGAAGACAATGAGAAGGAAAAAGGCAAGTTGGAAACAACAGAAAGCTGGTCAGTAAATCATAAATCAGTTCTCTGTTCATCTACAGTTAATTTCTTGTAGATGTTCCTGACTCCTGCACATAAATCATCTTAATAGGAGAGAACAAAAGGGAAAAATATCTGTTGTTAAGGACCCAAAATTCGCATACTGCGTATCTTGTGAGATCTTTGCTTTAGTTTGCTTCTGTGAACAAAGCACACACTAACTGCTGGAGAGCATCTTCCAGCTAGGTTTCAGCTGACAGGACTTCAGCTCATGTGCTGTCACACCACTTGACAAGAGGAAGCAAAGCTTAGTGGGGAGGGATGATAAAGTCATTCACCTCAAAGAGGTGATGAGGAGCACTTGATTCAAACTAAATGTGGATGTTGAGTGTGTTGCTGTACAGGGACACAACCTACAATGCAGCAGAACAAGGTTAATGGTTAATGATTTAGTCATCCACGTGCTTCATGGCCGTGATTTCTGCAAGATGATGACAGTAGTGTCTGTCCTGCATGCTTTGTCTTTTCTTCCAGTCCCTTGGCACATGGGCATTAGCACTGCACTGCCTTTCTCTTCCAAGAAAGTGGAGCAGGGGATGAACCAAATTCTCACTTTTTCTTTCTGCCTTTCTGCCTTTCTATCAAATGCCCACGCTGGATTTGTGTAGGCACAGCACAGCTGCTGGCTGGGATACTCAGCCAAGCTCTTGAAGGGAGCTGCCATCTGCAAGGAAGTCCTGTACCTCAAGAGTACAAGATAAAAAATTAACCAGCTTTTACTTTCTGCAGAAGTGAGCAGAGATTCCTCCTCTTGCTAAGAACCTTTCTCTTCCTGGGCCCCACAGACCCCAGCTAGCCCAGCAAAATGGCCATCAGAACAGCATCATGATGCTCTGTGGTGTTGGAGCCTGGGAGAGAGGCAGGAGTGTCACTGTCACAGCAGATTGCTGTGGCATTCTCCATCACTAGGGACACTCAGTCTTCTTTGAGCAAGACTTAGACAATTCCTGAGAAAAAAAATACAAAACTATTTGGCTTCTATTGAGCAAGGCGACTTTCTTTCCTAGAAGAGAAACATTTTTTAACCTGGGCTAATCTGAAGCAAGTACTATATTTATCTAAGCTAAATTAAAAACCACCTTAGCTTGTCAGTACAGCTGGTGTCTGCAGAGCACTTTCTCTAAAGCATTTAAGTAACAAGGAGGTAGCCACAAATCAGAGGGAAGTTAAATTGAATGCAGAATAATTTAAAATCCATTACCAGTTTTCCTTGCTGTGCATACTTTTCTCTGAGGAAGAGGTGAGAGGAGGGCTTAAAAGCCATTTTATTAGCAACAAGTGCCTTCTTATGCATACCTTTCTCTTTGAGCTTTTCACATGCTCATAAGATGCCACAGTCACACAAGTCTTACCCAGATTTCTTACAGAGTTCATCCTGGAAGAGCATTCCCTGAATTTGCACTCTGATGAACCTGCTTTCTCCTCCTCTTAAAGACTGTGAATCTGGAGTAACTGAAGAGTCTACCCAGGTTTTAGTTATAACATCCTTCTTTTGAGATAGAGGCCAAAGAAATCAAGGAACAGGAAATTTTCAGGGTGGGCAGTGAACTCTGGATTTTTGAATGACAGCCCATGTAGCAAAAAATGTAGAGAAAAAAAGGTACAGTAAACAGAAAATAGCTATCAAAAATATATGTTTCCCAAGTTTCACTGTTACACTTCTCAATTTTGCTCACCCGGGTTATGATGGTTTCCATCAGCAATAGATACTATAAATAGCTAAACACGGGCAAATTTCCATGGGAACAAAATGCAATCATCCGTTCAGCATAGCCACCTGGTTGAAAATGGCAGCTATGTTTGAAAGTAGCAGTTCTATTCCATTCAGTTCTATGCCTACAATAAGCAGATATACCAAGAACTACAGCTAATGTTGTTTTTTTCATAGTTTAAAAGGTACTACCTCAACAATTCACCACATAAGTTTACAGTTCACCAACCTTGATGCAGATATAAAAGCTGTAACTGATCATCTACTTAAAAAAATTAATGAAATTACTTTCACACCAAGCTTGACACTGCTTTAGCTTTAAAATCCAGTGTGAAACCCCATATATGAACTCTTTGTATATTAATTTTATTTTTCTATATGATGAAAAAAATTGTATCTGAAGGCTTTTGGAAAGAAGAGTCTTCGGGATTGCAGTTTTCATGAAATGCTCTGTAGAAACCAATCTGGAAGCTAAAATTCCTTTCCCCACCTTTCTTCCAAAAATTAGGTGCCATGTCGGGGCATGAGAGCACCCAGCTCCCTATATACAGCCTTCACAATATTCTTTCCCAGTGTCTTTGTCTGTTAACTGGAGTATTACATCTAGGCATGGGAAAGTAGCTGGCTTAATCTCCCTGCACATTCCTGCCCTCTTTGCTTGTAAAGGCAAAAAGATCATAAATAATGATGGAGAGTGTCACACGGACACCTGTGGGGCTAAGACCTCAGATTATTTCACAGATTGCCAAGCAGCTGCCTAAAATATTCCTTCTATCCTCCATTTCTTTTTCTTACTCATTCCCCTAGAAATTTACACAGAAGAAACAGTCTAGAAGAGCTCTGAATCGTAAGAAACAAGAAGAAGCACCACATTTCCTTAAGTAGATCAATCTACAAACAAAAGATTTTCCTTTCTGGTTGGGAAAGCATATGGAGAAAACCACTTTATTGGGTAAGGGCTGAAGGAAAAATAGCACTGATTATGCCATTCACAAATAGCATACTTGGTGTATCACAATGGTGATGTTGCTAAGGACAAAGAATGTTCAGTGAAATCAGTGTCTAAGACAGCTGACACTGTCCATACACTTTAAACCTAAAGATTCTCCCTTGCAAGAGGGTGTTTTGCAGTTGTGTTTCATCTCTCTTCCCTGGGACCCTGCAGAGATCTCTGTAGCAACCTGTGCTCTGTGGCCACACCAATATGCCCCACTGTCCAGCATGTCCTGGGTTGAGGTTGGGAGCAGAGCACAAAGCAGCAATCAATCTCTGCAAACTGTGCGAAAGGGGATGTTGAATCAGTTCTTCAGAGTCATAAAAGAAATTTGATCTGTCTGAGGAAATCTGCTGCAGAAAGCAGATTTCATAGGAGAGAGTCACACTCAGATGGGCATATTTCTCTGAACTGGAGAGCATCTGGCATACCATCAAGCTACACTTACATTACTAATGAGCTAAACGAAAGTTTTAAGTGGCCCATATGTGCCTTTTGGAAGGACCAGGAATGTGACAACTGAAGACAAGTCACAGGATGTTTAACTACTACAGAACCAAAGCTGTCCAGACAGATGCTCAAACTGTAGCTAGAACCAGAGGAAAACAGAAAAACTTCAAGCACAGAGACTATTCAAATCAAAATTATGAGCATGATGGAGAATTTGGCCTGTTAATGTAAAGATAGAAAAATAATTAATGCATTGCAGACTACAGCACTTAAAGGAGAGGAAGAAGGCTGAATAACTGAGATTTTTGTCATTATATTATGCCCATGCTTTAAATTTCACCCCTCTCTAAGACCAAATATAACTCTGCTTATCCACTACCACATAATTTTGCCTATGGTACAAATATTGGACAGTTTAATTTCAATAACTAAATCTCTATTGTAGTTTAACCCCAGCCAACAGCTAGGTCTCACACAACCACTTGCTCACTTGCCCTCAGTGGGATGGGGCAGAGAATGCAAAGAATAAAAGTTAAAAAAGTGAAGGATTGAAAGAAAGAGTTTAGAAGATAAAGCAAAAGCCCTACACACAATGAAAGCAAGCCAAGGAATTTGCTCACCACTTTCCATAGGCAGGCAGTTGTTCAGGCATCTCCAGGAAAGCTGGGCTCCATCAGGAGGATGGATCAGATGACTTAGGAAAACAAGCAGCAGCGTTGCACCTTCCTCCTTCTTTCCCCAGCTTTATATGCAGAGCATGATGCCATATGGTGTGTGACATCCTGGGATCAGCTGTCCTGACTCTGTCCCCTCACAGCTCCTTGTGCTACTCAGCCCAGCTGCTGGTGGGGGCGTGAGAGAAACAGAAAAGGCCTTGACACTGTGCAAGTGCTTCTCAGCAATTGTGAAAACTTCTCACTGTTATCAGCACAGATCTGAAACACAGAACCACAGGAACTACCAGGAAGAAAATGAAATCTATCCCAGCCAAAATCTGCATAGACTGCCGTCCTCTGAGTGTTTTACATAGCAGAACTGATGCTTATGCTACTTTTTAGAAATGGAGAGATGGCACAGCATTTGGGCAGCTCTAGAGTTCTTAGCAATTCTGCATCTCTCTCAGATCCTGAGGAACCAATACCTCTGGATTTCTTTTCTCATTTACTACAAAAACCTTAACACCTTTCTTTTTTTCCAGTGTCTTTCATATTTACTTTCACTACTTTGTAAAAAATAGCCACAAAACCAGGTGGACTGTGATCTAATACACTACTGAATTAGGAAGAGTCTGGCTCAAGACAGTCTGGCTCTCATTTTTCATAAGAATGCCTGATATCAGTTCACTTAACATCAATAATAACAATTAAAAAAAAACCACACTCTGATTAAAATAATTTGTAACTAGATGTAGCCATGCTAAACACATGGAAAACAATGGAAAAAACAGTGTAGGTAATGTGTTCCAGGATATCACCAAAGGAGTGAAAGAATATTTCCTCACTGCTTACATTATTTTAAATACAACACAATTCTTAAAACAAAGTTTTGAATGGAAAGAATCTCTGTCCGTAGCCTGTATTTGTATTTAAGCTGTGTTTAGGAGAATAGATCAATGCTGGCTCTTAATTTGAAGATATCTCACCCTTGTTTTTGTTGATTTGTGTTCATTTTGCCACTGGTTAATAACAGCTTAATAAATATAATAATAAAACCTCCCTGCCTAATACTTAATTTTGAGCTTGTCTCATTGAGTTTCCAGATATTAGTTCTTGTTGTGTATTTCTCTGCTAATTTAGGAGCACTTTTGTATTCATTTGTTCTTCCCATGAAACATTTATATACAAATCAAGTAATTTCTCCAACTCCTCTAGTATAAAGAGCAACTTGATCTGCAAGTATCTCATTATACAGCTTTTTCTCTTCCTTTTTAGTAATTATTATTGCTTTCTTCACTCTGCAATTTTTAATATCCTTTTAAAAAGTATGAAATGGAAACTATTTCCAGGTTCTAACTTGTACTCACAAATAAAATTATGTTACTGCTTCCATACATTTTTCTTTCCCTGCTCCAAAGTACATGCCACCATTCCTGTCATTGTAGGAAGTGTCACACTGATCCAATGCACCCTCTAATCTCATTTTCAGAGTCACTACTTTTCTTTCCCTCTATTTTTTAATGCTGGTCTGTGTTTCTAGACACATTATTTGATTTCTTCTCATACAAAAATGCATTTCATTTAAATGAACTCTGTTGTTTAGTATTCTTGATCTCTCTGAAGAACTGATTCTACAGTCTGGCAGAGCACATCTCCAATACACTTGCAAATGTTAGGAGCAGGAATTTAACACTGACTGCTGAATATGTTAAATAGTGAACTCAGAAGAGTATCTTCCTTCACTAACTTATCAAAAAACTGTATTTTTTTCAAAACCTTTCAATTATTTTTTATGCAATATTTCCTTCATTGAAAATAGGAAGGACATTTTCCTTCCATTTCCTCCCATGATAAGACTGGAGGGAGATCATTTTAGCTGTCTATCTTTACCTTCCTTTATGATGTTATGTACACTCTTCTTACTGGGGACTATCCAGACATTTTCCTCTAAGGAAATCTCTCCTCTTGTGCCAAAGTGGGATATGGGTGAAGCTCAGTGTCAGTCCTTCTCCCATGCAGCAGCATGTGCTTTTGACATCTCAACGAGTGTCCAATGTCCACCTGCCTCCCAGTATAATGACAGGGCTTCACAGTCCCACTCAGTCCTTTCCTTATGGTCTAAGCCAGATTGCTAGAAACTTCTTTATCTAGTTTGTGTAGCTGAAGAGGAAAGACCTGGGGATGTATGAGAAGACCATATGGCCTTCGTGGTCATCAAAGGCAGAATCATGCTCTGCCTTTCTGGGCAGAGCCACACCTGCACTAGCGTGGGTCATTGTGGACTGCCATGAAACCACCACCCACGGAGCTCTACTACAAAAGAGAACATCTACATACACTCTGCCCAAGGCCTGCTGTATCCAGCAGCCAAAAAGTGCTGCCTAGTCACAGCTGAACAGCTGTGAAAATAAACCTGATCAGTTGCAACTTCATCTGTGGAGCAAGTCATCTTAAACCAGGCTCAGGTCTGTCTTCCACAGGGATCTTCCAATAACATCAAGTGCAAACATGTTGAAAGGTTCTCCCTAATTTTCAGAGCCAAATCTTAGTGATGCCATCCAGCCTGTCACCAGCATATGACAAACACCAGGAACGGGACAGATGCCTTTCCTGCCAGCAGTCTCCTGCTCTCAGATAATTCTCAGAGGGCTCTTTGTGCCAGTGAAAATTAATGGAGTTACAGGCATACATAATCCATCAATCTTGGATATCATAAGCTGTACCTAGGAATCCTCCACTTGAGTTACAGGAACGAACCAAACCCATGGAAATGTACACAGCTGCTTTTTAATAGGTGGATATACCCCTGAGAGGGAGATTCTAGCAAGCTCCCAGAATAGCCCTGTCTTTGTATTTGGGAAACACGCCCAGTCCCCAATCTTTTAAGCACTTGCTTTATTACCTGTCAGCTATACAATTAGTCTTGTACAACATGGGGTTATACACCCTGTTAGTGGTACAGCTATGCAAAAACTTTTCTGGCAGCAAAACTGGATCAAGAAGTTCCTCTTCTTGGTCCAGCTTTTGCTTCAGCATTTCTTCACTGTTCCTGTGCGACTCTCTGAGGTGCTGTGCTCTTGGTGAGACTGCTGAAGTTACCAGAGTAAAAAAACAGAAAAACTTCCTACATTGCAGTCTCTTCTCCAGGAAGGAAAAACATGTCTGGAGGTCAGACAGAATAGAAGAACTATGAATTTGTAAAAGCTTTTCCAAGTAGAGGCTTTTCCAAGTATTAAAAAAGAAGAGTGCAGAAAGTACTTGAACTGACTTTGCCATTCTTACCAAGAGCTCACACTTGTGACTGCTCATAGAGAAACGTGTCACCCACCTTTGTTCAGGCACTCAGACGCCCTGCCAGAAACAACCTAAGCATTCAAGCTGCAACTTAACATTCAAGGCAATTCTGTTTGAGATTTAGCTTAAGGTTTTCTCAGCAAAAAGGGAGACAATTATAGTTATAGGATGGTAGCATAACTGAATTATTAGAGCAACAGTCTGGATGAGAGAAGAGCTCCCAAGCTGTTCCTGTAGACATTGGCTCTGCTGACACAAGGCAACCAGGAACAACAGACACTGAAAGCATCGAGCGTAGTCTGGCTTGGCTTCAACTCACTAGAACTCCCACTTGAAAAGTCTCTTTCAGAAGTCAAACAGCCATAACCCAAGAGAAAGTAGGGAAAGTGAACTGAATTAACAATCCTTGAATTCAGAATAAATCTGCAGGTAGTTTTCATTCTATTTACAGCAAGACAAGGATAAAGTTGTTGCCAACTCTTTTAATTTCATGCAGTCTCATCAAAATTCCCTGCTACATTCGTCAAGTAAGGTCAAATATTTGTGACCCCACTACTCTGCAACTTGCTGGAAATTTGTGTAATGTTCTTCCTAAATTAATTCATAACTGATTTATCCTCATAACAACACTTTTTTTTTAGTGTCTCTTTTCCCACATTGCACCATGTATTCTAGGAAATATCTTCTTGCAGTCATGATTTTGCTAGATAAACAAGTCAACCTGTTTAATTTTTCATTTGAAAAGAAAATGCATTTCCACATAACTTTTCCAATAGTCTGTCCTCTCCTGCTGTAATCAGAGTTCAGCTTTTTTGGGCCTGGTGACTAGCACTGCACACAGTGCTTCAGACATTATTTCACTGTTGCCCTGGAGAAGAAATAAATTCTAAATATTAATTTAGATGTATGCATTTAATTATCACTTTTATTATGTACAACAAGAAACTTAAAACGATTATCAAGGTCATTCTTACAGCTCGTACCTCAGTATTTTGGCATAAATCTGGTAAAATTATGACTTGATAATATTTTCCCTCATGCTGTGTTTTGTGGCAACATGATCCATGATCTGAATTGAAGACAAATGAAAACACTTTTTCTCTATATATTGTTATGTCAGGATTAAATAATTCATGAAGCATAACTTAGATAATATAATCAACAAATAAATAATATGCTTTTTAGTCTCAATAATACTTTCTAAACATCTTATTCAACGTTATCTGTAGACTATAAAGATTGTATCTGTTTTCCAGAAACTGAAATCTATGCTAAAAACCATAGAGTTTGTAGAATGCACCCGTTAGCAGTCCTTAAAGTGTACTTAATTTTATCTCTAAATTTAACCATTACTTTTCATTACTTTTTACTAGGGTCTCCAATTTCTGATGCTTTTTTTTTTTTTCTTCATTAAAGTGATAAAATGAGTCAACTGTTTCTATTCTAAATATTAAGTAACCCCAGCATGGTACTAACTGTTATGCAAAGCTGAGGTGCCAGAGTAGATTTATCTGTTTTGTTTCTTGACTGTTATGAATGTAACCTGCACGTGTCATTGGAGCAAAAAACTTGTAGACTTTTTGCAATGGAACAGGGCTTTGATATGAGGAATAATGGTGGAGGTGTGTGTTTGTTGATTTTTCTTATGTTTTGTTGTGGGGTTTTTTTACAGTAAGACCTCATATGGCACAGTAAGGCTTTATATGGCACATAGGTGTGTATCTTCAGCTCAGGTAGTAACTTGTGAAAAAGCAGGTCCCACCTGAAGAAAGAAGGAAAGTGCTATTCTGATTTGTATCACTATGAACCTAGAATGACTACTGAAGAAGTACATGGATATAAAAAAACAACTACTGGTTTAGAGGGACATTCATTCCATTCCTGTGTGACTCAATGGTCACCTCTTGAAATTTAAGATGCTGAATCTCAGGGCTGCCATTTTAAAATTGTCAGAGCAAGTTTTGTCCACAACCTCAATATTTTACAAGTATGAGTTGTCAAAATTTGTGTGTGTAAAAATTACTACCCCCATCACCCCCAAGTTTTTCACCCCCAAACAGAGGAAATGGAGGCAGCCTACACACAAGCAAGGTAGGAAGAATCTTGGGAGTCTTGTCTACCTTAGAACCACCTCCTCAGAATGAAAGCCATCAGAAAGCCATCAGAATGAAAGCCATCATACGTAGACAAAATTATAGCAGAAGCTACTTTCTTAACTTCAAAGTCTCAGTAATTGTCTGAAGGACAGTTGGGCCTCTTAATTTTTTTGTAGGAACAGATATCTTTAGTCACCTAAATCAGGGAAAGAGAAATAAAAAGGTTTGTTCTTACAAGCTGTTCTGTGAGGATATATTTGCATTCATTTGTCTTGCCTGCAGCTCTGAGTGCATTCACTTATACAATATAGCTGAGTACAACTTGGCAGTTAAAAAAAAACCTCATAAAAATTAATATCACATCTTAAAATTATTCTGGTTGTTTTTGCTTCTCCCATCTTCTTGAACCAGTTCTAGCCTGCTGGAAAGGCAACAAGGATCCTCTTTCATGGTGATTTACCTAAACAGGACAATAAAATTCAGCTCTGTGACCATTCTGAATAAGAAAAAAACTACAGATTTTGTTTACTGGGGTTTTTTTTTTGTTTGTTTTAACCACAGCATCAACATGAATCATGTAGAATAGCAGGGAGTTGTTTCTTCATGCCTAAAGTTATTTACTAACTTTGTCTCATTTCAATATGTACATACTTTGCATGAAACAGAGGTGCAGACAACAGCTCTATATTCACAGGTTTGTTTTTTTTTCTATATATTAGATGGCTCTGTTTAGAGTACCTGAACTACAAAAGTCAGTTTATACCCCTGTCTTGGTTTGCAGCTGTCTTGAAGCTTTAGGGCCCAATTTTGGTGGCCTTCCAGATATGCGACTCTCTCACAAGTTAAAGCAAAGTTTGATATTAGAATTGAGATAAAATATTGGACTTATGCCTAGCTTATTACACTTCAAAGAGTGGCACTTCAGCTAAGGGAACAGAGAAAATATTCCTACTTCAAACACAGTAGTCATCTTCTGTTTAGTGGACCAGAATTTTCACATCATTACAAGAAAATTTAAGCTACTGTTAGTAAAAAGGAAATGGCACCATTGTATACCCAAATATCTTAAATTTGTAACATGCTTAGAGAATGTAGTCAGCAGTAGGCAAACACAAATACTATATTTCTTCCAAAAAACAAGTGTAGTTGCCATAAAGATATGTGTACACATATGTATTTGAAAGAAAGCTTTATTAAAAAAAAAATTAAAATGTTACATCCTTCCCCTACTTGTAAGCAGGATAAAGATTTTGTAAACTGTTCCCTGTGCCATCAGTTGTGGATGAGGAACAGGAATGCTGCTGACGGCAGTTGCTATTCTTTTGATTCACCAGATACATGCCTTGCATTCCTGTGGCAGCTGACACCACAATTACTCCTTGTATGGGTAAAAGGGGGTGGGGAAGGAGGGAGTTCTTCTGGAGAATAGTTGGTTTCCATGGATAAGCCTAGTTTCTTCTATGGAAGTACTGTCAGCAGTCAAAATCATGAAGCCTTTATACTCTAATACCATTCATACTTATCTTGTGCCTTTTAGTAAAGATTTCTGAGAGGGGAAAGCTTAATGAGCTTCAACCTTGTTTTCTGAAACTTTCTGCCAGTAAAAATGGGGGGAGGGGTGGGGGAACAAGTTTTCTTGTACATGAATGAAATGTCTGCTGAAATTTGGGAAAGTTCTGCCTAGTAAGATTTTTGGCTTTCTTTTTACATTTTCCTTTTCTGTAAATTTTTTTTTGGCTAAAGATAGTGAAGAAAACTTGAGAGTTTATTAAATGCTTGATTTTTGTACATGGCAGAAGAATTTCTGTAAATAAACAACCGGTGTAAGAAAACTAAAAGACCTTGACATGTATTTTACTCTTAAAAAAAATCCAGTCCAGTGGTCACAACAGTTTCATAGTCACCAATATCCATAAACAATTAAGGGTTCTGCCTGGTCTCCAGTGCAAAGTTTTGAAAATATGCCCATAACCAAAGTGTTTTATAGACTTTAAATAAGGATATATATATATAATATACAAACCACACTCTAGTGACTATTAACCTAACTTCAGATATTTCTATTGCATCATGATGAATGGACAATTTGTGCTTAGAGGTCAACATCTTTTCCATTCATTAGAATTTGAACAGAAATAGGTGATGCGGAGCTGCCAAGACTGATGTTTCCTCTGCAGGCTACACAATTTTTGCCCTTTTCAGAATCCAAAAGGGAAGGCAGTGAAATCTATTGGTTTCCCTCCAGGTCAAAACTCAAAATGCATTGGGAGTTTAACGATTTGTGTGCATTATGAAACAACTTTGTCACAGATATGTTTTAAATAAAAGTCATGTTCTACTTCCCTGACTTAACTCATAACTTGATTATCCAAATCCAGATTTCGCAAGAGCTTTCATATGACCAAACAAATATTACATGCATTTTCCTCTTACACCTATATTTTTCCTGCTATCATATTCAAGACTGATGTTTGCTATGAGAACAGTCAAGGGTACCTTGCTGTCCAAGAAAAGAAAGAAACCATTTCAGTGGAATCCTTATCTTTCCTCACAAGCCCAGACCCTGATATCTATAACTTGTGAATAATTACATGCAGCTATTCAATAATTTGATCCTCTGTTTTTTATGTTTCATGTTTTAAAGGCTGGAGGATAAACTAGGACAAACCAACATGTATTTATCTTCCTTCTCATTTATACCCTTCCTACTGACCATGAAATGAAAGAGAACTATGTCTGAAATATAACATGCAGGTTTTATTACTTCTCATGTGAATTCTTACTTGATATGTGATATTTATATCCCAGGCTCTCCTTAAGAGAGTATGCTTATCTCTACACCACTCAAATACAGAAATACCCAGTAAAAACTAGATTTTGCACACTTTCCCCTCCCCCTTCAATATTTATATATTAAACAAGTGCTGCTATAGAATCAGTATGGCCAAATGGCAGAGCTGCAGGTTGCATGTGAGCAATTTACCACCAGATTGGAGTTGCACGGCATTGGCAGTGTGTTCCACCACTGACTGTTTTCTTTCAGGGACTATCTTCCACTAAGAT
Organism: Passer domesticus; assembly: GCF_036417665.1. Taxonomy (NCBI): domain Eukaryota; kingdom Metazoa; phylum Chordata; class Aves; order Passeriformes; family Passeridae; genus Passer; species Passer domesticus. The sequence continues at coordinate 108,764,086 of NC_087475.1, read as the reverse complement.
TTCCTTTTACCTGAGCAGTTCAAAGCGTTACACAGGGATGAAGCCAGTCAGTGCTCTCTTCCTCCTTAATTTAAACTTGGTGTTCATTGAAAGAAGTTTCAAAGAGCTGTCTAAGTAAGATGAAAAGGATTTTCAGAAACACTGTATACAGGTGTAGAAATTTCAGAACACAATGACCTTCTCAGCAGACCTGTGGCCGATCTAGATTCACGTACCCCTGCTCCAGCAGTGACTCAGTCTGTATGAGCAGTTTCCACAGACAGAAGAGCAGAATTGGTATGAATGTTACCCGAGGAAGAAAACACTGTGTGGCTGAAGCCCAGGGAGCTGCCCGGAGGCCCTGGGCAGGCTGATCCCAGATGCTTGGGATCAGAGCTCGCTAGAGGGTGCACACACTCCGCTGCCTCCCGGCACCAGCGCTGCAACCTGCTCAAGGAGCCCGCCTCGGATTTTCAAGTGTCCTCAACTGCTGAAAGCAAAATGAAAATGATAAATAATCCTAATGAACAGACATAAAAATCACCGTTTCAATTTCCTCGGGAGGGTTTTCCTTCAAAGAAATTTGGGTTTAGAACCAAGCCTGATTTTTCTGATGGGAAAAATATAATGCTAATGAAACGATGAGCTTGTTAATGAATAAATCCCATCTTGCTTTCCAGAAACACAAAGGAAGTTTTCCCAACCCTTTCTATTTTCAACATTTGCACTGGGATAATAAAATAATCTCATTACCATATGATCTGTGGAAAAAAAGAGAAACAAGGGAATCTTGACAGACTGTAAAATGAAGACTTGATTCTCCCCCGTCTTTTATCAGTGTGTTTTCCTAATCCTGTGTTGCTCAGCATTTCTGGTGTAAACAATTGCATAGCCAAATGATTCAATATCATTGCCAGTTTCTTTTGAGCAGCAGCAGCTCTTCTGGAAACAACAGCTGCAAGTTCAGGCTGAAGTCACGGAAAGAGGCGATTGTGCTGTGGAACAGCCATTTTCTGCTGTTCCTTGTACCCACCTTTCCAAAACAAACCAGTGGTGGGTTTTCATGTGATTCTTGTCAGAGATGTGTGCAAATATATTTTTATTTTGCTTAAAACCCGAAGAGCTAGTGCATTCAACTCAATATGTTTTCAGCTATGAACTTTGCATAATTACCACACAAGTCACCTCAGCCTTATGGTGATGGCCATTTTCTGTGGTCTAAAAAAGCCCTTTTGAAGGGTGAGATGCACCCTTCAGATTGCATATTTGCACATCCACTCCTTCCATTTCCTCCATCAGGCTCCAGATCCTCTGGACAGATCCTTTGCTTTCCCTGCTGGTGTCTGCACCTGAAACAACAGTTGCATATTCCAGTCTCTGCTTCTAGTTTCTCTCCTACCCTCTTCTCTTCACCACTTCAACTCTTCATACTCTCCCTTTTTTTTTTCCTTTATAAAGTTTTGCAAGAAAACTGCAAATGTCCTTCTAGGCCCAATTGCAATTCCCCCCTGTTGAAATTACTCTTGATTCTCTTCTTGCTATACATTCTTCACAGGTTGTTTGCTTTTGCTACCTATTTCACTGGCATTGGTCTTCAGGCACTCTTGCATGAAGGAACTTCCTCCTAATCCTTATGTCATATGTATCCCACTCTTAATTCAAAGCAGTCTGAAGAGAGGTCTCCTCAGGAGAAAGGACAAAGTCACACTTAGTCAATCTTGCAAGCGGATACACAGAAAGAATTATTGACCATTTCAGAAATGTCAGGAGGTTAATAGCAATCAGCTCTATTTATGGAGGTGTGTAAGAAAACAACACATATTTTGAGTCTGTGTTGCTGGGAAAGAAGGGAGAGAAGAAGAAAAGACTGCATAGGACTAAAACTTATCCCTTTGTTCTAAAGGGCCATAGAGAAATGTTACTGCATTAACTGCAGCCTGCAAATCTCAGTAACTTGGCAGTGTAAAATGAATGTTGCCAAAGAGACAACCTTTATAAGAAACTACTGTAGCCCTCTCTAGTGGAGTGCACCATTCCAGCCCTGTCAGATTGCTGTAGGTCATGAGCTGAACATATTGAGGGTTTATTTCTCTAATAAAGAGAGTAAGTCCCTTTTCCTGCATCTGGATTAAAGTGATCTTTCAGCAGCTGCCAGAAAATCCTCACTTGGTGCTCACTTGGTGGTGGTAACTGGGAATCTTTCCCCTCTGCTGCTCATGAGACGTTTTTCCAAACAAATGCGGATAATGAATTTTTAAAAATACCAAATAAAGTCTAGTCAGTACAAAAAAGAAAGGAAATGTTTTTAAATACTGATGACAGTTTTCTCTATGTGCATTTTCTCACTCTTTTTTAATACTGGGTCTTTGACATTTTAAAATTGTCTGCAGTGCCAAACCTTCATTCTAAACAGATCAATCCAAACTGAGCGTGAGGTAAGAATCAATATGGCTTGGGAAGAATTAAACTTGTGTCTCTCTTGAGTCTTTGAAGGCTCTTAAAATGCCAAATATTTTTTCCATCAACTGTATCATAGTCAACCTATTAAATAGCTGAAAGATGCTTCTTAATTTTTTTAAGCATTGCTCTGAATTAGGGAAAGATTAATCTTTAAACAGCATTGGCTGCTACAGGATCCTGATAAGCTACCCACACAGATATGACACAGGTATTTGGGAGACATCTTTATTCAAGGAATTTTCATTCTTCCACTTCTAGTGTTTCACACTCTGAGACCTGACAGATGAGAGACCTTTTTGTGGCAAAGATCTCGCTTCAACTATTACTGCATGGAAAAAAAAAAAAAGACATGACAGAATCAAATCTTTATAGAGTGAAGCAGAATTGCTCAACTTGCCATGAAATTCTTTGCCTGCAGCTTTAGCACTCATGCAATTCCTGCCAGTTTTGGTAACTCCAGAAATATTTGTTTCTAGCACATCAGCTATTGAGTTGGCTATGTTATTTGCTGAGACACTTTTTTGATTATTCCCTTTGAAAATATGACAGTTTGTTACAAGCCAAGAAGAGAACATGGGAAATCAGCATGATTTTGGGACAGAATTGGGTAAGAAAGCCTAAGATGACATCACACAATTTCGTTTTCATGAAAAGATGGTCTAAATAGCTGTATGGTAGTATTTAAGACTACATTTGAGGAAAGATAGTATACTAGGAAACCAGTTTGTCTATTAGAACCAAATTTTGAAAGTAATTTTGAATTAGTAATTGAATGGGAGAAGCCAAAAGAATAAGTAGTTTATAAATCAGAATACTGGCTTTTATTAAAAAACAAACAAACAAAAAAAACCCCAAAAAACAAAAACAAAACAGTAATAAGCCACAATTAGGCCACCACATTCCAATTCATGCAGAGCTCCTTTCCCCGCAATGGAATAATTTAATACTCCTACCCTCTGTAAGGAGTTGTAGGCACATCAAGACTACCCAGCTTCATCTCTGCATGTTGTTCCAGGGTTCTCCCTTTATCCAAGAAGAGATACCTTAGCAAGCAACTTTCACTGCATCAAACCTTTGCAGCAGATCTAGTTCAGTCAAAGTGAAAATGCACAAGGCATTTGAAAGGCAAGACCCACACAGTCACAACTCTTGTGCTGACCCACCTCCTCACCTGAAGATGGATATTAACCTTCCCATTCCAGCGTGATAATAAACCTTTGATAAACACCACAAGCACCACCCTGGTTGAGCAGAAAGATGGCTAATGTTGGGAGAGAGAGGAGAAATATCTTAGGAAGTTATTTTACTCTGTCTGTTAGCAAAAGGTCTAGATAATCTAACAGATGAGCACTCTTTGGGCCACTGACATGCATTTAATTACAGCTCTCATAATTGGAGTTACTGCTTTAATAAAAGGGCAAATACTTGATCTGGTTTGCTCGAAAAAATAAGAGTCCCATTAAAATTTAATCTCTAATAGCAGTGATCTCTAATCTCTTTATTTTGATACGGCCATTTTTTTCAGACTGATTTTATGCAGTGCTGATATGTTTTAGTAAGGGAATGGCTCTTTCCATGGTTTATGTAGATGTGATGGGTGTAGAAAAGGTATCACTTCTGGTACCTTCTAAATCTGGATATAGGCAGCTGTACATTGCTGTCTGGCTCAGCCTCTTTTGCATTCAAGATGCTTATTCTGGTAGTGTTTGGACTGTTTTTGCACAGTGTGCATTGCTTGGCTAGAGGCTTTGTTAAATTCATAACAAACTAGCACATTCAAGTCACTTCCACAAAATTTTTCTGTGTCAGAGAGAGACACTGCTTTCACATCCGACCAACTCAAGAAATTTCCAATTGCATTCTACAGTTTCTGTCTCTCTGCTGGAGTTTCTTTTGCCAAAGACATCAACATTACATTAAAAGAAGCAGCAAGGAAAATACCTTGTCTTGGAGAAGCATTCTGGGTGAGCTAAATGCGTATAGGAAGGAGGGGGATGTAGAGTTGGTCAAGAAGTTTGTCAAAAAGAGGATTCTTCAAAAGCTTTCATAGCCAAGGGACCATATGCCCATGCATATTTTTTCACTGAAAGTATATATACCAGATTTTCCAGTCCTAAAGTAAAAACTGATTAAGACAGTAACAATGTAAAAGTGAAAAAGAACTGTAAATTGTGGAAAAATAACTGAAAGTATTAAAGATTATTGTAATATTACTTTTTGTTGATCCAGCCACCTGCCTTTCTCTCTTCAGAATACATCATTCACACAATCTGTTTAGGAATAATGTCAAAGATCTGAAGTCTGTCTTTCCTCTGGTCAAATAGCCACTCTGTGTGTCTATATCCACCTGTTTCTTTAGCAAAGAGATTAGCCCCGGTTCTGAAGTAAAGCACCATAAGGCTAAAGATCATTCAGCTTCAGTGATCCACCTGGGGACTTTCCACCTGCCTCTGCCACGGGCAAGGGATAATTCCTGGTTACACATTGACCTGAACTACCCCACCAGCCACAATCATTACTGATCACTGCAATAGAGACAGTTTATAACTACAGGGAAGACAGAAAAACTGTCCTCAAAGTGCAAGTATATCTCATTGAATCCAATTACACATTTAATAGAATGCCTGTTCACAAAGTGAAGCTCTTGAGAGACTTTTATGGCAAACAGGAATCTAGAAAAAGACAAAACCCCTGAAAGAATAAATGAGCAGAAGGTAAAAAAAAAAAAATAGTTGAAACAATGTTAGTAAAAAACTGTGAATTTTTTACCTCTTTGAAAATTCAGTTTAACATACTTTTGTTCAAATTAAAAATTTCTATGTGCTAGACCAGAAAATGTAAGACATTTAAATAATTTTTGATTTATCTGTCAGATTTTAATAGGACACTGGAGACTTTCATGACAAATTGTGATGCAAACTCAACATTTTTAGGCAAATAAGTGTATAAAGGATTCTCTGTGTAATGCATACAAATACAAGAAAAGTCTCTTTTCTCATATCTATCAGTATAGTGTTATGCACTGAAAACCCAAGAACAGCCTAATCCATGCCTAAGCTAATCTGAATGTGTTCTGGCCTACCCAATTTCAAAAATTCTGCTTTACAAGCACCTGTGCGGAGTCCAGTAGCAATTAACAGAGCAGCTTGCAAGAGCATACTTGACATAGACCTCCTCACATTAAACAGCCTTCCACATCTGGTCACTGCACTTACACTGATCTGTTGTCAGTGCAATATTTGGTGTCATAGATTTCCTCTGCCAATCTGGGCAAACTGCTGAGGTTTTTCTGTATGTTCATTACCCATTTGTGTAATGGGAGCAAGAATTTGTTTTGCTTAGTGCATGTGTCCTGGCACCATATAAGTTAAAGGATGAAGCGTTCATGTAACTCCAGCAGAAAACATTATGCCAGAAAAACAAAGAAAAAGCCACTCTGAAATTAATCACAGATCTATAAATGACTAGCTTAATGTTCAGGCAAGGGCTGGAAGCCATGAGCCATGCACCACATTTTCTAATTGGTGTTTTTCTGAGATTTGGGAAATGAATTTCATGGTTGACAGGAGCTTACCCAGTGTGGGCTCCTCAGCCATGGTTCCTTGTGATCCTTAGTAAAAGTGATAGTCATGACACAATCGTGAGGGCAGTCACACACCATCGAGCCACATCAATACTTAGATACCAGAAAAGGAACTTTAGGAATATTTTTCAGCAGCAAATACCCTACTCACATGCAGAGCTTTCCCAGGAACATTTTCTTTATTATTTGGCTGGTGACTTTAACAATCAGTTTGGAGAATCATAAAAAGAGATGACAAATACTGTCCCAGTAGAAATATCTACAGTGAAGGTATATAAAGCAGATAATTTGGTCCCAACCAGGCTGGCCATTTCCAGTGTGCCAGGTTTTACAGTGCCAGTCTCTTCACCCTGCAGTTCTCTATGACTGATCCTTTTCTCACTTCCACGCACGTCTCCTGGTTTTCTACACCTCTGCTGTTGCTGCTTAAGTTACCTGTCCTGCAAACACTCATGCATTTACCCTTCCTCATGCCTCCCTCCCCAGCTGTCCCTTGCTGCAGTGACCTTTTCTTCATTAATCACTAGAAAATCAGTCCATGAAGGACATGTGTGCAGCTATAGGGTTTTTCCATAGAATATAAAGACTAATTTGACAGGCACACATTTTTACCAATTGTCTTAGTAAATCACTGCCATCCCACTTCCCTCCTTTGTCACTTAGCTTTGGCATTTTACTTTGTCAGCTCCACTTGCAGCCATGTCTGTTTAGGCTATGAGCTCTTCAGAAATAAGAGACTTGTTTTCCTGGGCAGCCAGACATGTACTAAGAGTAAAGCTCTCTAAAATAATGAAGATTTTTCTCAAGTCTCCCATGATACATTGGTGAATTCAAAGTAGTTCCAAATAGACAGGCTGACATTGGGTCTCAGCAAGAAGGTCAAGGAGTGAAAAGGCCTTAAGTAGTACCTATTTTGATGCATTTGAGAACAGTCAGCATGAAATTGGTTCCATTTTCTTCTAAAGGATTAAAAAAAAAATCACCTAACAGCAGCCAAACTCAGCTCCCACAAAAGTCAAAAGCTTTACCATTGATATTAAACTGCACAAATGTCAAGTCCTTTCCGAAGTTTTCTCCCGCACCTGGTTCATACTCAATCCATATATATGTATCTTAATGACTGCACTTCAAACAGCATTATTAATAAAAAGAAAATAAATCCATAGAAGAAATGAGTATTTTTCACCTAGTTTTTATATTTATTAGCCATGCAGTCCAGTAAGAATTGCAGTATTTCCCAGTGCAAAAGAAAATAAATAAAGAATGTAAGCATAAATGAAACATTAAAACATAAATTTAAAAAGCAAAAATATATATTTTAACTTCTGAAATCAGAATACCAACTCTACATGTACAGGCATTGGCATAGCAGTAGTGATGTATTAGCTAATTAAAGTCACCTTGCTCTTTGCTGTGCAGCCCCTCTCTCTGGTGTTTCAAGGACCGTGGAGGTGTGTACCAGCAGGTGGTCACATGTCCAAACCCACTCCGTGCATGCAAACAAATGGATGTGGACTCAGTGCTTGCACATGTTGTGGAGCCAGAAGGAAAACAAGGTCTTAGCCCCAAACATTCTCTGTGTTTGATGAAATCACTGCTGTATTTGCAGAGCAGGCAGGTATTGCATTAAAAATGTGCAGAAAGTACCCCAGGGAAGGGGAGGAAACAGCAGCATGGACTGCTGACTCCGGGTGCTACCTCCCTGCTCCTTTATTTCCAATGTCACTTTTGCACTCAGGTTGCTCTAACTTTTGAAGTGAAGCATCATATGAGGTGCAAAGTGCTTCAGATTCATTACTCGGTTTTGGGCAACAAGTAAATAAGTGGGCCCTCCCAAAAGAAGCTGTTATGCCTCCCAATACAGGGCTGAAACTTTTACCAGGCGAATACACTGCTTACACAGTACTACTGCATATGAAATATGGAGACTCAAGGGAAAAGGGTGAGAGACCTTTGTCTGGCAGAGTTTAAAACAAGGGTGGGAGGAGAAAATTAATTCCAGGTGGTACTGGCTTCCCGTAGTCAAATGGATCTTGCTAAATTGAAAAGGTCTGCCTTTCCAGGAGCATCATACATTGCAGGCCATTTTAAAAGACCCCTCAAGCCAGGTACCCAAATGTTTTTGAAAATGTGAAGTCTCAGCAGAAGGCTCAAAAGAAGACAGGCGGGGTGCAGGTAGCTTAGCAATTGACAGGTAGGTAGAAAACCCAGGGCACAGGAAGACATTTTTCTTACCATAAAACCCACTGAAAACCAATAATACAACATTTTCTCAAAGTCAGCTCTGCAGGACATGGGTTTTTTTTTTGCTTTCCAGCAAGTGTCGATGCAGCATTTAAAAAGGTAGTTGATGATTATTTTCCCTTTCCTTAGCATAAGCTTTCAGGCAGCTGTGATCTAACACTGTTTTATGCCTCCTGTGAAGAAGCAGACATCAGCCTCTGACAGTACCTGCTGGGAGAACATGACATACTCTCTAGTAATCTTTTCTAACAGGGATAAAAAGACCTTTTGTGTAAAAGGCTTTCTCAGACTTATGCCTCAGTTTACCCAGTAGGACAAATCTGATATTCAGAAGAAATCTAAAGCCAGTTCAAACTAAGAAAGGACACCAGCTTAGATCCTTACTCACTCAGCAAGAGTCACAGCAGGAAGGCTGCAGAAGCTTTTGGTGAAGGCTTGGTGAGATATTTCAACTGTAACCTGTTAAATTCCTTAGTGCAAGTAAGTGTGAGAGTGCAAATCCACAGGTTCCAGCACTCTTGTCAGTTTGCAACATAAACTTTCCAACTATTTTTAAGACATGAATGAAGATATTCTGTCAAGAATTAACTGCAGTTTCAAGGACTGGGTTTGATAGGAAAGAATTCACCATAAAACACCTGCCCCAGCCTCACCCAGACACAGATGAAAATTACACTGACCTTTCTGCTGCTTCACCAGCTCATTTTTATTGCATGGAGGCATCTGTCAAGAACTGGGATTTTATGAAAAGCAGAAATATTCAAGCAAGGCATACGATCAAGTTGCGATACACAATCATCAAAATTTTCCAAGACTTTTGTTTTTCTGGGGAAGCAAGTGCAGAGGCAGGAGGAGGTTGCCCACTATTCCCCGAATGACTGAATGGCACAGTAATGCTCTGCTCTCTTACAGAGCTGGCAGGATTTGCTAAGCAGCAGGATTTGCTAATGCAGGTCCAGGTGCTGCTAGCCCTGCAGGTAAGCTGCTCGCTGCCCCTTCCAATCACTCCCCATCCCTTGCTTCCACTCTTTCCCTTACCCCCTACTAGCTGCCCTTCATGCTCTGCTCCTCCTTCCTCTGCTAGTCAATATGGCCAGTTATTTCTCTCATCCATTTATCCCCTTGCTTTTTTCTTTCAGAAATAGCCATTAAAACTAACTATTGTATTTCAGGTCCGCTCAATGCTTAATTTAAAATATCTTTCTCTTCCTCTAAATTAGGTGTCCAAAATCCTTCTCAGTCTCTGGACTCCCTTGTCCTCAGCATAGCAAACAGTCTCCAGGCTTACAGAAAGCATTGCTTTTAAATAAGTTTTTTTACATGCTTTCTAACTAGCCAAAAGTGAGCCATCCTGCCTTGACCCACAGCTCTAGTGGGTCAGTAGGCCCCAGGACACAGTAATATGTTCATCATTAGATCTCATCTTTTCACTCCTTTCATCCTGGCCTTCCTAATATTTAATTTCAACTCAAACAGGTCAGACTTTCTTTTTTAGAATATCATTATTTTTCACTGCAACAGAGTATTTTTAACTTTCAAAAGCATCTTTCAGCAGTCAGAAGAACTGCAGACCATAACATTGTGTGAAAATGAGACTGGCTATGTGGTACAGCAATTCACAGCCTACAGCCACATGTGGCTGTGCATGGGAAGAAAAATTGGAGCAAAGGGACAATGGCCTTGAACATGCAATTGGCAGAAGTTTAAGGGGCATAGAGTTAAAAGACAGTTCAGTTTTTGCTTTTCTTTATCTCTTTATTATAATCTCCCTTAATTGCTTCACTTCCTGAAAGTCTTAAAACAGAGTGGTATCCCAGGGAAACATGGCAGTGAAGGGAGACAAAGGCTTTGCTAGCCAAAACCAGAATGTTTTCTTTCAGATCACCAAAAGCAATTCCTGTTTTGCTGGGGAAGAAGTAGCCAAGGAAAGTTTCATAGCTGTCCTTACCAGTGAAGCAGAAATCAAAAGCAAATTTAAAAGAAATAAAAAGAGACTTAATTTTAGGAATTGTTAACTTCTAATTTATGTAGAGGTGATAAGGCATTTTATAGGAGGCTGAGAATTATTATGTATATGTAGTCACTATTGATTAAAAACTACCAACCTGTTATCTTTTTTTCCTGTTTCTCCCAAATTAGGAACCTACAAACACTTCAGCTTCCTCTGAATCTTTGGGACCATTCAGGTGTGGCATTCAAAACTCCTCACACTAGGCTCTGATGGAGAGATATCTGTTGCGGTCTTCAGAAGCACCCCAGGTCGCTAATGCTGCCTGGAGGAGAAAACCCCATGCATGTTCACTGGAAGAAATTACTTTTGCACCTCCTATCTGGACTAGTTTATAATGTGTTTTTGTATTAAGTTCCCTTGTACCAGTTTAGATCCTGCTGTGTTCGTGTGCAGTCTCGAGACACCATGAGATCGAGTCTGCTCCTCCTCCCGGATAGCCCCTCAGACCAAAGCAAATGTATGGACCACCTTGGCCAAAAACTTTGGACAGGATAACAGCTGTGATGAATTTGAAAGTCTCTGCTGCCTCAACTTGTCATCGAAATCAGAGAACATCCATGCCATGATCAAAAAGATGAACACAAGAGAGAAACAGATGACTGGCCGAGTGGACTGTTCGAGGGCTGGGGACTCTCGGGCTGGTTGGGATCTGTTCTGAAAACTGTATTGTTGGTACTGTTTATTCTAGTTATTGTAGTTGTTAGCATTGCTTTTGGGCTAATTAAGCACATGTTTTATAAGTTAATATCAAGCTCATCTTCCCCACCTGAAGTCTACCATTTGGAAGCCCCTAGGGCTACAATGGAAACCTGGAAGCCTCAGCAGAAAATACTGATCCTCCAGAAGAGGAGGAACCCATTTACCAAGTGTGGTTTGGCAAGCATTCTGCCCCCCAAACCCAGTCCTGTTCATTTTAAACAAAACAAGTGGGAGATGTTGTGGTGTGATGTCATGGCTTACCTTAGTTCCCTTGGTTTCTCCCTTAAATTTCCTTCCCCAGGTGGTCTGTCAATCACATCTCCTTTTCCCCACCCTTGACCCCTGCTGGGCACTGTCTATCAACCCAGAAATTCGAATGAGAACATCGAGCAATTGGCAGGTTCAAAGGATGCTCTCCACTCCCTGAGGGGCCATTGGCTCACCCAGGTGTCCCTCTCACCTGAGACCCCCTCCCCCTGTGCCTGGTTGGTGCTCCCTGTGTTCCCTCCCCTGCCCCTCTCCCCAGGTAAAAGGGCAAGCACACCACGAGGTGGGAGTTCTGTTGGAGAGTTCTGGTGGGAGAGTTCAGTGGATTGTTGTAAACTTCAGAGGCCGTGCCACCAAAATAAAAACTCTGCATTAAAAACTCTCCATCAGGACCCACCCCTTTCTTCATCTCACCTTAAGGGTTTCTCCAGCTCAGGGAAGGCCTGAGGAGTGACCGCCTCAGCAGCAACCTCCAGCCTGCAAGCTCTGGAGCTTGGGATGTGCCTGGAGTTGTCTCCACATGCCCAGCTGCAACTATAGGTAACTGAATAGCATCTCTGGGGAGGAAGGACCACAGGTACCGCTATTTGGTCAGCAGCCGAGGCCAGAGAGACCAAGGCAGCCCCATCAGTAATATTGGTCAAACACCAACAGATATCACACACATTGTACATACAGGCTTCCAGATTTTTGCAGTATCTGAACTGAGTACAGATTAATTTTATCCATTGATAACACTTTATATTACTGCTGGTTCTAATGCTCCCAAGTGCTAAGGGAATGTAAATATGGCATCTTAAATTATTGTCTTATATGTGGAGACTGAGCTTTGCAGTCTGGTTCTGGGGTACATTTTCATAGTCAGTAATGGACTTTGATTTCAGAATTAGAAGATGGAAGTTTAATAATCTGCTAGCCCAAAATAGAAAATAATTTAAACATTAACAATGTATTTTTAAAAAAAACTCTAACCCTTCCATTTTTTTTTTCAAAACCACATTTTTCCACATTTATATACAGTTAGCCACAAAAGGCTTGGGCCAAAGCCTGTGCTCTTCTTTCTTTTCACTCTCCTGATGCTGATGGGCCAAACCATGAGATCTTCAGTGGCTCCTCTCCACAAGAGCTCTGCTGTTTTAAGGTGTTCCTACCTCTTGCTGCTTTTTACCATTCCATCACCAAAACTGAACTGAGAAAACCCTGGAGCATTCCTCAGCCACCCAGGTGCCAAGTCCATCTCCTCCTCTGCCACCAGGCCTTTGACACTGACATGCCAAGCTCTGTTCACAGACCCTGGTGGTGGCACATGGGCCTCTGGCAGAGGCTGGTGCCACACACCTGCAGACACCCATCTTTCCCACTGCTGCAGATGCTTTGGCTGTACACAGCTCCCCTTGGCTCTAGGCAAAGATCCAAACACTCCCATTTTGCCAGCTGGCTGTCAGAGACCCCTGAACATTATCTTCAGGGTTTTAGTTAGTTGTTTGCCGTAAGTGTGCAGTCCATTCCCAGTGTAATCACCCAGCGACAAATATCCTGCCTAGGGAGTTCCTTTCCTGCTGAATTCATGCTAAAGATGCCAAAAAACACAAGGTGTTCTCTTAAATTTGGGGAGTCCTGTTCTTGACCTAAGAATGACTGAATTTTAGTGAGACTATATCAAAAGGAGGTGAAGCAATCTCAGACCATGAGTAAAAAATAATAAAAAAAGATAAATACATGCCTTTTTCACATTTCCCTAATCTATTTGCAACCCGTAACACATTTACTTTTTTAATGCTTACTGTGTAGTTGAAGGGTAAAGGATATGGTTCTTTTTGATGTTTTTATTCATATGCCATTTGTGCTAAAACACTAAGCAGTTGGGGTTTTGTTGTTTTTCAGAGAGATCAGTCTCCCAATTGTTTTTAGTGACAAAATTTCCATTTGTTTGATCATTTGTGTTTTAATATTAAAAAACTGTATTAATTTGACATGAATTTACTTGTTTTACACCTTTCAGTTCTAAACTCAGTGGATTTGTCTTCTTGTTTCAGCCACACTCAGACTTTCTATTTCACTGTGAGATCGTATCTCACAGCTGAAGGAGTAATTTTAAACTGACATTTGCCTTTTGTAATCCTGTGTGGAATTGCCTAGATAGCTAAACTTTGTTCATCCTGTAACTGAAACAGGAAGATGCAGATGTCAGCAAACGGGTGGCTCAGTCTCAGATGGCTCCATACAGCATTACATCAGGAGCAGGAGAAGTTTTCCCTGAATGACACGTTGGCTTGGGTGCACTCCAAAGCAACAGAAGGACCAGCATTGTGGCTTACGCTGTCATATAGCAATACCCTGGCTCTGCTAACATGAGTTTAATAATGACATGAAGAAACCTGTTCCCTGGGCTGTTGGGGTCCACTCCAGCTAGCTATAGACCCTTGCCCACACGATACTTTATAGACGAAGGTAAAAGATTAGAGAAGCACTCTCCTCCACGTGGGAAGCGTTGTCCTTTTTTCCAAGACGCACATCAGGTGGAAAAACCCATGGGAGAAAAGAGAAAGTGTTCCCTGGCAGCAGGGAGCTTTTATACCCCCTGGGATGGGGACAGAGGGAGAGGTCCACAGCCAATGGGACACCAGTGAGGAGTGGCGAGGGGAGGGATAACCCAGGGGAGAGACCACCAGGGGGTACCGGGACAGGTGAGGGAAAGACCGTGTGATGGGGAAATGGGGTAACAAACCACATGATATAACATAAGCTGTACAGTGCAATACAAAACTATTCTGTGCAAATTCCCAATCACCCAGTGCAAGAGAACAACTAAACTGGTGCACCACAACAATGACACATTATTTGCCTAGAGCACAACTTTTCATTGACACTTACTAAATTTCAAACAATCACTCGTCTGTATACCTAAGGTTTGATATTTAAAATTGATGAGAAATTCAACTGCCAGCTGACAAAGTCATGCTGATATGAATTGTCTCTGAGCCTTACCAACATTAAGGCACTCTGAGAATTCACTTTCTAAGCATCTCAGATTTTGTGCCTGGAAAAAGTGGAATCTGGTGCCTCTATCACAGAGTGCCTTAGTTACATGTGTCTGAAAGAGGAGTGGCTGCACACATGACATGGGACTGCTGCTTCAGGAAAAGGCATGAAGGGACCACACGGGCATTTGCCTGGAAAGTCATACTGCAGAGAGAGTACCTGTTTTCTTAATCTTAATAAAAGTCAACCAAATGGAGCAAACAGTGGAGAAGTTATTTGCACTCTGGGTCCCTACGCTAGGTCTGCAGAAAGAAAGGACTTTGAGATATGATCTATTAAAGGACTGACAGCTTTTAAGGTGAGGTGGAAAGTTCAGCCTCCACAGGTGACAATTGTCCTTTATCACCAGAGAGCTCAGAAGGAAAATTTATTACTCTCAGCCAAAATTTTAAGCTGGAGTCATGCCACAAGAAAGACTGCTTTAATAGTTACTGTCTTGATACTTGGGTGAGAGACTAATAATATGACGTGGTGTACAGGAGCCCTCTCCAATTTATCCACTTGTCTTCTCACATATTTTCTTGCCATCTGAAATCTTGTAACATTCTTAATCAAAGCTCACAGGAGACACTGATATGCAGGTAAACTTTACATATGGCAAGGCAAGGTTATCACATCTGATAAATCTGGGCACTCTTTAACATTTCAGAATTTCTTGGAATAGAGAAGCTGAACTCAGGGTAATTCTCATTTCCAAGCAAATTCTTATAGCTACAACATGCATTCACACTCCTATATTTTTGTATATGTCTATTTACATACACTGTACATACTTGTATAAATTTATGCATATATATTTACACGCACCATATATACATATATGCACATTTTAATTCAGTACGTTCTAGGAAGACTACAGCTGGTTCCCAGTTAATTTTTTTCAAATAACTCAAAAGCCAGTCTTGGGAAGGAAAAGAATAAAATTAATGCTACCCATTTTCAATCCAAATGAATAAAATACCTCCATCTTACACTGCAAAACTGAATAATTCATTTTCAAAACAAAAACCTTTTCAAGTGTGTTTTGAAATATTAGTGGGAAAGACATCATATTTCATTCTGTCCTAGCTTTTGCTGTCTTGGTCAATATGACAAAAGTCACCAGCAAAAGAACAGGAATAAACTGCTGTCTCCCGGAGGATAAATCCTCTCACATCATTGCTGTGAGCCATCTGCCACGCATTTTTAAACATCTTGCCCCTAACATCAGTATTAAGTGGCTGCAGGGAGCACTCAGCATCCCAGGCAGTTACCAACCAATTGGACAGATTTGTGGAAAACACCACTCTAAGAGCACCTTGCTGGGGTGAATCCAGTAGGAATGCCTATGCATTTGGAAAAAAAGGGTCATCAAGTGGTGAGGCTTTAACAATGGCGTCGACTATGGCCTTCAATTACGTTTAGCATGTGAATATGTCACATTTACTACCTGAGGGTTTTAAAATAATTTTAGCTTTAAGGGAAGTATTTAGCTGATGGATAAAATAAGGCATACAAAAGGTGAAAAAATCCCTCTAGCTGGCCTGCCTGGCTCTGGTAGATGTGCAGAAAGGGAATAAGACACATGGGACTATTTTCTTCACGCCTATGTATTGCATGATTCAGTATATAACCTACTTCAGCCTCCACCCCCTCTGTTCCTTGGAAAGACCCACATGATGCCCCCAAATGATGGTGTCTTAATGGCATTACCACTGTAACAAAATTGGGCTGGTACTAAAGGATCACTGTTACTTACACCTCTTCCAGTTGGTAAACAAAACTCTCTCAAACTGAAACAAAAGCCTTTTCTGGGAAAAAGAAGGCTTTTCAGATCAAAATTTTGACAATACTATGTCAACAAGAAAAATAGTAGAAAGTTTAAGAATATGTAGTAATAATCTTTTGAGTCTTTGTATCTTTTCTGCTTGTCCCATCACATTTTATCATGGACAGTCACTGTACTCCAGCCATGCTCATTTAAACTCTTGTGGTTTTTTTTGTTTTGTTTTGTTTTGTTTTGTTTTTTGGTTTTTGGTTATTTTTTTTTTGTTTGGCTTCCTGCTGTATTTGATGCAGAGAAGCCAATTTGGGTTTTTTCTGTACAACACTATTCCAGCTTGTGTCCTCTGTAACTTTCCTGCTGTCTCTTTTCCTCTCACATTTATTATGCTACTTTCCCTTCCACGCCTTACTTTTGGGCTTGTTCTGGTTTGAATTACAAAGAAATGATAAATTCTATTGAGTGTTGTTACAAAAATGTTTCTTCTTGTATTCTGAGGTATTGATCCCATTGTAGCTGAAGGCTCTTTTCAGATCTAAATGGTGCATTTCTTCCACTTTGACCTGCTGTCTCACATGTGTCCTTTAGTAACATGATTTTAGAGCAGAAAAGACATCAAGATCCACTGTGGGATGTAGAAAAGACCATAACCTTACAAAGTGAGTCTTTCTATTGCTTTTGACTATATGTGATTTTGGGGATACTTCTTCTTTCACAGGAACACTGAGCGATACACAGGGTCTCACATTATGTAAAGAAGCATTTCTCAGTAACAAATATGAATTTGACCCCTCTTCCTCAAAGTAAAAGAGAAAATTCCAGCTGACATTGGCCACAATAGCAGCAGAATTATGTTTTGACACTTACGCGTAGAGAGGTATGTATAGAGAAAGGAAATACACAATCATATTGAGAAGCACATAAAGCATGTTATAAAGCTCTGGCATAGTAATAACTGAGGTGCTGAGTTCATTTGTGCCCTGTCAAAGAAAAATACCATTTCATAAATACATGTAAAGGTTCACGCAGGGGGACGTTTGATCCTGGGAAGCTATCTCAGACACAATGGGTTCATCTCCCTCTTTTCCACATTTGCCCCTGTTTCCTGGAAAAAAAAAAGAGGGTTTTACTTAGAAGGATAGCCTGCCCATGCTATAATCTATGTCACTGGTAAATCATTTGCCTTGTGAGTATAAGGGAGTTTACACTCTCCTCTGGCTCTAGAACCTGTTTTCTAGGGCAGCTGCCACTGCTTCAGGAAGCAGTTAATACAACTTCTTCTATTTAAAATTTACTTGTTTACTCTTTAAAAATCTTTATGCTCAAAAAAAGTTGAATAATGTAGTTTCAGTGTAGCTCCAGTTCAATTTTCTTTAAATCAAAATCTCTATATTCCATACAATATCAAAACCCCCCACAATTTAAATACTGAATAAGCATAATTCTTAAAATGGTCTGAAAGCCCAGCAGAGTTATTAGTTATTAGAGTTATTAGTTATTAAAAATCAGTTATTAAACTGACCACATAGCAGCTGGATTCTGGATGGCCTGGGGAAATAATGCCTTTTCAGCACCACAGCAATCAATTATCCAAGCTTTCTGCAAACACTAGCCTTGCCCCAAGATGACAATGGCCTGGTTGACTCTTCCCTGTTCCATCCTAAAGCACTGGTATAGCCATGCTGAAAAACCTACCTTCTTGGGCTAGAAATAAGAGAACTGGTCAATGTACAACAAGCTTAGCAGTTCCCTCCCCTTTGACAATGAAGAAGGCCTATTAGTCAGGAGCTGAAAGACAAAAAACCATGAAAAAATGTGCTGCTTTCAGTTAAGTTCACATTACCTGATTGCCTGGAAATGGGAATCTGTGGGTAAAAAGCACTCTGAAGTTTCTTTTTTGCAGCCATTTATTGTTGCTGCTGGGAGACGACAGAGGGAAAGCTGTTTTCAGCCAGCAGAACTTTGACTCAAGTAAGGTACAAATCATGACGCCAATATTGGCCTATATTCAATAACTGGTGTGAAATTTGTAGTTCAGATTACTGTATCTTGCCATGTACAAATTCACTGGGGTGGGGAGTGAGGGAAAGAAGCAAAAGAAAGGGAGAGAAAATGAATAAACTAAACACTTATTTTATCACTGGCTTAGCAAACAGCAAAATCTCCATATTCCCATTACCTGTGGCTACCTTTCAAAGCAAAATTCACCAGAGCATTTCCTGTGTTCAAAGGTAACCACTGCCTGAGTTACACAGTTAAGTTACAGCAAGCCAGACTCTGTTATCTCTTCTTAAGATGGGTGAAATAAGTGCTTTGGAGTGAAAAACATGAAGATTTAACATAAATATATTTCTAGGTCCTGGACAAGATGAGATTAATCGTGTATGTGTGTGAGAGAGAACACCTTTCTCCACCTCTAGTTACTTCTTGATCTTGATATTTATCCAAATACTGTAAATACTTACACCCTTTGTTTAGGATGCAGAGACTGTAATTCAAAACCTCATTAAGAAGCCAGTAGACATATCCATTGCAAGGAACAAGTAATGACATCAACAAAATCTGATAACTTGTCAAAGAAAAAGTGTACAATGCAACAATAGTGGCCTTTTTTGCTTCTCTGTGACAGAGCTTTCATTCATGAGAAACTAATTAGAAATGTACCACTCCTCCAGAACTTGTATCTGGCTTATTACAGCTTCACTATTAAACCCTGTCTATGCCAAAACAGAAGTGCAAAGGTGCCAAGATGTGGTGATTTTGCTCAGAAGTGTCAGAGAGTTTTTACAGCTGTTCTAATCAAAACTTATTACTGAAAAGATGCTCTAGAAGTCATAATTCAAGTGTGCCTCTCCAACAGGGGAGCAAAGGTTAAGAAAAATAACTGGAGAATTAAACATTCTCAGAAAACAGAGGAAAGAGGCAGAAGAATGACATCCATTCAAAGCATGGCCAGACATCTATACATTGATGATAAACAAATTCTGTCTTCTTTGCCTCACCCAGACTCAAAAACTCACATGAGATAAATACTAGAATCCAAAGCAGACTCCATTGTGTGTTTTTAATGTTTTCTTTATGATGATTATAGACTTGGAACTTAGTAAATTTGAACCTGCTAACTGCAACTCCCATAATTTCATCACAAATTGCTTAACAATGCTGTTTTGAGGAGATTTAACTGCAAGCTGTCCTTGAGATGTGACAACATTCTCCTTGCAGACTCAAAACACTTATTAAACAGAAGACTACTTAATTTCTTTTTGGTAGGGTTAATTTTCAGCTGTTTTAACTCCGTGAACCACCTTTCCAAGGGCCAGCCCATCACTGGCGCCAGCAGAAGGGAAGGAATGCGAGTGTCTGGAAGAGCAGGGAATGTTTGTTTCTTCAGAACTCGGTGGCCCTCAGTGCAAGGGCACAATCACACCCCTCTCAGGCTCACCCGACTCAATGCAGGTGTCACCCATCCTCACACAATAGCTCTGGACCCAGAGGAGCCAATGTCATCTTTAATGCTGTTTTGTGGAGCCAAATCTCTGCTGCCTCTCTGTAAGTCCGGGAACTGAATATATTTGGAATGGAAACCAAGACTCAAAATTAAAATAAAAATTACTAATGGGAACTACTTGTGACTTGAAGGTTAGTGCATTGCTGGTATGGTTTTGCATCTAGGCATCTAAATACAAAGGGACCTTAGAAATACAGCTTTGGCAAGAATGAGCTCATGATTTCAGATTGTTCCTTGCTGTCAAAATATACACTTGCCTCACATTTGCAATGAAAGAGATAATATAATTGTTGTCCTTATCTAGTCTGAAGCTTTTTTTTTTTTACAGGGCTTAGCCAAGCTGCATCACTTTCTCATTTATATTAGAACCCCCAAAAGTGTCTCCTGGACAGACACTGGAAAGTTATTAGTTAAAGTGTTTATTGTTTTAATCCTGAATGACCAAACCCAACTTTAAGCTCTGTACTGAGTATTCCTCTGAACGATTCAAGGGAAATTAATGTTATTTATCCTGAGACTGAGAAGTAACAGAAGAATTAGCATGCATGTCACTGTGTTCAAATCCCTGCAAAAGTTGACAATTATATTTGCAAGTATAATTCCAGACTGTCCAGGGAGATGACAGACAAGCAGGTGCAGACTTGCCTGAAAAGGAGGCTGCTTTAAGGCTGCACATGTAACACAAACAGAAGGAATCTCTCCACTTCCTTGGAAAGATTTTAAGGACACATTTTAATGAATTGCTTGACACAAACCTGAGTAGATTAAATAAGAGAGGTAACAGAAGGCAAGCAAAGCATTAGCCTGTACATTCTTTCCAAGCCTTCTGTTAGCCAAGGCAGGAATAGCCTTGTTGTGTCCTCTGGAAAACTGGGGATTTGAACATTCACATTCTAAAGCAATGAAAGAAGGGCACTTAATATAATTATTCAGAGAAAACACTTATGGTACTGGAATCCACTAGCAAGGAACAGCTTTTGTAGCTGGCTAAATGCAGGAGGGAAGCTTGACAGAGGCTATTTTGGCAGAAAAAACTAGATGTTATGTTCAGTGTATTCTGAACAAGTACTTGGCGCACAAAGTGAACTCAGTTGAATGTATTCAAGAAGCAACAAGCTGTGAAATGTGTGTTTAGCTTAATAGATTGGCAACAGTGGCTTCAGTCAAAGAAAGGACCACCTAGCTTCTCTTGTTTGGAGGTCTTACCTACTACAGTTCATCACAGACAGATTATATACTGTTCACATAGTTGTTTTGTGTTTTTTTTTTCCTGCAATCTGTCCATTAATATCAGCAGGGTTGATTTTCCAATGAAACATTTATATTAGTCAGATATTAAATAACTTGGTAAACCTCATTACAAATTGTCACTGCAGAACATGCTACGTTTCTGCTTAGTCATCTGTCTAGCATTGGTTTTTACCCTGACAGAGTCAAGGCCATGGCCATGGAGCTTAAAAAGTGTCCCTGCTACACCCTAGCACTGCTGTGGATCTGGGAGCCTGGTGCAAAGAAGGCTTTACACCCCAAGGCTTTGCACCCCAAGTGCTTGCAGTGAACTTTGCCTCTAAGGGAGACAGTCAGAGACCCTGCTCACTTTCCCCACAATCTGCTCTGTCTGGCTAACAGCAGCCAGTGGAACAAAGCTTAGGTGAGTGCAAACAGTAGTTCCAGGCTATGGCTGACAGGAATGCTGAATGAAGCCAGATGTGCCTGCCTCAGAGCCTGCACGATGCACAGTCTGTATGGCAGGACAGCCCTGGGTCTGCTGCTTGGGCTGTCTCAGCGTGGAAGCACACAGAGTGAAGGCAATTCAAGTCAGGGACATGAACAGGTGTGGGGATGTATTTTCCTCAGGACTAATTCTTAATATTTTTATTATCCATTAATAAAATAACACATTGATTTAATAGTGGTTTCACTCCTCCTTACATAAAAGGAGTTGCAGGTTTGTATTTTGTTGTTGTTGGATTTTCCCTGCCCCAAAAAAATTTCTATTGAGAATATTCATAGCAAAAATTTGATAAAATTAGACTAATAATGAATAAAACAAGTGTTTCTTATTAAACAGCATGCTTTAAAAAAACCCCCATAGTTCTGCTGGAACTTTTTTTCTTCTGTAAAATAGGCAAGGATTTTTCTACAAAATTTTATCTTAATTTCTCTAATGTTATGATTAGATGCATTTCTAGAGTTATCTACTGATTCCAATTTATTAACCAGGCTGCAAGAACTAGTTACATCTGCACTTTAGAGATAGATATTCTTCTTCAGGATAATATATAACATTTGTCTACTGACAAGTAAGAATTTTATACTTAAAATTTTGAAATAATTGAAATACAAATTTTGGGTGTACTGTAATAAGCTTGTAAACAGATTGATTATTTTAAATAACATTTCATTTCCTTTATTTCCAAAGGGTTTGATTTTCTCCTACCAATTGAGGAAGAAAGATTATTTTATGAAATGTAAAATATGACACAAAGCTGCACAAGCTTGAACTGTTCATTTGATTGCATTTTAAATTCCTCTTCACACAGTGTTTTCTACAACTTGTTTTTACTTTCATGATCTTAGTTCTGTCTTCTCTACTCCCCCACAAAGCTTTAAAATACTGGCATAAAATCTGATGTTTAAAACAAAAACCCCCTGAAATGTCATTGAGATCCTTCACATTTGCACATTTGCTTCACATTACCTTCTTTGTGTGGGCACTTAACTTCTTCAAGTCCAAAGATATATCTCTGGGCCACTTGATTTAAATATATGCCACAATTTCTCACTTCACTACATGACCCTGACATCTGACTCTAAGAAAAACACCTACTATTAAAAAAGATGTGATGCTATTGTGATCTAACAATGATCGATGAAACCCAGGTCTGAATACTAATGTATTTCAAGTGACAGGCACTTCTGTTTAATGCTGAGATAGTGACCCTGCAGTGCTTAGCAATATGAATCTGACATCTGGATTGGTTTGCCATTCTTTAATGCACTCCCAAATTTAACACTCAAATCTCTTTTGGCTTCCTCTGATAAATATCTGGCTTTTTAGTGTTTATAATACTGTTATAAACTTACTGACCTGCTCTACGACAACATGCTTAGCACAGTTTATTCCATCCTTGAACACTAGAAGTTATTTATTAATTCATTTTTTATTTGTGAAGCTGATTACTACAAGTGTATGTATATGACAGCCAACAAGACAAACCAAACCAGGCACCATTACAAATCAGTGCTGTTTGAGGATTTCTAACCAGTGTAAAAGAGAGCTGGCATTCAGGCAACAGGCAGCATACTGTCATTTAAATACAATATATTAAGCACAGGATTAGAGCAAACCCCACAAAATATTCAGCACAGTGCATCTTCCCAGGAATTCACTAGACCCCAATATTATTGTCATGACATCTTATGAAATTGAGTTATTTAGCACTCACAGCAAATTGAGGACAGAAACTGTAGAAGTAGTCCACTTACAAAAGCCCCATTCACCCCACTGAGCAGAAGTTCAGCTCCTTTATTTGAAACAAAATACAGTACTCAACCAAAAAGCAAACCCAGACTCAACTACCTCAAACTGCTGAAGCATTACTGAAAATTGTCATGTTAAAGTCCTCCACGACCTGAGCCTAGGGCCAAACTCACCCGCGGTGCAATTCCTTTGACTTCAATGGAGTTGTGCTGGCAACCACCTCAGCTGTACTTGGCTGAGTGCCATTATTTATGCAAGGCTGTGCTGTGTGTCTTCTCTTGATAAATGCCAGCACAGTAGAGCTTCGAAAAATAAAGAAAAAAACATTATTCAATAATCACAACAAGATAAAAAACACAGACACACAACTGCAGCAAGACAGATAAACAAGAATTTACAGCTGCACTATGTGTGAGCACTTAGCAAAAGCTTTTTCTTGTATTTCAAATAAAAATTTATTGTCATAACCAGCATGAACTTCTTTCTAGTAAATGGACTACAATTTGACTCTTTCATCTCTGCTTTGAGCCACAATTAAAAATAGAAGTGGGATGAGACAAATTCTGACTGAGTTTTATGGAGAGACCATGGTCTGCAGTTTAACAGACCTGAGGAGTGTAGGACTTGCAAATACACTTTCAACATCTTTAAATTAGGAAATATTTAGCACTGCTACATGAAGCAAAGCAAAATCTTCAAGACTCACAGGAACAAGATCATTAGTTTATATTCAGGTAACATGCCTGTTTTGTTATTAGAAGCTGTAACTTTACTAGGGGCTTTAAATATAAACATGAAGGCCCTAACCTACTGTTTTGCTGAATTGGCATAGGTGATCTGAACACACTTGTAAGGCAGTAGAAGGCACTAAATAGCACCTACGAAGCAGGTTGTGTGTGGCACCTGCTTCTCAGGAGCTGACTGATATGTCAGGAAATCAGTGTCAGCATGCAGCCTGGCTGAAGAGCAGTGAATGAAAATTCCCCCAGGAGCTCCCTAAAGACAACATTTTTCATTTCTTATATGCTGGCATTTTTTTTTAACAAATCAGTCTGGTATGTGTATCTATGTATACATATATTGTGTGTGTATAAGATCAGCTTACTTTTCTCCTCACATTTATTTGAACAACAATAATTTTTAAAAATTAGGTGTCATCTGGAATCAATGAATGCATACTCACATGGCTTTCTTTTGTCTGCTTAAAGGCAACGGTTAACTGTGGCAGTGGGGGTTTGAAGAGAATTTTGTTTAGTCTCCATCTAAAGTTGTTTACCACCTGTGTTCCCGCTTTTTCCCCGTGGCAGGTATGATAATTCCACATTTTTCCCTGTCTATCCTCAAGAGCAAACAGAGTCCTTCCTTTTCCTTTACCCCAATTCTTTGACGTGGGTCCGCGTTTATCGGCCATTCCTGGTGGCCGCACCACGATCCTGCCTGACAGTGGTTAGGACAAGGCATGGGCACTCCTGGAGTGTGTGCCCATCCTCTGCTAACCTTTGTACACTCACACATGCAATGAAACTGCTGTGCCCTCCTGACATTGCAGCAAATGAAAATGTGCAAGGGTCAATTAAAAAAAAACAACCCAGGAGAGTGTATAGGCAGTTGTATATTCAGTGTTGCTAATACTACGTGGATCAGTAGTCTGTGAAAAAAAAGAGTTGGCCTGGTAAGTTGGGATAAACACAGCTCCTAAGAAAATTTATGAGGCCTATTTCAAAAGAGAATAAGAAAGGTTTAAAGCAAACGTTTACTGAAATCTGATGACACTAAATGGCTTTGTTACCTTCGTCAGCCTATGTAATGGGTAAGCTGCTGCCTCAGCTTATCCATTGGAAATATGAGAAAATGTCTTCTTATCTGAATGATAACTGAATTTTTCTGGGAAGGTAGAACAGCTTATGACAGAAGGTAGTTTTGGAGTTTGTTCAGTCTACTCTTTCTGCTCAGAGCAGGGCCCACTTTGAAGATCTTAGATCCAACTTCAGAATTAAATCAGTTTGCTCTCAATGTTACCCAATCATGCTTCAAGTATCTCCAGTGGTGATACTTGAACCTGCCCTAATTCTTTATGAACATTTATTTTCTCCAATTACAAATGGGAATTTTTTGCCTTGCAGCTTGCATCCATTCTCTTATCCTGACACTGTGGAAAACCATCTGTCTCTGTCTCCCCTACACACTCCCTTCAGGCAGCAGTCAGGGCTCCTTACCCTCAGCCTCCCCTTCTCCAAGCTGATCAATCCCAGCTCTCACAGCCTTTCTTTGTCCATTCTGTGCTCCTTCCCTGACCAGCCTGTGTCCCACTGCTGGGCTCTATCCAGTAGCTCAGCCTCTCAATCTTCTGAGGTGCCCCAAACTGGGCACAGTGCTCCAGGTGCAGCCTCTCCAGTGCCAAAGAATGGGGAAGGATTACTGCCCTCAGCAGTACTCCAGTGGAGAGCAGTCTTCAGCTGGGCTTTTTGGTCCTGGTTACAACTTGGTGGTCCTGCCAAGAGATATTTTGAACTGTTCAAACTCTAAAAATTGTTAGGTATTCTTGTATAAAATTGCATTTATGCAAGAAAGAATGACAACTTTTGCTTTTTAGTCCTATGCAAAAGATTTGCTTAGCTAAATTATCAAAATTTGAACTTTATCTGACAGAGAGATCCTGTAGAGAGGTGTCAGAGACCTTTCAGAAAGAAAACATTTATTATCATTATGTACTTACACTGCTGCCAGATGGAAGATTTAGTCAGGGAATAAAAAACCTAATTTCATCATCTGATGTGGCAACTGAGTTGCTTCTTCCTATTTAAAAAGAATAAATGAGAAGACAGTATATTTAATTAAAGAGAAAATCAGCATTTGTGATTGCCTTCAGTTAAAGCACAAGTCCCTCTCTCCCTTTCTTAGTTTCTGCATTGCTATCCTTCACTAGATTATCCACCCTAAACATGGTTATTTATCATTCCCTTAACACAATCATGCTCTCAGCACAACACAATTACCTCACTTTTTTGATGCTTTCTCATTTTTTTCCACTAGTTTCCTTCCAACAAGTCTAGCTCCATCAATGTGCAGCTATTGTAAAAACAGATTTGTGTATTTTACCTGCTTTTTAATAAGCTCCTGGAGTGCAGTCTTGCTGAGAATATTTTAAACAGTTTTGCCATTCCCATTATATCAAACACATGTATGTTATTCTTCTTTATCTTCTGCAGACAAGAACACAAATCTGCATTTCTGCAAGTTTTCTTTCCAGTGGCAATCAAGGCGTTCATACTTGGACTGTGTCAGACACAGCACTCTAAGAAGTGAGCTGCTCAATGCTATCCCATCTACAGTGGTGTAATACTCTATAATCCAACACACTTTTCTACTGTACCAATTTCTGGGCAGACAAGCAAACAAGCTTTTTATATTCACAGAGATTACAAGAATAGTAGTTAAATACACTTTTGAGGATCCAAATATAATTTTTACTTTTGGTGGCTGTATTAATGGTATCTTAAAAGCATAGATTAAGATGAGATTTTCAGGTATATTAAATCTGACCTCCTGCTATTATAAACAAGGTATACCATCTTGCTCATAAACATATGCTATTTCATTTTACATAGATTTTCTTTTTAAATCCCCCATTAGCATGGAAAGGTATACCTGAAGCTTGCATCATGTTCTTCTCTCCAGCCCAACTCTACTTGGAGCCACTGAAAAATTGACTGTTTCTTGTACATCATACCTTCACTTAGGCTCTGGTTTTGTTCTCGCTCCTTTCATTCCCTTTCCTCAAGTGATATAGATGACTTTCAACGTCCTTTTAAAGAGAGACACTCCTCCCAAATCACCTCTGCACTCCTTTTGTTTTACAGTTCACCTCCCACAATTGCAGAGGATCAGGACTTCAGACTGTGTCCCACAAGTAGTTGTTCTCCGTGGTCAGGCAGAAAGGTATTTGAAGCAGAGGTAATCTTTGAAGTAATTAACAACTCTTTCAGTCTTTTGGAAGCGTTTTGCCTGAAATGTGAGGCCTTTCTGTGGGCACAGCTTGACTGTAACTGTCTCCTGTGTGTGATGTAACTGCAGACAGAATATAAAGCCCAGCTCTGGTCTGTGCTCTAAAGCATCAAAGCTGAGGATCTGCTGCAGCTTGTGGGGGCTGAGGAGATTTTTCTTGGCACCTAGGTTGATGCTGGTTGAGAAAAACATACTGATAAAGCAGGAAAACAATTAGTAATACAATATGGCTTTTACATATTAAGATTCTTAAATTTCATGATGGTGTAGAGTTACAAAGCATTAGATTGTGCAGTTCAACACTGCAGCAACAACTGCCAGATGTGGTTACCTTCTGACACGTGCCTGTCCAGTGGGCTGAGAAAGGCGAACCAGCATCAGCCCAGTCCTCACCTGAAAAGTCATCCTCATGAAATGCTTCATACTATAAATTTGAACTAAGTAGTGATGGTAGAAGAGACAAAGATTGAATAGATGTTTTGTGCCATTTCTTTCATGCCTCTAGGCAATCCCTCTTGGCCATGGTTCAGATCTTTTGCTGAGAAGTAAAGACAGGGGTGTTTATCTTCCCTCCCTGTATCCAGCTGTCTTCTGGGGAGCAAATAGAGACTAAATGCTTTTCAGACCGAATTTAGTCAGGTGAATTATTTTTTCTTCAAATTCTTTTTATATGCTTATATCCCACTATGTTTCCAGGGAGATATACAGATTTTTCTAAATTTAAGACTGTTACTGAAGGTGTCATGTGAAAATTTTACATTCAAGGCAGCCTAACAGATAGGGGCAGGGGGGAGAAGAAGGAAGGAAACTAAAATTGCAGAAATTTCATTTGCCTTTCCACAGAAGCTAGACCCCAATTATTTACTTTGCAGTCTTTAAAATGCTTGAAACATTATCTTCTGCATACCATTATACCTTACTTGGATGCACACTCATTTCCAAGTCAGATTAAGATATTTTAGCCTCCCTCACAATGTGTCTTTAAATACCAATTAAATAAATATTTCATCTTGCAAACATTTGATTTATTTTTTTGCTCATCATTTGCTCAGCATGCCTAGAGAAGGGGAGACTGAGGGGAACCCTAATTGTGGTCTTCAACATCCTCACAAGGGGAAGAGGAAGGGCAGACGCTGATCTCTTTGTCCTTGTGACCAGTGACAGGACTTGAGGAATTGGCATGAAGCTGAGCCAGGGGAGGTTTACATTGGATATCAGGAATAGGTTTTTCACCCAGAGGGTCATTGAGCACTGGAACAGATTCCCCAGGGCAGTGGCCACAGCACTAAGCCTGACAGAGCTCAAGAAGTGTTTGGACAATGCTCTCAGGCACAGGGTGTGATTCTTGGGGTGTCCTGTGAAGGCCAGGAGTTGAACTCAGTGATCCTTGTGAGTCCCTTCCAACTCAGGATATTGTGTGACTCTATGACTTTGCATTTTATACCTTCTCATATGCAAGTAAAAATGCTCAAGAAGAGACGAAAGAAATGTAAAGGTTACTCCTTGAGGATCCCTGGAAATATTACACACATTCAATTTAAATTCACAAGGAAACACTTTTCCAAATTTCCTGGTTTATTTTCTTAAATAATATATGCATTCCTCATCCACTAGAACAATAAGATAAAACAGGCACAAAAACATTTTAATGCTTAATTATAACTGTTCTCTGCATTAGCTGTGTATTTTCTTTCCATTCTTGTTTTTAATGGCAAGCACCTATATAGAATATCCCAAAGATTTAATGAACCTTCAGCTTCATACTAATTGATCTGAAACATTCAGGATCCTAGCACAGGAGATGAGGAGACAGTGGGTAGACAGAAATAGTAAATCATAGAATAATTTGGGTGGGAAGGGAACCTAAAGAGCATCCAGTTAACAACCCCCGGGTCATGGCCAGGGACATGTTCCATGAGATCAGATTACTCAAAGCCACATCCAACCTGGCCTTGAATATTTCCAGGGATGGAGCATCCACAACTTCTCTGGGTAGTGTATTCCAATGCCTTACCACTCCTCACAGGAAAGAATTTCTTTCATATACCTAATCTAAACCTGCTCTCTTTGAATTTGAAGCCATTCCCCCTTGTCCTTTCATTACCCACCCTTGTCAAAACTCTCTCCCCACCTTTCTTGTAGGCTTCCTTTAGCTACTGGAAGGTGCTATTAGGTGTCCCTGGATTCTTCTCCTCTCTGGGCTCTCCCACCCTAGCTCTCTCAAACTCTTCTCATGGGAGAAGTCTTCCTTCCCTCTGATCATCTTCATGGCCCTTGCTCCAACAGACTGATGTCCTTCCTGTGCTGAGGATGCCACAGTTGGATGCGGCTCTCCAGCTGGGCTCTCATGAGAGCAGTGTAGAGGGCTGGAATCCCCTGCCTTTACCTGCTGTCCATAAAAAAGGCCAACCAACAAACAAATCAAACTGAACCAAATCAAATCAACCACCACTTGCACTGCCCCCTTCCAAAAAAAACCCTAAAAAACCCCACCAAACCCAAACAATTTAATTTAAAGTGCTGTAAAAGAAAGAAGATTGGTCCAATTGGACTGAAATACAAAAAAGCTCAGGAAGCAGTGTGTTTAACTGGAAAATCAATGTGTGTTGACAATAGCAGGAGTTATAGGAGAAAAAAAAATGTAATAAGGTTATATCACAGTAACTGAAGTTAGAGGAAGAGAAAGAGACATGGGGACAAAAAAAATTACCACAAGGAATTAATGTGTTGACAAGGCTGCTACTGAAACCTAATTGTCTCATTTTTAGTATGAAAAAGAATGCCAGTATTAACAATGAAAGTTACATGTACAATGAATTTCAAAATTATATGCAAACTTCAAGGTGAACTTTTTGAATTACGGGACTTGTAAGGAGCTGCAGCAAGTTGATGTGCCAGGCTTATTAGCATGCCACAATCTCTAAATGAGAAACATTCCCTTTCGTACTCTGAATTCAAATTTTTACACCTCCTAGAATGATTTTATTCTGAGAGCTCTATTGCTAGGGTATTTTTATTTTTTTAATGGATAAAAGAAATTGAAAAGCAAAGAACTCACAATCTAAATGAAAGCTAGCTAACAGGCTCCTTGCTAAGAAATGCATGGAATTATTTCTAAAGCCTGTTTAGAGAGCTGAAAGACTAAAATTTTCAACCTATAAGATCATTCTTAAATCTCTGTTAGACTGCAGATGAATATATTTGCAAGGGGAAAGTCAAAATGAACAAAGCATTCATACTTAAGAAATCTCCTGTGTAGCAAGTCCTCCCAACTATTAATGAAGGAAGCACAGTTTCAGTCCCTTGGCAACAAATAAAAAATCAAATATTTTTGTGATTAATTTTCAAAAGAATTTAATTACCTTATCTACTTCCAGAATTCTTTAGCCCTTTTCCTTATTAACACATGGTGACAAGAATGTGATAAAACATTAAAAAGATGCAAACCAACCATTTTAGAGACAGTTGATCACTGAATGATTCAACAATTCACGAAAATAAAAGATATCAAATGAATCCTTATTCTTCTCCAGCTATATATTTTTGGATTTTTCAGAGCACAGTCTTAAACCTCAATGCATTTACTGAAAAAAAGGGCAGGGGGGAATATTGAAGGGCAGGCAGAGTATACACATTCCTTGCATATTCAGTTTGGTCTGAACCATGGCCACATCAAATGTCTGCCAGTTTACTAACTCCAACTTGTGCATTTTTGATCATACCACTAAGGGATGCTGAGCATTGATCATCTGGCCATTTCTCTGTTCTGATAGGCCTTTTTTTTTTTTTGCCAGATGAATCTTTGGAGGTAGGTTGTGCACAAACAAGAAGTGAAAAAAGCCTGTTTAGCATGTTTGGGCAGGGCTTGATTTTGGTTCTGGTTTGATTTTGCACTCAACCACTTTGGTCATGACATAATACTAATCAAACCTCTAGGGTTAAGCCCCTTGAACATTACTAGTTTAAAGATGTATGGTCTGTGTACTTTGTATTACTTTTAGATAACCCAAAAAGATTATGCCTTTACACAAATATCTATTTCACTACTTAGACAGATTAAATTCAGTTTAATCAGTAAAGCTTTGTCTTTAATTCGTGCTGCAATTCATTACCTCCAGTCACAGGGTGCAATAATCTATTTTGCCAATTATACCTTTCATTTCTCTGCAATTCATCATTATTATTTGATTTTTAGGTATAAAAGGAAAAGTACTAACCAACAAAATTACTTAGGACCATAATGACCTAGCACAATGAAGCCATTCATCATCAGTACCAAGTCTCATATTAAATAGATCCTAGAAATAGTTTCAATTAATAGCGTTATACAAGTACTTCTGTAAAACATACATTAAACATCGTGGCTGATTCTGAGGGCTGCTGAGTTTGAATTAATAACAGCTGGAAGTCTTTTATGGTATTCAGTCTGGATCAGAAGTAGTTGATCAGCCCAATCAGACCCATTTAGGAAAGTCTTTCCCCCAAAAGTCTCTATGCATAGAAATGTCTCACACAATTTAGCAGAAAGACATTGAAGAACTGTGGCTCCCAAACTGGAAATGTCAGTTAGGGCCTGCTGGGAGATGAGAAGAGGTACTGAAGAGGGAGAAGAAGTTGATACCAATCATTAAGTACTCTTTCATGATATTGTTTCCATGCATGCCTAATTATTTGCAATTTACATTTGTTTATAGTAAGGTACATAAGTGAGAGGACAACCTTAATGCAGAATTTCCTATTGGCTATCACAGAAACCTCTCCCCCTAGCAATATTATAATGGACTCATATACATGTACCTAGTTTGATAATTTTGGCAGCAATTTCATTTCTTAAATTAATCGCATTACCAGATCCCTGCACAGACTCCTTCTTTCACAGTACAGATAACAAAGTATTTTGCTCCACTTACATATGCATACAATTAATATCTAGAAGCTTCAATAAGAATATATCAAAGGCAAGCCATGACAGGCAACATTGTACATAGACATTGAATTGTCCCATTTCCAAAGTTTGTGTTAAATAACACATTGCCCAGAGAGAAGGTAGATGCTCCATCCTCTGAAATTCAAGGCCAGGTTGGATGGAGCTCTGAGGTACTTAGTGTAGTGGAAGGTGCCCCTTCTCATTGCAGGGGTTAGACTAGATGGCCTTTAAATGTCCCTTACAACCCACGTTATTCTATGATTCTAAGATTTGAAGAGGAGACTGCTAAAGGGGAGGTGCCATTTCTAGATGAGTGATGGCTAAATTGTATTTCAGTTCACTGGTTTAAGCAACCAAATACTTCTGCCACACTCCACAAACAGGTGTTACTTGATAAACATAATCTCTTTCATAACAGCTGTCCTGTCTTATACACAGTTAGACAAAGTTAAACAAGTAGTTATATATCAACCCCTTAACTTCTCAATGGATGGTTCTCAGTGGATGAATTACTTAATATCATTACACAAAGGCATTAGCAAAGAACATATTTTAATGCAATTGCAATTGCTGACTAAAAGACCCAAGAATTTTCCTTAAAGATATTGAACATGGTCTGTGCAAACACCTCAATTTGTATTGAATACCTTATGGCATGTTGAAGACCACTAGCATGTCCATGGCACATTTTGATACCAACATATAGCAAAGATGCTTTGTAACCAATGAATTTTGCAGCTTTAATTTCTAACATTTTCCACACGTACTGAAAGTCACTAGACAAAACAAGACATATTGGGCTGTCACCTTGTAATATGAAGACCAAGAATTTGCACTGTGGTTGACTTAATGTATTTTATTCTGCTTTTATGTAAGTTGTTCTGTCATTTTTAAACAATGTAAATTAGCACAATCTTAGTGTAAGCTGAGTGTTGCATTAAAGATCAGGTTTATATATATATATGTCACAGATTTGGTCATAACTTTTTTCATACTGAAAGTGGAAAAAATAAGCTTCTTTTCTTTTAGTAGTAACATATCAGCTCCAGTAAAACTTACCATGGTTTCAAAGACCCCAGATAAATTCAGAGGTGCAGAGGAGAGAGGCTTAATTAAACAGCCAACTGTTAGAATAGTTATTTGAACCAGTTTTACCATCTCCAGGTATTTGACTAATTCTAGAGTATAAATCTTTCTCTCATACCTCCAAGGAGTGAGTCTTAACCATGCAGGAATTCCTGATTCTAGGCTATACTTCACACTTTTTTGAAGGAAAAGAAGTATCAAGAGCTACTCTATCTCATTACAAAGAGTAGCCTGATAAATAAATCTCCACATATAAAATTTTAATTATCTTGTGTCCAGTCCAAGTAATTCCTAATACTATCTTTGAACTATTCTTGAGATATATATATAAATGGAAAGGAATAATGTTCTGAAGGTTACTCTCATGTAAACCTGTTTTATTGACATGTAGATTGACAGCATCCTTTTATTTGTAACATGCCTATTCCCATTACTTTGACTGAAATGAGCAGTTTAACTTTTTGTCTGCATGACCCTTGGGTCAGCACATCACAGTTTGCCAAGGACAATACACTTGCCAGAGCTTGTAATAATAAGATTTCATGCATCAGCATTTCACTGCAACCATCTGTCATCTACATTGTTCTTCCCAGGATGTTCTCAACCCAAATCTTCTTGGCTTTGGGAATGTGCTTGCATCACAAACTCCACAATGGAGGTTTTCAGTGCTACATACTCAAAGGGAAATAAATAACTAATAGATATGATGCAAGTATTGTGGATTTTGATCAAAGAAATTTTGGGAAAGTAAAATCAGTCAAGAAATTAAATAGAAGGATTGTGAAAGAAATCTAGGACTTGAATTTGCCGTGTACTTAGAGAAAAATGCAGGTCAAGCACACTGGCATGGCCAAACAGCATCATCTCTGAAGTAACCTAGCAGAACATTTGCATTAAGATCGATTCAAGATACTTGCATATGCCATAGAGGCCTTTTGATAGTTTTTGATTCAGTCTGTTTGCTGGACATGTTCTGCACGTTTCTGAGACCTCTGCAACCATTAAAGAAGGGTGATTGAGTGTCTAGGTGATGTAGAAAATTATGTAGATAAATTGATGTAAAAGAATTAGGTACGAGGATGCCAGCATGTCTGTTACATCTGACTGAGGCTAATCAGCAGGAAATGTAGGAAAGCAAAACACACCCTTGCTTTTGCCACTGAGATAAAACAGACTTTTTTTCTGTGTCTGAATTTGAGGGTGGCAAAAAGGCAATTTCATTTACAGAATGAATTTCTTTTTCTCAGTGTAGATGCCATCTCAAAGAAGAAAATATATAACAATACTTTAAAAGTGACACCAGACATGCAACAACTGTGCTGTATTTTTAAAAGGCAGTCTGTGCCAACAAGAAAAAAAATTATTGTTTTGAGAAGCTCTGATTTTCTGATTCTTGTTTGTTGATAAATGACTTAAGAAACAACATGCCTGCTTGACACAAAGAAACCATTATTAATGCATGGAAGAGGAGGGCAGGAGATCTGCTGAAAACCTGAGCCAATCCACACTGCTTTATGATCAGGAGTGGATTGGCTCTATCTTTAACTGAAGTTCATAGCTCTTACTCACAATAACAACAAGCAAACAAGCTCAGCTGCTAATCTGATAACCTCAGAAGCAGACTAGCATGACTACACAAATCCATTTAAAAACACATTTAACTCTGGTGCTAGCCATAAATATACACCATAAAGTTTTATCTGAGGTCAAATATCTCTGAGAGTTTGTGTAGTGGTTGATACAGTTATAGCACTAGAGGGTTCTCCAAAAGCACACTGCTAGCTGACCACCCAGCTATGCATTCAATGAAAATCAGTACTAAAGCAAGTGCTGGTTTTCTGTGCAGAGTGTTAGCATTATCACTGACCTGTCATTGATCTGATGTAGGAGTGTCATATTGAAAGAGAGTTCATCTAAAATAGAGAGATTCATATGACTTTCACTTTCTTTGTACAGCATGCTGGGTAACCATTACTGGAGTTGAAACCATCTGGGTAATTTTTGAGCACACACAAAAATAATTCTGGTAGCATTTCTTTCTTAACCTGAAATCCATAAGATCAAGCTTTTAGCAAATTTATTTAGACATTGATGTATGAAAAAGTTCACTGGGCAACAAGAGCTAAAATAAGGAAATTTTTGTACTAACCATGGATTTTTCTGTAGCCAGGCTGCACTTTACCAAATAATATTCTACAATGAAAAAAATCCAGATAATAATGCTATGTTTCTGAACATCATGCTACATCAAACTCTGATGTTCAAATACCTGCAAAACTCCCTCTATATGGGATACTCTTTATGGATTTGTGCTTTCCAAAAGAGACAGTTAATACTCGTAACTGTGCAAGCAGTAATTCTCTCATCTGTGGTGGTGAATTTCTGAATACAGTACATACAGGTTAAATGCAGTTCTTAGAAAATCCTTCACAAAGCAAAGGGTGCATTTCAAATTCTTTGTAAACTAAGGAAAACAGATTATAGATTTGCAGCACTTCAGAGCACTAACAAATAATATAAAGTACAAAAATCAACTAGAAGTTCATAAATTCCACAAACCAGCTTCTATTGAATTCAAATTTGAAACACGAAGGTATTTTACAATTTCATCCCCTGAAAGTCAAATTATATTTTGCTTCTTTCATCCAATTTTTATGAATTTACAATGTGAAGGATTACTTCATTAAGGCTGTACCCTTAATGCATATTTTTACTAAGGCAAGAGAAATCCCAGCTGATATTTCACAAAACTGGCAGAGGACTGTAGACACCAGAGTCAAATGTCTGTTCCCTTTGAGTATACCTCAGGCTCTCAAAGCCAACATAGACTTTTCACTTTTCTCTGAAGCACTAAGATCACATGTTTGTGAGAGACAAGATATTAGAGCTGATGGACCACCAGTGCTATCTAATACCTAAAATCATAATTAAGAAAGAAACACTAATTCAAGGCAAAGAGAAGTGGTATGTGTAGAAGGCTTCAAACATTTAAATATGCACACATTAAACCATTTTACTAGTAAAACCTTTTAAACCTGTTTCACAGCAAGGAATTTATTATATTCTGAAAGAGTTAAGAAGGACCAGCAACCACTTTTCTTTTACTCCTGGAAAATACTTATGCTATTTGTTATGACTTTTGCTTTTGGCAAGTAAGCTCTCAGCAAAAATAATAGACTTTGAGGGTTTTTCTTTGAGGGAAGAAGGGATGAGGAGGATTTGAGCAGATGAAGATGGTCAGGTTTTCTAGTGGTGATGGAAAGCTGTATGTGAGGAATTAAGGAAGAAAGAGAAATTTATGTAAATCTGATGTGTAAACAGAAGCATGACGTAAAAATGCTCTACAAAATGTTAGAATTATTCCATGATAGCAATTCCAATATAAAGACAGCTGTTTGAAGCACATGATCCTTTATGGGTTTGTGAGGTTTTGGGTTTTTTGTTGTTATTGTTGTGGTTCTTGTGTTGGGTTTTTTGATAGGAGGAGGGAAGGGATTTTTTAATTATTTATGTATCTAAGTAAAATAAATGTTTCTATATGAAGCAAGGCACACAGTATGTTTTAAGAAAGTGATTATTTAATTTTAAGAGGGTTTTTATCCTTTTGTCAAACTTTGTGGTAAGTATGGTCTCCCTCACCTCCATCCTGAATTCTTTCCTAGTTCATCAAACTTGTAGAGAAAAAAGACTGTTGATCTGCTGCTATCCACCTGCTCTGATCCAGCATGATTTCTTTAAAGAGGAAAAGGATGAAAAAATGGTCACATGACTTGAGAGCACACACTTTGTGATAAAGAGCAAATGGCCCCAGACATATGTATAATTCACTTGAAGATGGTTCAAAGTTGAGCTTAATGAATAGCCATCTTAAAGCCTAGAAAATGTTTTCTGAGTGCATAATTACAAATTAGAGAATACCCAGCTAACATTTGTGTTGCGACCTGGTTATAGCCTAGAAAAAACCATCCTGTGTTACTGAGATTGTTCACTTCTTTATTGTCATTTATTTCTGATGATGGAAGTAGACCAGGAGACTAGTTCCTGACTTCTAGGAATATTTCTTTTCCTATATTCTTGTTGAATAGACTATCTGACTGAAGTAGTATGGTACTGTAATGTCTAAGGAAAGATATGGCACCAGCCTGATGAACAGGGCTAGCCAGGAATATTCTACTCATGCTTCTTGGCAGCCCAGTATCTGAAGAGAGAAATGTCTCGCCCCACGCTTGTCTCTCAAAGGAGAGCCCTTGCCTGGATTCATCACTTCTTCACCTCATTCACCAAACACTGCCTGGCAATTTCAAAATGCTTTTACTGGAATCCTCACGGCTCAGGAGAAGTAGAAATTTCTGCACCAAACCCAGTAACATTTGCAGTTGAACAATACTTTTAAACAATAACTAGCAAGTACCCAGATATTAAGCGTCTTGTGATGACAGTCAAACAGAGGAACTGGCAGAAAAACCCTCAGCATCTACGTGGTCTTAATGACTTGTCCCCACTTTCAACTGGAAGATTAGAGAGCACCTACTTGCATCCTCAAGAGACCATGTTGAACAGCTTCCCAGCCAGATCACTTCAACATTTTTACAAGGATTTAATGGTAAACTGAGAGACTAAGGGAATCCTTGTGATAGAAATCAGAACATAGTATATACACAAATTAGAGTAGACAAATACTAACACAATTTATAATCCTTATTTCATTAAAATAAGAAATAAATGAAATAATGTGTGCAGAATAGAGCTTTTAGTAGCTGAACACAGATACTAGGTTTTTGCTTTTCTTTTTCTGGTTTAGGTTTGAAGGACACTTACTATATAAAGGAAGCTTGTGAAGAACTGCCTTAATTAGGAACCTAAATATCCTATATGTACTCTTGAAGATGATCAAGGCCTCATTCTGTAGATGTAACTCAGACTCTTTTACCCTCTTCAAGTATGTAATCAAACTGTATTTTGTGCATTGGTATTTTTGGCTGCATGATTATTTTTAGGAAACTGTTCTTCACTGTTGCTGGCTTGGGCTGTGTGCAAGAAACTAAAGACAGACTAGAACAAGAATGGAGGATATTCAATTCATTGAGCCTGTGGTAGCACACTTTTCCCCTTCTGTTTGCATTTGCTGACCTTAAATACAGCCACTGCTGACAGCTGAGGGGATTCATGATGTTCCAGTGTCTTGAGGAGAATATACAAGTGCTATGTGATTACTTATAAAATGTCAGAGAAAAATATCTCTACCCTTTAAATATTTATAGTTAAGGGGACTAAGCTGGTGAGCCAGAGATAGTGTGCATCAATGGGACCAGCTGGAAAAGCAGTCACACTCTCAGGTCAAGCAGGTCTACTCACCAGCAGATCTGACAATTAAAAATCTCCTGCAAAACACAGGTAAAACAAAGGCACTCATCCCCCATTTTAAGGTTTAATTATACAGCTTTTCTGTTGAGGCCAAAAACTGGTGTGGGGTTTTTTTCCCCTCAGATGGTCTAAATAAGATATATTAACTGTTTCTGTCTTGGGATGGTGTTGCATCTTCAGGCCATTGCCACAGATACAAGACAAGCAACTTTTATATACTTTATATATCATCAAAGTGAGTCTGATTAGAAATACAGATAGAAATGTCTAGAAATGAACAAAGGATAACAAAAAGATGAATGTTTGTCTAGTTTGATCTCAAAATAGACGTGCCAATTTAATACGCTATACCTAAGTTTTGATTAAACACTCAGTTTCCCTCAGCTTATACTCTACCAAATAGCAAATAAAGTTCTCAAGTTAACTGCAGTTTATGAGAGTTTTAATTTTATTTTTTGTGTTGTTTGTTTTAAAGGTAAACTGTAGTTTGCCTTCAACAAGCCAATATAAGTTCTTTGTAATAGATTTAAAAACCCAACAAAACAGTATAATTTATAAAAATTCCTCTTAGGTATACATCTGAAGAGATGAATACCTCAGTCTGAGCCCCACATTTCCTGTGATTGCTTTAGCATTGTTTATAATAAACATTTAAGTAATTTGTTCAGTAGTAGGATGTTCCACTTATTTCTCCTACCATCTTAATAGATGAAAAGGATGAGCTTCCATCTCAGGAAGAAATGTGCCTCACTCTATTTTTTCCTGCCGTGTTATTTATTCCCTCATTGATTTATTTACTGGAAGGCAAACATATTGTGCACAGTTACATGTGATGCTCTGCCTCTGAGATGCTGGTTCTAAGCATGATATAATATTGTTGATGTTACTCCTAGGGTCAGTTCTTGCCCTCCAAAGAAAAAGTGTTTGTTTTTTTTTTAAATTTTGGGCAGTTTTGTCTCATTTCTTTACATTTTCTGCACTTCTGTTTCCCCTATTTGCTAAGTTGCTGGGCTACTATAATCTATAAGGCCAACTGATTTACTTGTAGATTTTAATTTTACTTTGGAAATGGAAATCGCCATGGCTGCTCTTGCTTTTAGACTATTTTTATTTCAGCATTTGTACATATGTACATGCATGTGTGTATAATTTTATTTTAAGAATAATCTGTCTTCAGCAAAAAGCCTATGTACTTCCACTGAAATAATCTAGTTAATATGTTGTACATTTCTGCATGCATTTTGCTGCAAAAAATTGTACAGCAGCTGCTACCTCAGTAATATTTTTAGTTAAGGGAAGAAGGACTCCAGTCTGCGTCTCCTAAACATGTACATTCCCTCAGAATTAAGGTTAATAATAAAAATTAGAACAGAAGTCTTATGAGAGGAAAAAGTCCCATATGTACTTCCAACAGCTGACATTCTCCCTTTAATACATGTCCCGAAAATCAGATGGTGACAAATAAAATATTTTCAGAGTTCTGCTATGCTCATGTTGATTTCCTCAAAGGATACTTTTTTTTTTTTTCTTCCCAGTATATATAAGTAAAGGATCCTGGGCCATTGCTGAGGCTTCTAGATGCTAATGAAATAAAAATAACTGGGGAAGAGAAAATATTTGCATCCACAGACCGAGGGACAGAGCACGCAAGATCTTAAAATGCTTGCCATAAATAAATATTTGAAAAACATAATAATTGCTCTATACTACCAATGTATTTCCTTTTTAGAACTGAACCTCTGTGAATCATGAAGGCTAGTGCTATTGAAGGCATGAACTGCTAAATTGGTGGAGACAATTTTAGGTTTCAAAAAAAGAAAGCTTATTTGCTTGCTGAGTGCAGCACCGTAGAAGAAATGAGAGCTGTAAGAAAGGGAGCACAACATAGTCAGGGAAAAGGTGTCACAATTTTAGGGCTGCCAAGTTTTAGAACAGGAGCTGGGAGGCAGCAGAAGGGGGAAGTGGAAATAAGAAAGAGTTTTACTAAGTTAGTATTCATACAACGAAGCTCTCCTGAAATGACTAGCCAGTTGGAGAGAGGAAGTGTCTGCCCTGAAAGTGGGTTATGGTAATTCCAGCATGGGCGGATGGGGAAAGGAAGGTCAGGAGACAGCAGTCAGGAAGGCATGTACAAACATATCTGTATTCTGCTTTCAAGTGTGCTGCTGGCAGTTCTCCTGCTGCTTCTCACTCTGCACTCCCTCTTCCGGGGCTGAGCTGCGGCTTCCCCGTGTCCTCTGCTGCTCCCACTCGCCTTGCCAGTGCACAGGCTGCAGCACTTCCTCTGCTCCCACTGTGCTCTTGGAGTCATAAGTACCCCTCAGAAGGACAAGAGGTGTAGAATTTACAGCAGGATGTCAACTCTACATAGGAATCTGACATTTGCTGGTAGGAAAACTTTAAATGAGCTTTAAACAGTGCCTGGTAGCGTGCACAGGTGCAAGCACTGATAAACACAGTACTTGTGGAGATGATTTTCTGTGCTACACTCAAAGGAAGAAAACTTAATTTATAAAAGCATGGATGAAAAGAAAAAGGGGATTTCTATAAGTTCTAAAATCCTTTATTTGTTACTCTGAACAAAAAAAAAAAATATTATTTCTACCTCACGTCTTGCTCCTTAGAAGCTCAAATAAACCTATTGGCACTGCTAGTAATACTAATAAAGCTATGATTCAAGTGAAAAGGAGATTATTCATTTATTTTATAATTCTGATATTGGTATGTGACTATAACATGTTAGGCATTATCTTTATTAAATATTTATTACCCTGTTCTGCCTGTTAAGTGAAGTTATACCTGGTGCTGTTGATCTGGGAATCTGATCTGAGAGGTAAGAAATAAGCAAGAGAAACACATTAAGAGAAGAGAGAGAACTCAACAGGCTTTAATCATAAGGAAACATGCTATTCAGAAGTGAAGTCACTATTTTGCCATAATATTATTAGGAGGAGGCCCTAGCACCTCCTGCCTTGGGACACCCAGGCCTCAGCATAGAGAACAGGGTCTGGGCTCTGATCAGATTATGCCTCGTGCTCATCATAAGCATTACTTACTCAACAGAGTTTGTCTGTAACAGAGCATAAGAGGACTATTATTAAAAGATTAGGCTGCCTCCATCCTCTTGCTTAATTAATTTTTCAGTGTAGAAGGGCAATCATTACAGTATGTGACCACAGTCAGACTACTGAGCCTCCATGGACATCTGAGGAAATGAGGAAATCGTTCTGTAGCCACTTCAAGATCAGTAAAATAATGGATACATTAAAAACCATGCATCAACCATGGAAAAGAAAAAGCCACACACTGGAGTCTAGTCCTTTGAAATGAAAATAAAACCAATTTGTTTGGGGGAAAGTCTTGTACTAGGATAGTCTTTTTACAGGAAGTAAACAATAATGCATGCAAAATTTTTACTGGAATATTTAGAGAAAATTTTATGCCAAACATCATTTTATGAAATTTCTAGAT
This sequence comes from Passer domesticus, assembly GCF_036417665.1. NCBI lineage: Eukaryota > Metazoa > Chordata > Aves > Passeriformes > Passeridae > Passer > Passer domesticus. Next base: position 108,722,194 of record NC_087475.1, on the reverse strand, counting down.
AGAAATTTGCATTGGAAAAATTCTTAGGCATAGGTAGGAATTAATCAGGCACTGTATGTTGTCCTCAGATAGCCAATGACCCTGTGTGAAGGGCATTACTTTATCACTCTTTATTATTTATCACTCTTTATTACTTTATTGTCATTCAAGTGACATTAGCCAAGTGCAGACTCTTAAGCAATTTTAACTCTTGAACTCTTCTTCTTCCCAGTTTCAGGTGATAGCTCTTCCACTAGGCTGTTGCCTCCAATTTCTCACAACAAGTTGAAAGGTCTTGATTTCCTCTTGATGTAGCTTAGGGATATTTGTGAAAGCTTTTCTTCAGTTAGCAGCCCTTTCAATGTGACTTCCTAGCCAACACATTTCACTGTGAAATAGAAGAGGAGAAAATGAGAATGTCTAACTTCTCAGAGTCAACTCAGATTGAACACTCAGCTTACAGGCTGTGTCAAACAGAGAAGAGTCTTGTCCTTAATTTTTTAATTTTAATTACTCAAGTGAATTTACTGGGGCACTTGCAGGTGAAACATGGGATCTAAATTTTGACATCTAACTGGACAGGCATACTAAGCTACGTGCATATAGCGCAAAGAAGAAAATGTGAGGGACATCATGTTTTCCTGATATGTGACTTGGTCACAGCCAACAAGCAGGTCAGTAAGGATGATGCTAGACAAAACCATTAGCTTAGTCTATACACCAACAAGGAGGTAATTTCCTTTTGCCATTGATGTGACACCAAGCTCCAGGCCACCAGCTATTTCAGTGTATCAACACATTTCTATATCAACACAAGTAAGTTAAAATTTATAAAACTAATAAAGCTGAATTATTCCTAGTAACTGTATCCTGAAATACCTATCTAATGAATAGCTCCTTGCAATTCCTTACAGTACTTCATCCACACAGAAAGCCCCTTGTGAAAAGTTTCACCCAAGGAGATGATCTCTCAAGAATACGGTTTTACTCAATCTAATAAATACTTGTATCTGCACCAGCAATGCCTCACAGGTAAAAGCAGCATTGATGCTGCTTTTAGGCCCCTAATTTGAACACTTAAATCTTTCCATTTGCCAGTTTCCCTTCTTCAGGCAAAATGCACTATTTTCCTATATCAGAAGGCTATAATGAGGATTTATACATAAATGTTTGAATATTCTCATATGTTAGAGGAAAAGACGAGCACAGAAATTTCTACTGAAATGTAAATCTAACTTAACAGCCTTTCTAAATTCAAGTCAAACATCACTGGCAATTTTTGTGCTCACAGTTCGACTCCTCTCTGCAAAGGTAACTAAATTAATCTCACAACATGTACATAATCACAAATGTTACTATTTCATGCTAAAATGTTAATGTTTTACCATAAAAAAAGTGTGTTTCCTTGGCAGTTTTTTACTATTTCTGTCCCACCATGTGTTTGTCATTTGTTTGCAGCTTTGCTTTTTAAACCTGAAAATATGAAAAAGCCAGACTTCTGAAAAGCCACGTGTAGAAAAAGACAAAACCCATACAGATTTAAAATTTTGAGTTTCAGTACAACATAATGGGCTGTAGAAGGAAAAAAATATATTAGTTACTTTTCCGTCCCATAAAAAGCCTTAAAATTGTATATGCACAATTTCAAGAATACAGGGAGAAGCCCTTTCCACTATAGCCACAGGCCCCTGTAGGTGAGAGAGTTCTCCACTGGACACCAGGAGTGTCAAGAATTGTGTCTTTCTAATGTTGAAAATATATTTTATACCCAATATTCCTATGGAATTAAAAATATCCAAAACCCTTCAACAAAAAATTTCAGTAGCAGAAGGAGCACACTTACATGAAGTTCCAGCAAGTATGTTTTACCAACATTTTTGTTTTGCTTTGTTTCTTGCTAAGTATAGCTTGACAAAAGATACTTTGACAAGGCAGAACCTCAAAATGTTATGCTTCAAAATCTCCAAATTACAAAACTGCCTTAAATTAGATTTTTAATCTTATTCTGAATTTTAAATTTAACCATATTCTTTGCTTATATTTTATAGTTTCCTTTCACAATAGTGATGACTAGAATATTTTTTTCTTTGCGAGTTCTACTAAAAATTTAATACATTTAAATAGTTTCTCAACAGGGCAAATTAAAAAAGACAACTTGATGGGATGCTTGTGAAAAAGCTTCAGAACTACATACTTTCAATCTTTTTTTTTGAGCACTGAAACTTCTTGGGCTTTTGACCAAAAAAATCCAACAAACAAATCAAACCCAAAAATGCTTAGGGAAAGAATGTAAACAACAAGGAAGAGCCAAAAAAATCTTCACAGCAAATATTTCCAAGTACCAGTAATGGATCTCTGGATCCAAAGACCTAGTTATAATCTTCTATTAAAGTGCTTTCTGACAAAGCCTTTCCGTAAACTACCCATTTACACAAGCCATTCTCCTAGAATGAAAACACCCCTTTTGTAAGTTAAGCAGCTGTAGAAATTTGGTTCAACCTAAAGGGAAAAGTCAGACCTAAAATTCCTGCAAGTAGCCAAACTGGACAGTCATATCTCAAAAGTGTTAGTGTTTTCCAACTCTGCCAGCTAATGACAGACCGTGTGATGAGAATATATCCTATCTCTAGGAAGTGACTCACCAAAACATCGACATATGTTTGTGTTCTCCCTCTAGAAGAGCTCAAAGCAATTTGGAGAGAGACTTAATCTGCTGCAACAGAGTAGGATGTCAGAGTGCGCCATGCATTTGTTTCTGTCTGGTTTATTTTTTTTCAAATTAGGTTTAGTGTATGTGAGTCATCATAGATGTTTCCTTCTTTTTATCTTCCTTAGGAAAAAAAGACAGCTTTTAACTATTTGAGTCTCTAAATTGGCAGGAACACTTTGGACTTTTAAAAGACATTATAGACAAGCACTATTAAGGCAAAATATTTCCTCAGTCTCCCAGATGACCATGGCCACAATTAATCTTTTTTCAATCTTATCAGTATCAAGCCAATAATAAATACCCTGAATTTCTGATGAAGCACTTTTTTTAGAGGTGTGTTTAAGAGAAACAAAATGACATTGAATGCTTCTCTAGCTATGTTATAATTCTTTGGTTGGATAGTTGTGCTTATTTATAATTCTAACTTTTGCACATGCTCAACTATAGTAAATAAATTTAAACATAACAAGGTTCAATGGATTATTTTTATTGTAATAGAAAAAATATCTCATTAGAAGATTTTACTGTACTTATATGATACTATTTTCTAATGAAAAGCAGATAAACCCTACTTACATTCTGTATAGTGTAGTTAAAATAATTTACAACTGCAGATGAGAATTTAATTAGCCCCAAAGTTTAAATTCTCTTTTGTTTCTGAAAGCAATTAACTTTCTTCCTGAGGTGTATCTTCTTATATCTTGACAGGGAGTTATATTGTACTACGTAAAGCGTTAAATCAGAGAATTACTGTGTATCAAATGATCAAAGCATTTATAAATAGATAACTGTACCAACATTACCTGTGTAATTAGAGCTCATCAAATTATGACTTCCCTACCCTATTATTTGCAACATAATAAGTAAATCCTAAAACTAGATGCTAAGGTAACAAATTCACAAATATATATGTCCTAAAACCCCCCATTTATTTCCAACCCTATTGTTTTATCAACTCTTACTGCAGCAACTTAGCAGCAGATAATTGTTGAAACAAGTGCAAAACTGTCCAGAGGGGTTGGTAGGATTGATACCCCTTCACAGCCCAGCAGGATTAATCAGACACACTCCTGGTGGTGGGCTGCTCTATTGAGCAGATGTTTGACCCCCTACAGAAGGTTCTGCTGTAAAACACAGTGGTGTAATCTCTGTTCAGATACTGGGAAGAAAATTAACTTTTAGCTTCTGCAGACTTACAAAAGGCCTCCATCTGTCACCGATTTCAAACCTGCTCTCTGTGGAAGTCAGCTCAACCCCATTGTTTCAGGAGGTACCTTTAAACTAAATGGGAATGAATGCTTGTCTGGCAAGCAGCTGAAATTTAACAGCTGAGATACCTGTTAAAAGATGGCAGCACAGGGAGGTAGTATTTGCCCCTTTTATGACTGCAAGTCAGCTTTGGGAAGGCAACCCCATCTCAGAGACCAAAATGCTGAGCAGACCTAGCCCCTGCTTGAGGCAGGAATCCATGCTGGGGGCTTTCTGTGCCCCACCCCTTGATGCTGCCTGCCCCAACCAGACAGGATGCCTCTTGTGGTTCACTGAAGTGCAGATCAGGCCTCTGTACTTGAAACCCAGATAGGTTTTGCAGTCTGTAACTCATGATTTTGATCCTGTTTTTATTAATTTCCTAAATTCCAGATCCGAGCCATTTTCATCTTTTGTTTCTCTCTAGTGAGTTCAGCTGTTCAGTTCAGAAGTGAGGTGTGGTCCTTTGGAAACTCAGCTTTGCAACTAACCATTTGAGGGCATGAAGAATTATGTCATAGCATAACATTTGATTGAAATGAAGCACAGGTCTGCAATAGATAGCTTGTAGAATAACAAGATAGAACAATAGATAGAACAACAAGATTAGTCTTTTTTTTGTTACATAAAAAGATGCTTTCCTGTCGGTCAGGAACACTTCTGTTCATATTGATACAGATCTCGTTTTTTTTTCTCCTCACTTTAATGAAAGGAGAATGAGGCATTTCAGATTTTATTACCACAGTCACTGCTGAAATGTGTATTAAATTAGAGATGTGCCAGTGCTGGATTCTAACAATAATTCAGACAGCTATGGAACCACTACAGACATGTCAGTCTCTTCTCTCTGCTTAACATCTGCTTCAAATAAATCCAAAGGAGATACTGGCTCACCAAGTCCACACTAAATCCTATTAACTTAGAATAAATACCTTCCTAAACCACCTCTTATTAATGATAGATATCTATAAATGTGGATATATTCATAAGAAACTAAGTTTCTGAGACCAAGCACTGCTCACCATTAAATAATTGTTAGCTACCATATTACAGTGCCTTGATTCTTGAGCTACTTTAAAAAAAAATATTAATTTAAAGAGGAGGATAATAAAGAAACAAACAAAGCTGAGAGATTTGTATTTTCCTGTTAAGGTAGCAGCAGAGTTGGAATGTCTTGGGGTGTATATGAGCACATAGGTATCCCTCACCCACCTTTCCTAAACCAAATTTTGGGTTTTGGGAGCAGGACATCACAATGTCTCATTAACCCCTCCTGACCAAAAGTAGGACAAAACAAAATTTTAAATGTCAAATCACAATAAGTCTCTAGAAGGGATACTGGAGAAGGGGGAAGAAAATTTCACCTTGCAACATCAGGACGATGGTATTTAAGTTTATTTGATTAGCTGTTATTAACAAAATATTATATTAACAAACACATACAAATATATATTAACTGTGTCCCTTTTCTGTTCTTTATGATGTATTTTTCGGGCAGTATTTTCTTTGATTCCTTTTCATGAGAATTAAACTCATGTGAGAAGTGCAAATAACCAGGCATTTGCATCAGAAATTCAACTATTTGAAACTACAACACCAAAACATCCTTGTGTCCTACAGTAAAGCAAAAAAGTCAGAGCACTGTTGACAAACAGGAAAGCAGAAGAGGTTATGGAAACTGAGGATATCATAGTCTCCTCCAAGCCACTGGGCAAACAGTCACAGGGACAGTAAGTGATACATAGCAGCAAATTTTCCTGGTGGCAGCAGGAGCCAGGCAGGTCCCAAGAAATACGGGTCACTGAGGCAGCAAATCCCTGTTCAGAGCAGCACTGAGCTAAACATACTCATCACACATGAAAAAGTCATGCCTCTAGCCCACCAACTACTGCAGGAGACACGGAGAAAGGCCAGGCTATGTTTGGGAATGCAGTAGGGCAGCTGTCAGAAGAGATCCTGCTGCAGCGGGGCTAATGGAAAGTACTTTTTTGCCCCAACACACTGGTTAGAATTTGCTTTAGAATTTGCCTGTTGGAAAACAGCAGGGGTAATTATGTTTACCATGGGCTACTAAATAGCAACTACCCTCAACAGTACAAGGCCTTTTCAAAACCAGGTCTGTGCAGGGAGGAAGCTCCCTTGACTTGCACTGCCATTTGAGTTCAGACATTTCTCCTGCCCACATGATTTGCTACACATTTCCAATTTAAATGTCTCATATGAATGCACACTTTTACACAGTTATAATAATAATTTTTAATCATCTGAGATTGATTTAGCCCCACTTTTTAATATGTTCTTTATAGTCTACATCCTTGTAGAGGTTGGTGGCAAATTGCTGCAGTCAGAAAATATGTTACCATAAATTTTGAGGCAGGGCAAAGAAGAGTCAGCAACTATTCCATGGTGTTATAAATACTCACTTTTTACCTGATTTGAATATCACAAAGGGGTAGAACAAGTCATTTTGGCCAAGGGAAAGTTTATGATGACTGGGAGATCTGTAAGCACATCAGATTTACCCTGATGTCCAAGTAATGTCCAGGCTCAAGTGTTTTACTGACTCAACTAACAGTTATGGGCCTCTCTTTAATGAGCAAGATTGTGATATGTTAGAGATGCCCCAAGAGGGAGCAGAAGGTGTAGGAGTGCCCAGAGCAGAGCCATCACCCCGGGGTCCATTGGCTGAGCTGTACCAAGCAGCACAAATGCAGTGACATGTTGAACTGGCTGTGTTGCTTCTCCTTCTTGCCCTGCACAAGGCAAAGATACACCCAGTGCTGCCCAGTGGCCTGAGCTATTCCAATGATTTTAGTTCTCCTGAAGGCTGAGCTAAAACTGTGTGATCCTCCAAGTATTTGGTATGCTCAGTGGAAATATGCAACCCTTATATTCTTTTTTTGAGTGAAAAATTAGGGGAGGGAAAGATTTTATTTTTAATAACATTCTGTCAAACCTAAACACATATGGGAATACAACAGCTTTCCAGAACAAAGTTTTCTTTAGAAAACTGTTCATGCCCCCAAGGCCTGAACATGGATAAGAAGACCCTGATAATCACATCAGGGTAGCTGCCTGGGAGGAGGTAAGCCCAGTGTCTAATAGCAATTCAGCTCCCATATCCTAGGTGACTAACCCAGCCACAAAACTGTTAAGTCTTCTGGTATAGCTTTCATCTCCCAGCAGAAACCTTTAAAATACCCTGGTTTCTATCTGCTTGGACTGGGAAACCTTTCTGAGACCATCAGTGCTCTCATTCAGGTCTTGTTGAAATGCCCAGGAATCATTAAGAAGCCACATGAGGAGCCACTGGTCATCAAGTTTCTTGGGTTTTTGTTTGAGTTTGTTGTTGCTGGGGGTTTTTTTGTTTTGTTTTGTTTTTCTTTTTTTTTTTTTAAATTCTCACAGGACTGTATTGCAAGAACATGACTGCATTTTGTAGTCTAGAGACTTTTAAAGGACTGAAGCAGCAGCACAAGAGAGAATAGAACACTGAAGGGCAAAAAAGTCCTTCTATCTCTGCTGTTAAAATCCCACGTATAAACAAAGCAGGAAAAATGTAGGAGCAGCTTGGGGAAAAAGAGCCAATATAGTTCATACATTTTGCACTTTCTCCAAGAGCCAATATAGTTCATACATTTTGCACTTTCTCAGATTGGTGAGCCCTACTTAGTTAACACTTCCACAAGGTGTTAATCAGCTCCAAGGATAATCGTTCTTACCTTCTGAATTGAGAAATGTTCCAGGGCAAATATCTGTCACCTCCTGCCATGTAGCTTTCTAATTCAGGGTGGAAGCAATGACATAGCACATTACCAGTTCTTGTTGGGGCCATAGATTGATCCACATTAGGAGATAACAGGGACAGGATTTCCAGCTTTTGAGAAACACTTGCTAAAGGAACTATTGAAGTTTTCATACTAAAAGTGGTACAAGACAGCTTTCCAATAATGATTAGAATCATGAAAAAGAGGTTAAATATTTATATTAACAGTTTATAACACAAAGCCAGAGTTTCTCCTCTCATTTTCTCAAGTCCTTATCTCCTCAAATAGGGACTCTTGAACAAAAAAAAATTAAAGGCAGAAAGCAAGTCTAACTAAAACACAGAAAAGTGATGAGGTATTTGAAAAGAAATGTTGCAATCAATAAATAACAATTTATAAAGATATTCAAATATTCACATTCTTCTAGTCCTGTTGCTAGAAAACTCCTCTGTTTAAGGCAGAGCTCCCCACAAAAAGCTCTCTGTTCCAGGACAAAAATCGTTTCTCCTGGAACACAACTGTGCTGGTAGCAATGCTTATGCATTTCAGCTAATGGAATATGCTTTAATTATCCAAACTCATCCACAAACTAAATGCTCAAAATTATAGATAATTTAGCAGCTCATGAGAAGGCAGATGAATTTCAGCTTTTTCTTTCTAAAACATAGATGATAGAACTATCTGTAAATGCTCATGGGTTTCATACAGAAAGAATCAGGTGTCATTAAGTGATATTTTAAACACACTAGTGCAATCTTTGAGTATTCTATGGAAAGATATTTTACAGAGGTTCTTAGACTAGAAGTAGGATGCAGAAAATTGCCGTGATACCAGGATCATTCATTTGAACACAAACTCTTCACAATTTTCTGTGTTTAATTCTATTTCTTTCCTCCACGACAGCGTGGATGGAAATTTTAAGTAGTGTATTCTCATCATGATATAAGATATCCACACTTTCTGATGATGCAGATTTATGTGTGTAATGTGTTTGTACATATGTATACATGAATAGATGTGTATATACATACAGACTGTACAACTGAATATATATATACAGACACAACTGCATATATATGTACAGCTGTATATTCTGTATATACATACAGAATGTACAACTGCATCTGTATGTGTGTATATATATTTGTGCTTTTCTCTTCAGTTTAGGTGGAGTGCAAACTGAAGAAGTTGATAAGTCAAAGCATTGCACAGTCACATAGTTTTCTTGCTGCTGCTAGAACAACACAGCCACAGCTGGAGCCTGTTTCTGTTTTGGGATCCACCACTTACAGGCCTGTGGGATGCATGACTGAGGGCTGAGAACTCACATCCGTGCCCTCAGTCAGGGCTCCAGACGCATCTGCTCCCCCTCTGCCTTTTGGCCTGCTGGGCAGCAGCAGTTTTTATGCAAAGGCTGCTGGTTTGCTCATCTCTGAAGGAAACTACGAAAAAATCACAGTAAGATGAGAGATTTTATGAATCTGGTTTCTTCAGTGACCACAATATTTTTTTTTTCATACCTCAAAAGAGATAAATTAACTCCCCAAGCAGTGTAGAGTTAGTAATATTTTAATGGCATCATCAAAAAAAAAAAAAATTAGGTATTTCTAACATTTTTTGGACAGTATCCCACTAACACCCTCTGTGAAAACCCAGAGCACCAGGAATATTTGTCTACAACCTTCCGCCCAAACTGTAACTGGAAGACAACTTTTTATGTCATCCTAGATTGGCAAGTTCTTGTAAACAGCTTATGGGCGACACAAAATCCAAAAATAAAACATCTTCACAGTGAGTATCATAGTTCAGTGACTTCAATTTGGCATAGCTTGGGTGGATTGTGGTCTAATTCAGTTTATGCTTGGACCTAATCCATGAAGAACACGGTACATGGCAATTCTGAAATTTTACAATGTTAGCCTCACTGTGAAATGAGCTGTGGACTAGCACTGTACAGCCCTGCTGCTTCTTATTGTGACTAAACCCACAATTTTTGCCTAATTTGCTCTGTGTCCAATCAGATCCTCCATGTCAATACTAGAATATTTTGAGAATTATGTCTGTTTGTCTGAGACTTTCTTTTGTTGCCTGGACCACACCTGGATTTGTGAGGGAATGCTTTGCACTATGAGATAGAGGTTTAGGGTCTAGGGTCAAGCCATAACAATACAACTGTCATAGAGCTGTTTTATTATTTTTATTTTTTAATTGTTTTTGTGTGAATTTTACATTTGCCGGCAAAAGGGTTAAGGGAAATGACAGCTGCCAGATTGAAATATTTGCTATTGTGTCATGATGGTAAGCACTGCAGTTGATCAGTTCACCACAACGCCAGTCAGCCCTGGGGGCTGCCTTTATCAGGATCCAAAATGGAACACCTTAAGATGTGTAGCAGCCACAAGATTAATTTTGACAAATGCTTATATAAAGTACTCAGTCTGCAAAAATGAGCCACTCATTCCAGCACACAGCAGCTGAGACAACACAGCGCATACTTTATTTCATATATTTGTTTCTTACCTGAGGATGGGAGGTCCCCTTGCAATGCCCAGGCAGACACCATCACTATTCTAGAGGAATTACCTACAAACTCTACACCTTGTACATGTGTTTAAATGTGAGTTGCTAAAGATCAGGACATGGCACCACTTGTGACTGTTCTTGCTGACATATATGCTAAAATCTTAGTTTCCTGAGTTTTCTGCCTCAGTAATGGTTCCTGCTCCAAATAGACTGACATCAATTATCCAAGTGCCCATCCTCCTTCTGCTCAACAGAGTCTTGTGCTGCAGATGGTGCAAATGGCCTGGCACATGCAAAATCCAGTATGTGACTCTTAAAGACTACCAAGGCAGAGCACAGACCAAATATCAGGTTCAGTGGCAGAGCTCTCTGGAGGTCTTTGCCCACTGACAGCATGTCTGACTTCAGACAGGGCTATCAGCTTTCCACTTCTACAGGAGCTGTGCTTGCAAGTCTTTGTACCTCATGCTTGGAAAGTCCAGACAAACTGCCTGAAAATGGGATTCCAGATGGAGAATCAGGCACATGGCCTGAAACAAACGTTGACTTGATGTAGCCTTCCTTTTCTCAAAGTGCTTTGGAACAATTTCTTGAGCAAAAAAAGTACTGAAATTGCTATCAAGGTAACATCACAATTACTATTTCATTTTAACTTGTCAGCAGCTTACTTCTTCAAATATTTAGAACTTTTGAGTACATTCAACTAACAATTTTCTGTGAGACACTGTGACTACAAATCACAGTGCTTGGCACACCAAAGCCCAATGCAATTTCCCTGACACTGATCACCTTTCAGAAAACATAGGAGTTAAATTAAAAGGGTGAAATATTCCTGAGAGCCTCCAAGTTGCCCATGTCCCTTTGCAAGGCTCAGTACCTCAAATTCTATTTTCCTTTGGGTATTCACATATTTTCCCAAACACAGAGTTGAAGTGTGGTGCATAGCTCATAAAACGTAGTAAAAACCAGAGTCATCCAAAGAGGGGAGGAGTCCTCTAATTACACCCTTCTCCCTTTTGATAAAGCTTCATCAGCACCAGCTTCACAGAGAGAAATTGTGAGACCTGAAGTGTGGGCCTGTTCGTCAGTAGTGAAGTCTCAGTCACTCTTGGCTGAATCTCCTGATAGGAATAGTCAGTACAGAGCAGGTACTGATAACACAATAGAAAGGGAAAAAATGCAGCACCTGCAGAGACTTCATAGCTACTGTCATCAATAATCATTGTTAAAACTCAGTAAAAACAAAAGAATGAGGAAAAAAAAAAGTATGTTACTGTTCCCAGCTCTACTTTTTACATATATGTAATGCTGGGAAGCTCACTTCAAAGCATTTCTGTAGGACTGGCACCAAAATAAACTTCCACAATATGTTTGTGAAAAGCTTCAAACTACAAAATATAATATACCTTAAAACAATATTCCCTCTACCATGAAAGATTCTAAAGAGTACATATATTTCTTCCAAAATTTTTTTTGAGGTATACAGTTATAAAAAGTAGGATCTTGCTGTCTGGAAATGAATTTTCCAGGATAAGTGAACATGTACTGGTAACAATGTTTTTATTGATTTTAAATAGCAGTAAGAACCTTTTCTCTTTAGTTAAATTTGAAAAGAATAAGTTTTTAGTGATTCTGACAGTGATGCCATTTTGCTTTCTGTTCTGTTACATTAAGCCTCCACACTCATCAGAGCTCTGTGGGCTGAGTTCCTGGTTATATTTCAGTGTTATATTCTTGATTACCACACTTTAAGCAAAAGCAATAGTCTAATTAAAAAAATATATATTTGAAGAGAGAGACAACAACAGGACAGCCATCATATGGGCAACATAATGCATTTAACAGTTACAGTACTTATCATAAATGATATTGTTGACTAATAACAAATAGACTATGCTTTAATTGATAGAACAGATAAAAACCACTGTTCTGTCAAATTAAACTCTGGCAAATGGGTCCATCAGCCCTTTCAAAATACAGCCTAGGAGGATTAAGGTTCATGTTCCAGATGGCCCAAAAATAACCACTAAAAGCTTCCAGCTATGCTTGAATTAAGAAGCCACAATATGCATCCAAAAATTTGACACACTATGAATTAAGCACACAATGATGAGGAATTGAAAAAAAACAAGGATATTAAACAAAATTGGAAATGTTCCTCTGACTTTAGATATCTAATTTTGACACTCAAATTATAAGGATAATTCCCCATGGCATCTTTTATTATCAGGAAAATAGGAATTAGTCCTACCATTTTCTGTTTTCTGGAGGAGTCCGTTCTGTGCTCTCTTCAGAATCCCAGCTGGTCTGGCAGCTTCATCTAACACTTAAATGTGAACAGCACAATTGATCCCCTAAGACTTACAAGAACCATCACTAACTATGACTGTTTCAGATCATTAAATGTGTTACTGGTGGCTATTAAGGACATTTAGACAAATAGGTTTGTTATGGCATCCCATAATTCTGCTTTGCATTACTTGAGAAGGGGACACTGAATCCTCAAGGAAATTTTTTTCTTCTTTTTCCCCAAATAACTGAAGATATCAGATGAAAGTAACATGATTATAAAAGGGATTTTCAGAGCTGGCAAAGGGATGGAGACCAGAAGAGTCTATTACAAGCAGTTTTACAAGTTTTCCATTCCAATTCATGAACCAAAGCTGTTCATTTTTGACCCGATTAGCTGAGTTGCCACAGATCTACCATTCAGATTTACAAGGAGAGAGAAATTAAGTGTTTGTATTTTATGAAACTACAAAGATAGAAAAAACAAGACTAACAATTTAGTATTCCCTTCTATTGAAACTACAAAATATACCCAGCAGAATAGAAAGATAAGTACACAAATGAAATAGGACATGCATTTCTCCAGTCGTGGTATGAAGCAGTCCCCTGGGATAAAGATTAATGCCTAAATAGCAGATACAAACTTTACTCTGAGCTATATCCCTGGTACATTTTTTTGCAAGCCCATACCTGATGATAGTCCATACGATAGTTCAAATGCCAGGTATGAGAGATCTGATTCCATCTGGACCAAGACTTCTTTATTTGCACAGATAATTAGCAAGTTTTCCCAAGGCCTGTGTGAAGCAATGGCAGCTGGTCAGGAAATACATGCTTTCAAACTTAAACAAACAACACAAGTTCTCCCTAGAAGGAAATAAAATGGTGAAAAAGCAATCAGAAAATTATCAAAAGGGAGAGATGCTACATTTTGTACATTTTGAATAGTTATTTGGGAAGTATTTAAAAGGAATATTTTAATATTTTGAAAAATGCTTGGGTAAAGAAATATGAAAGAAATATTTCAAACAGCCATATTCAGGGAAGAGGGAAACAGAAAGAAAAATAATCCACTGAGGAACACAGAAGGAAGTGACATTAGTCTTAAAAATAAAGTCCCTTTCCAAAACACGTCAAGGAAAAGACAACTAGGGAAGACATTAGTTGTAAACAGTTCCTAGGAGGGAGCCAGGGATTCATAGATTCATCTTTCTACAGGAAGAAGACAAAAACAAGCTGAGAAACTCAAGCATAGTAAACTGCTAAATTAGAAAAGTATTTATTCATGTGTCTGGTCTGAAAGAAAAAAGGCATGAAATAGCAAGTGAAGTGAAGACAAAGGACCAAACCACAGACATTTCTGACTATGTAAAGCCTGCAACATAACATTAATTTCTTATAATGAAGTCCAGAATAACTTAGCAAAAATATGAAAGCTTTACCACAAAGCCTGATATTTTAAGGTACAGCACAAATACAAACAGGATTTGATCTGGTCCCATTGTCATACTTTTAGTAAAGGCTTCCTGAGGAGTCAAACCAGGTAGTTTTTACAACCTGGAATAATGAAACACTTCCAATTTGGAGATCGTGCTGTAGATTAAGGTGATGCAAATGTTGAAGTGGGCGAGGAGACAGAGTTACGTGACCAGAGACCTCAGGGCTGGCACAGGTGTGACTGTGGGATCAGCTCTTCATGACTACTGTTTTGTACAAGTGTGATCAACACAGCAAAGAGCAATTTAGGATAATTTTATAATGAATCACATTATTTTTTCCTTAACAAAAACTCAAAGAATGTTTCTCTGTTTATGACCACCCTGCCAAACAACTCATGCTGCCAAGCTACTCCCTTTAGCACTATCACTGATAAGACTTTCAGACTGAGGAAGAATATGAGCATAATGGACAAAGCTGAAACCATCCCCTTTCCAAGGTAAGAGATTTTTTTTCTTTTTTTGCCGTGGTCTTATATAGTATTCAAAAACAAAAAAAAAAAAAAAGGTTCCAAAAAGTTGCTCAAATTAACAGATGATTTTTCCACTGCTTCCTTGTGCAAAGTATACACGGAAAATAAGGCTTCCACCACATTATTAAGCAAGGTGCTGCACACCATGGTTCTGTTTTTAGTGCTTTGAACATTACATTAGACAGCCAATAGATATCCAGCAGTAAAATAGACTGTGCTCTGTTCTGAAAAGGTTTTATACTATCATCAGAAGAAAATAATATTTTAAGGAAGGTAACAACAAAGACACTCATAAAATTATAAATAGATGAGAGCACCATGCAAAAGAAGGCTTAAAGCCCCCAAATTAGTTATCCTATGAACAAGAGAAATAGATATGTTTCCTTTGTGAGGCATTAGAAAATTTTCCTGCGACAACGACTATTCCTTTTTTCCCTTTCAGAAGTGCAAGAATGTCACCATGAAAAGAACAGCAGTGGAATTTAAATTTAAAGAGAATGAGAACATTGCTTCCAGCTATTCACACTCATAATATGTGAAATTTATGGACAGAGAAGACAGCACTGAAATTAGCCATTCCTTTCTAAATTGAGCTCAGGGTTCTAGGGCCTATGTAACAACTTTATGCCTTTTAATATTAAAATACAGGCAATCAGGAACCATAGATGAAGACATCACAAGAGCAAAAGTTGTAAGACTTTTGTCTTCCTTGATTTATAAGGATTAGTCCTTCACAAAACCAACACTGAACACAAGTGGAAGATTTTTGTCTTTTTTCTGCAAACTTCTTTTTTTTTTCCCTACTGTGATGTAATATTCTTATGTTTTGTTATTTACAACAATAAACTCAGGACAAAAAAAGAAAAAAAGCTCCACAAGCTCAATACACATTAAATGAAAAGGTATTAAGCTTTGCATGTCACTGAAATAAAATCCACCTGGTTCCACAACCTAGCAAAATCAAGCTGGGGAGCAGAATGACCATTTTTACAGGGCACTGACAAGCTTCATTTGCTAAATTAGCCAAGGCTGTTGAATCCAGATAGCTTTGAATCAAGAAATTAATTCAGTCTGATGACAAAAAGATGAAGCAATTTCCTAGCTCTATACAGCCTATTATTGCTAAATTTTGTCTGAATTCTCAATTGCAATGTAAAAATATAAGCAAAACCCTGTTGCTCTCACAGCTACCAATTAAAATTTCAGAAATCAGAAGTTTCTGCTTATTTTCAAACACAATTTGTATGTACATAATGAGTATAAGTAATACTTCTAATGGATTTTTCCTAAATATGTAGTGGAAGAGGGGAAATATGTGACTTGGACAGGTTTTAATGAAAAAACTTAAGGATGAAACCATAGCTGTACTCTCACCTCAGTCAGATAGCAAGAGTTTAGCAAGAGTTTAATTGAAGTTACCAAGTCCTGGAAGAGAAAAAGTATAAATAAAGAAAGAACACTGAAAGAAAAGGGACAAGCTGAAACTTTACTAGGAGTTTCCAAGTTAGACTCTGACAACATTGTGACAAAATAAAAAAACCTGCGAGAAAAAAAACAAAGGCAGCTCAGCAAAATTGTGGGTCAGTCCATCTCAGGATGCCATGGAGTTTTACTCTTCTACATCTGACTGGAAGATGTTTGGCCAGTACAGATTCATTGAGAGAAAGCACCAGAACAGTGAACATAAAATCTCCACCCAAAAGTAATAGTCCCAGCTCCTTACTGTATATATTAATAAGAGATAATTGTTGTGTCCTCCATGTGTAGTTTTGTCTTGGCACAACAGAAAATGCCTTCACAGGAGTCACCCTAGGAGCTGAGTGTTAAAGCAAATGGAGTAGGAAGCTGTGCTATAGTTAAGAAATTAAATTAGTTTTTATCTTCAACCACTGCAGTTTCTTTTGTATTCTACTCTTGATTTTAGGTGCTTTGTACAAATACCATCATGATGGTGGTCCAAGTTTGTGAAAGGTGGTGTTGGGCCTGGTGCCAAGGAGATTTGCATAGAAGTACGTGTACATTTAGCAACTAGTTTTACTCCAGCTAACACTTATGCAACACAACTTGGTTTATTATTATAAAAAAATGTAATGAGCCTCCTCCTTACTTGCCCCCTGCACCCCTCTCAAAAAAAGAAGCTGGTTATTAAAAATGAAAAAAATTATCACTGAGTAACAAAACTATAAACCTTGGTGAGTCCCTAGAATCAAGAAACATCAGTAGCTCAAATTCTAGTTTTCCTAATGGTTGGATATTGAATGAGTAGAAGCTGAGGGAGAAAAGCTAGAAATTATCAACCTTTAGAGAACTTCTAAAAAATTTTCCCCATAAACATAATATGGAAAATATCTTTTTGCCTCTTAAGGCCTATGCTGACTTGCTCCACAGTTGGATTCTGCATCCGAAGTTGCCATTTCTGAGAAAAAAAAAATTGAAAAAATATATTAAAAAAAAGGTCAGGTAAGCTAACATGTATGGTTTGCAAAATGTTATCTAGTCACAAAGTTGTCATTTGTAGCAGGGTGTTTTCTAAGTCACCTTTACCAGAGAAAATGAAATGAAACTATAAAAAACTAATAAACATCTGCAGGTCTGGACACCTTCCAATAAGGCAGAAAAAGCAAAACTCACAAGCCCTAAGAATTCAAGGTTTGGGAGCAGTTGTACCTTTCTTCCCTTGAGGTAAAACACCTAAAGAAAGACAAACATTGCTCTTCTGTTCAGGGCTCAGTATTTCAGGAAGACAGTCATAGTCTCCCAAAAGCTGCTTCAGCCCTGGACTGATCTTCTTGACTCCCCAGTGTCACCCATGGATACTTGTGATGCCTTTTGCTCCCACACATATCTACAAATATTTGAGAAAAAATATAGTGTCGTTTGGCAACTCGTCACAAGAAAATTGTCTGCTATTTTGTCTAAAAAATTTGCATCTTTAATCTGAGGGTGATCAGATCTTCTAGGTCTTGCATTTGGGACTGGGGAGGATTGTTTTTGTTTTGGTCAGGAATGAGAGTAAAAGAGTGCTTTTGTTTCCCTGTTTTCTAGGTCAGACAAACAAGCCCTGCAATTGCTGTGGTTAACTGCTGTCTCAAGCTGGTTTCTTTTAGGTATTCTAAGAGAGCAGGGGTAGTCCAATGTAATTAAGCAAAGAAACTGGAAGTCCTTCTTTGGACCAAACTTACTGCTTCTTCGCATCTCCTGGCTGGGTAAAGAAAGCTCTCAGAAATCAGGTCTTCTCCTCTCTGTCTCTAGCATGCTGCCTTCCTTATCTTTTCTCAACTGGACCCCTCTGCAAGTCCTTTAGTGAGAAGGCAGCACGACAGGTTTTTTGGTTTTTGTTTTTTCAAACAAGCAAGCCCAGCTGCTCTCCCAGGATACTAGGGAGCCTTTTGCTTTGCTGTATTCTTGAAGTTTACCAAATCATAAGGCTAAAGCAGAAGAAAACATTCTCATTTAAGAAGCCATAGCTTTTGGCATAGTTTTTCATTAAAACATACTTTGTGTGTAGAAATCCTGAAAAAATCTGAACTTTCCTAGTAAAAAAATTACCTAGTTTCTGCTCATCAGAAACCCTGTGACAGGGTGTGTATAAACAGGATTCTGGCTCAGAACAGCCCCTCACAAGAACTAAAAGAGACAAGCTTTACTACTGGCTCTGAGGTTATCATCAAGCTTTTAACTAAATTAACTCTAACAACTAATTAACTAATTAACTCTAGCTCAGGTTATTAGTCCCACCTGCAAAATGTTTCAAGGTGGATGGTACCTTGCTAGTTTCAATCTGAGTGTACAAGCATTACAGAATTATATCATTATTAAGAACCATGAGTTGCTTTGACTGCAGGGCTCACTCCAGCGAGGTACTCACAAATAACAAAATTATCTATGATAGGCTTAGATTTTTCTTCTTTTTGTTAAGTGCTTTCTTAGGATCTATGCTAATAAAATGCCAAGACACACTTCTCTCAGTGAACAGTTTAAGTTCTTATGGAGCACAGTAGTCAGACAATTGATAAACTCTGGCCAGCTCTTCCCATCAACTGCTTTTCACAATTAAAAAGCCCACCATACACCACCAGAAAAAAAACAAAAACAAAAACAACAACAACAAAAAACAAACAAACAAACAAAAAACACAAAAAAAACCACACAAAAAACAAAAAGAACCAAACACCTCATGAACCAACAAAACCAAACAAAATCCAAAAACCTAAACAAACAAACAAACAAGAAAACAAAAATCCTAGAGGAAAATAATATATAGCTAGGAAATTTTGACCCTTTTTCTTACATATTTCCAACTTGTAACAAAGTCAGACTATGGATACATTCACAGAATTCACAGAATGACAAGGTTGGAAGAGACCTTCAAGATCATTGAGTCTGACTCATGCCCAAACACCTCAACTAAACCATGGCACCAAGTACCACATCCAGTCCTTTTTTAAAAACATCCAGGGAGGGTGACTCCACCACCTCCCTGGGCAGACCCATCCAGTAGTTTATCACTCTTTCTGTAAAAAACTTTTTCCTAATATCCAACCTGTATTTCCCTTGGCACTGCTTAGGACTTTCATTCTGTCAGTTTCTTTTCATTCTGTCAGTTGCCTGGAGAGAGAGACCAACCCCCACCTGACTGCAACCACTTTTCTGGAAGTTGTAGAGAGTGATAAGGTCACCTCTAAGTCTCCTTTTCTCCAGGCTAAACAATTTGATCTCCTTGTGACTGCTTATCAGGAAAACAATAAAGGAAATAATTTAGAGAACAGTATTAATCAATGCTTCATAAATTTGATTGTACTCACTGTTTGTTTTGAGATAACAGGTAACATAGAGAACCTGTATTTTTTTCTTTCATTCATGCAGCTTCCTACTTCATCAACCAATAGCTTCAATATTTGATACATTTATTTCAAATCTACAGCAACATCAACAGTTGCCTATTAATTTGGCAGATAAACCCTTTACCTAAGAAAGACTTTCACTTTTCTCTGTTGTTTGCTTCTTCTTTCATAAATTGGCAGTGTTATCACTGGTACAGTAGTTACTGGCTGTTATGCCATCAGCCACTGAAAAAGAAACATCCTGTTGGTTCAGTTCTTTCATATTCCTTTGGTTTTCATAAGAAGTCAGAGCAGCAAAATGAGAAATATTGAAACAGCAGCAGAACTGCTAAAAGAACTGAGGTCTTTACTTTGTCCTCTCAGAATAATGATGATATTGTTAATATAGTTCTTCATCCAATATAAAGTCAAAACGAATATTGATAATAGTAATCTCAGAAATATGTACTGAAGCAATACTTATAGCCTTTGAATAATTTCAACCTTTCATAAATATTTTTATATTTTTAAAAATTTGTTTAAAAATTACTACAGCACATTTGATCTTTGGCCTTTAATCTTCAATGCTTCAATAGAAATAGTCTTAAGTAACTAAGTAAAATGTAATGTTAAACAAGGTGAAACTCAAGGAAAGAAGTTTCAAACCATATTTTTAATTTTATTTTCTTCCTGTTTGTGCAAGTGCACTCATCTTTTTGTTCTTTAATAAGGGAAATTCATGTCAAATTATTTTTACCTAGTTGCTTAATTCTTGTGTAATATAAACCTCAGAAATTTGACATTAATTTGTTCCCAGTCTCTTCATGCAGAGATCTGGTTGCATTACTCTGCTCCTTTGGTAGGACAAGTAACAGCACAGTTCTTACAATCATCACCACACTTATCTTTCAAAAAACCTCAATGCTTTAATGTGAAGAGAACAACCTTAGGCCAGCACTGTTTCCTATCCTTTTCTGAGGTGAGAGGAGGAGTCTTGGGAAGTTTAAGAAAGGGTCTAAGCAGCACTGTGTTGTCAACTTCACAGAGTCAAAACAACTATTCAGCTACTTCTGATTTTCCAAATGCCCGATAAGCGCATCCTCAACAGTTTCCTAGTGTTTTCTGCAAGTAGCCTTCATACATTCATATACCCCTGACACCAACTTCCTAAGCAAAGGGGCTGCACTCTGGTGCCTGGAGCACTGAGAAAAACAATTGGTGCTTATGAAATATCTGCAGCTTTAGCAAGACAACAGACAACTATCATCTGCCCTTGCTACACTTTGTACTCCTTGCTTTGACAGCTTTTTAGGAAAACCTCTCGCTGCCTTCCCAGACTTCTTTGGGGACCTCTATTTCATGAACTTTTTACCATACATTTTGTTCCATGATGCAAAGAGTAAGAAGAAAGCAGAAGCATTATAAATTGTTCAATTTCTTTATATGCAAAGAAGAAGGACATTTTACAGAATAGACTTGAGGCCTGATTCAGCAACTTCAGGTACTTAATTTCATCTAAGAAATACATATTCCCATCATTGCCAATTTCACAGAAGAAAAAACAAACAAACAAAAAAAAATCTCTTAACAAAGTAAAAAGTTTCAGAAATTAGGTAAAACAGTAAGGTATAGTGTATTGTGAAACAGTCTTCTGGAGCAAAAGTGAAAAGAATGTT
Source organism: Passer domesticus (assembly GCF_036417665.1). Classification (NCBI taxonomy): domain Eukaryota; kingdom Metazoa; phylum Chordata; class Aves; order Passeriformes; family Passeridae; genus Passer; species Passer domesticus. The sequence continues at coordinate 108,701,210 of NC_087475.1, read as the reverse complement.
AGAAACATTCTACTTCAGTGAAAAAAGGACAATTAGCACTAGAAAGATTTATTGCAGTCTGAATACTGAGAAGCCTGCATGACCCCACTAGTTTTCTATTATCAATTTTTATCACTCAAATGTTCCAAACTACTTCATAATAGAATTGTCCAAATTCTACAGTTGACATGACAAGTGGCTTTTCAGGTGTTGACATTACACCTGGTATATTCTATAACTTCTTTTTCTCCTCTAAACACATCCTTTCAAGTATATACTGTCTTCAAATAAAGAGCAAAACAATGCTCTTTTCAGACACAGAGGAAGCAGTTGCCCTTGAGATACTTCTCAAATGTTGCTGGAGTTCTTGGAGTCCATGGGGATGCACTTAGGGTAATGAGTTCTTCTGGGAAATGCAGACATTTTAATGGTCCCAGAAAAGCTTTGCAAGTTCATGCTGGCTTTTATGAAGGCAGATTATATGTTTTTAATTTATAGTGGTTTTGCTGTGGTTCTTCAGCAGAAAACGCCCTTCCCCACTATCCAGCATGTTTGTGTACCCATGCTTGAACTACATTTTCAAATTATTAGTTGTCATAGGACTACTGAATTGATGGTATGGGAAATTAAGTGACTGGAAAACTAAACAACTTCTTCACTAATTCTTATTGTTTTAAACTGCTTATTTGAATTCTTTTATATATCGCAAATCATAGTTTCCCACCAGAGAACAAAAAGCTTTCCACATGCCAAAGAATTTAAGTTTAAAAAGGAACAAAAAAAATTAGATTCATCAGCTATGCCTGATTTCCAGTCAGTGGCCCTTAAATTTTAAGAGTGCAACTGAATGCATGCACCTTAAATGTTGGTGATTGTCAGAATTTACAAGCTTGCACTTTTATTGTTTTCTCTGCAGACACCCTGACTGTGATTGATTTAACTGTGCTGACCTCCCAGCTGTGACAACTGCCTGTTCTACTGTCACCTGCTAATAATGTTGTATATTTAGCTGCATCCCCTAACTGCATAGATAGGTAGATGTCTAATAAGTTATTCAGCCTGGATTTAGGCAAGACATCAGAGATTTTGTGTCCTAATAACATTCCCTTAAGCCATCCAACTTCTTTGCCTTTTAAGTTGTTTACTAACGAAGATAAATGAGCTTGCCTAGGCAGGACAATGACAGTAGTTGGCAGATACATTGCTAACACAGATGACCCTATTCAATTTTAAAATAAAATAAATCTATGCTGGTTTTTTTTAATGTATGACTTATTAAATTACTGATATGGAACTTGTCTGCCCCAGATTGCAGGGCACCGCTAATGCATCGAGCAGCAGACACCATGTAGCCTTAAAAACAAAAAAGGTTTACATTAAAATTAACATGAAAAAGAGACAGGTTCAGATAGAATGAGAGATGAGGGGGAAAATACAAAAAAGTCTTGTGTAATTGCTTTCCGAGAACCCAGTATGCTATCAACTGCAATGATTTACAAAGCAGCTGATGACTGGGAAAAACAGCTATGACACATTAAAACTATTCATTTAGAAGGTAGAATCACAATGCTTCAGAAATTGCTGTATCCAAAGAGGTATTGTGGAACTTCCATTACTAGATGCACTCAAGAACATAATGTGAAAACATTATACTTATTTTTGATTAGACCCATAAAAACTATTAGTTTGAGGCTAAAAATTTTTCAGCTAGAATTGGGAATTTAGGAAGTCATAGAATAATTTCATAGAAAGGCTTGGGTTTGAAGGCACCTTAAATTCATCTAGTTCCCAATTCCCTGTCTAGACCAGATTGCTCAGAGCCTCATCCAGTCTGGTCTGAAATATTCCCAGGAATGAGACATTCACAACTTCTCTGGGAAACTGGTTTCACTTTCTCACCTCCCTCACAGTTTAGACCTTCTTTCTAAAATCTAACTTAAATCTTGTCTTTAAGTTTAAAACCATTCTCTTTTATCCTATTATTGTCTGCCCATTAAAAAAATTGCTCCCACTCTTTTGTGTAAAAGCTCTTAACGTACCCAAAGGCTGCTCTAAGATCTCCCCAGAGCCTTCTCTTCTCCACAACTGAACACTTACAACTTTCGCAGGCTGTCTTCAGAGGAGAGATGCTCCAGCCTTCTCATCATCTTTGTGGCCCTCCTCTGGACTTTCTCCAGCAGGTCTATGTCCTTCCTGTGCTGGGGACACCATAGCTGGATGCAATTCTCCAGGTGGTCTCACCTGGAGAAGGTGAGCGGAGGGGCAGAATTCTCTCCTTTACCCTGCTGCCCACAGTGCTTTGGATGAAGCCCAGGAGTGTTTGTTCTTCTGGGCTTCAAGCGCACATTGCTGGCTCAGGTCCAGCTTTTCATCCATGAGAACATCCAAGTCCTCCTCTGAAGGCTGCTCTCAAATTACTTCATCTCTCAGTCTGGTTTTATGTCTGGGCTTGCCCTGACACGGGTGCAGTACCTTGCACTTGGACTTGTTGAACTTCATAAGAGCTTTGGATTCTGTTTACTCTTTCTTGTGAAAGGTGCAACATGCTGCTTTTAGTAAGGTCAACAAAAAGAGACCTTGCAAATTTATATGCAACCACAATTCTAATCCGGTTCATGGGGAGCTGACAAATAATAATTAGTATGAGCTCGCAAAACAGCCCTAAAACTATTTAGGATCTCACTTCCAGGTTGGGTGGACATTTGGTCCAATCCTTACCAACATAGACCATGTGCCTTTCCTTACAGCAGCTCCAAATAGAGAAGGTCACAATGCAGTCAGTGAAGGTCTATACGACACAAAGATTCAGTCAGGAAAAACTGTGCAAAATAACAAAGTGAAAAGAAGCCTTACCAGAAAACCCTTGAAAAATACCAGCATCCAGAACATATAAAGGCACAAAACATGGGTTTTTCTGAATTCTTCAGGCTTTTTTTTTTACATTTCTAACAAAAACCAATGAATGCCATTGTTCATTGCACTATAAGTAATGAAATTAGAGAGACTAAGAAATAAGACACCTATTGCTCAATCTGTCAAGTAATTTTCATTTACTCCCTTTTAGACCAGCTAAACATCATGGGCCATCCCATTTGCATGGCTGTAATAACTCAGTTTTTGCCCCATCTCTTTAACAGTAGACAAAATGGCATCCAGGCAGAAAAAGGGTATATGGAAAACAAAACACTTCACTTGTAACAATTTTTAAAATTATGTTCTACAGCTATTTGGCCAGGCCAGCAAGCAGTCAGTCTCAGTGAAAATTTCCTCTTTCTCTGTAACCAAAAAGATATTTCATTCTTTAATCTTCAGATATTTGTTTGATTTGTTGAGGAGTTTATTCATAAAGTAAGCCCTAGTTATACATCAGAGTCTGCTCCAGACTTCCCATACTCCCCAAACTGTGCACAAACACTCTGATGCATGAAATAATCTCCATTGTTCTTCATATTCTGCTAGCAATAATACAGAATGTTTATAAATAACTAACATATTGCACGGATAAAATGCAAATCACCATACTAGTCAGAAAAATACTTTAATGTGGCCTGCAATGCTAATCCTACCCAGTGATTGCTCCCTCCCCGATCCCTACCAGTTTTAGGGCAGCTTCTTAAAGCAGCACTTGAATAGTACTGTAGGTACAACATAACACAGAATTCTGTGCTGGACAAGTCTGAATAGAGTCAGGGAAGTGCCAAGACACTCTGCAGTTTCTCCATTTCCTAACAGCAAAAACGTGAATAATACTCCTAATCCCAGTTTCCCATCATTTGGCCTCACATGTACATTGCAGAAAAAACATGCAGAGAGGTCCCAGATGCTTGTGCTAAAGGCAACTATAAAAGTTCAAGCACTCAGTTTTTATAGAACAAGATGAGATAGTTGGACAACTTCAGACTGGAGAAAGACAATGAATTCTGCTGCATGAGTGACCAGAGAGCTGGGGCTCAAGCATGCCCTGTGGCTCTAAACTGAAATCACAGCTGAAATCTGCAACGTGATCCCAATCGCAGTCACACAAAACACAGAAGTCAAACAGGTTCCAAGCTTGCAACCAGAACCTCAGGCACAGGAGTGCAGCATGAACACAAAGAACAAGATCCAAAACATAATGGCAAAATGTTTGTCCACATGTAATGATCCAGTAATACATGATTTAGCTACACCATGTTGTGCTCAGTTAAAAAAGATTTTTTTTTTTTCAAAATGATGGATAATTTTTAAAATGCATATTTTTAAGAAAAAAACCAGAATGATTCTCAGACTCCATCTTCTGCTCACTTATCTCCAATGTTTTAGGAGATGATCATTAAAAAGCAACACTTCTCTTACCTCCTTCCTGAGGTAACAGTTAATTCTGACACACTATATCTAACCAGTCCAAGAAATATTGATATTCTGACACAAGACATAGTCAAGCAGAAGCTAAAATGTTTAAAACTATAGAAACATATGTAGAATGGAACACTTAATTCAGCTCTTGGTAGCTGCCACATGCTGCAATTGCTGCATGCTAACACCAATCTACTCACTGTTAGTCTAGATTTCACTAGCCTATGTCCTAACAAACTAAATGCTACCTGATATAACACTTGATTGCAAAAACCATTGTCTTTTTACAAATGGGGGCATAGATCTGGGAGCAGATCTATTATCATATTCAATTTAAGTTTCTTTACACGTTCTCATTGTTTCTGAAATAAGACTGAATTTTCTGTCTCATCCACCAACACATGCCCAGTGAAAATCAGTAATGTTACTTCAAGCATTGCTGTTTTAGTAACAAAAAGGAACTCACTCATGCTATTTCATTTCAGTTTCATTACAGAGGCCAGTCTGAGCAGAAAAAAACAGCATTTCCAGCCATTTGGGTACAGCAACTTGCCTGCAGCTTTGCATACGTGCAAAGCTGTCAAACAGGGTTTTAAGAAACAAATAAGGAAAACTGAGATTATGCTACCAGGATTTCCAGACAGCTCTAATTCCAACACTTCCATGCTCCTTGTATTTATTGTTCTGTTAATAGCACTATCCTCAGAAGCTGCCCTGCCTATCAGGCAAAATATTAAGATAGACATGGTGGTATGAAAACATTGAATCTGAGCTTTTACTCATTAAATGGTCCAACTGGCTTAGCAGGTATGAAAAAAAAAACCCCAAACAATTGTGTGGAATACAGAGAAGACAGAGGATGACAGAAAAGCCAGAAAGAGAATTCAAGTGTCCTGCTTAAGAACTGCTTGATAAATCAATTTTTAATCAATAACTTCCTTTTTGTGGCTAATATAAAGTTTAAATGAACTTCAGACAAAGATAAGTATACTTTTCTTAATTGGCATCCAAATTATGCTCTCTGTCTCCTGCATCCTTTTCTAAACTAAAAGCTGTGTTGCTTTGTGACAGCCTTACTGGGAACTTCACTGTTCTGTTTATCCACGAGTGCAAACTTGTGACCTTCCAAGATCCACTCATATTACTTTACAGTTTTAGACCATTCCTGCATTACAGCCACAGATCCTAAAGCAAGTAATCTTCACTCGTGGAAGTTCAGCTGCCTTAAAGAAAGTGGCCATAAAAGTTACTCTGATAAGTTGAGATTTGTGGGAAAAATTAAATAGAAAAAAGATTGGCCTATCTAAAAAGGAATAGTATAATAGAAGAAACAAATTTTTTTCTGACACTGCCAAACTGCTTTTTATCTTTCTGAAAGACACAGCCAAATAGAGTATATTGCTTTGTTTACAGGATGTATTTTATATATTAATTTCTTATGTACATTGTAGTGGGGAAGTCTTCTGCACATTAAAACAATTCCACAAGCAGGAAGACTCTCTGCATTTACCTAGTGTAGAAAAAGAAATATAAATGATACCTTAAAATATAAATTCCATTTATTCCCAAATGAGACCTCTACTTCAAACATAATTTTTAAAATTTAATCTTTAACTGAATTGTGGAGATACAGTGGTCAGTATTCTGAATGAAGACTGTTTATCAAAACAGAGCCTAAGAGGTGATAGAGTTCTCTGTGTGATTCTCATTTATTCTGAAAACCCATTCAGATTGAAAATACAGCATCAGCAAAAGTCAGGGTCAATGTTTAAAATCTCCATGTTCAGTTCTGAGACTGCATTAAAAAGCAAACAGTTCCTGATAACTTGTATATTTTTAAATACTATTCACTCCCATATATCCTCTTCTTTCAATAGCAGATGCAAAAAACTAGTTTTTGAAATATCTCAACGTCATATCTAATAGGTAAGACAATTCACAGTCTTACAATGCCTTTCCCTTCACTCCATTCTCTCTGAACAGGCCAATAGCTCTTGTCCAGAAAGACCATCCATTTTCACAGTGACAGATATTGATTTTAATTAAAGTAGCAGAGAGAAGCTGAAAATATTAAGCTCTATTCTTTCACGTTCCAGGGAATCAAAATAAATGGTACTGAGAATTTACACAGACACAGCCGCATATTTATGCCTGTGTCAAAAGCTACAGCCAGTCTGCACAAGAGATGCCAAGAGAGAGCTCCAAGAGATTTAATTAGTATAGAAAGCTGATTTGATGATAAGTACAACGTGTAATAGTCTTGGCACCAGCAACTCACCAGGAGAAGTGAGTCCCTATTGCAGTGAAAAACTTGATGGGCAGCAGTAGTCATTTGATTTGTTTATATAACCAAGCAAGCTGTTTTCCCCCTTTGTTTTTTCCCCCCTATTGTTTATTCCATGCCTGCAAAGAAAGAGAGTGTTTGGGTTAACATCCAGCGACTCACAATTACAACTTGAAACGCTTGCCAACTGCATAAATCTCAGGAGCCATGAAAAGGAAAAAGGGTTTTTCTTACAATAAGAGACCCAGGCACACAAACATACACAGTACAGTCTGCTTCTAAGCTATGTATTCTTGCATGTATATCCCCAAGTTTCAGAAAAAATATTTCAATTCCAGACTTGGGAGAAGTAAGCAGGTTCAGAAAGGCTGTGTTGCATGTAAACTTGCAAAACATGATTTTGTTGAGGGTTTGTTTTTTTCTAGCCCATTAGAAACAGCATCTTGTAATACAGCTTTGCTGCCCTGTGAGAACTGATGAAATCAGGCACACAGCAGACCATTGGGTAAGTGCCAGATACAAAGGACTGCTACTCTAATGATTAAAAAAAAAAAATCTATTAATCTCTCAACCTCCTGAGAGGTCCACCTGATCAATGGGCTAAAATTGGTTTTAAATGTGATCCCTCTGTATTTTAAAATAAGCTGACTAAGGACAGTCTTATGCAGTCTATCTTCAGCCTTTTAAAGATTTCATATCTCCACTGTTATGTGGCTAGATTAACAGAAACTTTTCTGTGTGTTACATTTTCTCTGTAATCCCTGCAGTAAAATAATGGGATTTACCCAATGATTGTCATATGTAAGTACTTAGATATTAATCAGCAATTTTACATATCAGGGCAATTTTTCCTACTTTCTCTCAAACAACAGAAATATGTTATCAAATCCTTAACAGCCCTGTTCCATCTGTAAATCCATCTGTTTTTCTTAGTAAGTGCCTTTAAAATACTGATACCTTTGGGGAAAAAACCCATTGCAAGTAAACAAGTTTCATATACAGCATTTCAGTTTTGAATGCAAGAATTCATGCTTTCAATCTGGAATTCCACTGCATTCCTGTAACAGATATCTCTGTCTTGCAGGTTGCAGCATAATCTTGTCACCTGAATATTTAATCGTTTCTCTACAATACCTTTTGAACAGATACCTCCCTTCAATAAATGAAAGATGTAATAGGGAAGATATTTGGAAGCATGAAATTTATCCATCTGTTCTTTTCCTCCTCAAGGATCTGTGAATTTGGTTATTTCTTTGGTGTTCCTCTTGTTTGATTATCTTTATCTTATGGGGATAGAGATTTCAGGGTACCTGATGTGACTGTGGCTCCTTCTGGAGCAATGTGTTGAACCAGCTTTACTGCTCCCACCGCCTGAGTGACAGGTAGTGAGCACAGGTGTCTCTCTGATAGGGTCACAGAGGAAAACCAGCTACTTCTGATGCACCCTGAAATAAAATAAAAGCAATTCCATACTAGTCAGGAGAATCATCCAAACCAGTGACGCTTTTTCCCACACAACACTAAGAAATTCACCACATACAATAGTCTTCTGCCACCTAGAGAGAGAGACTTGGCAGAAAAAGAGTGTAAAATTAGCAATTAACAATTTGCATTGAAAAAAAATTGTTTCCACTCATTTTGAGCTTTGACAAGGGAAGCAGGGTACTAATATTTCCAGTATGCACTGTCTGGGGTAGACTGCAGCATAAACACTCATAAACCCTGAAACTAATTACTGTTCTTCTGTCCGTCAGAGCAGACACCATTGTCTCTGCATGAATATTCATTAATCAGACCACTGTACACTGCAAGCGAGTTCATAGAGGCTTTCCTCATCATGAAATGCAGATTAAAACTTACTACAGCAAAAATACAATTGTAGTGCACATTGCTGAATTTTGCCAATATATCCCAATCTACTCACGGCACCACTGGAAATTCTCAAGATATGTCACTTCTTGGCTTGGAGTTAGTTAATGACTGAAGGAGAGGACACAAAGGATTTGGGGAAGGTAAATTGAAGCATTTACCCACCAACAGATTTCCCATCAGGGAATGACCCTTGAATCATAGCATGAACAGTAGAAAAAGTGCTTTGGAAACCTTGTGCAACTAAGAGATGATTATCCCAATAAGTAAAAGGAATGAGGAATGCTGAATTTCATGCTACTCCGTAGGATGCATTGTTAAAATTTTTTTTTTTTTTTTTTTAACCAAAGACATGAATCTTTCCAGGTTTACAAGAGCTCTATGTCTCACTCTCAGCTGACAGAATACAGTCACCTTGGGGTTATATTGAACAGAAGTAGCTATCGATTAGGAAAGTGTTTGCAGATTAGGAGCTTTGCAAAAGAGTTGCTCAGCAATCTCTATTAATTGGATATTTTCAGCACTTGAAACTTAATTTCTATTTCCATTCAAGTGAGTCAATGTTGTGGAAAAAGCTAGAAAAAACAGGTCTGGCACAATAAAACTGCAGTTCTCTTCCCATTTGTTTGGATCAGTCTAGGCAAAAGCAGAATGTATCTACCTTCAGGCTAAATAACCACTGGCCTCGTGTTCCGTGAAAAAACTGTAGCGGTTTCCATTTGGCACTGTACCAGGGATTCATGGATTGTACCAAGTTTACAGAATAACAGCTTGTCTCAGAAAGAAATCTCTGTGATTGCCTGGTCCAAACCCCTCAGCTCATTTGGCGCTGTACCAGGGATTCATGGATTGTACCAAGTTTACAGAATCACAGCTTGTCTCAGAAAGAAATCTCTGTGATTGCCTGGTCCAAACCCCTCAGCTCAAGGTACAGCAAGTCGTCCAGAATCATGAACAGCTGGGTTTTGAATATCTCACAGGCTGAAGGCTCCACAACCTTTCCGGGCAGTAGAGTTTCTCTTTATTCCAGTGTTCTGACTCTGTCTGTAGCGAAATGTTTTCCTTGCGCTGAGCCTCCATTTAATGGTAAACCATCCCAGCTCTCAGCTTCTCTCTATATGTCCCGTATGTACTCACCTAATCACTGTGCCTTTTGCTCAGTATATCCATATCTCCTCTTCTACTGGAGAAGAAGGATCTGGACACGGAACTCCTGATGTAGTGGGCACGACTAGAGCCAAGGGTCACCTCTCTTGAGCTGCTGGCAGTGCTCTTCCTAATGCACCCTGCTTTGCCACAAGGGTTTATTACTGCCTCATGTTCTATGGTTTTGGTCCACTGGGCTCCCCAACACCTTTTTTTCAAAGCTGCTTCTCAGACCCTGGTCTGTACTGGTGTGTGGAGTTATTCTCCTCTGGATCCTGCACATGTCTCTGTTGAACTTCATGAGCTTCTCCTTGGTCCATTTCTCCAGCCTGTCAAGATCCCTTCAAACAGCAGCACAGACATCTGGTGTATCCACCATCAGATCCACCTATCAGACTTTCGGATTTTCGTCAGATTTTCTCAGGCTGCACACTGTCCTGTTGTCTAGGTCAGGAAGAAGAGTACTGGCCCAAGTGTTGATCTCTGGGTATCCTACCAGCGACTGGCCTCCAGCCACACTTCAAGTCACTATCACAATGTACTGAGGCCAGCAGTTCAGCTTCTTTCCAGTCCATCTCCCTGCCCACTTGTCTAATGAATTGTTTTATTAATTTGTCTACTCTTGGCCACCTTTTAGACATCAGGATCTCCAGAAAAATCAGGTTGTGTTCAATCCTGTTTCTAGGAGGATGAAGCAACTAATCCTTACAAACTGTAACATAAATATCCATTATTTGGCTGTGCTGGAACAAGATGACTGGTCATAGTAATCTTGTCAATTTTGCTCCTCAGTTCTGTAGGAAACAGCACATCATGCTGAATAGGGATGAAGAGCAATTAGACCATTGAAGGAAGCCTGCTGTGCTTCTGCCCTCACAGGTTAATATCCCAATGTGACTAAAGGAGAAATACTGAGGACATATTCTGAAAAACAACATGACCTTTAAGAGGAAAAGAAAAAAGTCTTATTTTTCTTCTGCTGTATAAAGCAGAGAGCTTCTGCTTGAAATTGCAGTAAATCTGAGCCTTAAGCTAACATCTGGAGCCTTGCACATCTTTAGCTTAACTGAGAATGAGAGCATTTTTGTTAAGTAACTAACAATGTGCATGTTCTTGTAACACTGAATAGAAAGACAAAATTTTACAAGGCTAGCAAAGATGAGATGGAGACAACAAATGAAAATATGTCATTGAGTTCATCCATTTATTAATTATCAATATTAGCCAACTTCTTCATTTTTTATAAACACAGCACCTATTTAATGCTTAAAAAGTACCTGAACACCTCATGACAATTCCAATAAGAAAAAGCTTTTTATAGGTCTCCTACACCTACTGAAGAGCCGGAATAACAGATTTCCTAAAAAAAAAATAATTATGAACACAAACTCCCAGAATCCAAGTCTTTCTGATCATTGATCTTACAGAGGGAGAGATAACTGTTCACATGTTTGAAAACACCACCTGCTCACACTTTTTGAGGCATGGAGGTCTGCAGAAACATAGAATTTACTGTTTTCTTCTCTTATTCTGTATAACTGCTGCAAATGTCAGTGCTTTGCTCATCCAAGTCCCATTGCACAGCCAAAATCACCAGTAGAAAGTATCAGTATCAAATGAAGATAAAACTCTGCTAAAGCTTGTTTACAATGGAAAATTGTGCCCTTTCTTCCCCTTGATGCATGTAACCATTTCATCCATACCCATTACCTGCAGTGAGAAAACCAAACTTTTTGAATGCATCTCCCCTGAATTCTTAAATCCCTTAGTCTCTGAACAAAGAACTTGGTCATGCTGTTTTTGCTGTGACAATATGATGTGTGCTAATAACTTTCTGATTTGCTGCCAGTGGTGTCTCAGCAATTGTTTTTTCATCATAGAGTTCTCTTTGAAGATTATTAGTCACTGTCAAGGATTACCTGCTAGCTCCATTGTTAGTGGTTAATAAATGATTTTTCTTTACATAATTTATACCAAAAATTAAACTCTAAAGGTTATGTGAGATGTTACCATTCCTAAAGACCAAGTCTAAAAGTGCAGGTATTAAAAAGGTGAGACTCATGAAGCAGCACAGCTATTCTTGGGCAAGCATTAATAATTAGATATTACTTTGGAGAAAGGGCAATACTTCATCTGAAGATAAAGTATTATCTTCAATATCTCTTTGTGCATTTGGTGGAACATTCCCACTGATTGTGCTTCTAATCTCAAAATAAGTTGGCAGGTTTGCCCTTTTCTAGCTGAAATATATTCTCTTCTGGGAAACCTTTACCAACACATCCTGACAAGTGTTATGTCCTATTAAAGGTTGTTCACTGATATTTGTAGTATCTTAAATACACACTGCATTATTACAGGTGAATTCTACATCTGCTTAAAGATTTTGCTGAAAACAAAAGGCAAGCATTTCTAGAGACCATCTTGTTTAGGAAGGAGACTCATTGCTGTGCTAGACCATTGCTGTATTTTATGGAGTTGCTTTGGGAATAGCAAAGTCTGCTGGGATGAAAAACAGACAGGTGTTAGACTCCAGGGGAAATGTGGTCATTTATGATCTCCTGTTCCCCAAGAACAGGAGGGTTCCACAGACGCTTTTGGTAGAAAAGGCAAAACCACAGTACGACAGCACTACATCAGAGTGATATTAAAAATTACTGTCAAATATTATTTCCCTTTCTCCAAATGTCTTTAGGAAATTCCTCTTTATGTGGCAGAAGTGCTTTTTTGTTTTGGTATAGTTTTGCTTGGTTTAAAAAAACCCCAGCCAAACTGTTGATCACATGAGAAAATACAGGATTTCACTATTTTTATGAAGAAGGAACATGCATGTTAGTCTCATTTAATGGTTGGAAAGACTTAGCTTGTCTTCAACCAAGAAATTAAAAAATAAAAAAACCTGCTTGCTTGCATTATTGAAGAAAATATACCAGAAACTAATGCACTCATTAAATTATCCTTTTAGGGCTGGCAAAACAGTCCACAGTCCATTTTTGTAAAAAAATCTACCCTAGAACATCTCATGTCAAGACAATTTAGCTTTTATGTTTGTAGTAATTATGTAGTAATTTAAGGTAACCATTTGTGCTTACCACTGTAGAAAAGGACTGCAACATTACTTAAAAAAAAAAGGAAGAAATAAAGCCCTAGAAGCTTCAAATTCTTTTGAGAACCAGAAGTTAAAGTTTAGTGAAGTATTTACACTAGATTAATTATTGCTGAGAGTGTTACAATATTGGCTAACAGACAGCATACTGATAATATCCAACAGTCACAATTCAGAAAAATATATAACATAAAAACACATCACATATTCTTGTGCTTCTTTTAAACTTGTGCACAAGTACCAGGAATGTGACAAAATAATTTTTTCAAGTTATTAAAAATATCTGTAACAACAACTCTCTGACATCTGTCACACATTCCTGGGCCAAAAGACAAGGGTCACTGGAGGTAATTGCATATAAAGTGCTATAGCATGTAATTATTTAATCCCTTTTATGTTAATAGCCACATTTAATCATTAAGGATGGTCAAAATGTTTTTGTCAAACATATTTGAGCTAACTACAAGCTCAATAGACATATTCTGAAGACAATTTTTGCATGAAAGGAAAGTTACTTGCTCTTGTATGCAATTGTATAAACTGATTCAGAAACAGCATCAATCTGTCTCTAGTCAGTCTTAGTCAGAAAACCTCACCTCATCTATTTCTCTCTGGGAGCCAGCACATCCTGCTGAGGTGTGTATCCTGTGCTCCTGTGGCTCTCCAGCAGAAAAAAAAAAAGTATGTGCTTAGGAATTCAGCAAGAAAAACGGAACAATAGGGCATTTACAGCTTGTGATAGTCTTAAGTGCTGTGCACTCAACTGCAAAATATAAATTCTCATTAGCTTTTTCATTTGTTTTGTGAAAAAAATGAAGTTTAGCTTTACGTACAAGTTTAGCTTGTTTGCTTGCCCATTACAAAAAAAAAAGTATTTTCCAATATTTATTGCAAAAGACACAGCCTTTATTACCACTACTGATCCAGCCATAGCCTATGAAAATCAGCCAAAAGATTTATTCCTAGGACTTTAGAATTAAACATAGGCATAGACCATAGCCAGATTTTAAGCAAGGATTAGAACTTGTGACCTTCAAGTATAAATTTATAATAGTGACATTTGTAAATTACTCTTTAAGACTAATTTAATGAAGTGAGTTGAACACATTGTTAACTTCAGCTGAAAAAGTATTCTCTTTATACTTTGCAAGCCCTTTTTTAACCTCCCCATTTCTTTGTATGTCCCTTGCATACAAAACCTGTACTTACTAAACGAACAATCACAGGCAGAAAAATCACAGATATACATTAATACAAGTAGTTTATTTTCATGTGACACTTCAAGGAAATGGAGTTTACTGTGTGGGATCTGATTCTGTATGCCCTGAGAATTACCTCGACAACAAAGACATGTAAGAAATCACTTGTATCATGTCTCTGAGAATACAAACACAGTTTCACATCTATGACTTATTCTACAAAATAAATTAAATTAGATGCTGCCTACTTTGTGAAATAAATTGAACCAACACACCCACACAAGTGACTTTCAACTGTCTGCCTATTTTAATAAATAAGAATGTCTTGGTTTTGAAGGAAATGGATTTCTGACAAAATGGAAAAATATTCAGCCTTTGGTCTTTCATTTTGCTTACTGGTGTGGAAAAAAAAAGGTGGTGAAGAAAGTATGAATAATGAGGTCATTTCACATTTGTATTTCTTACAAGAAATAAAGAAAATAAATCTCAGAATTTAAAAATAAAAAAAAACTTTATAAAAGTAGATCTTTACTTTTATGAAAGTGTCAGATAGCTGAAACTGCTGAAAAGTTGACTGGGGCTACTTAAATCCAAAAATCACATGCACAATCCACACTGAGCTTTAGTTTGCAGGAGAAAGAAGAACCAGAAATTTTCCAGGACTGTAATTACAGAATAAAATGTAGGTTCTTATATTGTAAAGTGGGAGTCAGTCTACAATCCAATCAAATATGTCTCACTTTTCAGAAAAAACATCTTGGCATAACAATATGTACAAGGTAATTGAGGCTATGAGAGACAGACCTACAGTGTGAGTATGACTGTGCATCTCTAAGTGCTTATGAATTGAAAAGGTATTTTAAAGGATTTTCTAGGCAGCTGGAAATCAGGAATCTGGTTTTGACAGCTTAATGGGGAAATGGAGAGAAAGACAGTGTGTGTAAAAGGCAGTGTGCAAGAGGGCATGAGAAAGAGTGAGGGTGAGTGAGACAGGATGAGAGGGGGAGAAAGCAAGAAGAGGAAGCAGGAGCGAGTGGGGAAAAGCATGAGGTGAGCAAGGAAGTGCATGAGAGCAGTCAACAGTGGTGGCAAGTGCAAGCAAGAGAGCAAGTAAAGGAGAGCATGTAGGAGAAGGAGACCTTGTCTGAAATGTTCAATAATGTCAGCTTTTAATAACGCAAGACATAAGAAACTATCTTGTTGGCAGTGAACTGTGTTTTGACGCACTTACTACAGACGTGAAACGTGACCTAACACAGTGGGGCTGGAGCACTGAAGTTCAGCTACTAACACTGTGTTTGAAAGCAATATCAATTAATTAGGTGAAAATAAATTAAAATTGAAAAAATCAGCAGAACCCAATAGGGGCAAGTAAAATCTGATACAGGGTGTGGGTTTCTGGTGCTGGTGATTCGCTCTGGCACAGTTTGTGTTCCTTCTCTGCCTCTTTTGCAAAGCACAGTGTGCAAGGACTTGTTGATTAAATGACACCATGGTCTTATACAGAGACTAAACCGTTGCCCTGAAGCATTCCACCTAAACATTCCTTTTGTATTTGAGGCCAAATTCACAGAAGACTCCATGATAGTGGAATACACATATGAGCCCTGGACCATTACTTGGATCAAATTATTCAAAAGGGTGTAGTCCTTTAGTGTGTTTCTCTCTGTCACCCCCCAGACTCAGGTGGAAATGGACTTCTGGGACAGCTTCTGAGAGCATACATGTAGCTCAGATCACACAGGAAGGAAATTTCCCACACAGGAAGGAAATCTCTCATATTACATGCAAAAAGAAAGAAAAATAAGGTGGGGAAGGAGTAGGAGTGGCTCTAGAAACACAGATGGAAATTAACTAGCTCCAGTACTTGCAAGAAGCAGTTTGGGTTTTGGTTTCACTATGGATGAGCTGCTGTACCCTGTTACATACTGTCCTGTCTATGATGTGCAGGTTTGCAAGTTTGATGCTTTTTGGAGCATACCTGTGACCTGAAAGTACATCCTCGCTCTCTGTCTGTCCCACGTGATGCCAGAAGTCCCAGTACTCATTGCCAGAAGAATTTTTTAATTTTTACTTTTAAATCATTTTAGCTTCCTTTCTAAAAGTAAGAACTGAAAATATAAATAATTATTAATCTGAGCACTGAACAAAGTTAATGTTTCCTCACTTGTAGCTATGTTGCATAGTATAATATTAAAAAGCCAACCCACACTGAACAGAAGTCTGCTTGCCTAGCATCCTTCCAGGAGTCTGCTTCCCAAACACCCTTCAGCCTTCTGGAAGCAGTAAAATCCTTCTGCTAGAGGCACGGAATAATTCTGAGAGACCTAAAAATGATTTTTCATAGTTCTAGGATTAATGAGCTAGGTAGCTTGTCACTATTTGCTCATTATACAGAAAGCTCAGAATGGTAATGGCTAAAAGTCATTAACTTCTGGCAGCAGCTCAGTGACATATGGGAAGAACTGGTGGCCTCAGCTTGCTCCTTAGAGCACATAACATTTCTCATTTGTCAGTCCCAGCAGAAAGACCACAGTCTGAATGCAGACTGGAGAGCTGCTTTCCACCTCCCAACTATTACATCTCATGGAATTTGGAAACCACCAGAGAAGCTGCTGTGGCTGCTCTGATCTCTCTTCCCCAAGTTGCACACATCAGTTTCAAATTAGGTAATTTGGCATCTAGCTACTGCCTTCAAGGCTAAGGGATTCCTCAAATAAAGCTACTCCCAAATCACTATATTCCTTAAACAGCCACAGGAACAAAGTCAAATGCACTTACTGCTCAATCACACTCTTTAGCTTAAATCAAGGCACTTCAGTTCTCTCTCTTCTGTTTTGAAGAGCTGAATAAAACCTCACAGATTATTTTTTTTTAATCATGACTGTACCTGAAACAATTTGGCATTTTCAGCACTTGGGATTTACTACGAGCTGCTAATACACAACAGCCTTAAACTACTTCTCAAAAAACCAAAACAACAACAACAAAAAAAAAAAAAAAAACAACCAAACAAACAAACAAAACAAAAAAAACCCAAAACCAACATGTAGGCAACTGGATAAGTTTATATTAAGTTTTGTTTGGTTTTTTTTCCAATCATAGGAATACGCATTCAAAACCACAGTAGTTTGACCAGAAAACTTGTAGTTTGATCAATCTTTTGATTTACCCAGTGCTGAAGAACATTTGTCCCTTCAGAGTGAGCAGGAGCATTGTCAGACTTGTGGCAGCCTGTGAGTTGAAAGGTAATAAATATGGAGAGACAGAGAGGAAAACCCACACCAGAGATGCTGACAAGTTTTTGAATATGTAAATTTTTCTTCCAGTAAGCACTGAGACAAGCAAGGCTTTGAGGATCCTCTCAAAAGCAACTACCATGTTTTATACTATTTAGGTAGCAGTGGTTGGATCCAGAATCCAAATTACAAAGCAGTCCTTGTGCAATTCCCATTTACACTTGTGTCATCTTTGTTGTAGGAACAGACAAATCAAAACTTTCATTATGACATAAGAAGCTATCCTGGCTACCAGCTTCAGCCAGTTTTGCATTGTGCTTAAAGTAGTATTAAGTTGTCCTGCCCTACAATCTACGTGATGCCAGAAGTCCCACTACTCATTGCCAGAAGAATTTTTTAATTTTTACTTTTAAATCATTTTATCTTCATGATGTTGTTTACATGTCTGCATTTATCCCAAGTAGGAGTAAAGTCTAAAGCCCTAAACCCAAACAACTTAACCCAGCCACTTTGCCTTAGGGTGTACAGTTGCTTTCCCTTGACACTTCTCTAAACAGCTATGCCACTTGAGAATCAAAACAGCCAGTGACAGAAATTGCCACAACATTTTGGTCATGTTGTTTCCGTTGAACTCAAGTCAAGAGCTTATGAACAAAAATACATGGTTTCTTTGCTTTTTTTTCTGCAATGAAATACTTAGTATGAAAAGCATGTTTTACTTCCATTGCTGTTTATTAACAGCAAAATCTTTTAACAAATAACAAATCTTTTAACCACTTTTAACTCACCTACAGAGAGTAATTCACTGCTGCCTACACTGACAGATAGCAAGCCTGACATACACAGCTTTGTTTCTGTGTGATTTAATACACAGCAACTGAAAATCCTGTACTCAGTCCAAGCAGTTCAGTGTGAAATCAGGACAACTATTTTTCTACAAATTCAGAAGCCATTGCTGAAACTTTTGGGCATTATTATTGCTCAGATAAATATCAGAGAAGATATTTAGACATTACACTTTTACCAGCAAAACCATATGTTCCTACAACTTTATGTAATAAGAAAAGATCAGCTATATTTTAAAAGTAGAAATGTGAAAAACTAGAAGACAAAGTAGTGGACAAACTTTAAGCCAAGGATCTAGAGCTGAGGTTTCTATTTAATTCTGTTAACAGTAGTAAATACTGAGCAAAGGATGTCAGTAGATCCAGAACACCTAGACAGGGTAAAGCAGTAGCTTAAATGGCATGCTAAGAATATGGGAAGAATCTGAGGTAGGATGAGCAGCCTCGAAGGACAACAGCTGGATTTTCAACAACAGAAACAGACTTCAGCACTGCCTTGGAAACCAGAAAAGCAAGAGCAATGCCACGTTTAACTAAAAGCTAATTGTAAAATCATGCTGATAACCACAAATATTGTGTTGATTTGATAGGATAGGTCACAGTCCTTTCAGCTTAAGACCATGACATCAGCTCCAGATGTTCACAGCAACAATTACAGAAATACGAGTTTGCTGTTAAAAAACAAAATGAAACCCACATTTGCAGCTGTTCTGTAAAGCAGCTATGCTTGAAAGAGGCAAGCATAACAGCTTACTTAAACCACCAATTGCCCATAAATGCCTTCCCTGTATACTGTTGAGAATATAATTATACCCTTTGCTATATTTTGTAGAGAGCTTATTTGTCTTTTAAATTGATGGTAAAGATTTTCTCAATTTCAGGTAAACTATAAGGCATAAAAATAAAAATCTAAAAATTCCACATCACTCTAAAGCCTCCCCCTGGGAGGGAAGTGAAGAGTAATTTCTCACTAGTAGATCATGCTCAGTGTCTTGATAGCCTTCTGGGGAAGTATTTTTAAATATGAGTTTCATTACCAAACTGCAAGGTGAAGGTAATCCTAGCGAAGGTTTTAATTATGCAAAAGCTTTGAAATGTCTATGTGTGCATATGTGTATATGTAAATGTAAACTTCCTAATATTTTAGAGTATTGCCTCTCCATCCCTTCTCAAAATATGAAGAACTTTCACTGAATTTTGAAATTCTCTTTCTGGTGGAAAAAGACCAAAATTCCTGCGAGACCTGTTAGAATAACACAAGGACTCACACTGTCCCCACAAACTGCTACAGCAGATAACTGAGTCAGACAGAGGAGGGGCAGCTACTCCCAGCTACTCCTGAGGACAAGTGAGTAATGAAAAAGTTAATTTTCACATTGGTGAAATGT
Source organism: Passer domesticus (assembly GCF_036417665.1). Taxonomy (NCBI): domain Eukaryota; kingdom Metazoa; phylum Chordata; class Aves; order Passeriformes; family Passeridae; genus Passer; species Passer domesticus. The sequence goes on along the minus strand of NC_087475.1, from coordinate 108,681,823 downwards.
AAAAAAAAAAAAATAAACAAAAAAACCCCATTGTGCCAAATTATTTGGAATTGTGGAAACACAATTGTTCCAGCAACTGTCATTTAATCTCACAGAGTTCCAACTGAGGCATTATTCTAATGTTTTTTGAAGAGGGTTGCCAAAAATGAAGGATACAAAACCTCAAAGGTCTCCAATTCACCAAAAGGTGATTGCAATATGTAACCAGAAATAAATGAGCAATTAAAACTGAGAACTACTTTGAAGCTAATAAAAACCTTAATAATAGCAGTAAGATATGTGCAAAACTTCTGTCAAGGAAAATAAAAGAGAAAAAGAATTTTTTTCCTGTTGCTTGGTTTTGTTTACTCATAGCTTTGGGCTTAATGTCCCTAAGTTGTGTTGGAACCCATCAGATCTAGAACTTTGCTTTTAAATGAGATCTGAGACCCCATATGTACTAAACTGAGACTAAAAGCAAATATACTCAACACTTCAATTCATGACAAAAACTGTCAGTGACTCACCGATAGTGCTTATGTCAAACGTCAACCCAGGCAACATTTAAAACCCTACAGGATTTAATAAAATCCAGCAGGACCCAACTTTGAATCACAGTTACTGATCTAATCGGAGGCCTGATCATCTCATTATTCTGTGCTTCACATTTATGGCTCAAAAAATAGCAAAATGTACCTTTGTCCTTAATATACTGCTGTATGCAAGTACTGTAACTGTTTCTTTTAGAGTGCAATACTAAAATACATTCTAATACCTTTGGAGCATAAATCTGTAATGGAGAAACCTATTGAGGTTAAACAAAAGCCTGTAAGGACAGCATGAAATAGACTTTATTACATTTGTAGACAAATCAAGGAGTGAGTGTTAAGACAGTAGACCTGTTCTTGCCAGTCTAGTGAGAAGAACATTATTAGCTCATGCTCTCAGTTTTAAAGTATCCTGTGAGACATTCTACCTCTAAAGATGAACAATTACCAAAGGGGATTAATTTGCAACTCAAAATGGTCTCATTCTCTTCACATTGTTCAGAATGCTTTATAAAACACTATTAAACGAAATAAGACTATTTCTGTGATTAAAATTAGTCACCTACATTAAAATAATTTACATTTTATTATGAAAAAGTCCTAGAATAACAGAAATTTTTGAACTCTTTGGGAAATACTCCCTTTCTACAGTGAATCTTGAAAAAAATAAGCTAATTTTATTACATTGTCTTTCTGCAGATGTTTATTTTTATCCATGAATCAATGTGTTACAGGGCTTAAACGGGACCCTCCCCTAAAGGATGTGGTAGAATTGATTTACAGGTTATCAAGGGACCACATCTTTATTTCTCACTTGCCTCAGATTTTCTATGGGTGAAGTCCTGACTATGACTATGTAAGAGAATGTGATACGCAGCCAAATTATATTACAGTCAATACATATCCTGTGAGCTTCCAATAAGCATCACACACAGGAGAGGGCAACATTTGTTATCGAGTAGTTTAGCTAAAATATATAATTTTATTTTAGTCAGGACACACTCACAAGACCAAAAAGTATTTTTCATTTAAATAAAAAAAAGCTCAGTACTTAAATGAAATTGACAAAACAGGGATGCTATTCATCATCATGTTCTCTATAGTCAAGATTTAATTTACAACAGAAAATCTGTCAGCCAAAAATTTGCTCAAGTTGCTGATAGTGCGTTCAAAACCACACACCTAGTTAGGCCCCTCATCCTGGGATCAGCCAGATACTTTCTCCTGCAATGTGCCATCTACTTCTAAACAAATTAAGTTTCAAGAGAGATTCACCACACATATTTAAAAAGGGAAGGGATATTGGGAAAAAAAAAAAAAAAGAAAAAAAGCGATAGAGAGAGCCAGCCTCTCTAATTCTCCTCTTGGGCCACCTATTTCCTTAGACAATGACATCTAGTCATTGAGAAAACTAGAGCCCATGCTCAAGCATCTCAGATGTGTTCCCACAGCTCCAGATGGAAGTCCACAGTAACAACTTCAGTTGGAATGCCCTGTCCATTTCTCATCAGACCTGAACACTTTTGCCAAATAGGAATGGGATACTACTGATGATCCTACAGAAACCCAAAAGAGTTGTGAATTCCTTGATAGAGGCACTTCATATTTTGTGTTTGTTCTATCATTCAAGATAGAGAGGAGCACTCAGAAAATGACATGAGTTAATCAAATACTTTTATTTTGCTCCTGACTTTAATTTGGAAAGCTGCATAAAATGTATTCTGAAGATGAAACATAAATCAATGCTTCCTGCCAAACACACAAAAAACAGCCCAGTGGCAAGTATTTCCAGCTGCACTACAGTTTTGCCAGAATGTATCCAACCTGAGAGCTCGCCATACCACAGAGAGCTTTAGTTGAAGAAGTTCACTCACTGAAAGTCTTTAAAACATGCTGCCTTGATGCTTTTTGCTTCCTCTTTCCTTCTGCTATTTTTCCTGTTCCCACTGAGACTCAGAGTCACCCCTGGCCTTGGCCATGTCACAGTTTGGTAGTCAGTGGGCCACTCTTGCTACCTTGGCTTTCAAACACAGCAAACTTACAAGTGGCAGCACATTAGAACTGAAAATTTATAGGTCTAAGAAATTATAGTTTTAGTTGCTATTCATCAACATAATTGGATGTTAATAATAGGGTATACAGTGCTGGCATGCATATCAGGTACACATACCATACATTTATTAAGTATAATTCATTCCCCCAAAGTTCTAATAAGGGCTGCTTAATTCCAGCTTAAATCAAATGTCAGAGGAGCCAGAAACCCCAGAAAAGAGAGTTTTTCACAGGTGGAATTTTGTGAATAAGTCAGACAGAGATTTTTTTTAGTGCAAAATGTGATTATCCTTGGCTTTATCTCTGCCGACACACCTTCTCTTCCCTGTTTGCATTTTTGTTTCTTGCAGCTCGCAAGTGAAAATAAATGGAACTCAGTGTTGTGTTCTGACTGCTTGTTCCAGTGATGGGTCTTCATTGTATGATTAACTTTAATGGATATATAATAAATGTTTTAAGGCAGGTGGGAAAATATATAATCTGGAGATTTTCAAGCATGCTTTTGAGATATTTTTGAGCTACATATTGTGTGAGCTTTTTGTCTGCCTGTGGACAAGCTGCTACACAATTTTGAGCCATTATGCTAAATGCCATGATCATGCTAAGCATTGACTCCTTTGACAGAAAGTTCTGCCATTGGCACAAGAATAAAAAATTCAGGGAAATTAATAACAGCTCATAATATTTGTTGATCTCTAACTGTCATCCACCATCACTGGCAGTCCCAATCTCAATGCAAACTGGTACAAAGTCATACTCTTTGAAAGGAATTAAATGTATTGATCACAGAATTACTGCATCCTATCCTCTTGATAGGATCATTCCATTTTCATTCCATGAGAAGATCATTCCAACATTTTTTTTTGGCATATCCTATGCAGAAAATAGAACTGAATATGGTAAGACATGGAAGTACCAAGAAGGACACAAAATGCAGCAACACGTACATCACTTGTTTTGAAAGACAAGTTTTGCATCTTTGTTGGTAAAGTTAGCACAGATGGCATTCTGGTTATCTTCACAAAAAGTTTGGCTTCTAACACTCATTTATTTCATAAATTTGGAAACTCATCTTCTGAATGAGCAACGCTTATCACCATCAATTTCTCACGTATCATGACCAGCCACCAAAATACTTGCTTAGAAGTAGCAATATACACTAAAATAATCAAAAACCCCACAGGTAAGCATATGCTTGTTAAAACGCCAGTAAATATCTGAAGCATCCCCAAAGAAAATCCCTTTTATACAACCCTCAGACTTCATTTTGCTCTGAGAGGAATATACCCCATGTACAACCAAGAGGACAACTATACAGCAGGGCCTCTGTCTGAGGAATTAAGTCACATTTTGAAAGAAACATCAAAAAACTGTGTAAGAACTTTGGTAAAAGCCTCCGGTCCTACCCTGAACTTTCTGTGTCTTAATCAGAACAACCATTCCAAACTGGAATAAAGTCATACAGGCAAAATGTCTACTTGCCAGTGACAGAACAAAAACAATCCCTCAGTTTCCTAGTCTTTTATTTCTGAGTGATAAATCACAATTCTACTGGGCATTTCAAATCGCAACTTTATCCTTCCCATATAGACAAACACTTCATTTCCTTTCCCAACAACTCTGTGTTCTACAGGTGTAAAACACTATATCAATCTCACTGCCTTCCCAGTGGAAGTCATATAGATTGTTCCCAACATGTATTGGGTTTTGGAGCTTGCTACTACCTTTTCCAACTTGACAAGCAGCCTGTGCACCTGATAGCTGTATGGTGTTTCCAAAGTAGGTTAAGTTTGTCATATTTAAAAGTGATCAGCTTCATAGTTTTTCTGTGTCATTGTCCTTAAATCACCATGAGTTCAACAAAACTTTCACTAGAGACCTGACACAGGACATCCAACGTGGAAGATCAACTTTTTGCTGTGGTAAAAAAATATGTAGACATGAAAAAAATCTCTTATATATTGGTTACAGAAAACATTGAAATTTATTATATATTTTTTTTTTATAATAAGCAGGAGAACGATTTATCAAAACCCTTCTTCATTGATAAGAAAATAATAGTCACATAAAGTATCCCTCCTGTTTTTAGGTCAGTTTTGCTCATTTAGTTTTTGAAAGTTAGATTTCTATCATACTTTATTAAAATCAGACCATTACATAAATACACACTGTTACATGAATAATTCCTGCATGTTAGTATTTGTAAGTCATGTCATTGTGTTCACAGGGATGCAAGATTACAAGGTCTGCATTTTGGCATATAATTTGTCTTGGGAAGAACTGATACAAAGCTGATGAAAAATGATGCCCGTTTTGCAATCACAGTAGTTGTAAATACACACTGAGCAATCCTAGCAGGAGTTTAACCTGAGCCAAGAAACAAGACAATGAACATGAAAAATGGCATCTTGGTAACTCTATGTGGCATCTTTGTAATTAAGTGCTGCACTGATTAGAAGTCTAAACCATCAATTAAAAATTAATGAACTTCCTGTAAAAAAGCAAGAGAGGATCTGACAATCTTGGGGAATGTCAAGATTCATCAATATGCATTTTGACAGCTGTTGCACAGTAGTTCATTATCATGATATTCATGGAGCAAAGTGATTCTTCAAATGTCTGTGACACAACTGCTAGCAATGTGGCACCAATCATCTGATACACAGCTTTTCATTGAAGGCTTTTTATGTACTCCAAATTCTTTTAAAATAACCTAGGAACTGTTTGTACAGCCTGCAATATCTCTACAATTGCTTTCATGCTGACATTAGATTTTTTCCTCTCCTGGTAATCCTACAGTTTGCAAATATGGAAAATCCTGCTGACTCTTAGCATTACATGTGAGGTTTTCGATTTGGCTCCAAAACCAGCACTAAAACTTTTTCCAGGTCTTTCTGTGTGTCAGTGTCTTCTGTAATCAATCATATTTTTTTATGAAGCAGAGAAAGAAAAAAAAAATATCAGAAAGTCTTTAAGGCTCTAATCAATAGAGAGAGTTAGTTCCAGGACCTGAGTTAGACACAGAAACAAAACATCAGTGTGGCGGTTCTAGGAAAACTTGGGGATTTTGTTCGGTTGGGGTTTTTTTTTGTTTTGGTGGGGTTTTTCTGTTTTTTGGGGTTTCTTTTTGGTTTTGTTTTGTTCTGTTTGTTTGTTTGTTTTTAATAAATAAGTGGCTAAAGAACTTTAACCAACAAACAAAAGATGCATAATGCATGAGAGGTCTTCCAAGTAGCAGTAAGAAACTGGCTGTATGACAGGCAACTCAATGGCAACATGGCAGTTTACCTTAGGTAGAAGAGAATTTATTGTTGAGAACACATCAGAATCCAGAATATGCTGTTGGAAAAAATAAACTGGACTACAAACATGCCAGGCCTGTCATCTCATGATTACTCTTCCTTCCTCCAGGAAGCAAAAAAAAAAAACCCAGAACCAACCAAACAAGCAGAGGCAGATGTGATAACTTATTTCCAACTATCCTATTAAAAGCGGTGCAGATAATCATGTGTGATACTCCTTGAGAGCAAAGATGATGCTCAGTGGACCTGCAGGATGCTCCTGGGTTCTTGGTATCACAGCAGGGTTGGGACAACGCAGTCCTGCCCTGCTGCACAGCCTGGAAGGGTGAGGGCAGGGCAGCTGCAAAGCCATGAAGTCAAGCCAAGGGAATTGTCTGCCCATTTACATGAAATGTACCTTGCCAAATTCAGCCTCCTGGCTCTCAGCAATCTACCTTTAAGCAAAAATCCCAAGGATTGAAACAGCTATTACAAGTGTCAGTGAGGAGCTTGTTATCAGCTTGGTATCAAGGAGAAGACAAAGCAGTAGGTAAACACAAACGTGACATCTCCAGTTCCCTACAGCTCGATGAAAAGAATATTTTAAGGATTATGGTTCAGCATTTTGTCTTGTTGTGCCTAGCAAATCACATGGAGAGTACTGATACCTCATTAATATTCTAGTGTCTGAACAGGTGTTTTTCATAAACACCTGATGAGAAGACAGAGGAAGCTATTGCAGAAAACAACTGGAGCTCAATAAAACGACATTAAACTCAATGAACTTGTTAAGGTTCAACCAGATAAGAGTTTAGCAGACCTGTAAGGAAAACAGATATGGTTCTATCCCTCTGTTAGCTCAGTTTAGCACTTTATCAGCCCCATTTTTTTAAAAAATCATGATTTAGTCCAACCAGAGCAGAGTGATTCTGAGTCTGGCTCACATGCTTCACAGAAACCACTGAAATTTTGGAACTATTTGGAAGTCTAAGAACTTTATCACATGTCTAAATATTACCCACAGTTACCCCTGTAGGACTTCCCATGCAGGCAATTTACAGTTGCAGTTCTCCCTTCCCAAATTTCCATTGTGTGCCAGCAAAAACCTCAGAGAGGTATATTCCCCGAGGAATGAGAGAACCCATTTCCCCAGTGAGCAGCAGAGGTACCTAGCACAAAAAAAGCACCTCTGCTCTCCGACCTGTAGGTCAGATGAAATGGAAAAACTGTTCATATCTGGCACTGCACAAACCTGTGCAGTGTTTTAAACTTAGTGTTTTACAGGTGCACCTGTGACAGCTGTCACACAAGAAAACGGTTTTACATTCAGAATGCCATAAAGAGGGAGCTTAAACTGCCTGTGACACACAGTACGTTTTATTTGAAGAATTTTGTCTTTCATTGTTTTGGGAACGTTATAGCCCAGAGGACCATTGGCTGCAGCCAGCTAAAGTGTATTAGATGCTACTGAACATCCATTCCCTCCAGGCTTAATTCCAAAATGCCATCAATCCTCTTCTGTGGAGATTCCTCTTCTGTGGAGAAAATGGCTTTTCTATTTTTGATCCCTCATATGCTTTGAAAGTTCCCTCCCTCTCTCCTTCACCCTTATTTTTTTCCTTCTTGATCCTTAGTACTTGGTTTGATAGAAAAGTTTTTCAGTTCTCTCTGTTATATTTTTTTGTTTAAATCAGAGTACTCCGGTGAAGAAATAATCAAATTATGTCTTCATTCTACGTTGCTTCCTTTAACAGCTGTCTTCTCAGAAGCTGTATCTTTGGGTCACAATAGGACACAAGCCCAGAAAACAATTAAGTTTTCTAAATTATTCAGCAGTGCGTTAATTTGATTAAATCAGTACTGTCTGGATCCCTTAGCATCCAGGTTACTGAACAAAGCTTTGAGTACTAACTATCCAAACATACTTTTTAAACAAAAAATTTACATTGGAAACGAAGCGGGTAAGTTTGCTTTCCTGTTATAATGATATTTTACATAGAACTGTAACATTCTTTATATTTTGTCTAAGAAATCTATTGAAATGAGGGCTGAACTGTACAGAAAAGGACTCTTTAACAACAGATATTTTCCACAAAAAAATAGTGGATCTCTGGCAAAAGCTTTGATTTCAATAGTCAGCAGGCAAGTTAGCAAAATAGGACAGGGGAAGCAGATCACAGAATGGTGGATTAACATCACTGTGCTCAGCCCTGTTGTGGCTCTGGAAACATGACAGCTGTATATACACAACTACAAAATCATTTGAGGGATTTTAGATGACCCAAGTGTACCCATGTGTCAGCACGGTTGATGCTCTTTGTTTTGCAACAACAAAGAGTAATATATGCAGGCAGGCTGTCACATAAATACGACTTAAAATAAGTGAACAAAATTCTTAGCTCAATGATAAAATAACCACATTGTGGAAGAGTCGTAGTTTGAACTGAATTACTTGGAGTCTTCTCAATTTACCATGTAATTACTCACATTTTAAGATTACATCATCTCATTTAGACACATTCTCCCCTTTAATACCTTGGTTTCTAATTCTTGAAATCGAGTCAGTCAGTGATAATTCACAATAAAAATACAGTGACATTTCTAAAATCTGAAAGCATTACTACATGTATACTATCTGTTATGCTGATAAAATAGACACTTTCATTCTGAAGTGCAGACATTTTGATATATTTTAGCAGAACTAAAGAGTGATGCTAAGAAAAATTAATCTTTCTTATGATGTTGAAGGTAGGAATTTATGCTTCACTGAAAAATTCCTTGTCAAGTTCTTAAAAGATCAGATATTACTATGGATAAAGGATCTTGACTGAGAAGAAAAAAACAAAGAAATAAACATAGAATCTAAACTTCTGGGATTTTTAAATCAAATCACAATCTTAGCAGCAGTTACAGAATTTATCCAGCTACAATATGTTTACATCAGATCAAACAAAAGTTATTAAGAAAAATATCAAATTTAATAAAATCTGACTTCCAAACAACATCAGGAATGCATTTAAGACCAATGCAAAAGAACTGGTTCATACCTCTTTAGGTAGAATCTCTTTTAATTCAGTGTTTCAGTTTCATTTTAAAACATGTCAGTGTCCCATATGAAACACATGAGAAAGTTTCCCCATCCTCTGTGAAACAGAGACAGTCCATCACACATCGTATTTTTACCCTTGTGGCAAGCCTTAGCAGAAAAGAGACTGAAACAACATCCTTATTCTCAGAGGTAGTCTCCCTAGAGTAAAAAATAAAAGGTGGAAGAAATATGGTAGACGTTTAGACTGACTGTGTGCACAATAACCCTATCTCACTGGAAAATATTGTGTTCTGTAGAAACTGGCCAGGGACACTTCACAGCTGCTTTGTCAGAAACACACCACCACTGTGGAAGAATTCAGGGTAGATGCAAGCCGTGCAGCAGATTTATTTTAACCTGATCTTTATCAGACTTAAAACATGGAAGTGTGCCCCAAAATACTGCAGCTCCTGGGATGAAATGTCTGATCAACCTACGTTAGTGAAAGCTCAGTGACTCAGAGTTGCATAAAACACCCACTAAGGATCAGGGCCCACTGACTCCAGCAAAATAAGAAGTATGAGGTACCACAGGAGGCATTCCCACAAAGGCTGAGAGAAGTGGCACAGGTGCCTGGACAGCCCTGGTTTTAAGAAGCTTCTTAGAAGCAGGTATTTCAGGCTTGTTATACAGCTAAATGAAGCATTTCCAGGAGATTGTTCAAAATTTCAGAAACATTGATTTACCCTCCCAAGATGCTTCATTCTCTGCATTACCAGAGGATAAAGACTATAATCCTAAAATTTTTGCAGTAAAAAGTAAGAAAATATGAATTATATAGTGGCAGCTATTGAATATTTTTAAAACTTGAATAATTCACAGAGTTATATTAAAATATCAGTGAAAGAAACAATTCATGTTGTCACTGACAATGGCATGCAACAGTAAAGAGCAATGAAAATGTATTTGTGGCCAAAAGCAGCAGAGACAGGTGAAATTAAGAGTGAAAATTATAACATGCACTCTTTTCTCCATTGGGGAAAGAAACACTTCCGTGTTTTCCCAATTCTCAAAGACCAGTTAAATGTTTGTAGTGCACCAAAAGAATTAGGGAATACAGATAATAAAGAGAGGAAAACAGAGAAAGAATAGAATGGGCACTTTTAAGAAATATACTTAAATATGTTCATTTTAATCATAAAAGGTGTTAGTCATATGTCTTTTCCCATATTAATCTGTGAATATTAGAAACCATAGAATGAAATGCTTACTGAAAAAGTAAGGAAAGCTAAGGTGTTAGAAGACTTGGATTTACTTTGATTCATTAAAATATCATCACAGGGATAATATTGCACTATGGAATCTGGCTGATGTAGTGTTTAAGTGCTTTAAAGGTTCGGGCACTCAAAACCCTATTAATAAAAATTAAAACTACAATTTGACTAAAATTATTCATTTCAGTCATCAATGAATACAACAGTAGTATATGATATTTACATACCAATTTCAACATTTCAACTTTGACAGGTCTGCACAAAGAGTAATTGTATATTTCATCTCTGGGGAAATGTATTACTCCAGCATAAAGGAGAAAAACTACAGAATGAAAACTACAGATTAAAAAAAACTCCATAATGCAGTATTTCTCACTCCTGAGCTCTGTCCAGCCTAGAACCTCATGCTGCTTCATCAAAATTTGTGATGAGAGGTACTAGACACTGAACCTTTTTTGTCAAGCCAAAGGATTCACAGATCAGAAGCACAGTGTGTTGGCTCATGATACCTGACAGCTTGTCAGTGGTGGCAGCAGAAATTGATGCATCCAGCTGTTTCCCCCATCCCACCCCAGCACAGCATGCCTGGGAAATGCAGCAGTCCCTGCAGTGCAGTCCCTGCTGTGCCAACACATTTCACAGCTGGGTGCTGTGACCTCAAAACACCAACTATTTCAACTGGGATGCAAACTCGAAGAAGAGGGGACACTGACAATCTGCTCTGCTACTAGGCAGTGAAACTTCACTCACAAGAGCCTCAGCTCCTCCTTTGGACTGCATCACACATCACATGCATTTTAGATCACAGTGAAATCTTGCAGACTGGAAATGCTAGGCACCTGGGTTGCAGGAGAAGAAATTTAAAAAGCCAAAAATATTGCTGCATGTGTAGTTTAGTTTTCACTTATCTTCAAAATCTGGTGTGATGAAGGAGGAGCAATAATAAATGTGTTTAGGTCTTACGGATTCCTAGAAATACAGTGTTTGACAATATCCAGCCTGTAATGTACCTGTGAAATAAATATTTCTTCAAATAGTCCAAGCATATTAGCAGCTTCAATTCATTCCCCCCACTTCTGCAGCTCACTGCACAAAACATGCTTCTAAAGGAATCCTGAAAGCAAGGGCTGGATTGAAGGACAGGAGATGCATTTTCTCCTTACTCAGTCGCACTTGGGTCTAGCTGGAGATTCACAAAACTTGAGCAACACGGTGTGAGAAAAGGTCACACCAGATACAGCTTCCAGGGCCCCTGTGTGACAGGACTGCTCAGCTTCCATGGGTGAAGGATATATATTGGCCTACCAGGATCACCTTAGGTTTTATTCAATGACTTATATGCTTGAGGTAAACAAGAAAGCTGATTTTGAGGGGCAAGTCTGTAGTTACAAATCCTTTCCCTACACAAACCCAAGATGATTTAATTGAACTCTGCCTACAGCAACACGATTTCCAGACATATTGAACAGCAGTCTGGGTTTTCCAGACCATTATTTGCCCTTTGTTCCATTCTGTACATCCCTCTGCAGTTTCTTGCAGCCATATGGGCTTACACAAAAAGACCAAAGTCACCAACAACATCTTCAGTTATAAAAAGTCCAAGGACAAAGTAATCTAAGTTTCAGGATGAGCAGATGTTAAAATTACATGCATCTGGGATAAATCAACATTCTCTAACACCCTCTGATAAGGCTTGCATGCACATCCACAGATCCTCTGGCACATTTAATTTAATTTAGCATTAACAAAACTATGGAAGCTGAAAAAAAGGACAAAAACCTACATGAGCCTAAGAACATCTTCCCCATGCCTCTTGAGATGCATATACTACCACTTTCCCCTAAAATTGTGATCTTTGATAAAGATATCCTTTTATGCTAATATAAAAAGTTATTAGTATTCAGCAGTGGAAGCTCTGGAGAGCTATTTCTAACAGTTTAAAAATAGAATTTAGAAATGTTTCTTTAAACATCACCAAGGGAAATGGCACAGTCAGGAGAGAAATTGCTTACAGTTATGCACAAACTCATTGTACTTAAGAGGAAATAAAGGCCTTGAGTCACAGAGCATCCATTTATGTCCTTGGGAACACAGGGAGTGGAGAAAAATAATTTGAAGCTAAGCATCTGCAATATCTGTCTGAGAGTGGGTTCGAAGGACTTGATGCAAAACAATTATTCAGATATAGTAGAAAGAGTATACGTGTGGGCAAGGAATGAACAACTAACAATCAAAGGCCATGGTCTTTGGATGCCCAGGCAGGTCAGGAATCTCAACATCTGTAGCCATTCAAAGGAGAAAAGGATTTCCTGAAAGCATCTCTATCTTCTAGATCATAGGAAGCTTCCAGATAACTGTAGTGACCATGGGCCTCTCCTGAGAATCTTTCTCTTCTCTGGGCACTCTTCATGCACCAAGAAGCATAGAGGTACAGGGACTCATGGCCCAAAGCTTGTATTCACTGATGAACATTATCTAATAGATCACTTTTCTACCACCATGAGAAGTTTTAAAAGGCTCCTTAAGATCCTCTGAAGGTGGGAAACAGAGCATATAGATCAAATCAGGATGTGGTAGGTACTGATACCTGTGTGAACCCTCCTCCTAAGTCCCCATCACAAGATCATGAATATTTGTAGACTGCAATGAGCTATGTACGGTAGCATTTTAAGAAAGAGTTATTTTAGAAGTCTTTACAAAATAACATTTTGCCTGTATTTCCTAAGAGTGCAGTATAACTGACATTTTACTTTCTCTGTCCAAAGTCAAGAGAGATAAAAAAGGTTTACATTCCAGAAACAGGACTCAATGGAAGCCAGCCCTGGATATCATGGGATTTCCTTCCTCCCCAACTCCTTCTTTTTCTCCCTTACAACCTTAGTTCATTGTTTAATGGCATATTACAACAATACATTTTTTTCACAAAGCCACTTAAAAGGATTTATTATACTTCCACATGATACTATATTTTTCTTCTGAAATTAGGTTTTCTCTCTGCTAAGCTGAGGGTAATAGCTGCTGAATGCTGATTAGGGTTTTCCTTATTTGATTACTGTTAATTAGAGTCAAACATATAGTGTATCAGACAGGAGGACTGCAGATCATGACACTTCAAACAGCCTGTTTGACTTCAGCAAAGCCTGTTGGAAGTTTGGGGTCAGAATAAATCTTCAGCAGAGTTGTTTATGCATAGTTGTGTAACATTACACAGCATGGGGTGCTGGACTATTTGGTTAATTAGTTTAAGAGCCTGTCAGTGGCAGCTCACCTCCAGGTTTACCACTGGAAGTTGCAATTAGCATGAGTTTTCCTTTTTGGTCCAATTTCTCCCACACAAATCATTCTCACAGATGTCTTGCCCAAAAAACCCAGGACGGCAGCCAGTCAGCATTCACTCACCCTCTTCCATTGGAGTCTCCATGGGATGTCTACAGCAACATCAAAGAATTAGGCTAATCCCAGCTGATCTTGGAAAAAGTCCAGGGTTTCCTGAGGCCTTAGGGCTGTGATTAAAGAATACACCTGTCTGCCCCAGTAATGAGGTCAGACTACCTTTGCTAACAACAGGCTGCTTTTTCCCTGTGATGCACGTCCTGGAGGAACTGTCAGAAGAAGGTGTAAGTACAAGGCAGTCAAATAGCAATCCAGCACCAAGTAACAGCCTCTAACAAAGCCACAACTATTACAGAACTGCTCTCCTTCCCCCAAATCTCCAATCAATTCCCCCTTCTTCATATGACATAGACTGCAAATGACATTTAGTGCTGAATTACTTCACATAAAGGGCTGGAAGTTGTTGATATTGTCTGGTTTGGCTGACGGTAATGTAACCTATACACAAGGTATTTCTGAAACAAAGACTACTTAAAATTTACTTAAACTCCAAAATTAAAAGTAAACACTATCTTCCTCCCCACATACTCGGGGATATAGGCAAATAACAGTTTATTTATAACTATGAAGAAAGTCCAAAATAAAGTTTCTACTTCATTTTATAATTAAGCAATATCTTTTGCTATTTTCTTGGTACTAGACAGTAATTTACCTACAGCTCTATCATTCCAGCGTACCAAATTATAGATGGTAAATAACTAATTACAGGTGGTATCCTTCTCACATTGGCCAGCCATGAGATATTAAAAGAGCGAAACTGACAGGAAAGAGAAATAAATTATTTAAATCAAGAAAATAGTTTCTCACACACTACATGTTACTGACTGCATTAGTGGTCTCTTCTTTTACCTCAAGTCAGCCTCAGTATCTGCTCAGGCCCATCTGCAAATTTCAGGGTCAAACAATTAAGACATTTAAGTCTTCTCCAGATATGTATCACAGTTATCCTGGAGAATAACTGGTGTTCATTAGTCACATATAAAATTAACTCCATTATATGCCAGGCAAGCCCATCAGATGGTACCGAAAATAACCCCCTTTGTTTTCAAAGGAACACAGCATTTATTAATAAAAAGTAATCTCTTTAAAAGAGATGGGATTAAAGGTGAAGACATACTCTGGAGAAAAGTTTTGATTTCTTAAGTCAGTATATCTTTTCTCTATATTTAAAACTGTTTCAGCCTATTCAGAAACTGCAGAAAATTCTTCTGCTATTGTTTAATTGTTTAACCTCAAAAGTCAACAGGGTTTTATAATCACAGTGCAGAAAATCCTAAAATCCTGATCTACACATTGCCAAAGAAGCAGTAAAAATTCCTGTCACTTTCTCCTTTTCCACATCTTTCAAAACACTCAGATGTGGGACCATATTCTCACCTTTAGTATTCTATGAATCTGCCATACTACATCATGTTCTTAAGTGCATTGTTTGGTTTTCTTTCTGGATTTGTTAGTTATCAGTTAATTAAAATGCCCTTGATTCTGCCATGCCTGCAGTCATGGGGAGTTATTTGTATTCTAGGAGTCAGCTAAACACCAATCCACTCACAGACACGAAACCAAGGGTGAACACAGTGTGGTGATCTGCACTTCAGACTAGGAGACATTCTGAGAGTGAGAAAGAAGGGGACAATTCTCTTGATCATTTGCAGTAAGAGGGTGCTGGGGTGTATTGTGTGCCACCACCACCAGAACGCAGAGTTTATACAGTTCTACAACCAAAGGCAACTTCAAAGCCAACAGCTGAAGTCACAGCATAAACTTTGCTTTATGTGTATTTTGTTTTATTCTTTTTCCTAAGAATAATTACAACTACATTTTTATGGAAAACATGTGGGGTGCATTGTTCTAATAATGCAATAAAAAGTTACTGTAAAAGAGAGTGGATTTTTGATAAGCAAAGAAAATTAAAAGGGTAATATATTGGCCCTGTATATCATTTAAAGGTATTAGATGCTCCAGTAATGTCAGTATTTAATATAGAATTAGGGAGAGAAGATCCCTGTTTCATCAGATACCTTGACTACACAACTCAAGACTATAGAAATACCTAATTTGCCATGAATTCAAGTTTTCAATTCTTAAATCTCCAATTATGCTTTCACTGCATTTACAACAAGCATTTGAAACATTAAATTAATTTTAGGGAATTTCTTCAATCATGTTTTTGTCGCCATGAATGTATGAACTGTCAGCATATGGTATTTCCTACAAAACTTTGGATGATCTTTTCTGCTCTAGTCTTTGGAAGCCCCATGATCAGCAGACTGAGGTAAAACATATATTTGGAGCAATTGTGGCATAAGTTTCTTCCAGCTTATGATTAACGTCTAGCATGAGCCTTGCCCCGATCCAGATCATTGATTTTTGCAGGCTTTCCTTAGAGATGCCAGAAACAGGCAGGAGAACAGGGCAGATGACACAATACTTGTTAAGTCCATCCTCCCACCCTATTTAAGGCTCCTTCTGCTTCCTCCCTACAAAACTTCTTACTGCCTGCCATAACTTGTGCAGAAAAATCTGGTTTAGTGCATGACATCTACATGGCAAAAGTAGTTTTCCTAATATCTACCTGAAACCTTCCTGTACTTCAGGGCCCTACTAGTGCTGAGCAGACAGCATGCAACTCTCAGTATAGACCACTGGAGATGTTTGCCTTCTCCTCATCAACATAACTGTTGATTGCCTCACAGCTTGTGAAGCCCTCCAAGATCATGCTGTAGGATTCATCATCCATTTTTCTACAAAGAAGTTCCTCCTTCTTCAGGAGCATCTTATTTGTTACAGCCAAGTTCTTCATTTTGTAGAGATAATTTTCATTTTTGACCTCATCTGTCATTCTTGCCGTCCATCCTAGCTTCAAATCTGATAACACACAGGCTATTCTATCATCGAGGTCATTAATAAATATGTTGAGTTGTATTAGAGCCTAGACAGGTCCTTGCAGAATCCCAGTCAGTTCTTTCTTTCATTTTGACAGTTAATCACCAACAGTGCTCAAAAGTTTTCAAAATAGCCTTGCATCCTCCTTATTAATTTCTTCCATATTACGTTTCTCAAGTCTGCTAATGAAACTGTCATGTAGCACAGTGTACAAAGCCTGAGCAAAGTCAGGGTCCATGGCATCTACCATCTCTTTTCTAACCACAATGCCTCTTACTCTGGGAGAATTTGAGAAGAAAATTAGATTGGTTTGACATAATTTATTTTCAACAACTCCAGGCTTAACTGTTAGTCATTTCCCTGTGTTCTTTTCAGGTTTGTTGATTTGAATGTTCTTGGCAAAAGTAACGTAATGCTGATATTAATAGCAGGATTCATTGCACACTTAATAGCAAGCTTCATCCTAAATTCCTTTATTAAAATTTTACAGAATGTGAGAACTGACATGACCCAACTATAGATACCACAAACACAGAACTATTCAGTTATCTGTAACTTTTAAATTAGACAAGCGTGAGGGTAAGCAAATAATAAAATCTCCAGTGTATTCAAACAGACAAAATTAAACTGGGTGACTAATTTCAGTTGTCATAATTATGAATTTAGAGTATTAAGAAAAAACTTAAAAGACATGGTATTAAACACATTGCCAATAGTGCTGAGCCTCTCACTGAAATGCTATGAAATGAGAAAGGCTCATTCAAAGTGAACTAACAACAGTTATGTCCTAACTATCTTTTTTAGAGACTCACTATTTAACCTTTTATTTACTGCAGGCTTACCCAGGTTTCTGATTACCAGCAATGTCAACTAAAAGCATTACTAGCTGTTTTGCTTTGTCAGGAGCACTCCGTAGAGCAAAGACCATGGATCCCAGATGGAGGCCCAGAAGGCCACTACAATCTCCTACACGTCTCTGAAAAACTTTCCCATCTTTGGTACAAAATGCATGCTCAGGGAACGTGCTCTGGATCCAGCCTGCAAAGAAGCTCACTCAGATCACAGCTGTCCTGCACCGTCCTTCACCTGCTGGAAGTCAACAGCAATGTGGTTGTGGCTGTAAGAACAGTTCTGGCAATTTGATTCCTGGGGACCAGTGTCCGAAGAACCAAGACCAGGCATATCATCTGGTACTACAAGGACTCATGAAATCATAACAGAGGAATGTACTGCAAATGGAGCTATAGGGTTGTCATGTGAAGGTGTCCCCAAACTGGTAATAATTAGCATTGACTCCATGATTCACAGAAGGCTGATCAATCTCTTTATTATATTAAGAAACCCACTGCTTTTATAGCCAGTTAGGATACAGGTAAACCTAATTGGTCCTCCAATCCAAACACCATCACCATGGGCTAATTAAGAAATGACCCTTTGGTAAATAAATCACCATAACACATTCCACATGCTCACAACAACAGGGGCAGCAAGGGAAGATAAGAATTGTTTCTTATTATTTTCTCTGATCTCACAGCCTTTCCTAGAAAGGCCTAGGAAAGTCATGTGTTGCTCCCTGTGGCCAGAGAGCTGCTGCTACATAAGGTTACATGAGCACTCTCAGTTAATGATTGTACTCTTCACATTCCTGACATTCATTTCAGTCAGAAAAAATGCAACTTCAATAAGATGAGGAGATTAGCACCAGAGGACTTCCAAAATGTTTTATTGCCATTCTATCATGAAATGCTGAGTATGTAAGTGACAACTGCATGTGTCAGTTACAACCAAGGATGTATCCTCAAGGAATCATCACACTAATTCAAGACAGCTTGAATTATTCATGAAAGGTTGGATTTTCACCCAGTATCCAAGTAAATTCGAGGTCCTTCACAGCTGAAGATCTATCCACTGATAATTTTACACTCCTACTTTCTCATCTAGAAAGATACAGGAGAAGAATAAACTGTTTCTGTGAATACTAAATTCCATGAAATCCCAAAATAACTATGTGTAGAAGTAAGCTCTACACTCGACAAGAACAGTTTTGGTTGTTTTGTATATAGATAGAGGGACTGAGAATAGTTGAAAACACAATCTCAGAAGGAAGACTTGATGTAGATATTTAAAAGAAGGCTGCAGGGCTTTGTTTGCTTTTACATACACAGGCACTCTCACCATACTTTTAAACAAGTTATCAGAACAATTTGGTCCTTTACCTCCGCAGCTTCTATTGTTTCCTCCGGCTGCTCTTCTAAAAAATGTTGCATTTGAAATCTAATCAAGCCTGAAAATATCCAGCTCACAGCCTGTGCTGTTATTGCTTGTTAGTCTAAGAAATCAAAGAAAAATGACTACAGTTTTCCCTTAAGACAGTTCTGATCTTGGAGAGTAATGAAAGATGTTATAGGAAGGAAGGGATACATCACACATGGAGACAATGACAACGAAGATGATGCTAAGTATTAAGCTGAAGTTAAGGACTGAGCTTTGAATTGTTCTCAGTGTGGAAGATATGACACTTAACAAGACTATATCCAAGAGACACAAAACTGAACCTTCAGAAGGCTCTGAAATATTTCAAAAGGAATGTTGCAATCAATGATGATAGTGTGTGTGAGTAGGTTTGGTTCAACTGCAAGGACAAAAATACAACAGACTCCACTCAAAATGTGAGGAAAGGTGACAACAGAATTCCTGGAACACGTAGTGTTGAAGAGAGTACTTCTGTGTTAATAGAGCTGAGACTAAAGCTTTGGGAAAGCTAGGGGGACAGAGCTCCTTACAATTAAGAGCCCTCTTTCCCAGCATGATGGCTGCCCTGAGTCATCAAAGAAATATTGAATGGCTTCATCATCTACTGCTGCTGGCCTGGAAGTTTGTATGCCCAGCTGGGCTTCAGAATGAATGTTTATTCCAAACTATGTGATATCTACTAATATTAATTCAGAAATAATGAGTGGGCAGTTGTCTCACAATCACAAGTAGGGGTAACTTGTTCATAAGACAAATAGATCAAGGACCTCTTTGTAATGTATTTTAAAAATTAATTAAAAACCTCATAATTCCTGGCTTCATCCCTACACAAAAGAGATGCCAAGTATTTATCTATAATTTTCAGGGCTACATCCATTGAAAGGGAAAACCCAGTCATTCTCACCAATTCTCAACAATTCTGGAGATTAATACCTCAAAGAGATGACAAAAAGGCTTTGATAATTGGGGTTGCTCAGTCTGGAGAACAGAAGGTTCTTAGGAGATCTTATGAGAACTTCCAGTAATTGAAGGGAAGACAGGGACAGACTTTGTAGCAGGGGCTATTGTGATGGAAGTGGAGTGGTGGTTTGAAAGTGAAGGAAGCTTGATTTAGATCAGTTATAAGGAACTGATTTCTCACAATGGGAGTGGTGAAACACTAAACTAGGTTTCTTAGAGAGGTGGTAGATGCCCCTTTCCTGGTAATATTCATGGTCAGGTTGGACAGAGCTCTGATCAGCCTGGTCTAGTGGAAGGTGACCCTGTTCATTGTAGCAAATTTGGACAAGATGGCCTTCAAAGGTCTCTTTCAATTCAAACCATTCTATGATTCTGTGATTTCTGTAGGTAATTTTCATCCATGTATACAGCATCCAAGATGTATGAAAATGCACCAAGCTACATGCATTCTCAAGGTTTGTGCTAATCTGCAAGAATCTCACAGAAAAAACAATCTAATGGTAAGCATCAATTTCCAACAAGGAAAATTACATTGTTAAACAACTTAATCATGGAAATGGACAGAATCTCCTGCAGACATAAGAAGAAAGCAGAGTTGGATAGGCAGTATTCTCAGTTTGTGGCAGGAGATGCTTTTGCCTGTATCCCATTAATCTTCCCTGAAAATAAATTATTTCACAGCATAGATTTGTAAGATTCTTAATTATTTCCTTTTTTCTTTTTTCCTTTTAAGGCTGAGGATTACTGCCTAAGCAGTTGAGGGCACAGCATATACTTTTGCTCCAAGCAATACAGCCCCTTTCTGAAGAAGCTCCCTCCAAGTTTGGTCAGCTGCAGACTCCTTCTCACACTCCAACATGCCCTCCTTAAGCTGTAAGCAGAGAGATATTTTCAATACAGGCTTTGCAACCCCTTCTGTGAGGGTGCAGAGCAGAGAAGCAGGGCTGCCAGGGGCGTCATCTAGGCACTACCTCCCACAGGCAGGCACAGCCCTTGAGGATCCCAAGCTGATGCCCAGCCAAAGCAGATGGGCTGGGGTCCCTAACTCTGCTCAGGACAGGATTAGAGCCACTGCTAAATTGAAATGTCACCCCTGCTTTTCTCAGGAGAGGCTGGACTCAGAAATTAAAGCCTATGGACGGCTCCAGAGCGCAACAATTCCAGGAAGCCAAGATTACAGTAACTGCCTCTCTTGTCACCATGACTGAAAGGAGCCATGGACCATTTCAGTCAGACACTGCCAGGTTTCAAACAGTTTGTTTTAACCAAAAGTCTTTTCATTCATCCTCTTACTGAATTTACATTTGGGAAGCAGCTTAAAGCTAAAGAAATTAATTAAAGTAAAATAAAATTCAAGCTTCTCCTCCTCTAAACCAAAGCAAATTTTTGATGTGGCCCATAAGCCAAAATTCTGAATTAATTCTGCCTTTAAGCATGAACAGAATGTTTGGGCATGATGATCACCAGCAGGCAGTGACCCAGCAGCTCCTCCTCCAGTTTAGGAACCTTGCTCCTGACCAATGTATGAAGCCTAAGGCAGAGGTCTGAGGGATTCCTTATCTCTTTATCACATGTTCCCTCTGATATGGCCCTTTCAGCAAGGTTTATATTGACTCCTTAAATTTTTGAGTAACCTGTAGCATAAAGAGAGCCTTCACAAACCTTCCTCTCAAAAGACCTGTCATGCTTAAAATCAATTCCCAAAGTCAAAGAGTGACCACAAGTTATCAGAGGTCTGTTTTCACTGACCGCCTTCCCGTGGTTTCAAAAATAATTTTCTAGTGAAAACTTTAAACTGCAAAGTAGCTTTGCAAGTGGTAAATAAATAGTATTCAATTATTTAATTATAATATTAAGCAGGTACATTTATTTATCCTATTTTATAAATCAAGTACCTCATATTGATCTAGAAGCAAATATATCTCTGTATCAAATGTAGTTCTCAATAAAGAACCCCAAGTTAAAGATAATTCCCTTGATGGCTGATGATATTAAACCAATTTAAAAACTGTAATTTTATCTTAAATGCACTTAAGAATATGACTATTTTTACCATACTATAGCAGGTTATATACAAGTTTTTTTCTAAATTGATACCTCCACACAAACATAAGCAATTTAGCTGTCATTATTCTACTAGACCTTAATTAGCTGCTCACATTAGAAATATCCTGAGATTTCTCTCACTATAAGGATCTGTAATTAGTGTAATTAAGATAATATTTTGATTACATGGCTGCAATCTTTTAGGCCACATAATTAGAAATGGAACACATTTTAAAGTGACTGTCCTTTGGAAAAAAAACTCAAGCAAATAAACTAAAGAGTGTGATGGACTCATTTGCTCTGCATCATCACACTGGCCCCTCACTCACACTATTGCCTGGCAGGCTGCACCCAGCTATTAAAGAAAGACAAATTTGGGCCTTCTGTGTGGAACAGCTGGCTCACAGTCAAAAACTACAATAGACCTATTAGATCAGAACAGGAGGGTTTAGCTGACTCACAGCCTCATCCTGGGAGTTAAAAGCATTTTATCATTACCTTGCAGAAGGTATTTTACAGTGGGTGAAATGAGCTCCAGCTCCCCACATTTTCATTCTCAGCTACATTCTCCCTTCAAAGTTTGGCCCTTAACATAAAACACTCACCATCGCTCTTCTGCTTTTATTTTTGTCTTAATCCCCAGTTTTACTAAGAAATGCAGCATGCTTACAAAAACCAGAAGCAAGAGGAACCTCAGAGGAAAAATATGCAACAAAGGTGGAGAGATATGGCACCTTGCATTTGAATCAGTGTTCTTTGACATGACTTAAAGCTCAAACTATCCTTGGGAGAGTCATCAAGGCATAATTTTATTCCTCCTGAATTGCCATTTTTCTATTTTAGACTCCTGCCCATGATTACAAGACAGCTGCAAAAGTCTGGATTGTGAGTTGAAGGTGACACACACCTCTTTTCTCCTCTTTATCTGAGAGATATTTTTTCTTTTCTACAACATCTTGTTTTAAGAATGACACTTCAGTCTATTATATAAAAAAGAGTTATTGACTAAAACATTAAGGCAAGTGGTAGTAAATTAATCCTCAATATTCAAAAATTTATAGCAATGTGCACATGGAATTCAGCTGTCTTTCTTACTCTGAGTGATAATTCAGCACTGCAGCTGTAAACACAAGTCTTTGAACGTTTACTTGTAGGCTTAACAGAATGCAATAAAAATAGTTTTTTAAAAAAATTTATGTATCTACATATATATCTCCTTAAATCCCTCTACTTGTTAAAGCTCAGAAATTAAGAAAGACTAGTGAGGGAGAAATTAAGAGTCTCTAATTAAAATTCTTGGAGTTTTGAATTTGGAGAAATTCAAATTCAGCCTAAATTCTGTGAAAAAAGTAGACAACAGTCTTTGGCATCTTGCCTGGTTCAAACATTAAAATTACAATAGCACTTGTGATACAGATTTTAGGAATCCAGAAGATCAACATTTCCCTCAATGCCCTTACACAGAACAGACTGCCTTGTTGGAGGAATAGCTTATCTTTAGTTTTAAAAAATCACCAATAAAACCAGACCAGCCAAAAAATGAATTCCCATTGCAGTCTAAAATGCTATCTAAAATTGATGTAATCTTTCTTTTTTCTTGAGTCCATGAGTCTGGAGAGGTATAGACCACAGTGGCTCTGGTTGAAAAAAAAACTTTCTCTCTTTTTCTCATAGTAAAGTCTAGGCTAAGAACCATTTTCAGACCTGAAACTTGCCTAGTGAAGTTTTACCTTAAGATCCTATTCTCTTAATTTTCTCTAGCCTGACCCTCATCTCAGTCCTCCCATCTCCAGTTCTATAAAGCTACAGCTGCAAAATGCCATTGTGAGAAAATCACCATGGAACTGTCAAACACTCTTAAGGATATATTAAGCTATTTCTTATTCAGAATTTATTTATTTTAATAGAGGAGAATTTGAAAGAGTTTTATAACTAGAGCATAGCAGCAAAAATGCCTTTCTCAAACTTCTATAATCTGAATCACTTGAAAAGGCAGTTAATCACATCGGCCACTTCTCTGCTTGCTGGCTCTCAAACAATTCTTATTATAGTCTCTTGTCAAATGAGTAATCATCTGACAGACACTGAAATGTTAATGGTTAAGGACTCAAAAATTCAGCCATCTGCAAAATCAGCAGGTGCTTTACTGAGGGCAGGTTTGCACCCCTCAAATGAGATTGAGGAGAAGAGTTTTTTATGTGGTGGAATAACATCTGATCTGCATAAGACAGAGAAGGTGCACATGCCTCGCTACAGAATGATCTCAACAAACCAACGTTTGTTTAGCAACAATCTGGGTTCTGAGCCAGATAAGGGAAGAGTAAAAAGGCAGATCCTGCTAGGTGGGATAATGGTTTCTATCACGCCAATGTCCTCCCTTACACACCTGGCTCACGTGGAAAACATCTGCCTGGGGTAACACCAGGACAACCACACTTAGGCCTGAAGGTATTCATCCCTTCTGATGGGGCATAACTGGCTCAGTGAGGCAGTCCTCATGCCTTAGAAGGGGTCATAAACCATCAAAGTCCCCTGAAGTGCACCCAGACTAATTTCTGGAGCCTTTCACCAGAGGACTCCACATGATTTGCAGTATTGCCTCAGAAAGTGTAAAACTGCCTCCCCCAGGGGAGGTAGCTGGGTGTTCCCATGTAAAATGAAGTGTATATTAACCCATTGAACTTTGTGTTTCATGGGCTTCTCCCACACCTGACAGACAAAGACCGTGAGCATCACTTCAAACAACAGACATCAAAATTGTTAACATCAAGTCTTGTCCCTGGAGCCACAGTGGTGATATCTTTCCTCTCTGCTATCTACTCTTATCCTTTCTTTTTCTTTGTTTTCCTTATACCCTTTCTGAAGTGCTTTCTTTTATGCTTCGATATTATTATATTTTTGTAGATAATAGCAAAAGTGGCTACATACCTCTTTTCCTTTGCAAACAACACATGGATATATTTATGAGCACCAGTTGCTCTGTGTCATTTCATTCTAATCCACACCAATAACCTATTAGCAAGAACCTAAGTTACCCTTTCCTTCTAAGGCAGATCATGTAAACCTCATACCATTTTTATGTTCCTGCAGTGATAAATAAAATATTGTCACCATAAGCATCAATATCCCCCCAAAATTTAGATTATAATTCTGGATATCCCAAATTTGGAAAAAGTGAGCAGGAGTATGCTAGTTTCATCCTTTGCAAACACAAAGGCTAGCTTAATACTGCACTTACAACTCATCTATCATTGTAAAAAAGGATGATTTCTAGTCCATTACATCTACACACAATTAGTCCTCCCAGAGGACTGTCTCTAGGATAAGTCTGAGAGGCTTAATAGGAAATGATGGTAGAGAATTTCTGAAGGGAGACCAAATTTCTTTCACAGGTTCTTTAATGAAAGACATTACCTGTAGGCAATTGATTCTGCTGCTCCCACAAGTCTGACATTTTTCTCAGCCAGGGTTAACACATTCCGTGTATCACTGAACAGAAAGAATGGTCATTGTAGGTACCTGCCTTAAGTAATTTAGCAGTGGCAATCTGTCAGGCACCTCTGACATATCAGAGACAAGTATTTAGTTTGGTTGTTGGAAAACTGGTGTAGCAATACTAAAGGAGATAATAATATAGCAGGATTCAGGGCCTAAGCAAATCCTGAAATGGATGCCAGCTACTATCCTGAATCTCATCAGTAGGCATCTCCTGAAAATGCTTTAGGAAAGACATATCTAACAAAGGAAATTCCTTCCTCATGAAGGAATACTAATACACTTTATTCTGCAACCATTCTCCCTCAGATCTCTAGAAGCTCAAGAGGTGAGTACAAAAACTACAAAAGCAAAACCACCATGCCAACAGTGTCAGCAGAAAGGGGCACAATTGCAAAGTGAATGGAAGAAATACACAGCACACCCGGATTTACCAGTCAGATTATTCATCTTTGCACTCCTTGTGCTCAGCTGTCATATTGTATTTGAGGGGTTTCCAGACGAAGAAAGGAATTATGAATCTGACTCCATGTTCTCAGAAGGCTAACTTATAATTTTATGATACTATATTATATTAAAGAATACTAAACTAAAGTATACTAAAAATACAGAAAGGATACTTACAGAAAGCTAAAAAATACAAATGAAAACTCGTGACTCTTTCCAGAGCCTTGACACAGCTTGGCACTTATTGGTCATTAAGTCAAAACAATTCACATGAAACCAATGAAACAATCACTTGTTGGATAAACAATCTCCAACCACATTCCAAAGCAGCAAAACAAAGGAGAAGCAAATGAGATAATATTCTTTTCCTTTTTCTCTGAGGCTTCTCATCTTCCTTGGAGAGAAATCCTGGGCAAAGGGATTTTTCCAGAAAATATGACTGCCACACTCTCAGACTCCAGAACTAACCCAGGTATTTGTATATTTTAGGTGAATTGAAGTTGGCTGGGGTTCAGCATAGTGGCCTTTCAGGTAATGTTTGACTTGGTGGATTTTGCTATCAGCAAGGCTTGCCTTTGCTATAGCTGAGACGTTCCATGTGCCTTTTTTCTCCATGCCTCAAACACTGATGTTTTCATGCCTGCCAGCACATTGCCTGCAGTGCGCTGATCTTTTCCATACCATGCAGTGTTGTTCACTTCCTGACGGTCTGCAAAACATTTGGCTGCATGAGCCACATACATACAAAATTTTCATTTATCCACCAACTATCCAAATATAAAATACCTTAAGTTTAATACTCTATTCAATCCACTTGTTTTCTTCTATCCCATCTCATTATTAGCATTTCTCTCCAACACTGTAATGAAAGACATTAGGAGTCAACACGTGATACCCACTCTGAATAGAAAAAGATTTCATTACTGTTTCACTTAGACTTCTAGTTCATACCATACCTAGCCAGAAGCTAAAGCATTCCTAAATCTCTGATAAAAGCTGACTATTTTCCAGAGGCACAAGAATACCATTAAGAGAGAATTTGAACTTGTGCCTAAATTTTGATAGGTGGACACTAGTTTAAGTAGTAAGATACAAATATTATGCGCCAGCAATATTGTTGACTGTCTTCAGGGTGGCAGTAAACTAAAGAGGTAGAAAGTAGTACAAGTGTCATCTCTCCTACTCATCTTACTCCAACCAGCTTCTTTACTTTGTTTAAGTCAAAGGTAAGAACTCCCAGATTTGTGTTTGCTGCAACTTTACTAATAGTGTGCTAGGTACATCTGTTCTTACAAGGATTCAGGTGTGCTGAGACACTGCAAAGTCCATGATGTACTTGCCCAGCAGAACTAAACTCCTCAATAAATATGGCAATGACCAAAAGGTGAATGCTAAGTGACTAATTATATACACATAAATATTTGTCAATTTGGATCCATTTGCAGCAGCATAGACTAAGCAGTGGTCAAAAAATGCCCCATTCTTTCAGTTATAAGTAGTGTAGATACCAGATTCTGGTTTATTAGCAAGATAGCTCATGAGAAAGTAATTTTATTTTTAATATCTCTCTCAAAGCCCAATGATTCAGACAAAGCAATAACATTTTTTTATATCCATTCAGAAGCAGAGAAACAGTGTTTTCTCTGCTTTCATATCACTTAAAATAGGGAGGATGATTTAAAAAATAGGAAGGTTTAAAATCAAATGACACAATTATATTGTTCTGGCTGTTATGACCTATATAGTGTATATTCTAGAAAACTTAAGGAGGTCCAATTAAAATGAAATGTTTCTTCTGCAGTCATCCACAAGGTATCTATTGCTGTAGTGAGAGTTGACAAATTGAAGTACTGACATTCCCCAGCATCTATACAACCTCCAAATATCTTGCATAATTATTTTCTTTTCATTGAAAAATAAGTTGCTAAAGTACCGCATCCTCATATAAAAACCGAAATAGTCAAGCCATTTTTTTTTCCTTCTCTAGAGGGTTTTAAAATATCCATGATGAGCATTTGTTTCTGATCCATCCAGACCCTATCACTCCTGGCAGAAATAAAAAGAAAGGATGCTGTCAGGACAAGTCCATTGACCCAAATATCTGTCCAGGGACTGCGCCTTTCTATTCTGTTCCTTTAAAGAAACTCAATCGATTGATGCTGTGCTGTAGAAGAGTGAATCAAGATTCATTCTTGATTCATACACTGGAAGGATTCCTACCCTGGCACCTTCCTTTGTGAAACTGAGCTAACAAAAATAATGCCAACACCTAACCCAGGCATTACATATACACTGAGGTTGGATGGACATAAAGTCTTTCATTACTGAATTATAGTATGGGTTGACTAAATTGGTATAAAATTACTGACTTTCTGTTCTACTTTCAAAATAATTTGAAAACTGAAATGAATCCTTTCCCAGTGAGCATTTATCATCCTATTATATTCACCCTGGGGGATGTTAATGGTCTTGGACTACTGCCTTCAGCCCTTACTTCACCTCCAAGTGGGTATTATGTGATAGCAGTGCACATTTCATCAAGATATATTGCTGATTATATTTCCATTAAAGAATACAGCCAAGTCTGACTCCTAATTTTTCCAGACTAATCCACCACTGTGAGCTTCCCTCCACTGATGAGTTCATCACAGAGAAAGGATTCCTTTCTCCTTTTCTTGCAATTTGCATAAATACGTGTCCAGAGTATGAGACTAAGTCAATCAGTTTTGCCCACAATAATTAGAATACTCACACAACCTCTTTAGTTTAACGGAGTGTTGTTAATTCAATTACTCTTTTTGCTTCATAGTAGCTCAATGACCATTTTTAGCAAAATATCTCAAAAGAATTATGATTTTAGACTACAGGCTATTCCCCCACGTGGCATTTAAAGATGTGTTTGAAAGTACTGCTCAGACACAGCTGAAAAATTATGGGCTTACACCTGGTCAAAATAACAATTCTGTACTGCACACAGATTCTCTCCCTTATACCAGTGCTGAATTAACATGTAGAAAATACACCAAGGAATGATAATACTTTGAAAGCATCACCCTTGTCAAATAGGTACAACATTCAAGCATGCAGGCATTAGCATTTGCACAAGGAGAAAATTTACTTATCCAAATAATGGTCTTGAAAGAGAATAAGTCATCTGCCTTTCAGTTCTGCCGTTCTGCTTCCCAAATGTTCTAGTACAAAATTATAGCCTGTTGAGCATCCCAGTGCCAGCAGTTTGGCTGTAAAGATAAGCTTGCTTGCTCCAGGTTTTATTTATTCTCTTCCTAGATCTGTATTTATATTATTTATTACCTTTTATGAAGGGAAATTCAAACTTGTTCTGCTTTTGTTGAAAGAAATGAGGAGTATTTCCTATTGCTGGAATTAGCTAGAAGTGGCCATGCTGGGATATACAAAAGGGAAGACGTGCTCAAAACAGCAGACATTTCTGAACCACACTCAGAGCCAAATATAAATACGGGGAGCTTATTGCATGAGTCACATTAGCTGCATATGGTGTCACCTCCTGAGTCATGTTCTAGTATTTGTTTTTAATTATTAATATGTTTTGCTCTGTTGAGATTTATTTATTTACTTTTGAAAAGACATAAAACTCATCTCACATTAACCACACATTTCTTGTCAAGATTGTTCTGCACACCCTACTGTTTGGAACATTAGCAATCAGGTGAAATATTTGTGTTTGACACACTTTTATAGTTCCCTAAAAATGTAAATATATTACTGTAATTGCCCTTCTCAAGTATCAGTGAATCAGGGAAAAGAAACAACATTCTATGTCATGCAATACAAAGGAAACAATTATACTTTACGACACCATGGGGAACAGGCTAATTTCCACATTAAAATCACTTTCCTTTTTTTTCTATTTTTTTAAATGTGCTTTCTCTATAGATATTTGCATGAATTCATGTTTGTCCCAAACTAGGAGAACACACCATATCAAGTCCTAAAATATGATTTCCAGGGTGCTATGGAGCATGCACATGTAAGTAATGCTTCAAGAAACCCGCTGACTCTAGTGCAAGCATAGGAACAAACTAGCTAATCTGGAGTGCTCTTCTTCACAAGGATTCCCAGACTGGTTCACTACTGAGATCACTTTCATGGGACTCTGGAAACTTTGGTCTCCCTGCAGCTGTGTACATCCCTGCTAGAGATGACTGGCCTCTACCATGCTCTGTGCCTCAGTTTCCTCATTTGTAAGAGGCTGATATTGCTCCTCTCCTTATAGGCCTTTGAGCATTAAAAAAAAACATGTAGAAAAGAATGTGTATGAGAGGGATATGTATGAATTTGAGAAATAGGAGAAAATTTCTTTTTGTCTATAAAGCCCTGAAAAGCAGACAAAAACACATTACAAATTAAGGCTGACACTGGATGGGATTGTATAACCCTCTGAACCCAAAGTAAAATATAAAACAGTTGTGGTCTTTGTTTTCCGAGTTATACATCATTACTAGATTATTAAATATTATTTTATTTTTCAAGCTTGTTAGCATTGCAGAGACATGTAAAAGAATCATAGATTTCCAACTGGGCAACAAAACTGTCCATTAAAAAAAAAAAGAGAGAGAAAGAGAAAAGAAACTAAAAGGTGTCAAGTCTGAATATCCATCATATCCTCCAATTAAGTATCATCAGTGTTTAAGAGCTGGAAGAAGGAGTATTAGTGCTGAACTATGTTACAACCCTACAATTTGTTGAGTTTTGAAGGCAAGAGATGGAAAAATTATCTGAAGCAGAGGTACATAAGTCCCATTAAAAAACACTCAGCATTGTAAATAATTAAAAACAATCACATTAGGGACTTGCCTTCCATTCCATTCCATTCCATTCCATTCCATTCCATTCCATTCCATTCCATTCCATTCCATTCCATTCCATTCCATTCTTCCTATCATGGCATATGTGATGAAGTCTGTGGTTACATGGAGCAGTCAAAATTCTCTATATAGGTTTAGCTTTTAGAAACTTTTCCTTCTAAGGGAGAATACCACATACTGAACTGTTGAATTTAGTCTCAAGAAGGGGATTCTTTTCCCCTTAGGGAATAAAAAACAACTTGGCTACAGGAAAGGCTAGACAGACCTGCAAAGCAAAAAAAATCAGGCACTCTCAATGCCTCCAGTGAAGAAAGATAGAAAAAGATCTCTTAAGGATTAATTTTTTTACCTTCCTGATCAGGAGAGGAAATCACATAACTGAAAACAAAACAAAACCAACCAGCTTTTATTCTGCTACTAAGCAGTGATTGTATTCCTATATTAAAAAAAAAAAAAAGAGAAGAAATAAAAAGATAGACTTTTATAGATTGAATAAAAAATTATGAGTTTTAAGAACTGACTCCGTTTTTGAAAAAAAGTAAAGTAAGCTAATGGAAGAATAATAAGGGTATTTTTAGGGTTTTGGTAATGCAAAAAATACAGTGCAATTTATCAATGCTTTTTAAAGGATGACTCTGTAACACTGCACTTTCAGGATCTACTATTGACTCCTCAAGCTTTTCCTAGGGGTCTCAAGTAGGTTATGTTATTGCATGAAATCTGGATTTGGTAAAGCACTTACATGCTTAATTGCATGTGATCTAGATTTCCCCATGTATGCAAACACTAGGCTGATCAAAGACAACTCATCCTTTTCACTGTTTAGACTGAAAAGCTAAAACCAGTTTGCTTTAAGACAGGAACATCATCCAGGATAATTAGGTCACTCTTTACCCAGGCACCTGATTAATGTTCATGTTTCACTCATCCAGCTAAATCTCGAGAGTCAATTTAACTTCAGCAGATTAGTATTGTGGAATGGTCACAACATTTTCCTAGGACTAGAATACCAATAAAATACAACTTGGTTAGTTACACAGTCTGTTAAAAGGATGAATAATTTTTTCTAGGCCCATTTTTACAGGCTGGAATACACTGTAGATCTCAGATGGATTTTCTGTGTGTATAATTTTCAAACAGATTCCTTAAAATGTTCCCATACAGTAGCACACAGATATACTTGAAAAGTGCTATTCTTTTATAGTTTTCAGATCCTTAAACAAAATTCAGCCTATTTAAAAGAATCTTTAACTTGAAAAGGAAAAAAGTAAAAAAAAACTCTTTTAGAGATTATTTTTGTAACAGTTTAAAGATGAATCAATCAAAAAATGAGAAACATTTTACTCTTGAAGGGAGAGAAGGAATGGGAAACAAAACACTGTACTCACAATTCACAGGAGCAACCTCTCTCAGCTAGGAAAAAACTGACTAGGCAAATTTAAAATTAAATAATCCGTAGTTCAGATAGGCAACTCTTTAAAATTCTCATCTAATTTTATTATCAAAAACTACTTAATCCTAATCCAAAACACAGGAAAGGAGACCTATTGGCCAGCCTTTTCCTACTGTCACTAGAAACTGCACGTCTGAACTGAAAGAGTTAAAGGACTAGCACAAGATCTCACCACAAGCACAGAAATCATGTCTAGTTCTGCATCCGTCTCTTTTGGTGTTCCACTAAATGAACTGAGGTGTTGTAAATTGTCCTTTCTCCAGATAAAATAATTCCTCTCTTACATCTAGAGGAAGAATATCTTATTTTTGATCAATAACGCTGTGCTGCTGTCTATTAAACAAGTTAGGCTGTATGCACTGGAAGAATAACAGTCAGGAACTTGATGCCCATTTTCCAGTCTTTTTCAATCCCAGTTAGCAGTGTGAGTTTTTAGGGTATGGAGGAGAAGGTCACAAGATTCAGATCACTTGACAATATGACCAACATGGGAAAGACATTCCCATTTCATGCATCCTGAACAGCAAAATACCATCTGCAGAAGGTTTTCACATGGAACTTATGACAGAAATACTACAAACATTCAGATAAAAAGAGCTATATTGTGATGCTCTGCATCACATCTTCAGCAGCCTATTGATACCCGCAGTGTTTTTCTTTACCACAGCTTTTCTGCAGAATGCAACCTTTATCTCATCCCTCTGGGAAACACTGCCAGCCCTAGGAAATCAGCCCCTGGGGCTGCCCAGGTACACCCTCATAAGATAGACAACTTCGGGAGGCTGACAGCTCCTTGTTAGTCAAAAGCAGAGGCTGGCTTTTATTCATCTTTTACTCATCTTTTCTTCTACTTCAGCAGCAGTTAATGGGGGCAGAAAAAGTTTTTGACACCTATTGTTTAGTGTACATCAGGGCTTTTCAGAGCCTTCAGAAAAATCAACAATATTGGGGCCTTCCAGCAATAAGCCTTCCAGCTCATGGTTTTGATTCTCAAGCAGGTGCAACTCTTCTGTTTCCCAGCTCACAAGAATGATCCCTTTGGATAGCTGAAAAATATATTAAAAAATGCCAATACCCAAGGAAACAAGAAAACTTGCTCTACAGGAAAATTGCTTCTTAAAGTATCCAGTGTCTGACAGTATGAATACCTACATTACTTTACACACAAAGATGGAAGATAGCATTCTTTTTCAGTGGCTAGACTAGGAAACTCAATATGTGTTGCAGCTTGGTTCTGCAGGCAAGTGAAGTGATACAGATCTAGACTGTCAGAGAACTTTGGTGGGTGAGCAGTACTGTCAACTAAGGAACACAGAGCTCCCTGTACTTTCTGATGTGTAGACTTTTAAGTCTCTAAGTGAGGTTTCTTCTGCTACAGACATTTATTTCTTACTGGTTTTATTTGCTTCCACTGCAGGGAAGTAATGCTGAAGTAATACAGAGATACTTTTTTCTCCAGGGAGCTGTTCACAATATGAACACCTTGCCATCTTTTAGTCAGTATTTTTTACAATATTTAGAGAAAATTTGGTTCCAATAAACAAAATTTAATCTAGAAAAGAGTGTCAGGTTAGAGATTTATTAACTTAATGAGATGAATGTGGGTTTGGTCCCAAAACAGTGAATGTTGTTTTGAAATAAGTTTTCAAGTCCTTTTAAGAAAGTATTTGTTTTCCTTAGGCAAGTGCCCTGACAACACAGGGATGTGTTGTCAATGTGAATGTCTTAGTGCAGTTTGTCATTAATGCAGCACGTCTTGCCAACTTAAAAATAAAAGCCATATAGTCTCCATAGATAGTAATAAAGTCCAAGGAGGGGATTCGCTTAAGTATCTCAATTGAAAATATCATTTGCTTATTCATATTTAAAACACAGTTTTGTCTAATGTTTACACTTAGCAGCAAGTTTCGGGAATAAAATATTAAGCACTTATGTTAATAACTTTGGTGCTGCTACAGAACCATTGAGGTTAAGATGACTTTCACATTAATTCAAGCTGAGAAATGTGAAAAACAACACGGAAGGCTGGAGGAACTGAGGAGGTTATATCAGAGTATCTAAATTCTGAACTGAAATATCAACTAAGCTATTAGCAAATGTTAATGTATTAATTGTTCATGGCAAAGGGCACTGGGTTTGGAAAAGGGCACTTTTCTTCAAAAGTAAAATATGTAGCTGGACTACAAAGTGCTTTAAGAGAAGCTTTGGCTGTGACCATAAATACCACACATTTCAAGTCTACAACTCATATTTAGTCAAACCAAACCCAAACCAAGTAATAGGCAAGCAAAACACAACAAAGAAACATTTTTTCTTTTTCCTTGGGTATTGCATTTGGCAGGTGTCCTGGCTATACTGAGATTAGTCTTCCTTGGCATAAGGCAAAATGTGATGAACTTTTAAAATATTATCTTTTGCTGTTCCAGCAAACTACAATCCAGATTAATATGTAAATGTCTATTTACTTAGGATCAGTTTTTATAGACAGAATAGATAACATGGCAAAACATATGCCAGTATGGATAAAGTGAGCTTTTTTGGGTTTCTTTGGGCATATGGATCAGGTTAATCTTGCTGCTATTTGCATAACATGCTGTTTCCTCCAAAGGTAAGCTTAGATTTAGAACTTGATCTTTAATTTAAAGTTTGTTCATTACTTTTCATTCTGCAACAGTGCCTCAGACACCAGGTTTCAGTAGTGTCTCACAAATAAGTTTGTTTAAAATCAGGGTTTCTACTCTAACTCACAAAGAATATGGAAACTTTATTTCTTTAGCATGATATGAGAATGTTCTGTAGCTTTGAGGAGCAATTGGTTGGCTTAGAGTAAGCCCTGGCAGCCTTGTTGGTTATATGGGACCAAAGATGACAAAAATAAAAAGTACATTTTCAGTTTGAAAATCCAAGGGAAGTTACAACTTGCACTTCCTTTGTGTTCGGCCCTCTTTTCAAAACTGTCTGATTAGGTGAGAGCACAGATTATAGAGTTGATACGATCTCTCTACTATCATCCTTAAACACAAAGGGAACCAAAAGGATGTTTTCCCTCAGTTCCTGCAAAAAATATTTGCCTCTGTCCAGCTTTTGAGGAAAGGATACACAATTGTCAGAAACTGAAAGGCAGTAACCACATAAGGCAAAACACAGAAATAATCACACAGAACCAAAACATGTTTCTACCTTTTTTACATGACAGAAAAATGAGCTATTTCTGTGCAGGCTTCAGGTATAAAGTTCCACGCTAGTGGTACCTGCAACACAATAATTGGCAGGGACCATACCAGGGACAGCAAAAAAAACCTTTTAAATATAGACAGTAAAAAGCTCATTTCAACTCTTAATAGGTGGTAAGGATAGCTTATAACCCATGTATTTTATTAATGTATTCATTTATTGTCTTCTCTTATCCTCCCAGACTGCTATACTAGAGCAGACATATAGGCTAGTTATTTTATGCAAGATCAGTAGTTAAAATAAATTAAAGATAAATAGGTCATCAGAGTATTAGCTCAGCCGTATGATGATTATTATTATTATGGAGCAAGGGAGTTAATTCTGTATGAATCCAAGGTCCCTTAAAAAATCCATCAAATTTCAGCTTAGGAAAGTAGTGATGTTAACTTATAGTAAGTTATTATAGTGATGTTATACTTACAGCACAAAAAATTGTGTGAATAGCAGAATCTCTATCCTCTAGCAGAATAGCAGAGTTTACATATCCTCTACTGCCTAACTTTATGCTTGCTGCCATAGAGGAATACGTTTTATATGTGTTCACAATCATAGCTGAAATGTGAAAGCCCTGAGCTTCCTTCAAACAAAACAGTAATTCCTAAGTGCAAGAAACCTTGCTTGTGTGTCACAATGCATTAGTCTTGTCAACAGAAAGCAAGCTCAGCTGGATGAGATTTTTCAAGTAGATGTAAGAGCTTCACAGAAATAACAGGAGAGACCAAAAATAATTCAATCAAAACACAGCCTCCGTCATTCACCTTTGAGGGCATTCCTTGTATTTGGTTTCCTTAGCACCTTTTTTCTCTTACTAGCTTTTCCTTGTTAATGACTGAATCAATAAAATAATGTTTACCTATGGCAGATAATATTAAACTAAACACTAAGTAACTTGTCATTTTCATGACTGAAAAATAAGAAAAAACCTCAAAGGAACAACTAGACAAAATCACCTCACACCAGAAGGAAAGAGATCTCAAATGTGACTGGCACTGTGCAACAAGCAATCAAGTGAATGAGACTTTATAACATCAGAGTCAGATATCAAAGTTCAGAGCTTTTTGTAGTTGCTACATGTTGCTGTCCCTTTCATAGGATAGCAGATCTGCAGTACAGGCTCCTTTACTGAGACATCTCTCTTTTCTCCTGTGTGTAACGAGACATATGAAATCTGCTATTTTGTTTCAAGTTATGGTCCCAAGCAAGGTCTTTTTTTGGTAGAGTCTAACGGAAAGTAATTAATCCCTAGCAATATAAACCTTTAATTATATGAAAAAATGCCTAACCATTGTGTTTATAATCTCTTGGATGAGAATCTAATGCTGAAACTCAGTGCTCAAGTCCTAACTTTCTTTTTTAATGAATGTCAAATGCTGGCTCCCTTCAAAGTTTAAGGCTCACGTTAATTTTAACATGCATGCTTCAGTGAAATGCCTGAGACAAGCACTGTAGAGGCAATGGGATTATACTTTTCATTACAGGTTGTTGACTAGGGCAGTGAACTGCCATGCTGCAAGTCTTGCAAGGATTTGTGTATTGTCCCTACTGAGATATTCAGCGTTATAAATTCAGGGAAAGCCTCAGTATTTCCCCCCCCCCCCCCCCCCCACCCCCCGCCCCTTTTCTGATTTATCAGTTATTTGAAATAGTAGCAAGATTTTTAGTAACAATAATGTTCTAAAACCCACTAGAGTTATACGCACAAGAGGGAATTTGTACAGTACTTATAGTTCGAAAGTTTGCTTTTGAGTGTAACCATGAATTTCTGTGAACTTCAAATAAGATCTGGACTCCCATGCTCACCAGCTGAAGTTTTATTTCTTCACAGAAGCAGTTTCCCTTCTGAAGTGACAAAAGAATATTCTGATACCATCTCAGCATTTCCCTTCTGAAGTGACAAAAGAATATTCCCTGATACCATCTCAGCTGGTCCTCTATTTCCTCACC
The DNA here is from genome assembly GCF_036417665.1 of Passer domesticus. Taxonomy (NCBI): domain Eukaryota; kingdom Metazoa; phylum Chordata; class Aves; order Passeriformes; family Passeridae; genus Passer; species Passer domesticus. Next base: position 108,644,706 of record NC_087475.1, on the reverse strand, counting down.
ATTCTAAACAGCAAGAACAGCCACACACAGGAGATCATACAATTCTGGTTACATCTAAGATTGCATACAACACCCCTAAACATCAGGGGTTTTTTTCATCATTCAGGCAACTGTTCATCAGCAACCGGACTGAAATAACCAGTCTTGGTTTCGTGTGCCACACATTGCACAACTGAACAGACAACGGCTGAACAGTTTTCAACTCCTGTTTGAGGAATCTATTTTAAAAAGATGGTTCATTAAATAATGAATTTTTCATCTATGCTCTTTTAGTTTTCCATCACGAAGGAATCAGCTTCAGCATTTACTTGACAATTGCAACTCTTGATCATCAGTTTTGTCCAGTCATATTGAGGAAGTTCATGTTCATTTGCATGACTGCATTCACTTTCACCAATTGTATTATATTTGTGTAGCAAGGTTTTGGAGTTGGGAAGACTTCTCTTTTGTGAGAAGAGGACAGAAACTTTGCCTGTGTCTGATAAAACCAGTGCCAGCTGGCTGCAGGACAGAACCACTGCTCGGCAAGGCTGAGCCCTCAGCACAGAGGTATCGACTCTGGGGTAACATATTTAAGATGGATAAAATAATCCCCATATAAAAACAAACACAAAGATGAGAGAGAATATGTGAGAATAACAGCTCTGTAGGCAAAAACATCAGTGAAGGAGGTGAGGAGGTGCTCCAAGAGCCAGAGCTGAGGTTGCGCTGCAGCCCATGGTGAAGACCATGGTGAGGCAGGAGATGCCTCTGCAGTGAATGAAGGACCTCACACAGAGCAGGTGGATGCCTAAAGGAAGCTGTGACCCTGTGGCACTGGAGCAGGCTTCTGGCAGGACCTGTGAAGCCATGGAAGGTGGAGGAGCAGACTTGCTGGCAGGACTTGTGACCCTGTGCAGGATCCACACTGGAATGGCCCTTTCCTGAAGACCTGCAGCCTGTGGAAAAATATTCACACTGGAGCAGTTCATGAAGAGCTACAGCCTTTGAGAAGGACTGCTGGTGGAGAAGTTTGCGGGGGACTGTCTCCCTCAAGAAGGACCACACAGTAGAGCAGGCAAAGAATGTGAGGAGGAAGCAACAGCAGAGATGTTTGATGAACTGGCCATGGCCTCTACTCCCCATTTCCCTGTGCCATGTGGAGAGAAGAGGTAGGGAAGAATTGTGAGTTAAGATGATTCCAGAAAGAAAGAAGAAGTGGGCAGGAGGTGTTTTAGGTTTGTGTTTATTTCTCATTATCCTAGTCTTATTTGATTGGAAATAAATGTAATTAATTTTCTTAAGGTGAGTCTGTTTGCCTGTGATGGTACTCAGTGAGTGACCTCCCTGTTCTTATCTCAAACACAATGTCTTCTTTTATCTCCCCATTCCAGCTGGGAAGAGGAGTGATAGGATGGCTTTGGAAGGTAGCCAGAGACAAAACATCACATCAATGCAGTCCATTCACTAACATTCACTACCTTTTTTTGATATTCTGTAAGTCTTAAATATCTCCAGGTTCAGTTGAAATAATGAGATAAAGACTGGTTGCAAAGAAAATATTATCTTATAAATTTCTGCTCTTCTAACAAGAGTAACTGGGAGATCTCTCTATAAAGAGGCCTTCGAAATGGTCAGCAATGCAGACTTGGAGGAATGATTCTGTACTAGTCAGGAATTTTAACATGGCAGCCCCGAACAACCCAATCGCAGATACCAAATCTAGTTGTGTTAAATATAACACAACTCCACTAGTGTTTTCATGGATCGTGGGTAATATTTAGTCTGATGGCTCTTAAGCAGCAACAACTGAAAAGGAAGGCAGTAACCAATTCTTTTTCTTCTTACAGTTGACAGTTTTATGTGCTCTCCAGTTTTTGATGAACAGCAGAATATCCTTTTTTCCTCCTTTCATCTCTATTCATATGTCAACTTCTTGAGCGCAATGCTGAAAAATGTCACTTGTCATATCCAGACTCTAGTAATACTTTCATATTGTCTTCAGGCAGTTATAGCAATGCTGTTTAAATGTATAATGACTTACCTGTAACACAGACATGGCTTTCAGTTTCTCCACAGTTTTGCACTCTCTGATGACACTATTCATTGTTTACAGTCTTATGTCATCTCTCAAAGGCTACATTACACATACATGACAGAGCTGAAGATGGATGTTTACTACAAAAATCCCTTTGTCTGAATAATGTTTTCAATTTTAAAATCTCAAGGTGCTGTATTATAGATTGATTAGGCAATAAGAAAAAATATCTCCCTATGTTTTACTATTTCATAAATTGTCAACATGTATTCTGATACTGAAACAAACTCTGTTACTCATTCTCTCAGGGTAACTACTCATCATACTCCTCCTCATATTGTTCTACCCTTTTTTCTGACACCAGGCTATACATAGGATGGACACTCCATTAAACTACCATTGCCTCTGAGATTCCCGAAGGAAATCTCTCTTGCTGAAATACCTGTGGTAGTTTCTTTCAGCAGCATTCATGCTTACCCTTTTAGAATGGGTTTTTGTTGTTGGTTGTTTTAGGGGCTTTTTTGCCTCCAATAAGTAAGTTGCTTTGGGAAAACTGGTTCTGACACTATCATTCAGGTTTTCTATTCTAAAAAACTCATAATTTCATTTTGTTTGCTTTGGTAAAAAGCACTCAGCTAGTGAGGTTCACAGTTGAGCTGACAACTGTATTATTCTTCCTCACCACATATTTTGGTCTTCACAATGGTCTCTAAAGGTAAGATGGTGCTGTCAAGTGTCAGTTAAGTAAATTTCATCTTTGGAGACGAGGAATTTCAGGACCAGTAGCCAATAGCAAAGACAACTTCCTCAGATGTCTGCAGACTAAGCACACACTGTGTCTTTGTACAGAAGCACTTGAACATCAGGAGGAACTACACTGCTTGCCAATTTTTCCTTCCACTCTACTCTTCTGCACCAATTAATACCATCATGTGATCTACAGCAATAATTATTTAAAATTAATATTATAATTAAGATTCCTGAAAATATTTGTGACAACAGTCTGTAAAAAACCATTTGTGCCATATTTTGTTTGCTCACATTCATATAGCTCCATTCTTTTTATAGATAAAAAAGTGTCACCATCTATCTATCTAAAGTGTACAAATCAAGAAATCAAATATTTTCACATAGCAACATCATCAAACTATATCAAGTTTGTCAATCACAAGGATCTTTGTTTAGTCTAACAGTCGCAAATAATAAGTCTTTTTGTAATGCCATTTCAAGATCATGGGTGACTTTTTTTTTGCTGAGCATTTATACTGTCTGAAAGTAGTAAATATGACAACCCACACTCACAACTTACTTTCTAAACTGGAACAGCATCTGCACCAAAGACGTTTTATTATTCCACATTTCATAAGTAAATTGTGCTGTTCAACTATGCTCTTACATCATCAGAACATGGATTTTAGAAGTATCATGTAGATTACTCTTTTTTTTAATTAAATTAAATTAATTTAATTTAAATTAAAGCTGAATAAAGTTTACTTTGCAAAAATGCCTCTTGCTTGATTGAGAATGAAATTGCTGTCCTCAGGGGATGGCTCTTGACCTTAGGTCACTGGGACTACATACAGACCAAATGGCATTGGATATATATTAAATCTCTTCCCTGATTAGTCTTTAATTTTATAATTAAATAAAATTCTTTGCCATACACATTTGTTTCTGAAATAATCTCCTCACAAATTTATTTCTGCACTTTTATAATGTAGCAGCCAATTTTGATTATAAAGACAACCTTTGCAAAACTACAAGGTCGTCTGTGTAGTCAGGTTGAAACCATAAATTGCTCCTGAGTTAAATCCTTCAGGTCTTACTGCTATAAGATCCTTTGATTAAATTCAAAGGCAATTTTTCACAGTTTGAGATTTTGTTACAACAATTCCTTATGCTAAGAAAAATATAAAAAGTCTGTATGCCTTTCCAGCTAATTCAGCAGTGTTCCTGGCACAAGAAAAATATGCTGGAAGGGCTGCCTGTGCTGCCATTACATCTTCAAATGCTCCAGGGTTTTTCAGGCAGTAACAGTTCCCATACTGATAATTACTAATGACATCTTGAAGAATTCTACAACTATTCCATTAGGGAAAATCAAGTATCATCAAAGTATTGCCAATTATTCCTCGTCTTCTACTATACAAAGATGCCTGAGTGTGGGTGTCAAGGGGGATACATTTAGGTCTTTTACAGTCAGATTATAGGACTTAATATAGGGACATCTTTATAATGAGGGTAGAAAGGGAATCAGAAAGAGGTTGGGCAGATTTTTCTTTCTATTCTCTGTTAACCACTACAAAAAGGACACTTTTTTTTCATTTTTTCTTTTTACTAAAGGGGCAAAAAACACATAAACTCCATAAATCTCATAAAGGTAGTCATACTTTCTCTGTCAACCTGAAGATTATATTTTTCTAAAATTTCCTCATGAAATGCTGAAGGTACAAAGTGGAAGGAAAAAAGAGCAAATAGAATATCAGGACAAGGTGATTATGACCAGGGAGATGTCAGAAGGAGATTTCTTATCTTCCTTTTCCCATTACTTACTTACTCATACTCCTATAACCATTTCCCTATTGATGAGCTTTTCTCCTTCATACCCAAGTTAAAACACCATACAGAATACTGTAACTCACAGAATACAGATTATGGAAACATGGCTTTGATATGGAAGAATCCCATACTGAAATGCTATAACTTGAGACATTACTTCCTTAAATATAAGCAGTTAAATCTTGAGGACAGATATGCAGTATTTTTGAGCATAAATATCAAGTTCTTACACAGTATTATAATGTAATTATTCTTGGTTCAAGTTACCGGAACATATGAGATTAATAATAAAATTAACAGAAAAAATTGCTGAGAATGATTTTTTAATTAAAAATATTTACACTTTTCAGAAATAATTTTAGAGTCGGTTTATTCTCTTCTTTACAGTTACCACCTTTTTCTAAAATGAAGAAAAAATATTCTTCATCTTTAGCAATACCAAATGTAAATGATCCCTTTGTTCCTCAAATCCAGGCTATCAAAACCACTGTGAAAGCAAAGGACATTATTTGGCTTTTCCATTAGTAGAATTCATTTTTCATGCCAGCATCACCTGTTCTCTAACTCAGCTGAATTTTTTCAGGGGTGTGGAAGAACAAAATTGGTCTACAGAAAGGAGAAATACCAGTGTGCAACTTTTTCATCCTTTCATTTAGAAAACAAAGTGGAAAAATATGAACTCTTATAAAGCCTGGTTTTTTCCATGGAATTTTCAGGGACAGAGGAAATAAAGAGGTTGCAGAGTAAAGAGTTCTGCCCAGAAACCCTAGTGCATCAGCAGCCTTCCAATTGTCGGCATACCAAAAGGAGTCAAGATTAGATCTTCTGTGATGATTTTCAAGATCATCGATTTTTTCTAGGAGGGAATGTTTTTATTGTGTTGCTGTCAGCACTGTCTGCTGAAAAGCAGTTTAGATTAACCTTGGCTCTTTTAATTCTTCCTTCTTTTGCAGTTATTCTTGCCACTATATCAGCCAAGATCACATAAACTGTTTATACATCTGCTTTAATTGAAGGCACAAGACACATGAAATGGGAGAGATGACTTTCTTTTGATACAGCTAAGATCACTGGAATGGCAGTGTTTTCATTTGGTCTTTTCTTACGTTCATTTCTGACTAAGCTGCTGAGTGTATTAAGATCAGTGCTGATGCAGACACTCCATCCATGCCTGAAAGAAAATATCCAAATCACAACATCTGAGGTCTGCAATTGATTCTCAGGATGAGAACCTCAATGCTGAGTATAAGGCAAAGGGTGGATTGCTAGATTCCCTGTAGAAATAGTACATGCAGCACTTTCCTCCCCATCTACACACGTGAATGGTACCTAAGAGCACATCAATACAGACACAGTGTGATAAACACTGACTACACCAAGAATTTTGACAGCCATGGACAGGTGATGGCAGCATGTGATAACACCATCTCTTCCTGGCATAGTATGCTCTAGTTTTTCCATTATGTTATCCCATGTGAGAAAGAAACTACATGCACATTTTATTATTTCAACAAGTGACTCAACAGGTTGAGTTAAATAAAGAATTTAAAGTAGTTAAGAACTAAAGATACAATTAGAGACCTTTGATTTTTCAAAATAAGTTGGTTAAAATTTCACATTACTCTTTGCAAGAGACTTCATTTCTGAAATAGGAAAATGGTAAAAAATTCTTTCAGTAGAAAGAACAAGCTTAAAAAATGTGCTACATTCTGCTTTTAAACAGACTGAAAATAAACATTCTCTCCACTCCACTCTAGCTTTGGCATTATAATAGCACAGGGTAGCACTCAGTGATATTCTCCCAGCTGCTACCAACTTGGATGTTTGACATGCAAGCAGGCCAGTGTTCATTGAAGACGCATGCCTAAATTTTACAGAATATAAGATTCAGCTACTTAAGGAAGAATGGAAAAGCAATGAAAAATGAAGGCACTAGCAGCCCCAACCCTGTCAAAACAACAATAAAATACATACATATATTTTAAAGAAATAGTTGTTATGCACAAACACTTCTCACAAAGGTTTGATTTATCTACAAAATTATCCTGGAATTTACCATGTGTTATCCTAAACTGAGATGCCTGTGTTTTCTAAGTGGTGAATATTTCAAAGTTTAAAGGATATATTATATCAGGGAAAAAAAAGGTGAGAGAGTAAAGCTGTGACCGCCATGGAACAAGATATACCTGAGCCATGGAAATAGTGTCCTACTGCAGGGACATGCTGTACCAAGATTTCCCCACAGCCAGATATACTCCATACAGCTTTGCATTTGCCTTCCAGAGAATCTTTAGGTTCCAAGAAAGTCTACCTGTGTACACTGGTATCACCTGTTTGCTGAGTGTGTGCCTATGAGTAGTGAACTGTATCCTCAGATCAGCTCTGGACTGAATATTCCAAACAGTGGCAGCTGCCCTGTGCTTGTCTGTGTGGAGCTCAGCAGGCACTGAGAAACCCTCCTGAGAATCAAGGTGACACTGGCACATCTCACCTCTGCCAAGGTCCTGATAACAGATCCATGCTGCTGCTGCTTCACAACCTACTGCAGCCTCTGCTCTGTGTCATCCTCTGCTCCGAGATGTGGGTGAGTTTTCTCAACATCTTTAACCAGAAAACAAATCAGTGTAAAGTTTCACAGGAGGGTATATATCATGCCCACATGTACATGTACTGACCACTTTTTTCTCGAAATTCATTGTGAATCAACTTCTGAACATCACAAAACTGTTTGGGTTGGGAGGGACTTTTAAAGGCTGTCTAGTCTAATTCTCCTGTGATGGCCAAAGACATCTTCAGCTAGATCAAGTTGCTCCAACCTGATAATGAATATTTCTGCAGATGGAGCCTCTACCACCTCTCTGATCAACCAGCTCCATCATAAAACTTTAATGTTTATATCTAATCTGAATTGAACATCTTCCATTTTAAAACCAATACCTGTTCTAGTGCCACAGGACCTGTTAAAAGATCTGGTCCCATCTTTTTTATAAGCCTCCTTTAAGTACTTTCTCTGCCTGTCCTTACTGGAAAGCTATAACTTATGTAGCTCTCCTCTGCATCCACCACAACAGGTCCATTTCTTTCTTGCACTGAGGCGACCAGAACTGGGCACAGGACTTCAGGTGGGGTCTCACCAGAGTGAAGGAGGTGTCCTGCTGCTTTTGATGCTGCCCAGGAGACTTTTGGCTTTCTGGGCAGTGAGCACACATTGCTGAGCCATGGACAGATTTTCATCCATTAGCATCCTCAAGTTCTTCTCAGCAGGGTTACTGTCGATCTCTTTGTTCTCCAGCCTTGAGGGGTAGCAAGCTAGAGTTTGAAGGCTTTTATGGTGAATATCAATAGTTAGCAGAAATTAGTGTATCTGGTCATTTCAACTATTTTTTTCCTGGTTCATTTTTCCTAGTCTGAACACAGAGAAGCATCAAGAAAAGTAGAAATATGGTTAAGAATATTAAGATAGAAATATGAAGTTCAAAGCTTAAGTACAGGAAACAAGTACTTTGTCTCCTAAGCTCTCCTTATCTTTAATATAGCATAGGGGCACAAGTGATGTTCCAGATCAGGCTTCAGCAATTTCTCCATCCTAGAGCAAGCTATGAAGGAGATGGAGCAAAGTGTGGATCTTGCTCTAACACTTTTATTCTGGATGCCACTCTAAACTGCTACATAGATCCACTGCTTTACTGTAGATTTGCTAATGCATAAATGGTAATGCATCAGTTGCTCCAAGGGTTAACCGATTTCTCATTCTCAGTAGGTGTTACAAAGTTTTGTCAGCACAAACAAAGCTAAAGTCTCATAAGATCTAAATTTGTCTTGGCTTTATTCAAGCTGGCAAACTTAATCAGCATCACCTCAAGGTATTCAGGAACTAGAACTGGCTGTGCAGGAAAACTTTGGCACAGTGTTTCCTGTGTGGGAAGAGTTATGCCTGCAGACAAATCTGGCTGGAAGAAACTCAGGTCATTGACAAAGAAGGATGGTGTGACACAACATGAAGAACAGTTCACAACCTCGACAGAAAGATGCTGAGGGTTGTTGAGGGTGTCTTTGACTGGAGAAGAGAACAGTTTGGGGAAAGAAAAGTCATCCTGTATGTGAAAAACTACACCTCTACTATCTTTTCAGAAGCAATGGCAACTGTGGTCTGATGGAGTAGGGAAGAAAAGCACCCATTCAGATAACCCTGTGTATTGGGTTTGAGTGACAAGATTTAGGAGTGTTAGGAAGGGCACAGGATTGTCTTGTGTAAGAATATGCCAGAATTTTCCTCCACAAGTTTGATAGAGTCAACATCAGGTGACTCCAAAGGGACCTGCTGCTGGCCAGAGCTGAGCCCATCAGCAACTGTGGCAGCATCTCTGGGATAATGTATGCAAGAAGAGGGGAAAACAGTTATTGCACAAGAGAAATTGCAGTCAGAGAAGAGAAAAATAAGCATATGTGAGAAAAACAGCTCTGCAGTTACCCCGGTCAGGGGAGAAGGAGGGGCAGGGGGTACTCCAGCTGCTGGAGCAGTGATTCCCCTACAGCCCAGGGTGCAGCTCATGGTGAGGCAGATGTGCCCCCACAGCTCATGGAGGTCCATGATGGAACAAATGTCCACCTGCAGCCCATGGAACAGGCCATGTTGGAGTAGGTGGGTACCAAAGGAAGCTGTGACCCCATGGGAAGCACATGCAGCAGCTGGCTTCTCTCAGGACCTGTGGACCTGCAGGGATCCCATGCTGGAACAATCTATTGCTGAAGAACTGCACTCCATGGCAGGGACCTTTAGTGGAGAGGTGACTGCAGTATGTGGGAAGGACCCATGTAGAAGAAGTGAGGAGTAGGAGGAGTGTGCTAGAGTAGGTGAAGAGTGTGAGGTGTCATCCTCTGAGGAGGAGGGAGCAGCAGGGGCAATGTGTGATTCTGTGAGTGCAGCTCCCATCTATCATGAACCTGTGTCAATAAGAGGGTAAGGCAGAAAAAAAGGGAGGGGTGGAGAAAGTGTTTCAAGAATCTGTTTTATTTCTCGTTATCCTAGTCTGATTAGTAACAAATTCAATTAACTTCCCCAGGTTGAGTCTGTTTTGCTTAAGATGGTAACTGGTATGTAACTCTCCCTGCCCTTATATTGACCCAAAACCTTTCATTTTATCTTCCCTCCCCGTCCAGCTGAGGAGGGAAGTGATAGAGCATCTTAGTAGGCACCTGGTATCCAGCCAGGGTCAACTCACCACACCATGCAAGGGCAAAAGCTACATAGTAGTTCACATTCCTGGTGTCAGGACTCATCACCAATTCCCATACATTTTTCTCCACTTTGTGTAGAAAAAGCAGAGAGAAATGTTTTGTAACCATCCTCATAAACATGCATAAGATCATTTTACCTGAGGGAAAGCCTCTTTCCAGTCCCAAACTCTAAAGTCAAATTGAATCCAGAGTGCAGAGCTCTGAGTATCTCTTTTTCTTGGGTTTTCTAAAAAACCTTAATAACTCAAGCGTAGGTATGTTTTTAAGACTATACCATTCACTGAATGCAATAAACATTTCTATTAGCAACAGGATACACAAGTACATTATAGAATGAATATATGAAGTTCTTCTTTAGTTATTAATTCATTTCACTTTGACACAGATGACCCATCTTTTATGTTTATGTGTAAGAAAAAACATGAAGACTTGGCTGGCCTTGCTGCTGTTGTAAAAATTTTCTGAGGTGAAATTCACAAAGCCCTTTGCAAAACATACATTCTACTGGTATTCATTTAGTGAGACCTCTGGCCTCCAGCAGGTCTTTTAGCAGCTCAACATCTGTTGTATTATCTGTTTATCATGAAAACAAAAAAAATTGTAACTCTCAATGGTAACTTAGAAGGTTTCTTTTAGACTTTTCATAAACCAAGCAAAGCAAGCAATCGCTGTTGAAATAATTTGGCTTTCTTAATTTTAGATACTGGCACTTGCCAGATACCAAATCCCAGCATGTTGCTTGAGCTATTTGCCAAAAGTAACTTCTGGAAAGATCCTTCACTGTGCCAGTTCAGTTGTCTCTTTCCTTTTACTCTTTACCAGTACTGGAACTCTAGTTTGGAATTACAGCAAAGCCTGGTGAGGTCTGCTCTGTGGACATGTGTTCAGCAATTAAATATTAGTTGTGGCTTACAAACTGCTTCCTCATCTGCCACAGCAGTATTTCAGCTGATGCTTTTCAAGCGTGCCAGGATGTTCCTGTACTGAGCTGCCACAGATGTCTCTGCCAAACCTTCTGTGTTATTGTCTCTGCTAAGATGGTATCTCTCAATAACAACTCATACTGGAGCCAAACATTTCCACAAATTCTGTCTTCCCTAGACTTTCTCCCTGCTATTTGATCTTAATTGGGGTGATGAGTATCTTTTACAGGAGGGAAAAAGGATTGTTACTCTAGTAATTTCCATATATTTTATCAGCTGTGGGATTTTCCAAAAATTCCCTATAGTTCCAGTGTTTCAGAAACACAACATCATGTACCAAATTTCCTCATCGTTCCTAGCTTTCTGAAACTTCCAAAGCTGGAAACAGGTTTTTCTCAGTTTGGTTTTTGCTTAAAATTAGTTCCATCCACCAACATTGAATAAAAATATACATCAGTTTTAAGGAAGTGCTGTCATATTAAAACTCATATTTCTGCTTATATTAAAGGAATAGTAATTTAATATGGAAGCATCTAACTGTCCCCTTATACTATGTGTTATCCAAGCAAACTGGAATACAACATGTTAAACAACTGTATTGGACATTTAGATGGACTGTTGGATAGAGGATAAGACAAGGAAAGGCAGAATAGATGTAGAAAGACAAAGTGGATTTAAACCATATTCGTTTAGCTGATCTGTGGCAAGTTCAGGAGCAGGCACAACTCAGATTCCTTGCTCAGTGTGCAGTGCCCTCTGCAACAAACCCCAAAACTCTGTGCATGCACTGAAGAATCCCCCTAAACATTTTCTCCTAAATTTTCACATTTTTCTGTATTAAAAATGTCAGCAGATGGTATTTAGTTCTCATTCCTCTGTGACAAACCTTTCTCTCATTCTCATCATTGTTCTTACTATCTACACTACTGTCATTAGTCCCAAAAATGGTTCCACTTTACAAAGGAAGGGGCAAATATCAAAAGCAATCAGGTATAACATTCTCCAGGTAAATCACTACATGACAATTCAATCTTTTCCCAAATTTGGCTCATTGTCTTTAAATTAATCCATTTTCTACTATATATAAACTTTTTAAATCCCAGTTCTTCAGCATTGATAATAATATTTAATGTGGTGCTGTATTTTAAGTGCCTTATTCCACAGTTCCTACTAGTGTAAAACATCTTTCTAACATTGGTGTAGCTGAGGGCAACCCAGCATAAGTTTTTCTGATACACAGAATTTACTGTTTGCACTGGATCTCAGATTCATCATAATACCAATCTGGAATTCACAGTTCAATTAATTTTTCATTTTATTTTAATGACCTTTCTGGAAAGCAACTCACTAGCATTTGTTTTATTGTTATTATAATCTTCTACTGCTTGGCTTCCCCAATCAAAACACATTACAAGACAATTTATTCTCTCTTCATGATTTAGTTATGGTTTAATGGCAACAAATGAAACAGTATATTATGAGAACAATCCTCCTCAATAAACAGATTAAATTCTTAGAGATCCACATCCAGAAAGCATTTTCAGCTCTGTCTCTTACTTTAACACCTCCACATTCATAGAAGGTTCCACTTACAGTAAAATCTGTCATACATGAAAACAGTCAAATATGGTTGCATAAATCAGCAGGTGAGAATTCTTGTGAGCAAGGAATTGAAAGAGAAGAATTTTACCATACTTTACTTTCTTTAGCATGCCAGGGTTATTTAGGAATGAAACTTTCCCTCCCCAAAAGAAAGTGTCTACATACCAATCTGGAATTTTAGGAGATAAACTCCTGACTTTCTAGGAGATTATTCTGTCTCAACAAACTTCCACCCACAAAATCTCTTTCTGCATACTTGAAAGGGGTGCTCTCTATTTAGAATGGATGACTGAAATGCAAAGATGAGGCTTAAGTAAATATCCTGCTATTTAAAAATCCACAGCACAAGGACATCCTGAATCTGCTCTAGCTCAGTGTAGCTTAAGTCCCTCTTGAATCTCAAGGCAACAAGTATTTGTGCATTTATCTAGGGAATGGAACCCCCCCACTTTACAGCATCTGAGGTTGCCTGTCATCAATGACTATTAATCACCCTGGTTGGGCTGATGGAGTCAGAAAGATTTGGCTTGCACAGCAACGTGGTATCCAGCAGACCAAGACAACAGATCAAGTAGCTCTCAGACAACACGTGAGAAGAACGTAGTCTGATTCCTCTTGGCAAGATTGCTTGCTAATTGCAAAGTACTTTGTATGCTTAATGCCTTCTAAAAGACATTGAGAACACTTACTAAATAATACATGCAAAAGTACAACAGAAGTCTGGCCCTTTCCAAACAGCATTCTCCTTTCTGAGGCTGTGATAAAAGATGAAAATGTTTAAATCAGAAAAGATTGAATGAAAGAGCTCCTATGGAATAAAATATACAGATACATAAACACAAATGTCTAGGTTTTATGGTGGCTTGTGGTCAATTAACTAGAAAGGTAGTGCAATAAAACTGTCCCTAAAATGGTTTATAGAATTGGCAAAGATTGATGAACCTTGGAGTAAGAGACACTGCCAAGCCACTTTAGCACACCTGAACACAAATCTGTGTAATAGCTGTAATAAAGGGCACCATTTCCCCACCTATAATTCACTTTAGAGAATACTAAGGCATTTTCCAGACACACTTAAAACTCAAGAAAGCTTAATGTTTATAACTAGTTGTATTTGGCCCCAGAATTGCCAGAATCTTAACAGAAAAGCCAGGAGAACCTAACCCAGGGAATGCTCCTCTGTGTCTGTGAGCCTGCACAGCACATGACTGACTCTTCACCTTTGTCCTGCTTTGCCTTTCTCAAACACCACCTCTTCTGCTTATTTTCTCCAGGTGAAACCAAGAAGATGTGAGTGTTAGCTAGGAGTGCTGAATAAAGCCTCTTACACAGGCAGGTGTAAATTTGTTCAAATTAAGGAATATCAAGTCATCAGAATATCCTGGCTTTTTCACTATAGTTCAGAAAAGCTGAGTCTAAATTCTCTAATTCTTCTCTTAAGCTCCTGCTATATAGCTTTTCAACTACATATTTTCCCTCATATTTGAGATGCTATTGGAGCAAACGACCAGAAAACAAATCTGAGAGGATTTACTTCCAGCTACGGGGTTAACAAAACTTTTTACACACCTGACATTTCAATTCCCAGTTAAACATGAACCTGATCAGAAAACATATGTAATTGTCCAAACTAACTTCCATCCACAGACATCAGAGAAGAAATTCTAAGCAGATCAAACTTACAGTTGTGCACCACATGTTTATCTCTAGATTTCTTTTTATCTGCAAGATCAAACATGAAAGTTACTCTTTAGTATCAGTCCTCAGGCCTCAAAAGTTCATAAAGTAGCCCTTAGTCTCCTAACTGAAGAAAACATCTCTCTCAAAAATAGCTATTTTTAAGGTACTTTACACAGAATTTCATGTGTAGTGATGTGAGGCGACCCTACCTCCTCCCTGCTCAAGTGGCATCTGCTCTAGGTTTGGTGGTTTTGTTGAAAGACTAGGAATTGTACATGAAGGGTTAATTGTACATAAGCAGGTTAGGAGAGACTGCTTTGACCAATTTAGTAGAGAATTGTAGGTTGAGGGTATTTCCAAGTTTTATCAGAGTTAACACACAGATCAATATATTTTTTTTACCTCAGTATTTTTACACCTGTCACATTGAACAATTATCTAAAGTAACAGATTTTAAAGACAGAGTTCTGATCCTCTTGAACTTCCCAAGTTTGATTTTTCAAGGAAGCTGTAAAGAATGGTTCCGTTTATACAGCAGCATATGCTGAGGTTAAAACACAGTTTTGCAAACTCATTATACTCTTAAAGTGTAAATGAAAGAATGTACATTGAAGGAATGAAGTCATCAGAAATTTACTTTGAATGTTAGAAATGAATATAGCTAAATAGAAAAGTACAGTATATTGCTCTGTGTATATTTTCACCCTGAAAGTCATGACCTAATAGGCTTTTTATGAGGTAGAAAGTCAACAAAAATTAATAAAAAGCAATGCTGTAAATTAATATTGGTGTAGGGGAACTAGAAAATACTTTGGTACTGCTGGTATTGGAGAAACTCCAAAGTGATAGATTTTGTGATGGTCAATGAAAACTATTCTTTCATTAACAGTTGCACATTTCCTGACATTTGAGAGGGGCTGAGTGTCTCCACTAAGGGTACCCTGATATAATATCAATATATGGATTAGAAAGAGATACTAAAAGACAATATAGGACATAAAAGACACTAGTATCTAGTATAGCTGCTAAATCTTCAATTCTCAGTTTGGACTGAGAGCAGGGATCCCCTTCATTTTGAGCAAAGAACACCATCAGTATTGCCTCAAGGACCTTCTTCCATAGAACTTGAAATAGAACTGCTCCTTCTTGTCCAGACCTATTTTTATTGTTGTTTGCTTGTTTGTTTTAAATAAATCCATTTAATCTTACCCTATTAATAAAGTAGAAGAAAAGTCCAAAAGTAAAACCTGAATGTAAATCAAAAGTTATTAATTCAGAAAAAATCCTACAGGGGTATTTAGATAAAAGAACAACACCTTGTGACAGGGATTCTAAAGCTTGCTTTGAAAACATTTTTTCACACCTATGATACTTTCATGTTATTTGCTAGGTAAGTGTTATAAAGAACAATTATTTACTCATACAATAAAAATGATTTATTCATACAAGCTCAAGAATATGTCACTGAATATAGCTTGGTATTAACATTTAGCTCACTGACTTCTGTGTTTATGTACTATTCCAAGCAGAAATACAAATGTGACTAGGGTAGTACTTACCTATATAGTAGTTAGTGTCATCCTTTTTGGGAAAAGATCACCATGATTTTCACAAAATTTCTGAGGTTTTTTGGCAAGGCTTATTAAAACTCCAGTTTTACCCAGAGCAGTGGGTGCTCTTTCTTCATATGTTGACAAATGAAAAGCAAAATCATGGTACTATTAAGCAATTTGCTGAGATGAAAATCAGTTTTATTTCCACCTATAGAAAGCTATATTGTTTGTTCATAAAGAATAGCACAAAGAAAAATAAATACAAAAACCACTTTAGCAGAGAGACACATGCCTTTACAAATATACAGTTGTATCTAATCTTATTAGGCTCACATACACTATGGTAGTAGTGGCATTAACAGATGTACAAAATACAGTCTGCTGGAACATCATTCATTTTGCCTGCTAATGGTAAGCAGATACATTGACTTATTCACCTTCAAAAAGGATTTTAATTTTTATTTCTGGAAATAATATTTTCCTTAAATAAATGAATAATAATAGAAGGAATAATTTTTTTTTTTCCTTAAATAAACCCCTCCTTCTTGCTACACTGTCTGATGAGGGACTTAAAGCCCTCATCAGACATTGCTTCTATCGCCAGAGCTTGCTTTCCAAAGGAAGGTGTTCATCATGTCAAATGTTCAGTATATTTTAAAAATGTTATGCATTTAATAGAATATTTAAGTGTATATAAAAGAGAGCCTGAAGCAAAGACACAGCACATAAAGCACATACAGATTTTCCATTTTCACATATATCCAATTTCAGAACCTGTCTCAAAAACATGGACAATAGCTTATTTTATTCTTCCTTGTCCCCAGAACTTTGATAATGAGCCCATGAAATCACTACATGCAAGGAACATGAAAAAAAAAAAAGCCCTAAAACCAAGACCAAACAATTAATCACTAATGCTCTTAGAGAAATGTGTTAGAAATATCTACCATGAGAGTTTTTAGCAGATGTCACAATGATGACCAGTAAAATCACAGGATGAAACCAATCTACAAATTTCATAATATCAAGTACTGAATTTCAATAGGGAGCTGTTCAAGTGGTCACATTTTTTTACTCTCTGCATAATTTCTGTGGCTCAGAACCAGAAAGCATATACAAATAGAAATTGCCAGTCACATTTATACCAGCTGATGTGCTACTACTATTAATTTTCCTTATCTCATATTATTTCTCAGTACACAATGTTAAAGCTGTCAAGATATATTTTCCTGGCTCTTGTCCTGTTAACATCTTAATTCATATATGTGACAGACCAGCTTTCATGACTGTGGCAGAGATACTGAAGCTGTACATGTAAAAAAATGTATTTCTGGCAAAAAAGTGGGAAGCCTAGAAGCTGCTGTATAAAACTCAGAGATAAAACACTTCTAGGAAAGAAAAAAAAATGAACGTAAAGAAGGAAAAAATGGCACATCATTCTCTCTCTAGGTTCTGAGACATCCTTAAAGTCACATTCAAATCCCACCCTACTTATGGCCACTTTTGAGCAAGTGCTTGAGGTGATTTATGTATAGAGTTTACTGGCTTACGTTTTATCCCAGTTCTCAAACCCCCAGAGCATTACTACTATAGAAGAAAATCAAGGCTTTGAAACAGAAAAAAAAGCATGTTTTGTGGTGTATTTAAATTTTGATGGCTCTGCTAAAATTCCTTCCTTCAACTTCCTAAGAAAATCTCTACTCTTAATAGATGCAACGTTCAGATTCAAGAGGCCCTTTGTGTAGATCTGTAAATTCAAGCTCTATATCAATCCCCTTTAGTGTTTATTAAAATGATCCTTCAGTAATGTTAGCAATACTCTGCTTTACTGTAGTACAGCTCTAGGAGGAGCAGAAGTCTCCTTGTAGGCATACACTTTTGTGTCTCTTAAAACAATGTCAAGAGAAATGAAGGCAGAGCTAGGAGGAGACAAAATCCTCCAGCAAAGCCTGTTCAATTGCTAGATTCCTCCTCGTCAGCATCCACCAGAGTGAATGACTTTTCCACCCAATGACATTCATTACATTGTGCTATTCCTCTGGTTGTGTTTAAACCATCCCATCACTGTTTGTGGCAATTCCCTCCATTAGCTTCCTCCAGCCATCTGAAAACTAGGACAACTCTACTCATTTCCAGTTTTTATCAGCTCCAGAGGACTGTTCAGACAGCCCAAATGGAAGATACCACTTTATTATATTCAAGTGCACTTTGAGGAGAAAAACCTCCAAGAACATCCTTCAATACCTAATACTGCTTTTAGGATGTTTTTCAGACAACAGGTAATGTTTTTATTTCTTACTGTTAGGTCAGAAATGTTCCATTATCCATTGGAAAATCACTTTAGCTTAAGCTTAAACTATTACCAAATAAAATGCCTCTGAAGAGGACTTCAAGCAGTAATCACATTTACTTGATTTGCTCCAGCTTTCCACATATAATTTTATTTGCTTTAAAAGAAGCATCACAGTTATCATTCAAAATCAATTACTTACAAAGTAGCATATTTAAAAAGTCAAATGCATGTAAGCTTTACCACTTATCACTGCTTTTCTTATTCACAACTTTAAACAGCATTAATGTCACCTAAAGACCTTTCCAACTGTCAGTGTCATGTTTCTCTTAACCATGCCATTTTAAAATCACTTTTATACCTCAATACTCTTCAGAGCTACAAGCTGTCATTGCATTCTGGGACTGACAGAAAGCACTGTCATTGAACCCCAGAATTTCAGTATCCCACTGCAATTTTGTAAGGAGCCTGCAACCCCAGCGTCCCGCAGGTTCTTATGCTACTGCAACAATCCCATGAATGTTTTCACGTGCTTTCAGAGGAGAATCAGAGAAAACAACATAGTGATAAACTGCTTATTTATCACATTAATGATATTTTAGAGGCTGGCTAATTTATTCTACCTTTCTTGCATGCCATCTGCCTGAGAACGTGGCTTTTCCAGATACAAGAGAAAGGAAACACTGGAGCTGTTGGGCACCTGCCAGGGTGGTGCTCAAACACCAAGGGGCCCCATACTGCCAGGCCAGAGCTGAAACTGGTCTGACTGGTGGCTCCTGCACTCCCAGCTGCTGGGAAGTCACAATGAATACAGCTAAATTCTCAGCTCCTTTTGACTGGCTTTTGTTGGTGAATTGGGGGATCTGGTTCTGCAGGGACCTCTATACACTAGGTCGTCTCCAGGCCTGCCAAAACACAAAGCATTTCTGGGAGCTTGTGTTCTTGCAAAATAATGTGATATTTCCCTGTCCACTCTGCTTTCTGATGTGAAGATACATTACAAAAGCATTTAAAAGCAAAAATCACATATGAAAACAAGTTGACATTCCAAAGTCTAGTTTACTTAATTTTTCTCACTGTTGTGCACTCCTTCTCTGCTTATCTCACTGCACCATAAACCCTTTCTAGTGAAAGAGTTTAGTTAAAAACCAAGTAGATTTCAGTCTTTTCTAGAAGCAGCAGAAATTGATGGTCCACTTGATGGAAGAGAAAGTAGATGGTGAAAAGAAATGGGTTGTGCTTAGTTCTTACCATGTTTTCTGATGTACTTGTTAAATTGTATTTAATTGGTTTATTTATTATTATATTCTGAAGGTAAATATTCTGCTTTCTTTACACAGCCTATGAGGAGGCTGTGAAGAGACTAAGGTAATAATTAATATAAAAATATCTTTTTGTGGAAACAAAGATGCATTGAACACAACCAGGAAGAAGTATTTTTGTGGGGAAAAAAGTGCTGACAACACTCTGCTGACATTATTGTTGTTCACATGGGCAAAATCACAGTCAGCGACTGCATCCTCTTGGACCTACCTTCAGCATATAAGCTTGAAATCAAGCATCAAAAATTTAATTTTATCCCAAATATTTGTTCAATAAATAAACTGGGACATATTGTAAATTCTTTTCTAATACTGAAAATCTACCTTTCTTCTCCATCTCCAGAGGAAATTACTGACCATTCTTCTCAACTGCCTTCTGGAAACAGAGGGAATCATACTAACCATATTAAAACAGCAAGTCCTCTGGAAAATATTAGCATCTCTTACACTGATGCAGAACACAACGTCAGTTTACTGTGAAATTGTGCTGCTTGTAAGCTATTTTCACTGACTGGCTGTACCAGTCCCTGGATAAGGGAGAGGCAACAGAGAACTGTTCAAAAGCACTTTAGGTAAAAGGGGGAACATGAAAGCCCCAGCACCCAGCCCAACTTACTTGAACAGGAAACAAATAGGAGATGCCCCTTTTTGGATCTTGCTCCCGGCTGGTCTATCTGCTTGAAAGGTGCTCTGAGGGGCACTGGGGCTCTGCACATTACATGCTCAATGTGCCACAGCTCAAACACCAGCCTCCAGCTCTGAGGCTTGACATGCAGAGGTGACACAGCCTAAAAGCTCTTAGAAAAATTCAGTTGTAGAAATACTGCCACAGTACAGCATATTTACATTTAAAACCAAACAGAATATAATGAATTACAGATATCACAGTGGTCCTACTAATTTAACTCACCTCAATTTAAATTACTTTGTTAAGTATGTGTTTAAAAAATGTGTAAAAGAAAATCAAGCCCTACTAAAATAATTTCTCAAGAGCTTGGAATAAGTGTTTCCATGATAAGCTTGTGCCTTGAGTTTGCTCCAGGCTTGACACTCCTTGAAATTCACTGCAGTTCAGATGTTCCCATCTCCTCCTCCAAATGCCTACTTATTGCACAACTTTACCTCTGAAGAGCAATTTCTCTGGATGACATGGTTACATCTCCACAACATCATCATTTTGTTGCAAGGACAGATGGATTTAATCTTGCCTTGTTCACCACTTTTAACACAGATTTGTACAGTTAAATCATGCTGATGGACCAAGAACTTAGCATGTGCATGTGTGGACTGAAATGCAGTTTAGGAGAACTGGGGGATGGAAAGGAAACTGCATCAGTCTTACACTCCTAGTATTTATCTTCCCTGGTTATATCTCAGGCTTACAGTCTTTTTCATAGGCTAGCATATCCTCCTAATACTGTAGTATCCCAGAAGTTATTTTATTAACAGAATAAGGATCAGTATCATATGAATGAATAAAGATTAGTAACGTTAATAAAAGTGGTGGAAGGATGGCATTTTACTCTTTCATTAGACTAGAAATTTATTCAATTATCCTGCTAACTGAATTTAATATGTTTTATAATCCTTCCTTAATTCTCATTGCATATTCATTTTTTTCCAATACATTTGTAAGTTTCCTGGAAGAAATCCAACTATTTCATTCAGTTCTGATTTATTGTACCTTTGGGGCTCAGTCATATGAACAACAAATTTGTTTGGGGCAAGTATTTTCAGCTAAATGAGAGGAACATTATTTCTGTAGATGTGGCTTCCAAATGGAAACAGCCCCTGTTTATTAAATATATATGCAATTAACTCTGATATCAGTTTTATTTTAATGAGGTATATTCTAAACTTGTTGGTACCTAAATATGAAAGCTGAGCTTTAACTCATTTCACATTCATATTTTTGAAGCCAGAAATCTAAATTCTAGCACCAAAATGACCAAAGTCTTGACAACTCCAGGCCAAAGGCAGAGCAGAGAGAGACTCGGCAGGTTAAAGAAAAAAACCCCAAAACCCAACAACAAACACAAACCAAAAAAAATCAAACAAAAAAACCCCCACAGTGTGAGGAAACTATTGTCTCTCATCTACCAGTTATTAGCTGCCTCAGCTTAGTGGTATCTGTTAATCTTTTGATGCTTCTAGAGAGGTTATTTTCAAAATGCATGAAAAAACACAATGTGATGCAAGAAACAATAAGAAAAAAATAAGTAAAAATGTCAACTTCTGCCAGCACCTGGGTTAGTTTAAATAAGTAGTAATGCAATTACATTTTATTTGTAATATTACCTCAAAACCTTTCTTAGTAATTGCACCAGAAGCCTGTATTCATAACACTGGTTTAATGGGAACTCTTGAGCCCAACCAGGTTTATAGAAAAAAACAAACAAACCAGCTTCATGAACTCTCTGGGAGTTTTTCAAAATAAAATGCATTTATAGTAGTGATGTAGGTAAGCATCATTCCCAAAAGCCAGTTCTTTTTACAGCCAATGAATCTTTTGTTTTCTGCAGCTGAATTCAAATGTTTTATGTTTCCAAGTGAAATTTGGATTCATCTTTCTGCTTTGGTATGTTGGCATCCTAGGACTATGTTTTAATTAAATAATTGCACAAAATAATATGCAGTGCACAAAGTGTTATATGAGTAATTATGAGTGAATTATTGCCTGACAATATCTAAAGCAATATTTTAATGGCCTGAGGGAAAGAGAAAAATCAGAAGCTAGTATCAAAAACAGACCAAACAAAAAATCAGAAAGTCCAAAATAAAATTATGAACTAAATCTTAAGAGATTTACTGACAGTCCTATTAGTAAAATCTTTCAGTATTTGTCACAAAGGAATATACAGCAAAACAAGAGGGGTACAGATGAAATCTTGCATGTTTTCTGCTTGTGGTGAAATGTTGTGTACAATGTTTTGTGCTGGTGTTCAAACTGATATGGGCATTCTCAATTGTGCAGTAGAAAGGAGTCAAGTATTTTAAGTATTTTTAAATTATTTTTTACATGGTGAGCTCTTTAGCATTTCAAACAGACAAAAAAAAAAAAAAAACCACACAAAAAAAACCCCAAAAAACCCCACAAAACAATCACAAAAACCCCAAATCCACAAAACCAATCACCGACAGATAACAACCCAAAACATATGCTTCTACTCAAAGCATATGAGACATGAAGATCCTATTATAAGCACAGAGTTAAATTTTGTTCTGCTCGGGTGATTGCCTCACTGCTCCAGCTAAGAGCTCATCTGTTTGCAGAGATGCATCACCAACAGAGAGCTAATATAATAGCAAAAATAACAACATGAATAATGGCATAAAGAATGTGTGTTTCTTTTCTTAAAACCCTTAGCACACCTGGATAATGTGTTCACTCTGATGATTTACGTTCTTAATGGCACCAGACTACTTATCACCACATCCAAATATGAGAATTAGATTCTTAGATGCTTGATATCAATATATATGAAACAAAAATTAGGCAACAACATCCTAAATTAGGTGCATGGAGACAGCCAAAAAATTATGTCCTGCTGACTTTAGTCACTAACCACCAGCTCAGACACCATGCCAGCTCACAATTAGACCTTCATATATAAATTACATGTATTTACTAAAAGTTTTAAAAGGTAAGAAATAATAGCACAGGAGGTTTTTCGTTGAATGGATTTGTTGCTGTTAACTGAGGCTGAAAATGCATTTAGGTTTACAACCATGCTGAGCTGTGGGAATGCACACAGTTACTTAAGGTGTCACCTGGCAGATGGTAGCTTGGGAAACTCTTTAAGAGTCACGTTCTAAGTGAGACAAAGTCCAAACACCCTAACTCCCAAACAGTAAAGACAACACATAATGGAAAAAAAAAATAAAGCCTTCACACAGTTTACATCTCTGTAATTATCGGAAAAATCATCAATATGTTTATATATCTTGTACTTAGGCATCTGCAGCTCTCTAGTGAAGATATGGTTGAAGGCAGATATTTAGCATGTGACGTCAGGAGCTGCCATCCATTCTGACATACTGGTTCTTGCACTCATATCTGAAATCATCTGTTAGTTCAGCATGCTGCAAAAGAATCTCAAATCTCTCCTTTTAATGGTCAGATAGGGGATAAAACTACAAGAACTTAATAAATGTGGGTTACATCTATAACAGAGATGTAGAAGCAGCAGAAATAAAAGAAGCAGCAGAAATACACATTTCTCTGCCTTGTAAAAATCACAGGAAGTGCAGCTGAGAAGTTGATTTGACATCACTAAGCACATCTGATCCTTTTGTAAATTAGCTGTAAGCTTTATAGCTCCTGGAAACCTACTGTAATTATCCAAAGAAACACCTCACCAGCTTTCTGAATTTCTCCAATGTCTGTAAGAAGTTTCCACCCCCATCTTCTCTATTTCCTTATGTCCATTCAGCCTAGCCCCTTCATGTAGGGAAGGGGATAGGCTGAATGACATAAGGAAATAAGCTGCTAGAGAATTTCTCTCCTTGGCTTCTTGACCTTTTCTCTCACTCAGAGAGTGCAGTTGGCTCAATGTGGGCAGGACAGCTTCCACAGTCGTACTTACATTTTCTGCCTTTTTTTTTTTTTTTTTTTTTTTTTTTTTTGGTGTTTTTTTTTTTTCCCTGGGACTAATCTATAAACTTATATTTAGTCTTTTCTTTTCACTGTGAAACCTTGGAAAGTGACAATATTCATCAGAGAACACTTCACTGATTTATAACTAGTGCATCCTGAGGTATCTGAATAGTTTACTTCAAAATATGGAATGCACCAAAGTGCAAGAAATGAACCTATTATCTGAAAAAGTAACACCCTCAAGTAGAAATAACTGAGTTGGTATCTGAAAAATACCACTTCCTAGTAAAAGTGTTATTTTAGAAAAATCAAACAGCTTTTGTCATCTAGGGAAGACACCAAGTTATAAGAGGACCTACTCTATCTCTCAAAGGTTTTTATGAGACTTGGCAAAATCAAGGCCAGAAGTTCTGCCTGCATTATTCAAAGTTCAACAAAGAATAGCATACATGTCTTATTATAAGCAGTGGCCATGAAGTTTCAGTTAAAGATAAACTAAAATCAAAAATCAACCACTTCAATTGCTTGTCAATGGAAACAATTTGCCCGAACGTGGACCTTCAGGTATACAGAGATGATGATACTGAGGTTTGTTCACTCCTCCTAAATCTTCAGAAGCAGCTTTGCTCTGCAGACAAAGAAAACTAACACCTGATATCTACTGAGCAGGTCCTACCTTTTCTCCCAGGATCTCAGAGCCATTAAATGGAAATATTAACATGAACAGAGGCCTTCACCCAATGCAGTTAATAACTCATGCTTTGAATAAATCCCTTTCCCAAGCACCAGAGACAGCTAAACAGAATGGTGATGGTTTTACTTCTCTACCTCTTCTTATAGACTCCAAAACACTTTTTTTGAGGATATGAGACATCACTGTAATTCCATCAAAAATTTAGAAATTTAGTTCTCCTCTTTTCCCCTGTTTACTTGGTGACTATACTTTGGGATAACAAATATCTAAAATATTGCTGGGTTTGATTCCAATTGAATTCCACACATTTATAATGATCTTCATTTGTCATGCACAAGCAGCTCCCCTTACTTAAAGACTCAAGTTCAGGGAAAAAACAGAGATACAAATAAATGCAACAGTGGCCCAAATCCAGATCACCCATAGACTCTTCAGTTTCAGAGTATAATTGAGGTCTCATCTAATCTATTAACATACTGAAAACCTAAATTCAAATGTCGCTGCACAGAAGCTTAGAAATATTTTTGGGACCTGAAAGAATTGTTCCAAGAGCAGAAACTCTTGAAGTTTATTGAAGTTTATCTTCCAGGTTTATTGATCTGACATGTAGATTTTCAGCATATATTACACTAGGAAACAACAAAATCATGAGATTTAACATCTGGCTTCTTTATCTCTAGGATAGTACTTGAGTTTTAAAGGGACCTCCAAGTAATTTACCCTTCCCCTGAGTCTTATACAGTGGGTTTGGCAGTTTCATAGGGCATGTACAACACGTGCCCTATGAACACAGTTCCAAATTTATGAACACAGTTCCAAATTTAAGATTTTAGTCATGAAATCTGAAATTAGGATCCCATTCCCCACCAGACACATCTTACAAAGATTCACGGGTCATGTATAAGTCCTTTCTCTTTTTTGGTTGCTGTAATAAGTTACTGACCGTCCCCACTGCAATGGTTTAAATGCAGAAAGGAGACATTATTATAAGCTGTATTTTCTGACTATTTCTTACTAAATTTTTTATACTTTTCCTTTAAAAAAAAAAAAAAGCAGAAATGCGCACTAGTTCAATAGCTCACACAATGGAATATGACCAGTCATTTCAATGTGCTGTTTTACATAACATAGAGTGAAGCAGGTGATTTGGGGTTTGAAATATTAAAATTTGGAGGTATATTTTTAAGCATAAAATTTAGTTGTAAAGTTACAGTGTAAAAACCTGTCCCTGGGAGATCAGAGGGAAATTTGACTAGATACATAAAGTTTGGAGCCATTTTGAATATAGCATGCAGCAGATCATATTGAATGGGATTTTTTTCTGCAGTGTATTGTGGCAGACATTTTTCTCTCAGTTTGTTTTTAACATAGTCCACAAGGACTTAGTGTTGTATTTTTCCTTTTCTAACTCTACTTATCCTTCACTATCTTTGCAATCACAACTTTACCCTGATTAAGCTCTAAGACTAGAAGAATGGAGTACTATGAAGAAGGATCAAAATGGACAAAGAGCAAAGGCCACTGGGGAATACACAAGCACACTGATGTATAAACAAACACACAAAAATATACTGATGACATATACCTGAGCAGACATTCCAATAAATCTGTTTTGCTATAAATGATCTAAATTATCAAGATCATTTATTCTCAGTCATTATCACTTTCCTGCCCAGTCTTCAATTCATACAGAAAGCACTACATACCGGTTAAAAAGACAAAGAATGTAACAGGAGAAACTGAGTGACAAATTTTTATTCACCTCCTACTTGTGTTACTCTCTTTGTTCCTTCCACTCATAGAAGGAGATTGTGAAGCCATCAATTTATGGCAAAAAGCAGGTGTGCCAGGTGAACAGAGCACTTCCAGTACTTGACCTGGCTAAACAGTGACATCTCTAGTCAAAGCAAAAGACTTGAGATGATAGGTCAATCACTGAATTTTAAAAGGAAGATTTTATAGAAATGATTAACAGAAAAATATTGACTACTTCGAGCCATTTTAATTTCTTGCTTGAATCTATTATTGGTTCATTTAAACTGAAAAGGAAAATGGACTAACTGGTCAAACAACTAAATTTGGTAAAGAGAAATATTGTGGCACCTTGCACACTGAAAAAGCAGCAGAGAACCAGGTTTTCTTTTTCTTTCAATTGCTCACTTCCCATAAGTGTCCATTCCTACATCCCTTTCATGAAGGGAAAATTCCAATCTCAAAACCCTGCAACGCCACCTTCATTCTGTTTGTGTCCCCTGAGACCAGTAAAACTTGGATCTGAAGTCAAGCTCAAGGAACAACTGCTTCCATGGCAGAAACTGAGGTACCCCCCTACAGCTTTAATATAATATTCCCAAATTCTTGCCCACAGATTTCACTAGAAGCCCACAGACTTCACTAGGAAAAAACCCGTATATGTGGTTCCTGGCAGCCCCACCACACAGTATGGTTTGCTGCCTGATTCTGCACTGAGCAAAAAGCCTGAGCCTGAGGCACTAGAATGAATAATGCCCCAAGACTACAGAAAAAAAAAAATAAGTCAAAGTCTTAGGTAAATCTGGAACTTCAATTTCAAGAGCTGTGGTGATGCATTCAATACATGAACAAACAGATCAGATTCTGTTAGCAGCTGAGGGCACAATGTAATGATGGGTAAATTGAGGTAAAATCCATTAGGAATAACAAAAAACACAGCTTAATTTCACGTTAAAAAAACCTGCCAGAGTTACTCTATCTGTAGGTAGAAGATAAGTCATTGATTACAACAAAGCAATCTCTGGGCCTCGTACCATCCCAAGTTCCCAACACTTCTAAAACTCGGCTGATAGCTTAGCTCATGAGTACACAGACCTAGCACAAGGGAAAGGTTTCACACATGCCATGAGACTTGAGATGGGCTCTGTAGTTCTGATGGAGGACCAAGGTCCTAGGACACTCTGCTGACTTAATACATAAAATACCACACCAGCACTGTGAGAACATACTGTTAACGTACAGAGGAGAGTGGGTCAGCTATGGATTGTGTTTGGTTAAGTCAGTCATTCACAGCACACTGTGCAAAGCTGCACTTTGATATTTACAGGTTACTGGGTCACCTGTAACTTGTGCCTATGAAAGCAAATCATCCATAGCATGTTGTATGCCAAGGCATGTTGAAATCTGTCATTTCAGTAGTCCTAGCAAACTACATCCACACACTGAGAGGACCTATTGCTGGCTGCTACTTCCATCTGTCAATTATATCACCTTCAAAAATATTAAACTGCAGAGTGTTTCAGAGATTATGTAAACCAGTGTTAAGATAACACATTTCCTATTAGTCATATATCATCAAAATATAAAAACAAACCTCAAATAACCACATTTGAGAGAAGATAAATTAGTATTCTCCTTAATGAAAAGTAAATTTTTTTGCCCTTTTCTACCTGTTTTCAGAATAGTCCAAAGTCTTCTTCATCTACATCAAAACCAACATTTTATAGATATCTTAGGAGTGTTATAGACTTTCTTGCTTATTTTATTAAGTGGTTTCTCAATAATCTACTAGCAGTAATTTACTTTCAATCAGGTCATCAAATCAAGTTCTCTTTCACAAGACTTGGAAAAAAAAAAATTGTACCTATCAGAATGTATCAGTCCAGCTTCATCCAGATTTGTTTCTAAATTAAAAGATTGAAAATTTAAAAGAAGATATATAAAGAAGTCCCAAGCTCCCATGAAAACAGGCCTTGTTTAATTTCATCCCTTCTCTGGCATCTTCCAGTCTCTCTACCCAAAGAGACTTTGGTTAAGAAACTAATGCTGGTAACAAACAAATAGTGCCTCACAACCAGCAGTAAGGCAAAGAAAAGCAGCAAAATATTGAGAAATCATTAGACAATAATGAACTTCAGAAGCAATAGTAACTATTTGGAGATATTAACTTGAGAATTTAGAGCATAATATCCTGCACCATAAACCTGACAGTGTCTTAAATTAATGAGAAACTATATCTGTAAAATAATGTATTGCAATTTATTCTTCATAAAAGAGTTAATATTTTACAGGAAAACATTAGCAGACTTGACCAGAATTATTGTATCTACCCCCACAAAGATTAGACCATCTCTATTGTAATCACAGGGCAAGCAAAACTTCTTTTTTGCCTTAAAAAATACCTTTAAGTGCCCTTGCATGGTATTACAAAACATAGCTTCCCATACATAGCCAAACCCTTCAGTACAAAGTGTTAATTTGGTGGGTGGTCCATAAACACATCACTAATCATTATGCTGTAGAAAAA
This sequence comes from Passer domesticus, assembly GCF_036417665.1. Lineage (NCBI taxonomy): Eukaryota > Metazoa > Chordata > Aves > Passeriformes > Passeridae > Passer > Passer domesticus. The sequence continues at coordinate 108,615,952 of NC_087475.1, read as the reverse complement.
AAAATCACCAAAGCAATTTCAGTCATATAAAATTAGCTTAAGTATAAAAAAAACCCCTAACTGTATTTTCTCTCAGTACCTTCTCTGATACTTGATCAATGAAATCTTTGAGAGAGGATAGGTTTGTTTTTATGTAAAAAATACTGTGTATGGCACCAGGCAGAACTGCATTCAGATTTATTAAGGAAATTTCCAACTATAAAGCCAGTTTTGTTTACCATTTATTCACTACATTACAATCAATTGCAATCACCTTAAAGAACGTCTGTTTAGGCATAATGAAATTAACTTTTTGATTTTAAAGACTTAAAGGACATTTCTGTGAATAATATTTCTTTAAAAATAAATGGTTTTGCTCAAGCAAAGCACAATGTCAATTAATTTTTAGTATTTTTTACAATACTGAAAAGCTCCTAAATAACAAGTTGGCAGAAGAAGTAAACCATTTAAAAGGCAAATCTGATTTACAAGTAGGAAACTGTTTCTTGTTCACTCATCATCAGAATAACTTAAACTGCAAGTCTCTGTTTCTGTGTGAATGCTACTGAGGATGAGGAAGATCCATTCAAAACTATAATATTCAATTCCTTTTGTTTGCTTTTTATAAATGAAAAACATGTCAAGCACGCCCAGAGTATAGTTCATGAAAACAGACTCCCACTTTCTGTGTGTGAATTCCTAGGGAAGATGTTATTTTCCAAAACAAAGAGTAGTGTATGCACTACTCTTTCCTGCAGGAGACTTTTGCCAACATTTTTCATTGTATGAGGCAAGAACAGTATAGTAACTCCACTTGAGTGTCACAGGTATAGTTAAAATTTGAACATCTTATCTGTGCATTTCTACTTTTGACAATTGCCTGTTCAACAAACTCAATCAGCTGAGGACAATATGAGCTGTTTCTATGCAGATCTAGCAAGACAAGATAAAAGAAGATCTTTTGCAAGTTGTATTCTTTTCTAAAATGAAAGGGAAGAACACCCAGCAGTAATCTTAATCCATGAGAGAGATGAGTGAGATAATAGCTGAGTTTTGCAAGACACAAAAAAAAGGACAGTGACTTTTATGATTTCTAAAAATTCCACAGTAGACAGTAGGCTCAACATAAAGGAAGGTGTGATTAAAACTCCTTAATCACCTTGATTTGTTCACTTGTATTTCTTATCATTAGAAGAACCTTTGACTTTTATTGCTTTTGTTTCTCCAAGAAGAAACAGTTTTGCAAGTTGAATTGAAGCAGGAGCTGTGGCTGTGGAGCTGAGGTCCCATCAGGAAGCCCTGATGAAAGAATGGATGATGAGCATCACTGAAGGATACTGGGCTGCTTTCCTGTGCTGACAGGACTCTGCTGACTCCAGATGTGAACTGGGTCTACACAGCCCGGCTCTGCCAAGCCAAAAAGCATGACTGGACCACAGGCAGGACTCTCCAGAACCATACTGCATAATGCAACTCTGAGAAATAAAAGAAAAAAGTACCCCAGAATTGTTGTTTACCTCAAAACCCAAAGGTATTCAAAAACTAATTTTAGATTAGTTGAGAGGTAGAATGGAAAGGAAAACTGCTTGTGGTTGGAAACCAGCAAACAGAAATTCTGGAAAAGAAAGTCACTAGTCCTTTCTCTGGTTATTCCTGACCAAAGTTAGGCTTAGGCTAGGGGCAGAACAGCTTGGGAGAAATACAGCCAATTTGCCCCCCTTTTGTTCATGATTATTTGTGGATGACCAGAGCAGTTAAAGCATTCCTACAGCAGATGTCACTCGGTGCAACTCCCTCATATAAGAACCAATCCAGAGACTTTGCAGAGACCATGCTAACACACAGCTGTACATCATTATTTCTGAATCCACTATTTTTGCTTCTTCTTTGTTTTAAGACAACAGAAATGCTAATTTAGGTCAATAACCCAGATATGCTAGAACAAAGTCTTGATAGGCCAAAATCTACCAGATACATAATTTTATGCAAATAGCATGATAAAACTGTGATAACATTTATCCATTTCCTTTCAACTTCTTTAGCTTTTTAAAACATTAGCCTTTATCAGCTTCTTTGAACCAAGTGTCCACCTACCTACATTTAATTTTCAATGTTTTTCCAAGTTGCTCGCAGCCACAAACCATTTCAGTGGAAAACACCATTTAATATGTTTGAAGCCTTTACCATATGTGCTGATGAAATATACACAAGTACAAGCCCACACAGTGTGAGGTACAACAACCTGTCCTGAAGCATCCTTAGCACAGGATGTCTAATGAAGAAGAGAAGTATTCCATGGCCCAGAGATGCCTTTTCCATATTCTAGCAGTATACTGCTTGTAACTGGGAACACACAGCCCTGATTCTAGGATGGCACAGGGACTGCCTTTTCCTCCCCCAGGAGGTTTTTCACTTTACACATTCTCAGCCATCTAAATCCTGTGATTGAGAAACTGTGAACTGGAAGGTTTAATTCTACACTATGGAGTAAAGCCAAGTAAACAGATAAGGACAACCCAACCACCCACTAAATCACTAAATACCTCTGCCAGCTGCTCCTGGCATGTGCCACAGACACCATGGTAGCCCTCAGCAACAGGATAGATGCTCACAGTTTCAAGAGCAAACCTAGAAGGAACAAACCACTGCCTCAGCCACACCCCAGGCTGTTAATTTTCTGAGGATTTTTTGCACACTCTGACCACATAATACTGACATGAAACATTTTCACATGGAAGAGCAAAATTCACTTCTAAATGAGTAAGGTAAAAAAAACCCTGAAGTTTTAGGCCTGGTATTTTATCCTTTGCTTGGGCTAGGAAAAAATAAAGAAGTACACTACAGAATATTTGGAGGTAGTGTTTTGAACATCACTGAGCAAGGCTGGCCAATTCCACCTTTCCTTTCCTTCATGTTTAAGACTTGTCCACTGTAAGTGCATGAAAATATTTAGGAGGAATGCTTTTGACATCTGACAGAGGACAGATGTGCTGGACACTTTTTGCCTGGCAACATTCCCTTTCTCTTAGCAACAAAAGGAAGAGCAAAGCTGTTTCAGAGAGGAAAGAGAGCAGACATGAAAAGTGAAAACAGCACTGCCCAGTGTCAGCAGATCCTTTAGTCTAGATGATGAAAAAAATAGATTTTAAACAGCAGACACAAGTTTCACAGTACAGCTTCAAGAGCCATAACTGCTTTAGATCTCTACAGCACTGGCAATGTAGGAACTCCTAGCTGTGTTCGTTTGTGAACATCAACATAAAAAGAATGTTAAAAGTAAACTTGCATCTAACCATTTCATTAGTGCATTCTATCTGCAGTTCTAATGAGCCTTTGATTTCAGGGATGGTTGCATGTGTCATAAATACTTATCCTGGGCATTTGAAATGTCCATGGGGAAAAAAAAAGAAAGTTGTTATTTTTCCTATTTCTGTGATCCCAAACGTTCTAATACTGCATCTGTGTGACAGCTCTGAAAAAATCAGGTCCAAGCAAAACAATTCAAACATACACTCTGCTAGTTTCAGAATTACTTTTTAAACAAAACCTTAGCATAAACTCTAAAGAAAACTGGAACCATGTTTCCCTCAACTTTCCTCCCTAGTCCCAGTCATCCATCCCTTCATTCTATCTTGCTTCATCTTGTAACACCCTCTAGCCAGGACTAATCTTCCTGCACTTAGATAACACATTTTTCTGTGCTGATTCCTGGGATGTTCATGCCAGCAGAAGAGCACTACTCCTGTACCATATGCATGCTCACATGTGTGACTCAGCCACCCAAGTTTTGTGTTGAGCTTCGCTTTTTGATTTTAATTTGTGTGCTAATTAATTGTGCGCCTGGAGTGTTATGGACTAGTGCAGCTTTATTGAGTTGATTTGCAAGGGGGACCTAAGGATCTGTCAACAGGTTAATTTATTCATCTCTCCTTCAGCTCTGTCTTGGATGTCATTAGAGCAACCTGCTAAAATCCTGAAGTGCTGTGCAGCCTTTCAGAAGAACAGAAGATGATTCAAGAGCTGCCCAAGATATGCAGGTGATGGGGAGTGGGACAGAGCAAAAAATCCTTCTCCCAGGCATGCAGTGATAGGACAAGGGGGATAGGCTTTAAAGTGAAGGAGGATATGTTTAGATTAGATATTAGGAAGAAATTCTTGACTGTTGGTGAGGTTGGTGAGGCCCTGGAACAGGTCATCCAGAGAAATTGTGGATGCGCCATCCCTGGAAGTGTTCAAGGACACATTGGATAGTGATCAGAGGAACTTCATCTAGTAGGCATTCCTGCCCACGGGAAATTGGAAGGAGATGCTGTTTAACGGTCCCTTAAAACACCATTTTATGATTATAAGAGAAGTCAAACCTTTTTAAACCTAGTCCCTTTGAAACTAACCCTAGGCATAAGGCCGTCTCTGTGTTTGTCTCCCAAGACATTTCTAACTTCATTGCTAAATTTTATTCCGACTGATAAAAAACCTCTTACCAGTAGTGAACCATTATACTCCTACAGCCTTTTACAAAGTAGGTACCTAAGCAGTGAAAAGAGATTTCACAGACTAAAGCAGATCAACTTTTCCATGGTACAAGAAATATTTTTTTGAAAGTCAGAGGAAAACGCTTCAATGAGAAAACGCATTCTCAGAAAACAGAAAAATGTATCTACAAGATAAAAATACATGGGAAATCAAGATACATCACACTTGGAATGAGGTTTTGAAGATAATTTTTACTACACAGATGCATCACAAATACTTTGGAAAACCAAAATACATTAGCATTTTGGTTTAGATTTTAAATTTTTTATTAACATTTTGGTTATAATCTAGAATGTCGCAGAAGAAAATCTAGAAAAACACAGAGATACAAATACTGGTCAATATCAGAGGTAAACGATCGCTAGGAAGAGGAGAAAACAAACAAAAAAAATTAAATCTCTCTGCAACTCTTCTTTGCAACTGGGATGGAGGGACTGGCACTGCAAATGCCCTGGCACTTTTTTCTTCTGTCCAACAGCTTGCACAGATTCTGAGGGAGTAAATGGAACTACCAGCTAAAAATTACCTCTTGCTCCATTATTCATGCCTTGGAATAGACACAAAAATTTGGACTTAGAGATCAGAATTTTTAGTAAGACTGACTGTTTTTACAACTTTACTTTCTTTACATCTGTGGATGTAACCTGTACAGCTAGATCCCTTTGTCAGCCAAAATTGGCAGCAATACCTAAAAGCACATTGTACTTCATCCAACTGGAATCCTATTTTATATTTACCACAATCATTTGTATTCTACAGACTTATATTTTCCCTTATGTGTCCCAGCTGCACAACAAGTAAGGGAAACACCTGCATAGTAAACAAGAGTGAGTGAGAGGACAAGGATGAGCACCACTGCCCTCTCCAGAAAAGCCAGCAGCAGATGACAAGCCGAAAACACACTGGGGTTAGCTGTCAGAAGCAAATAAGAGAGGGAAGAGAGACTTTGTTTCTTGAACTGCAGATTTCTACAAGGGTTAACTTGATTTTTAAAGAAACTATTATTTTATTTGTAGGTGGCAGAGAATTAGAGCTGTTACACATCAAGTCAGATGAACATAGGTAACACCACCCGCAAAAACACCAGGACATTCTGACCCGAAAGTTGTCACTTCTTATATTTGGGAATCTCTTTTACTTATCTGGTATTTCATTTAGGAATGTCACTGACCCCCTTCAGTGTCTTAATATTAGCTCAGGATCTGCTTTTAAAGAGTGGTTATGGACCATTGGCACTGAGCTGCAAATCATATCAACACTTGTCTTACACATTAAAGGCTTTTCTCTTTCCTCATGTAAGGTCAAGTGAAAAGGACAGAAAAAGCAATTCAGAGGATATGCAAGTAGAAATATGAACAAATACAAATTTGCATCTTAATAACTTAGAGATACTGAGCTCAGCATAACTGTTTGCATTATTTGCTCTGTATAACTCCTTACTTTATGCACCTTACCCACTCATTTAAAACCCATTATCAGATACAGAAAGGTAAGTGGGGGAAATATTTTCTGAGGACTTAGATTTAACAATTCCTATAAGGTATTTCAGAAGTTTTTATGTATCAATTATAGGTCTGGGCCCAAAAGATAAAACAGGTAAGTATGTTCCATATGATATGAAAGCGAAAAACCCTATGCAAACAAACAAATAAAGCAATCAAAGCCCCCAGCTCCTTGTGATGAGAGAATTGGATGTATAAATAGTGACACAGTCACCTTCATAGAGAATGTATACAGCATGTATTATTTCTACAAATAGTCATGCATATGTGCTGCCCATGTCAGGGCCTCTCTAAGAAAAACAAAGGGAGAAAATGATGAAACATTTAAAAGTGCAAGAGAAATTCAAAGGCAAAAGACAACCTGCTTAAGAAGGGAGCAGAAGCAGGTTATAGAAAGACAGCTTGACTAAACTGGTTGAATTTATGTACTCTGAATATAAATGTGCAAACTGTTATTCAGAGTGGGAAGATAAATTGTGGGAAGATAAGGAACTAACTATGCCCACAATTTCCTCACTTGTTTCTTAAAAAATAAAGTTTTGAAATAAAAACTATTTCACATGCTTGTTTCCATCCACAACAAAAAAGATGCTTTTATTAAATTATGTTACACCTTTTTCACTTTAAAAGAGAATGCAGAATGCATCTCAGTACAAGAAACAGAAGTCTACTATCAAATAAATTTAAATAATTATCCCTAACCTTCAAAAATGTCAGAAATACTCTTTTTACCTTATTGCAGCACTACAAAGAGACTCAAAATGGAGATTTTATCTGTTTCTATTTTCCTGTTTTTCCTCAAATCTGTTTGCTTTATCAGATCAACAAACTGTAGGGCATTTTCTATGTTATCTCTCATGGTAAAGATTACAAACACGGCAGGAATTATTGTCAGCCTAATAACTGTCCAACTTCTACTTAAGGAATATCATAGTTCCATAAGTGAGCTTTTTTTTTTCATTTTATTAATTAATTTTTTGTTACTAAGTAGAAGAATTTCATCTTTTATTTAGAAACATGAAGTCATATATCTTCCCATATAGTAAATTTCCTAAGAGAGGTCAATAAGAAAAAAAATCTTTAGAAAATACCCTAAGTAATTATCTGCTTAATGTAGAAATCCATAATTTATTACTTCAAAGATATACTTGAAAGTTTCAATCATGAGTAGGGACTTTTACATCAATGAGTTTCCAAGAATTTTACAAGTTTATATCCCTTTTTACTAGTTTACAACTGGACAAACTCCATTCCTAATTTATTTAAACCAATCTTTACATATAAATAACTTGAAACCATGATAATTTTTTTTTAGCTTGCAGAGAAATTTCCTAGTTGTTCAGCTGTCTTAAAGGATAAAGAACAAAACTAAAACAGAATCAGGCTCTTCCTCCTTATGAAACACAGTAGGACAATTTAACCTCTCATGAAAATGGATGGTGGCTATCAAATAAAAAACCATAACCCACACTGTATTTTCATATGCAATAAAAAGCAGGATTTTTAGTGCTTGCCAAAGCAGCATCTGGTAAACTAACGACAAAACTGATAAGGGAAAAAGCCTTTTATGTTCAGCAGTGAAAAGTGTAAATCAAAACCAAGAAACAACATCCAAAAAAGCTTAAAAAAACCTGCCTTTATAATTGCAGCAGTCCTTTGAAATTTTATCAGGTGTTTTTTTAAGGACATTTTCATGTTATTTCAAATTAATTGATGAGGCATTTCATCTGTGAACAATGCTTATAAAAATGTGGAATAAAAGACAAAGGGAGGTGATTTTTATATGCAAATGACTCACTGATATGATAAATTTGCCAATTAATCAATATCTTTGCAATGCCCCCATCTGGTGGCCAGGTGAGAGAGAGATTTTCCTCACCCGGGTAGGAGATGCTGGATGGGCCAGTATGCATGTGTGTGTATACGTATATACACACATATATACATATATATATATTTACGCACATATATATATATATCTTTATCTATATATCTATCTATACCTGCACAGAAGTGCCCTTATTCCCTATTCTTCTATCTGATAGCCTTTTTAAAAGATGATTAAGCCAAGAGGTTTTTACAACTCAATCTGCCTGTGAACCACCCAGCTCCACCACTCACTCACTGCTATCCACCACAAGTTTCAAGAGGAGATGGAAAATGTCTTGTAGAATAGTTGCTCAGTATGGTCAGAGGGAGAGAGCTTTCTTAGGAAACGGGATTGACTGGGCCAGAAAGGGTTTCATCTGCCCAGTACCAGCAGAGTAAACCCACCCGAGGGGTGGCTGCCCTGTGCTTTTACAGTTTGAAGCATGACCAGGCAGAGATCGGTGTGATCTGCGCACCAGAGATCTGACAGAAAACAGCCTTCCCCATTCACTGGTAATAAAGTATAATCCAGGATGGAGATACTTGATTTTTTGAGGCTGGGCAGACTACATCTCCAGTCTCCAGTTCAGGTGAACTAAAGTTCATGATACCAAGCTAGTGAATGAAAAGTCTCAATAAAAGGATGATCACCAGTTTTATTTAATCAGCTAAATAAGCAACGTGTATGTGATCTTTCCTTGTGAATCTGAGTCATCACAGAAACAAAACCAGCACAGCAGTTTCAAATTCTTAAAAAAATAGATTTGGTTCTACTAATTTGAAGGATATTATCTTTTAAGCTCTTCTAAAAGACAGGTAATTTTGTGGCCACATGTCAGCCAGCTCTAAAAATGCTAAGGAATAGTACAACACTTATTATAATTGAAAAGACGCAATGCATCAGCATCAACATTTTCTAAATTGCCAGTATTGTATATTTAACTCAAAAGACTGTCAATTTTCCAGTTCCTTTAAACTCCCAGTCTCTTTTTTGACTAACTTCTTTTGATAGTAGCTCAGAAACTCAAGCCCAAGGTATATTTACATTTGACCATTCAAACATAGAGCCTAGATAAGTGGCAAACTTTCCAAAAAGGAAGGAGCTCTTGAAGAATTGATTTTTCAATTGTTTCTGGTTTACAGTCTTTTTCAAGACTCATAAGGCTCTGAGACACATGGCATTAATAAAATCCGTTCCAACACTGCCAATAAACAGAGACTCCAGGCAGTGTCTGACCATGGATTAGATGCTTATTATACTAAAATAAATAAAATTACCTAGATTGCAAGGCTTCCAGCAAAAAGATGTTTTACCCATTCTCATGCTGTACTGATGTAACCCACCTGTCAGGCTGAATAAATGAATGGAATTAAATCTGCTTTACTGCAGGAAACAAACATGAAAAGAAAAGGTGGTGAGAGGTTACAATTACTCAGCCCGTAACTGTTTACTGTGTTTGGAAACTAAAACTGCAGCAAGGGAAAGGGACCTGGCAAGCAGAGAAGTACAGCTCTCTGAATTGGTTAAACTAATCTCTGCATTGTTCTCAATTCTAAAAAATAATTAGAAATGGAAACAACAGTAACGAAATATCAAGGAGGGATTATTTGCAGTTCATATAGAAATTATTATATTAGTAATAATTAGTTGTGTTTGTCTTCCATGATTTCAGCTACCTTTTGAGATGTTCTGATGTTGTTTGAGATATTTGAGATGTGGTTAATTTGAACTTAGTTAATTGCGCATACCAAGGGCAAAGCTCTGCCTCCCGTCTCTTATGCAGATGAATTCTATGTAACGTTCCCCCAAAAAAGTAAAACTATAGGTGTCAAACACTGATGCTGATCTTCACAGCACTTGCTTAGCTACTGATAGATTTTTAAGAACAAACATTTCCTCTTAAGAATTTTGTTTCAGGCTTTTGTCACAAAAACCCCTTGTTTTACCTGCCATAACATCAGTTTATAGGGACCTGATGGTTTGCTGTAATATGCTTATAGTAATCGTATTACATTTCTAGTACTGTCTAGAATAAATAACCCTGAGTTTCAAATTTGAGAAATATTCCATCTATAAATTGACACCTTGTAAACATAATATTAAAACAAGTTATCTGGTCCATAAGAGAGAAAAAAACTTTACAAATCCAACATATTTCTTCTATGGAATGAAAAAAAAAAAAAAAAAAAAACCAAACCAAAAACCACAAACAAAAAAACACCACACAAAAAACTACAGTAGCAGTTTCAAGATTAGGATCTTTGGCTAACCTATCTAAATCCCTGCCTGAATCATAGTAAAAAAAAGGCAGGTAAAATATAGAGAAAATCTAGTGTTGGTCTTTCAGGAGATAACTGACTGGCTTTGTAAGCAAATATATTATCGCTGGTTCATCAGCTTTTATTAGGACTGATATAATTCTGATAAGAAATGCAATAATTTTGAAGAAAAAGTTTTAGTTAAATTTCCAATGGAGTTTCATTTTGGTTCTGGAGGGGTTTTTTAAGAAAAAACCTCTGTAGAAACTTTTAATTCTGAAAAGAAAATTGTCTTAGTTACTCGCTGCAAAATAGAAAATTATGCCAACTATTGCAACTGTACAAGGAAATCTAGAGTTTGTCTCCACAAAGGCAGAAGAAATGACACAAAGCCACATTGCCATGACTGAGAACCATGACTGTTCCTGCTGAGAAGTCAAGGCAAATCTCCAGCTTCAATATAAGGTGCTGGTGTTCCCAAGTTTCATCGTGCAAATTTAAATCCAAGGAAGATAATAAATTGATGGGGATCTCTACAGAACATCCAATCCAGTCTCCTACTCAGAGAAGAGTCTACTACCACTTTTGATTCATCTGTTCAGGTCCATACACAATTATGGACTCTGGTTGCATGCAGGGATATTTGTTTATCATTTTATCTCATGGGATGGATATTCCATCAAGCAAGTGCTGGATCCTGGAGTTAATCTAATTCAAACATCCATAATACAGTACCTGGAAGCAACCAGGAAAACTCATGTTTGAAGGGGAGTCCAAGAAGGCAAGACATCTAATCATCGATGTTTCTGAACCCAAGGGCTTCTCTGAACACAGATATCTGTACATGCTTCAGAAGTGAAGGAAAGGCAGAATGTTTGATGTTTAGAATCTTAGAGTTTTCCACAAATCCTGATTCACTAGAAAACTCTCAATCAGTGGCACATAGTCTCTTCTGAACAAGGTAATATTTTCCTAGTAGACATTCAGAGAAATAAAAAATTGCATTTTAGTAAATGTGCATTTCTACCTCTGCAGTGCCTCCTCAGCAGTAATGTTGACACTTGATGGCCAAGAATGCTTTATTTATTTAATAGAGGCATACAGAAATTACAAAAATCTCAGCCAATGAAGCCAAGGAAATGCAACAATTAGGCCAACTCTCCTTACAAGCTCAGCATTCTTAGCTAATATTATGACACAAAAATAGAGAGGCAAAAACAAACCTTACTACAAGATTATAACTACAGCAAGACATTGAAACCTACAGTTTAGAAAAATGTGTCAAAATCCTCATAATATATATGTAAGTTTTAGCCAATTTTTCATTAGAAAAAAGAAGAGCAACATCAACAAGAGTTACAACAGTATTCATGCTATTCACTCTATTATTAGGCCATTTTTTCTACTACACAGTGATGAATTGAATCATATGGTATTGCTTCATTTTGACCTCCAAATCTCTCTCCTTCCAGCTCTAAGATTAATCTTCCAATTTTCAAGTTTATGCAGTCATTCAAGCATTCTATATGCTGACCCATACTCTTGCCAAGAGAGATGTAAGGTTTGCAAATACTCTGAAGTTAGCATTTCATTTTTTCAGATCAGCATTCCTTTGGCCACAGAAATAAGAAGTATGGGTCCATACAGGAGGGCCCACAAGTCTTCAGGCAGCTTAAACATGAAAAAGATTCATAACGCTGTTAATTTAAGACCCCGTTCTGAGGCTAGCATCTGAGCAATTATTTACTGCATTTAAGTAACACTCACCTCTAAGAATGGACAGTGTTCCTCATCTGGAATTGAAAACTGCCTTTGGCATCCATTAATAGAGTTGAAGATCCAAGGCCACCTAGTTTGGGTTTTACAGAACATTCTGCTTCATCTTCCAACACTCTCAAGCTCTAGCAAGTTTTCTGATATAAAATAAAACTTCTGTATTACCATATATTTTTTTCACCCACCCACAGTAAATGGTTCAAGGCCAGACTCTTAAGAATCTTAAGACTTTGCTATTTTTCTCCCCCATAAATTGTGAAACTTGCAATGATGAATAACAATCTGCTTCCACACTTCTCTGCTGCGCAGCCGCCTTCACTGAGGCAAAACTATCCAAGCAATTCTCAGGACTATAAAGTCACCCTGTAACCATCTAATGTGACCAAAGAGTAGAAATTTGGACAGCACTCCAAGATCAAGTTGGGTTTGTTTTGTCTGAGATTTTTTTTAAATTCTTGTCAGCTTATTTCAGCACCATCAGAACTTTACTAAAACATGCTAATAGACTCATTCTCTGCTTAGGAATCTCTGCAAGACTCAGAAAAATGTGTTTTATTGGCTGTATTAAAAACACCTATTAAAGACTCTGTGGCAGTTGTTTCACTTCAATATATGAACAACTTTACTGACCTTGTATGAAGTTCTCACATATTGGTCAAAAAGGATTTTCCTTACCATTCTATTCATTATTATTTTGACCATGCTTTTCAAGCAGGGTTATAAAAGTAATGCAACCCGCTGCAAAACATAAAATAGAGGATTTCCATCCCTTGTAAAAATATTAGAGAACCAGGAAAAGATTGGGAATCTGATAGTAGAGCAGATCAGAGACCAGTGCAGCAAAAGGCTACTTCCTTTGATATTCAACATCACACCATTTCAAAGAAGATTGACAAGTCAAGTTTTAAAAAATCCCTCAAGGAAAAGGACACCAGCACAGACAACTGACAAATCATTTGCTTCAGACATGAGAAAAAAGACTGAAAGCTGGGGCTTCTGAGAGATAGTTATTTTTACTGGTTTCTCCAGATGCTTATTTCCATGTCTCCACAACAGCCTGGATGTGGTTATTTCTTTACATCCCTATTGGCCTGTTAATTTCTAATTTTACTGTCATTAATAACATCCAATGATGCTTGCCTAGTTAGTGTGTTACATGTTTAGCAGTCTTTTCCATAGACCTTAAGAATAAACCACATCAGTGGATATAATGAAGATAATTACACTCTCCACTTACATTGTGATTACAGTGCTGCAAGAAACACCAACTTAAGGCACCATTACTCTTATTTCTTATGTACTTATCAAATGTAGCTCCTCAACCTCACTTTCTAGACCACATGTAATTTCCCACTCCATATCACTATATTTAATAAATTAATCAGACAGTATATTCATATACTTTCAGCTTTCAGTAGTAAACAAAGTATTTTTTTACCATGTCCCAAAGATCTCAAACTGTTCAAAGATATTGTTTCTATTTTCAGAAAAAAGCATCTCCAACTATATTTTTTCCCTTTGCAAGAGTGAGACCCAACATCTTCCAGGAGGACCACCATCCTATTAAAGACATTGGAGTGTGCATTAGTCCTCTATGCGTCTGTAGGAGTTTTCCAATTAGGATATCACCACCAGCAATATATCCCACAGTGTGGTGTGCTACAAAGGCACCACAAATCTGTCATCAAAATAAACTCCAGCATTTTACACTAAGCAAAATGTCCAACAGATCCTTTTGGACAGACACTCTTACTGCTTACTTCCTACTCATAAGCCAGTGTCTGTGTCTATCAGCTCATTAGGGCATCATTAAAGCTTATCTATTTTCCTAAGCCTTTGGAACTACCTGCTTTGAAACTGCAATCACAGCTTAAAAGATTTATTTGTCCTCAGACTTCTGCTCATCTGCAGACATAATGCCTTTCCTGGCATGTACACTATGGAATTTTTTCCCTGTACCTTCTTTATATATTTTTCTGCAGATAAAAGGGATTATAGCAAAACAGAAACAATCCACTGAGCTCTAACGTATTTTAGCCTGTATTTCCTGCCTCTGCATTATCTTACCAAGAAAGGCAGAGACAGCTATAGCAAACCCTTGCACAAATTTACAGTGAAAGCAGATAAAAAGCAGTTATCTGAAGTAGAAGAGTGTCATACTACTTGGTCTGAGTTCTACGGTTACTCGACTTGCTGAGTTTTAGCTAAGCTGTCCCCACTAGAGAGAGAAAATATCAAATGATGCCAGGGGACCCTCAGTACAAGAGCACAGGACAAAAGCCAGACTTTTCAATCAGATGATATCTTGAATGTTTATACATTTCCAGTGAGAATTTCTGGCCTAAGATCAGGCATTTTTTGGTTCAGCTTCAGTTAATATGCTGTCTTTTAACACAATGCAGCTAGCAAACACAAGGAAATGCAAAAATTGTCCATATTAGACAAATTATCCATTAAACATGTTTTGTACCAACACAATCACAAAAGATAACAGAGTATAAATATGTGATAATCCACTTCTACTCTTATGAAACAGCAGAACAGCAGCAGAAAAAAAAACCAAAACAAAACAAAAAAAAAAACACCCACAAACATATCTAGGAACAAATTCAATAGCAAATCCTACATCAGTACAAGCTTACCAAGAGTGTTTTAATATTTTGCCAGTATGATTATGCATCTGATATACTTTTGAAGAAAAAAAATAATTAAGTGGCACTCAACACTACATTCAAGTAGCCTAGGCTTTATAATACTTAGTGACATCAGAATACATTGAAAAAGAAAAGGGGCAGAATTACTTGTTTGCAAACACAATGTTTTGGTTTAATCATGTGAAAGAAGTAGGCTGAAAGTCAAGTACATCAGAATCAAGAAAGCAATCAGCTAGAAAATAAGCTAGGAAGCATCCCCATTCAATACAATTTGGAATTTTACTCACTGCTAGCATTGTGTGAATTTGCTAACCCCAGGTACTGTTTTTCTCTAGTTCTCTAGTACAGGAAAGTTATGCTAAGACATCTGTATTTGTGCGTCTACTCCAGCAATTAACATATGGTCACCACATGGGACACTGACATTTTCATACAGTTGGTCTTTGCACTTTGTTAATTTATCTTAAAACAATATTAATCAGTTAAGCAGTAATTCTGAGCAATATTCTCTGCTTTCTCCAGACATCAGATCTGTAAAAGCTGGTTTTAAATACTCTGCAGAAATTTAAACAATATGTGCAAAACTTCTGAGAACAGCTTGAACGTGGTGATGGTTACACAATGAAACAGTTGCACTGACTAGAAAAGCAAAAATGAAGACTCTTTTATTTTCCTAACAGGAAAGAAAAGGATTTAACGTCTATTTTCCAGCAGTTTTACAGATGCTGAAACAATAACACACCTCAATGAGGGAAGAGAACTTTTTCTTAATGTTCACCTACCATATCAAATTCAAGTGAGATATCTTTTGTGAAAATAAAGGGCCTATTTGGAAAAATTAGTCCATTATGAATATTTACCCCAAGAATTAAATTAAATTTTATAACACCAAGTGTAGTAAGAGATGCCTCCATATCAAGCACAAAAGCAAACTTGACTGAATTCCCATTTCAACCAGTTTGGGGTTTCTTTATAGTAAGCACTATAAAGAAAGCATATAAGTGGTTTTTCTGAAGCCTTTTTGTCAGTGTCTTCTTGTGCTTCTTTTAAAGCAATATTTTCTTTATGATTTTGAAATCCTCAGTATCACCAATCACTTTTGCAAAATTCCTTCAGTGTAGTCCAGTCATTACTAACATTTCTTATTTTTATAAACCAAGCACCTGTCCTTAGTCAGGGAGCATGGAGGAGGAATTTAACTTGTCTTAGTTAATTTGAATTAATCCAAAGTGAAGCCCTACTGAAGGCATCTCAAATTGTCATTTTCACATTTGACATGGCAGGTAAATCTTAACACAGGATCATAGAGGTTTTCTCAGCCTATTTAGTCATACAGAAAGTACTCTTTTACAACATCTTCACTAGGATTTAAAACCAAATTAACTAAATCAAATTAAAACCTTTCCCCACTCCCCATTTTTTTTAATTACAAGGAAGATGAGACCCAGTTGTAGTAGAGATATTTAAAGACCAGCTGGTTTTCCTCTGCAATCTAAATTCCATTTAAACACCACCTTTAAATACAGTTTTTGACTGATTATTTTCAGTCTTCTCTTATACAATTCATCTGGTAGGTTTTAACAGATTAACTAATTTAATTTTAGTCCTACAGGTTTTCTGAGCCAACCCTAGATCAAGTCCAAATTTATTAAAGTTTAAAATTTATTTGCAGTGACTTTCTAAGTATTGTTTCTACAGAGTTACCAGTCAAGTTCCTTGAAATTAGTTAGAATATACAAATTAGTATGTATTTGCCTAGCTAAAATTGACCTGTCAAAAATCTGTCGTCAGTTAAAGGCTCCATTTTCAAAAAAGGTTTCATGAACAGTTTGGGGGAAAAAAATCATTTTGCTGTAAAAATACACAGACTGTGGTTGCATGTGCGGTTTTTTGTTTGGTTGGGTTTTTTTTTTTTTTTTGTAAAATAAAGATATAAAAAGTATACTTTAAAGTAAGAACATGGAACATTTTTACTTGACTTCTGCTTTCTAGCCCCTCAGGTTATACTTCACATCTCATCACCCTATTTTTGTTCACAAGGTTTCATATGTTCAGGTAAAACTTCTCACTGACAGCCAGGTGTTTTCATATTCTTTTCCTTTTCCCCCCCTGCATCTCTCATTATTTTAAGTACAAGTATTATTAAGCTTTACCCTAGGAGTTCTTTGTAACTGAACCTGTTCAAAAAATACTTCTCAGTCTGGCTTGGAGAGTTGACTGAAAAGTTAGAAATAGGAAAAAGAATTTATTAAATACTTGTTACTAAGTCAGATATTAACAGAGGATACCTCTTCCTTCCTATTTTAAGAACAAATTTCAGAATTAGAGCTATTTCACTTCTACCTAGGATAGAATAATTTGCATGTCATCTCCTACGAAAATTAAGACCACCAGGAAGCCTCTTTGGGAAGAATTATCATTGCTAACAGAACTTGTATCTTCTCTGAGTTTCCAAAGTCAATTTAAACTAAAGCATAAGTAGAAATAAAAGTACACTCAACAGAACGAGAAAGAGTATTTCTGACTTATTTTCTAATTTCCAAACCAAGGAAATTAGAAGAGAAGGGTAATTAAAAAAATTAGACAAAGACACAAAAAATAGGATCACTTTCATCTATATGAAAATAGAAAGTAGATAAATGATAAACACTGAATTTTAACAGCAGAGAAAACATGCAAATTGGATACTCTGCCCTACCTGTCTTAGAACAAGTAATAACACTAATAAATTACCTCTGCAAGTCCCCATAGTTGTGGAACTGCACAGACAAAAAGAAAAAAAATATTATTTTCAAGCCCATAACGAGGACAGAACATATTTGCTGAAATGTGTGTAATTAGAACCAATCCTAGTACAAAAGGTTTTCAGATGAAATTATTTATTCAATTTTACTTCTTCAGCCAAAACAAATTTTTATAGTAAAAGCAATGTTTTAGTACTTTAAACATCTATGCTTTCAACCCTCTTCAACAAGAGAACTACCTTGAGACATCTTACTCTGTCAATTCCTTTGTGCAAATAAAATCCAAGGTATTGGAATCTATGACAAGGGTCAGGGTTACATGTAGAAAGGACCCTTACTAAACTTATAATACAGGCAAATCATTTTGACTTAAGGACTCCTGACTGGTTTTCACTGTGCTTAAATCAGGACAAGTGCATGCACAGCAGCCTGCCTTGCATCAAGGAAACCTTGGCAAAATTTGGGCAATCTTCATTTTCTACATTTGGGTTTAAGGTCTACACACTTGTGTTCAATAAGGTGAGAACTCAGTTGAAAAGCCAAAATTTCAATTGCTAAGGAAGATGATCAGTAATTACAGAGGTTGTAAGTGGCTAAACCACTTCAACTATGCATTTGAGATGATCTTTATGGCATATTGAAAACAAATTAGATAAAAATCATAGATAAGCCCTTTAGATAATTTTAAATCACGGCACAGAGAAAAGCCCACCTGTTTCCATCTGAGACCTCATCCATGTATAAAACCCATCAGTACATTACATACAAAACACTCCAGAATAATTCCATGTAAACTGGCAGACAACCACCAAGGCATCCATGACCTGGATAATCCTGAGAGCCCCACGGGTCAACCAAAGACACCGTCAGAGTAATCATGATTCATTCTCTTGGAGAAATTTCCAGAGGCAGGTACTTCCTAAACACTAAGGTCAATGTGATAGAGGTGGTCTTAGAGTAAGAAAATATTAGCATTCTGAAAATTTGCACAAATTTGTGCAGAGCTCAGCAGTTAGAAGCTCTGCTTGGGATACATACAACAGCAGCTATCTTTAAGGAATGCACTGATTAATTTCCTATAGTCCCCTTGCCACGGACAGGGCCAAAGATATCACTGGGCCTCTATCTAAGGGTGAGTGACTCTTTTGTCCTTGTTTTTAATCTGAAACCACACACATCATTGGTGAAATTGGAAAGATACTCTCTCAGTACAGGCCTCCTGATGGGCAGAGAAATCTCATTCTCCAAAACTGTTCTCAATACAAATGGTGATTAATGAGGACAATGAGTATCAGACAGTAAACATCTGTTATCTTTCTTACCACAAATAGACTGGAATTAACAAGTAATAAATGGTCAGGAGAACACTGGAGTGTAAATGAAGTTGTGACTCTGCCTTTCACAGCTGATTTACTAATTTTGGGAAGAAGTCAGACCAAAACCTGCAAAGTTATATTTAAAATATTAAGGGACTGAGAAATTAGTGAGAAACTCTTAGAAACTGATTTGAACTTGGGGGAGAAATTTGAAAGGGGGAGAGGAGGGTTGCCTCATTTGTTATCCCTCATGCTTCACTTGGTTCTGATTTTAGAGTACCCAGCAATTCTTTTCCACAGACAGGGCTGTCACTGTGCCCTACTCCACTGCTCATATCAGGAGGCTGGGCAGAGTGCTTCTCTCTGCCTGCTTACCTGAGGGCCAGGGTTATTATTCCTGTATTTTTCCTGTATTAGTGTTCCCTAATCTTTCTTTTGAGAGCAGTTGGTGCACTATGGAACATTTTTCTGTACTTAGGGACATTTACCACTGTTCTATGCACAAGGCCTTTAGCTGTCCTGTGAACAGACTGGTCTGCTCCAACACAAACTCCTGAAAAGAACATGATGGTTCCAGCCCATATCAACATTTTGTTTTGTGATTTGCCACAATATTCTGTCTAGAAACCCGAGTAGTGCTATGACTGGTTAATAATCTGGTGGCTCCCCATTTTCAAAGACCAGGCCCCCATTTGCCTTTTGTCCAGTTTTCTTGTATATCAGCTATTTTTAATTTATCTTCAACTGTGGCATTTCATCAACCAGATTATGTTCCAACATAAAGAGAGTTTTATGGTTAAAGCCAGTATATTTAAAATACCTAAATTACCCAAGTAAGCTACTAGTTAAAAAAGCTTTTGTTAAAAACAAAATCGAGATCAAAGTAAAATGTCCAGTTAAAAGCTAATTAGAGATTAAATTAATTTACAGCAAATGATTCAAAATAAAATTAGAAATGCCAGGCAGGCACCATATTTTTAATAACATCCCATAAAACCTGAGGACAAAAGAACAATCAGGGTGCATGCTTCCACAATCAAGGTGACATGAAACTCTTCAACAAAAATTCTTCAACTAATTCAAAGTACCATTCCCCTCATATTAAAGGCCTATCTTCTATTTTTTTTCAAGGACACATAGAAAAATCTTGCTATCCCCTGTTCCTAATTTCTTAGACTACAGATTATTGGTGCTGTTTGTATTATGAGCAGCTTCACAAGTACTTGTGTCTGCACACAAAGACCTGAAAGACAGTGTTGCTGAGTTCCACACTGGCAAGCCCTGATTATGCTTCCTACACAGGGGAAGTTGAACAAGTCTAGTTGGGAAATGCGTTTGTGGGCAGGTTCACCTTCTCTCTTATAGTGCATGAGCAGCAAGTATAATATATACATAATATATAATATATACATAGTGTATAATATACATAAATATATTTTAAGAGATAAGCACTGAAAACAAATAAAAATACCTCTCCATGAATATATCTTATCAATTGTTAAATTACATGAAATATTAAAGCTTGTTAGATGTGAAGGGAAAAATAGACACTGCTCTCCAGGAAAGCTGTCACCATGATATTTTATGAAAAATCCTCTGCTAGGATTTTTCCCTCCTGGGAGCTGAGAGCCTTAGGAAAGAAATGTAAACAATAACTATCTGCTGCTGTGGAATGCAACAGGTGCATCTTCCATTGGTCCATGTGGATTGTTTTCAATTGATGACCAATCACAGCCACCTATGCCGAGGCTGTGAGCAGTCACAGGATTTTGTCATGCATTCTATTCTATTCTTGTTCTTTGTAGCCTTCTGATCATTCTTTTCTCTCTGTTCTTTTAGTATAGTTTTTATGTAGTATTTTAATATAATATATATCATAAGATAATAAATCAGCCTTTTGAAAAAATGGAGTCAAGCCTCCTGTCTCCACATATGGGGAGTCCTCAACAGAAAGTAAAAGTGTCTCCACCAGATCTCAAGTCAAATGTATGCTAGAATAACAAATTTCATGTACAATACAGTGTGACTACAATTTACGCAACGTAAAATTTTATGAACCCAGACATTTGTCTTATGTTAAAAAAAGTCTTCTCTCCCACATTAAGGTTGTGATGCATGAGCCAAACTGATCATACCTATATAGAGAAGAAGAGTATAAAATGGTGGTTTCTGGGAGAGAGTATCATTTCCCATTTTAAACACTTGCAATATTGAGAAAACTTTTTCTAAAGCTTTAGTAGAGGTGAGAACAGCTATATTTTTCACTACTGCAATGAAAAATGTTGCCACAATTTCTTTGCAGACATTTTTGGAAGGGTTGATCTAGCCACTCTAGGCCCCTGTTTCAAATAAGACTTTTATAATAACAATTAACTCTACATCCCTCCAAACAAATAATAGCATAAAGCTATATAAAAACTAACTTTATAGGATCAGAAGGACCCTTTGCTCACCAGATTTCTGCTGGCTCTCAGGTAATTCAAATAATTCATGCTGCACTCTCTGTTACAACTATTTGACATTATGCTCCACAGAATAACACACTAATAGGCAAAATAGACCACAGTCTTTGTTGACTCATGTGGAAAAATATTTATCACAGAAACCTCTGAGAAAGAAAAAAATGCTAAACTCTCTAAAAATTATCATTTTCATGGAAATTTTAGTTTTCTTCCTTCCTCCCGGTATCACTAGTTGCCACTTGATAAGTACAGTGACAAACTTTCATTTTCATGGGCATTTAACTCTAAGTTACTGAAAGGCTTTATGAAACATAATTATCTTTTCAAAACATGAAAAACACAATAAGATACAGGAGAAAAAGATGACAAATTAAGATGTAAGCAACAAGTTTGTGGGTGGTCTTACCTTTACGTTCTGGCACTAAAAATCAAAGATGTAGAACTTCTGCATAATCTGTTTATCTGATTGATGTTGATAAGACTGTACAACAAAGGAAATTCAGTATTTTCAGCAGGAGTCTATCAACTTACAGAGTTATATAGCCAATTCTAACAAATTCAATGGTGGTTCATAGAGAATGATTTCTCCTGTTGCACTTTGGAAGTGCCTTTAAGATTTACACAAAAGTTACATTTGCAGAGTCTTTGCTGGGCAAAGTGGTTTGGTGAAAGGAGTCAAAATCTATCAGTGGAAAAAACTTCACTATTAAGATTTAAAACACCAATAATTTTTCTGGCATATGTTTGTTTTTCTGCCAATCCACCCCCAACCATGCATCTCTTTGGTGTGGTTCCACTGGATAAACATCAGGTCCTCCATCTCAGCACCAGGCACTCCGGAGATGCTCTTTGTCCTGCACAGCTAAAGGCTCCTTCCCCTTAGCCCCATGTCACACCTTTTTGCAGGCATGGTACAAGATGTGAATGCAGCTTTCAGGCTGGGTCCCCTGGGCCAACGATAGCAGGGTTTTTTTATCTTTCAGTTGGTAGTCTCTAAGGCAATTATGATCCTTGAATTATAAATTCCCTAGAAAATTTTGTATTCATAGATCAGTGCAGCGTATTCAATTTTCCTTTTCTTTACCACTTCTTATGTAATTCAAAGAACCGTAAGTGGGCAACCATCCCCTTAACCTGCACTGCAATAGAAACTTGTGTGCCTTGTCCATCAGCAGCAGTATAACTTTCCAAAACCAACTCCCTCTGGATTTGGGATCTCTGTCTACGGCACTGATGCTTAGGAGGGCATCTGTGCATCCCACTTCCTTGTCTTGAACAATTAATGAAACTACCAAATGCAGTTGAGAATGTCAAAGAAACTGTAAGCCCAATGATTTTTATAATTTAACATCTTTGCAGGAAGTCTTTAACATGTGGCATTACTTTGTAGAGAGAGTTCTGCATGTCTGTGAGATAATGTATTTGACTAAAACTGGCAACGATCACGTCTCTATCTGTATATCAGTAGACAGACACCCTAGTGATTAATTCTCTTTTTATCACATCTTTAGTTATCTAATCTCTTCTCAGCACAGATTAATTTGTGTCTTTCAGGGGGTATTCAAACAGTTTGTGCCCTTTATATGTCCTTCAGAATGATCACCATCAACAAAAAGTTGTTGGGTTCCCCCTAAAATGTAAACTTATTTAGATAACCAGATTAAAGAACTTTCTATCAATAGTGAAATCTTGTATTCCAGCCCTGAATGGGACAGAAAAACATTGAAACTTGATTCAAGACAGTATTAAGCTTCATCCACTTATTTATTAAAAAGGATATTGTGTTATAACAGATATGCAGTAAGATATATTGAAATTACTGAAAAGCTGAAGTACTTCTGATTTTATAAAGAAACCATCATACTTTTTGTCCTGAGGTCTACACAGTTCAATTTCTGAGTCTCTAAGAGACATCTTTGACCCAGAAGTTATTTGACTGACTTTTATTATTAATACTAGGCTCTGTAAACCTCTACTAGGTAAAATTCAAATGGTGTTCAAGCTTTGTGAAACAACTGAGCCTTTAAGCGATGTATTAATTTATGTGGCTTGTTTGTTGATGATCAGCAGTTTACACTGATCCCAAATTTACCACTGTAGAAGGCTATATTAATGTGATAAAATATGAAACTTGAGCAAAACACAAGATTGCTACTTGAACTGGTACATGATAACAGTTCTCAAAATATACTGGATAAATAATTTCTTTCCATTTGGTAAAGCCCTTATGGGTTTTATAAAACAAATAGGCCACCACAGGATGTAGATACCCAGGTGAGAGGATCAAGGAGGGAGAAGACTGCCCAGAAGAGGAGAAACAGCAGCTCCAGGCATTGAAGCTGAGATTCCCCTGAAGCCTGTTCAGATCCCACACCACAGCAAAGGGAAAATAGGAAGAAAAAGGAGCAGCAGAGAAGAACAATTATGACCTGATCATAACCCCACCTTTTCCCCAGCTAAACAACAGACCTGGGTGTAGAGGAGCTGAAAATAGAGAGGTAAGACTAGGAAAGGCAGAAGGAAAGGTGTTACTTTAACACCCACCTCTTTGTCTCTCACTACCTGAATCTCTTTTACAGGGTAATGAGTTCTTTTCCTCAAGATGAGTGTGTTTTGCCAACAACAATGACTGGTGAACAATCTCTCTGAGCTTTCTCATCCCATTTTCTCTGCTGCATCCTGCTGAGGTCAGGGGGAGCTGAGGGGAGGAATGAGCAGCTGGTTTGAAGTTGACTATTAGTCAGGGTTAACCCACCACACTTGGAGCAGACAGATTTAGGGGAGAAATCAGCTGTGGCAAAAGACATTGTCATTTTGAGTAGCACATATATATGAATATAAATAGTGATTGTGATTTGGAAGATAGAGTTCTATTTCTTTTGGGTTCTGGTTTGGGTTTTTTCTTGACACATTTACATTTTGGACTCAAATTACACACACAGATTTCACTTCATCACAAATTAAAAATCTAAATACACCATTTACATTAAAATGTATTTCCATAAAAAGACAAAGCTGAATTTTGCCTGTGACCAATCACTGTCCAAACTTGCCTAATTTTAGCTGTAGTTAATTTAATACTGAAAAATCACGAGGGCACAATCGGCCTATCATGGAGTTCATTTAAGGTAATTCTCAACAGACACACCTCTTAGTGAAACTGCAGGCAATTTACATAGCTGTGCTGTCACTTCTACAATTAGAAGTTTGTGGATACAATCTGGTTTTTAGGACCTTAACATAAAGAAAGTCAAACTGCAAGTTGCTATATCAGTCACGCTGACTTTGTAGATATAATCAGTTCATCAATGTCTGCTTAAGCTTTTGATCCCTGAAGACACTGTGAAAGTTGACTGTAAATAAAACAATCCTGAAGTTTGTTAGAAACTGATCTGGAATACTTGCAATATGTGAAAGCTGTTCCAAAAGCCCATCATTTCATACACAGTGTAATAACCACAGGCATGTTATCTGTACACTTAAGGGACATCACAGCTAGGACATGTAAACCTAGGAATAGATTAATTTTTGTTCAGGCCCAAATCCAAAAGTTAATTCTTCAAAAGAAGCTGCTGTGAAAGTACATAAGCTCCCAGGAAAAATTAGGGATAATGAAGTGCATTCAGCCATTAGAAAAGTTCAGATATCTATGGTTCTATGTCACTTGTTTGACAATAAACAAGCTGGTTTCTTATTTCTACCCAAGTAGTTAGAAGACAGTCTGATGCATTCAATTAAATTTCCCTTGCCAAATTACAGAGTACATAAACAGTTACTAGCCAATCTCGAATTATAGGTAAGAAACCTATGAGATGAAACAAATTCCAGTACAGCACTACAAATTCAGGAATATTTCATTCTGACTAGTTCTCCTACTAGCTTTCAGTGACCATGCTTTCAGAGTACTGTTAGTTTATTACTGAAATCAACAGAAAACTGCTGCACTAAGAAACAGCAATTTCCTGATTCTAACATAACACCTGTGAGTGATACACTGAATGGAGAAAAGAATTGGAGGTTTGCAATGCTATACGTAATCCCATGTACAACTACAGCAAATGTTAGTGTTGCAAAATACTTCAAAACACTGATGGATAAAATATTTTCTTCTGCTTTGTTTCTACATCTATGAAACACACAAACAGCTGTTTCTTTCAGTATCAAGGTAGATTAATGTGGCTTTTATCAAGACAGAAGAACTGGGAAAATTGAAGTAAAGGACAGGGAGATCAGAGGATTGACTACTAAGATAATCGGACACCCCTAACTTACACAAGTTTTCAATTTCTTCATCCTGCAGATCATGGTGTTTGATAAAAAAAAAAAAAGAGGCTGCAAAATCACAAGTATCACTTAAGTTCTTAAGAGATGTGTTCGACAGCCTCTTGTAGCCACCCATAGAAAGTTTATTGCAAAAACCTGCAGGACATGATACGAGTTATGGGCATAAAAACAAATATACATTTCTGTCTCAGGCAAAGAAATTTCCATTTTGCCAAACAGGAAAATATAGGTAAAGAATTTAATACTTTGCTATTACCAAAAAAAAAATCAATAAATGCAATTAAGAAATATTTTCAAAAGAGAGCAATCACCTTCAGCTACTCTGTGAAAGCCAAGTTATGGTGCAACACTTTTTCAAATTAAGCAGCCAATAAAGACGACCTCCACACTTGCTGTCATTTTAAAATGATAGACAACACTCCACTTTACTACTAAACACAAAAGTGTGCTAGATCCTACATTGTTCCTGTTTAAAAAATAAACGTTTTAGAAGGAGGTAAGAGAATTGGTAATTTAAAAAAAAATTAAATGTTCTCTACATTTAAATTGAAATGTCTTTTAGGACAATTTCAATTTGAAAAAAAAAGTGTCAGGGTTGCAGATAGTCCACTTGCTAATACTTTCTCCTTAATTTTATTATTTTATACAGCAAACAAAATAGCTACAGAAAAGATTAATGGAACCTGCAAGAGAAAAAAACTGGAACTGGAAGCTGACAGCACAAAAGATCCTTAAAAGAAATTTTATGGTCATCTTTTGATTTATTTGCTTTTTCTTCAGTCAGCTATGAAAGTTCATTTTTGTATACATTCAGCAGAAACAAGAAGTCTAAGTTACCATCCACAGGTCATTGCATTAAAATTGCTACTAATGAGTGTATTTTAAAAAATAATGTTTCACAGTTCTTTGTGCCCAAAAATACTTTTTCTGAAAGCTGCTATTTTTAAATGAAAGAGATCCCTGCAATTTTATATGATATCTTATCTGTATTTATGAAAGGAAAATAGGAAAAGAGACAAAAGTAGTGTTTATAATATCTCTTTAAAAGGTCTGAAAGTCCTAGAATTTTCCTTTCTTGCAAGAGCAGGGAGATGCAATTATGAACATTTTCTTGAAGTACTTTTCTAGATTTACCAACAGCTTTCCCTGAAAGTCAAAAATTGTGGTATTATTATTCTTTTAATATGCTTTAAATGTGTATTAATATTACACACACACACACATATATATATATATATTAGTTTATGAATTATATATATAATGGGTATAAAACTGAATAGATCTAAATCTTGCAGAAGATGTGGACATGGTTCTGTGGTTCTGGTTTTAGGTGGCCCTGCTTGAGTGGAGGGTTTGGGCTAGATGACCTTCAGAAGTCTCCTCTAACCCCAACCCTTCTGTAAGGCCAAATGTATTTTACATAAACTGTCCTGTGACATACCATCCAGATTTGATAATATGCAAATGCATCCCTAATCTACAGAAGGCATTTACCCAGACTTGAGTGACACACACTGCAATCTCATTGAGCAAATTTCAAACAAGTCAAATCAGAAAGGGAATAAAATGTAGATTAGTAGGTACAGTCACAGCTTTGAATACTACCACTCAATTCCACCACTGTTTCACTTACCCATACTTATTTTTACAGTTTCTCTCACTGAAAGCTTTACATATTTTTTGCTCCAGAAATTTCATTCTAATCTCCAGCCTAAGTAAGAAAGCTCAGTTTTCTATGAAGCCATGTTTCAATATGGCTTCATAGAAAACTATCAACCAACAATTAAACCTTTGGTTGTCTAATATTGTGAGCGAATGATGCAGTGTATGCTTCTCAGATTACCATATTTAATGCTTTTTCTCTTCTCTGCCCACCCAGTTTCACATTATAAAATGTCATGAACCACCTAAATTAAAAAAAAAATGGCTAAAATATTTAAAAGTTACCAGGAAGAGGAGAGACCAAGATAGCATGACTCTATAAAACAGGTTTCTTTTGGAGCCATACTGCAATCACAAAATTAAAGGATCAACTTCATTGCTATGCCAAACTCAATTAGAAGCATATCAATGTGAATAAAGTACATAACACTACTGGGTTTTTATATAGCTAACTCACACTTCAAAAGAACTGGAACACCAACTTTTTCTGACCTCTATGCTTAAAAAAAAGTCTATTTTTGTTCTTGCATTCACCATCTATAAGAAAGGAGTAATATGTAAAATACCTAATTTGAATTCTGGAAAACTATAGTGGAGTTACTGTTCATTAGTAAATTCTTCACCACACAGCTTAAATATCCTGTAAAATATTAGGATCTTGATAAAAAACACTTAGAAGGCCTTCACTGCGAATGCACATGTTTTGTTTGAACACAAGTTTCACATTACTCAATAATGAGCATCCTAGAAAACATTCCAGTAAATCCTGGATTTCAAAAAGTATAGATAATTGGAATACTTGTTGTGTTCCTATGTCAAATGTAATTTCAGCATATCTTCCTGTCAGCTCACTTTAATAAAATAGCAATGAATTTCAGAGGAGCAAGAAAGTTAGAAACACAAGGAAATAACAACTGTAAAGAAACTACTCATCTCAATCAAATAATGCAATCAAATAGCATTATCTATCTGCAATCAAATAATAAACAACAAAAAATGCAAAGAACTCATATTCTTAAAATACATTTTTAAATTACTTCATATATGTGAAAAATGGAGTTCAGACAAAATTCTCAGCACCAAAGTTTTAGCACATTCTAAGCAGAGAATTTGCATGCCAAGTTTCCCATTTGGGAGTGGCTGAAAATCATTATTCTGCTAACAGACTTTTTGGTTTAGTCCCATCTCCCTTCCCCACTTCCCCCCACACACCTTTTTTTTGCTTTGAGAATGCAGAATAAATAAGATAATTAGGTTTAATTAACATGCAGTGTGCTCTGTGCACTGGGTAAGAGTGATGCATCACCTTAGTACTCAAAACAGGGCATTTGTCTTTGTGCCAGAAGTGGGCTATGAGTCAGCTGTACAAAAATTAATGTTAAGCCTTTCAGAAGGAATTCCATTTGCAAAAAAATTTGACAGATAAATGAAGTCTAAAGAAGATTAAAATATGTCCTCCTCTAAAAATCAAAGGGTGAATGCAAATATCTTCTGTTACTTCATTGATGCAACCTATTGTCAGACATATTTTGGGGTTTTACCATTTTCCATTATAAAATGTCACTGGTTTAGAACTTGAGATGAAATTCCCTATACTTCCAAAATGAACTTTCTTATGCTTAATAGAAAATGGGTAAAACAGCAGCCTTTTTTGGATTTATTTCCTTGTAATTCATCTTTGATCGCGTGTACTCTCATTTACATGTTGAGTGAAGTATTAAACCACCGATCTCATCTTTCTCCAAGAGGTATTACTGAGATGCATGGTTCACTTGCTAACTAGAATTTTGTTATCTAAAATCCTCTTGCTATATTGAGCTGAGTAAAAGTAATGGTGCTGCAACTGTTCTGTAGTTTTCTCGCAGGAGTTCAAGTCTAACGCCAGTTGCTTTATTTAACTGTCACGTAGCTAACAATCCTTCTCCACACAAGGTGCTGAATTTTGCAGAAGTGCTTTTCTTCCCCCACCTCTGATCTGTTTCCAGCCAAGTTTTCTAATGCTGTTATAATATACAGTACTGCACAGCTATCATTTAGATACTTTTCACAGCTCTTTTCTGCCCTTGTTCTGGTCAAAGGTCCCATGGCTGTTTTACAGAACATGGGTATTGTCAAGTTTTGTTCAAATATCAACTTAATTTCATTTTAAAACCCCACAGTTTACAAATCTTTTACTTCCATGAGTTTCAGTCAGTTGTCACTTCCCACTTACTGTTGCGAGCTAATGCATGACAGCTATGCTGATCCATCCTCTGAGGCATCTGCAGTTCAGGTTTTGTTCAAAAAAATGGAAGCAGCAGCTAAGTGAAGCCTTTTTTATCCACCTCTCAGATAATTTCAGGATATCAATGACCTTTTGATTGCAAGCACTGATATCCAATACAGTAAGACTGACAGTGAACATATTGGATATCAAATATGACCAGTATGTGTACGTGTTCCTACACGCACACTTTGGAGCAAGATGGTCACTCAGGTATTATTTACCTCATTGATTATGGCAGCAGATAGAACTCTGCAAAACAATTAAAATACCAGTACTAGTCCCTAGGGCCTGTTATAGAGTTGTACAAAAATAATTGCTATTTTTGTCCTACAGTTCCTTATTTGCCGACAAAACTCTTCTACACAGCAATATCAGTACAATAGTTACTTTCTTCATCATCCAGACAAGAAACCTGTATGTTCAACCTTCAGCCACAGTTAAAAGTATTTAAAAGTTTGTCTGCTTATTTCAGCAATATCACAGCAGCTCCAATTAAAGATGTCTCCTTTAGCCATACATTCTGCCTCACAAAAACCCCCCATGTTCTAACATCATCTCAGTCTGAACTAAGCTGGTCCTCTAATTAGTGTCTCCTGTCCTCCTATGTAATTTATGTTTTAATTACACTTGACTAGTCTGTATGGAGGAAAAAATTGCAATCATGTGAAACTGTCACGTGTTGCCTTTTATATTTTAGGTCTCTACGTGAGTAACAGCCACAAAGGTAACAACGGAATAGAAGAGGTATCAGTAAAGCCTTGATAATGCCTTTGAGATTGATTTGGATATTAGGTAAGATGGAGCTGCCAACTGGAAAATCAAAATTCTCTAATCTGTAAAGTACACAAAATTAAACCTAAGGAAGGCTATTTCTATTGAAGTAGTTACATTGATTACCATTTTGCTCTGGCAATCTAGAGTTAGCTTTCCTATTTTCACAAGAACTTCTCCCAGCAAGTGTATTATTTTGTACCAAGAAGAAAAATTATAGAAACATTTAAGTTGTGGGCTTGACTTCATATTATTTGTAAAACACACTCTTTTTTTCTCTAACCAATCTATCTGTTACTGAATTTACTTTGGTTAAAGCATGAGCTTCCTAACTACTTAAATGTAATCAATGAGCTAAATGTAATGTAATTCCAATAAAAACAAGAAAATAAGAAATGACTGTGTAGTTACCTCCCCTTTAACCCCACCACCCTTGTGAGCATGTCCCATGTCCATTTAAAACACAAGATGAGTTCATTCCCACTGAAGTAAATAATGACTACAAAAGAACTCAGCCTGATTCAGACAAGAATTTTTTAAAAAAGTATTTGCAGTAAGAATGCATGGGGAATGTGCAGTGTATTTTGCTGATATCAAAAAAGAATTTGATCGTTTGAATCAAGACCAGGAGTCAAACCCCAAGAGTCATCCAATTCTTCCAGCACTTTACACAATGCTAAGATAATGCTCAGCATCAGGGTCCAGCATCCCTATCAAATGGGCAGCAAGTATTTATAATTCTTTATTGGTTTACATTCAGAAGTTTGGTAAATTCAACACAGTTGACAACAACTACTCTGTCAGTTCCTCTAAAGTTTCTTTGGGAAGTTAATCTGGATTCACAAAGAACCTTCAAGAAACAAATTGAGATAATTGCTTTTACCAGCATATAAACTATCTGACCTATTTTAATTTGGTAATACTATTATCTGGTAGCTAAGGACTTAAATATTTCATAGATTGTGAATTACTCCTGCCTAATAGAGGCCAAATAGAATCCATTAGAGA
This sequence comes from Passer domesticus, assembly GCF_036417665.1. NCBI lineage: Eukaryota > Metazoa > Chordata > Aves > Passeriformes > Passeridae > Passer > Passer domesticus. Next base: position 108,584,867 of record NC_087475.1, on the reverse strand, counting down.
TACTTTTTTTTTTTATCCATTCTGTCTTTTCTGAAGCTCACATTGGTATGAAAACAAATAGTTTATATGTCAGGGAAGATTGTCTGGGATATACATAATAGTTTAGAAAAACTCAAGAGTTTGTAAACTTCTCATCAAAAACTCAAGAAGTCAAGGAATCATCCCCAATCCCTAAAAAAATTGTCTCAAAGGTTAATTTACCCATACTGCCTCAGCCTGGCCTGATTGAGGGCAGTTGACAGACACCTGGTGTAACTCTGACCTCCTGATCAACAGGAGCTCCATGCACAAGATGATTGATTCACACAGAGCAAGCATGCTTTGAAAAGAGCCAGTCTTCATTTTGCAGTTAAAGTGGATGTGGATGTCCAGCACTAATTTCAAACTGGTCAGAGTAGCTCAGTGTGCAAAGCAGCACTGATCCCTAGCCAGAGAGCGCTCACAGCAAGGCTTTTTCTTAATTTGTGTTTTTACTCACTGGTTTTGGCTATCTGCTTGATCTACCTTCCCACTGTTCCAGTGTGTTCCTAGTACCTGCTGCACAAGCCAGCACTGAGTCGTTCATTGCCATGAAGAGGATGCCCAGGAGGCAACTTCATTATACAAATTATCAAATGAAATATAAGTGGGTTTTTAATACCCATCTTGGTCAAGGTCAAATGTTCAGGTCAGCAAGACTGTGAAGCCTTGAAAAGAAATTCCCTGTGATATTGTGTCTCATTAAGTCTTACCACACATATCTAGCTACTCTTTTGCAAAAAAGTTAAACAACAACACAATATATTTGAATACACTTGTTTCATTTATTGTTTAAAAACAATAAATATGTCCCTATCTATTCTCTGTAAGCAGAAACAGGAATTATTGGTATAGTTAGCAAAGCCTTTGGTTTTGTTTTACAAAGATGGTGTAAGAGGCTGTTATACATCAGTCTGGAATTTTCTCACAAAATTGACTTTTTTATGTTTCTTTCTCATACCACATAGTCTTCTAAGTTGTTAAATGATAACAAAACGATGCTGTTGAATTATTAACCAAGCCATAGCTTTCCTTGTTTCATGGTTTATTTACTTCATACTTTCAAGTGAACATGTGCCTTATTTCTAAATACTGCAGAATGGTAGCAAGTCTAACCCAGAAACAAGGATCTCTGTTTTGCATCAACAAAGCTTCATGACTTATTTTTTGTTGCTGTTTTAGACTAGAGTTGATAAAACAGGAAAGACTTGCCTACATGATTTGCTTTCTACATAAATGGCTTAAAAAATATACAAATGATGGATCAAAAGTTACAGAGCTAATCAACCATGTTTCTTAAAATACCTGAAGTTTCACAATGGTACAGTGGGAAGACAATATATCAAAAAACAAATGAAGATGAGAGCCATTTACTTAAAAACTTTCCACTACCAACTTCACAGTTAATTCATGGCAATACAGGAGATAAAAAAAAAAAACCAACAAAAAAAGAACTATAATGATTCTAGCGCAGGCACATTTGAACGTGCCGGCACACAAAGTATTGATTCCAACTGAACTAAATTTTATTCTTTCCTTCATTTTTTATTATTCCACTTTGAGATTATCCAGGGAATACATGTTGATACATACCTTATTTATAAAATACTTTTTCTTGAATTAGAAGCAAAATCAAACTTTTCAAAAAGTGGATTGGATCCAAGAATTTATGTCAAAAATAAATGCAAATGTTTTAGATTTCAGCATTAAAGTCATTGATTTCGAATTCAAGGCTCCTAACTAGCTTCACAGGTCTGCCTGTGAAGATTCTCCCTCCACTCTCCTACACCACTCTGCATTATTTGTGATGTTTAGAAACAGAACCAAGGGCTTCCTTTAGACAACATGGGACTCATGCTACTGAAGCAATCCCTTAATACACAGCATGTAAGCAAAGTGGTTTTTTGCCACTTGCTGCAATACTGAGAATTGAAACTCATTTCTCTAAGATGAGGGAAGATACAAAAGGTTCTTTAAAGACTGGGTCCTAAGGAAAGATTACTTAGAAGATTGAACTATTGATTTAATTCTCCTCCTTGCTTCCCACTAACCTGATCTCTCCAACAATTTTGTTCTCATTAGGAAATTTCAGCATCATTTGTCAGACAAGTGACAAGAGGCAAATCCTACATGTTCTGAGAAAATTTTCTGCTGCTGTCAGAGGACACAAATCCCAAGTCATTGCTTCCAGTGAGGGAATGACTAGAACTCTGAGCTCTGTTTTCAAATCTGTCTGACTCAGTTGAGCAACCACATGCATATGCCTTTGAAACCATTGTTGCATGAGCTGTGACCTGCTCATCCTCCCTAGCAGCAGAAAGAGACATGAGGACACCCTCACATGCATGGATATGAAAGGAAGAAGGGGTAGGGAGAAAGCACACACTTATTTAAAGACTGTCAGTTCAGTGGTCTGCAGATCTCCCAGCTTGTGCCCAAACCATTCACCAACTCCCAGTGTAGTGAAGCTCCCTTTCTAAAGAAGAAGATCAGACCAAATGTCCAAGGGTCACTCGGGAAGATGTGCCTAGCCCTGCATAAGAGTGAGCCTGCAGGAGCTCTAGCCAAATGCAATACCTGAAATGGCTCAATCATTGCATCCAGCTGGGTCTCAAACACTTTTGAATGAACTGGACCCATGCTAACCCAGGGATTAGCAATGCCCATGATGAATATTTAATGGGAATGAATGATTGCACCTTGAGTGCTGTGTCCAGTTCTGGGCCCCTCAGTTTGGGAAGGACGTTGAGATGCTAGAGCACCTCCAGAGGAGGCAACAAGGCTGATGAGGGGCTTGGAACACAAGCCTTGTGAGGAATGACTGAGGGAGATGGGGTTGTTTAGCCTGGAGAAAAGGAGGCTCAGGGGAGACCTTATTGCACTCTACAACTTCCTGAAGGGTGGTTGTGGTCAGGTGGAGGTTGGTCTCTTCTTGTAGGCAATCATTGACACAATGAGAAAAATCTTAAGCTGTGCCAGGGAAACATTCTTTACTGAAAAAGTGTTTGGGCGCTGGAATCATCTGCTCAGGGAGGAGGCAGAGTCACCTTCCCTGTATGTGTTGAAAACAAGACTGGATGTGGCACTCAGTGCTATGGTTTATTTGATGAGGGAGTGTTAGGTCATAAATTGCACTTGATGATCTCAAAGGTCTTTTCCAACTAATTCATTCTGTGATTCTGTGAGTCTGTGATTCTGTTATTCTGTGATCATGGAATCCTTCTTCCAGGCATGATAACGCCATTTCCTTGTGTGGGCAACCACCACTACCTAGAGAAAGCCAGAAACTTCTGATAGCTCTTGATGATCTGCTGTGGGTGGGACCTCTAAGATACCAATTTCTCTCTGGAAACTCTTTTTTTCCCCCAAAAGCACCACGCACTTGCCACTTCTCTGACTTACTCCAGGAGTAAAAACAATACTTTATTCTCTACTGAGCTTTTAAGTCAAGAGCCCTTTTTTATTAATACACATAAATCTAAAGACTATAGTAATCAATGCAAGTGTTTCATCCACTGTGTGGGGTCTGCTCATAACAAAAGACAGAGAGTGAAGAAAAACAGAAAGCAAGCAGGTTCAAACTTACCTGTACATTCATGTTCTTGTATTTTATTTTCTGAAAAATTTGACTCTGAATTTATTAATGCCATGATTTCTTCTATGCCTCATTGAGAACGTGGACCCAAGCCTCCATGCTTGCAGGCTCAGCCTGAGAGAGACAAAGCATGCAGGCACCATCTGAAGTCCTTTCCCCAGACCAGTATCAATCTTGCACTCCAGTTGTATGTGTGGCTCTTACATGAAAAAGCCACACTCTGAAGAGTAGGTGATGAGGATATATTGAAGATTATTGGAAGCTAATCTGCAGGCATTTGGGCTCATAGAGTAGCTGACAGTCATGGTCTTTACTGCACAGTTGATTTAAGCCATGCCTTGTAATCAATCCATCTTTCTTGTACCAGCTCGCTGCAGAAATGTCTTTTCATGGGAAAATGGTAGCAAGTCCTATATATGTAACAAAGTCTATTAATCCATGGTATTCTATTTTCAATAGCTGCCTCATACCCATGTATTTTAAACAACACACTGGTGCTACTTCAAAATCTCTGGGATTAAAGCCATGATCCAAAAGCTTATTCAAGTCATATTGAAATATAGCAAGCTGTGAGGCTGAACACAGTCTGACAACTAGTCCAATGCAGATATTAAAGCTTTTTTTAGGAATCTAGCATATATGGCCTGCATTTAAGGTCAGAGTGGGTAAATCTCAAAGTTATTTCAACTCCTCTCACTGTACTGCATCTAGTTGCTTTCACAACAAGAAGGACGTTTCAAAATACAGATTGTTAGTAGGCTGGTAAATTGTTTCACAGCTAATCTTGTATGGCTTATGTGCTGCTATCACAGGGATGGGCTTATTACCCTCTTAAAACTTTGCTCAGACCAGCAATTTATCCTTTGAGTTCAAATATTTCAAGCTGTGATAATAGATTTTTTTGCAAATGGGATTCCTAAATATCCACCTTCGAGAATGAGAACATCATTGCTAATAGACACACTTCCAAAAATCACCAACTCTTTGGATGTTTTCTTTGAATTTAATTTTCAGAGACACTTAAACATGTCATCTATCATTAATCCCAAATACTGTGGCTCAATATCAACACTTATGAAGAGATAGAAGCTGAAGGAAAATAAGGAATAGAACATTTGTGAGACTGAATTCCCATGCCAAGTGAATGTAACAGTTATCAGAAAACCACAAAATCACTAACACTGGAAAAGACCTCTGAGATCACTGAGACCAACCTAAAAGCTCCAATTGTTAAGCTGTGAAAAAAAAAAGGACATGTAGTTAATGTGAATACAGTTGGTTCAGAATATGCAAAAGCCAATGGCTGGCCATCTGGAGATGAGCAGAAAATCTTGAGCTTATAAAATACCTGACAATGGACTGAATTTGCTTCCCTTTTCCTGCATCTGTATTATCACAGGATCTGAAGCCATGAAGCTACAAGCAGAAACATTACAAAAAATGTTTTATACTTCTGTAGTTTTTTTCGTTACAGAAAAAACTATACTTCTTCACAGCAGAAGACCTTTGTTTGATGTATGAGTACATCAACTTTATCTCAAAAACTGCTGGGACTTTTCCTCTGGTTAATAGTGGCTACCTCAGTTTCCAAAACTTGGGTATGATAATGTCAAAACTGTTCTATATAGGATTTCTAGATAGCATCCACCTCAAAAGCTGGGCTTGTCAATTATAACTATAAATGCCTCTGAAAATTTGGATTGCTTTGTTGAGTCAGTCCTCAGAAACAAATGCACATCTGTCTCCTCTGGAAATAAAATAAAAAAAAAATTATAAAAAATATATTAAAACATTTCAATTTGCAAGATTTCTAGTTTCCAGCAGCCCTATAACAATTTCTAAGCACATTGCTTGAAAAAGAAGACTAAAATTTCACATTACTTTGAAAACCTCCAGGAGTTTTCAAAATCATTTTAGCCAGATGATGAGCTGGCAAAGAACAGGAGTCCCTGTCACACAGAGACAGTATAAACACTTACTCAGGATTGTGCATATCAATATCTGACAGCTGAGCACTTAAATGTGAAACCATACCTGAAAGAAAAAACTGCTATAAGGAGTAATTCTCTAATGCAAAATCCACAGTGCTGTGTTTCAGCCACTGCTTGCAGCCTTGTTTATCTTAACTTTACCTTATTTTTTAAATGAAGGGTCACAAATGGCATACAGTTCTCAAGACCATTGTAAAGTGGAAGATTACATCTCAATTACAAAAAATATGTCCAAACAGACAAAGGCATCTTCAGGCCAACAAACCAATTGCTTTTGTCTATAAATGTAGTTATGAGTATAACAATGTTGCCTAGGGACAGGCCTTTGTCCTGATTGTCTCTCATTTGTCATCACAGAGGGCACACACAGAGTACAGACAGCAGCCAAGCCTTGCCCAAAGTACAACAGCACCTGCAAAGAGCACTTTCAGAAATGGAAATGAGAGCATAATATTTTTGTAATTTACCACTGTAGCTAAATACCATAATTCATAGTTCCAGCCACATCAATGTAATTTCCTAATTTTACTTTCAAAAGATCTAACTTGACACCTAGCAGCATTGATTTCACACCTTAATTATATGATCCCATGGTAAGCTTTTCTGCTTCTAACCACTTTTAGCAGATTTTTTTTTTTAATTACATCAATATCTCCTGATATTTTGGTTCCTGAACAAATAATATTCTTCTGTTCAAGTAATCTACATGGTACAGTCTGTGTGGTGATTATTTTCACACCATATTTGAAGGTGTTATTCAGGTCAATAACTGACAATGACAGGAGATAATAAAAAGAATCTGCTCAACATTTGAAACACCTCTTCACCAACACATCAGTATTTTAAAAGTAATATGTTCATGCTGCTGCACATTGGGATGAAGGACTTTTAATGATCATCTACACTAACAGCAACTCAGATTTCTTTGTTCAGGCCCTGTCTTTTGGTACTAAGATGAACACTGTGAGCAGCTAAATTGTGCATAGGTTACTTTACAGTGGGCATCCAATCCTTAAAAAAAGTAAGTAAGAAAGAAAAAATTATAACTGCTTAAACCCCATTAATTATACATATCTTTCAGTCTGAGACTTCAAAGTTTTCAAATAGGTAAACATTATAATTTTGATCACGTTGTGAAATTATTTTGCCCATTGCATCTCCAAATTAGGGCCTATTCCAAGGTCAGGTTTATTGAGAGATAACTATTCTTGGCAGCAATAACTTTACCACTCAAACCAATAACTGTAATCAGGTCTAGTGCATCAGTGAAGCACTCAGACAAGCAGACACTGGTCTCAACAGAGACTTCTAGTCACTGGTATTTATCATCATCATCAGGTGAGGCAGGTGTTTGCCCAAGAGCTCCTCTGCCATCACACTTTATTCTCTGTGATTTGACTAAGAGCAACAAGAGAGCCATTCTGAACTATGTACTCACACAGTCAAGAAAAAAAGAAAATCTCAGCTGAGAAGTAGCAAAGGCAGCTTTCCCTTCCAGCCAAGTACTGAACCTCTCTCCTCCTCATTCTCTTCTTGGCTGAAGGAGAGCAGCAAGCAGCACCACTCTCAGCTGAAAGAAGGCAAAGGTTTCCTTTGCTGCCCAGTAAAAGGGAAGGAGACAAAGCAGTCATGCAACCTGGCTTTGATTACATCAGGACAGCAGCAGGTTCAGGGCTGACAGATAGCCCCTGCCCAGAGCTGCAATCCACCATTCTGTCAGTACTGCACATTAAAATGGATGTCACTTTTAGGCCTGGGATTTCAAACCACAAGCCAGCAGCTCAGCTGCAGGTCAAAAGATTAATGACAGCTAAGGTAAGCAAGCTGAGGCCCAAGCTAAAACTATACATTAAGTTCAAAATGCATCTTGGACTTCACCCCTTCTTCCCCAGGGTTAAAAACCCCAGTGATCACTACATGAAATTTTCCACTGTTTTATTTGTTTTCCACTTAATACTGTTTTGTGCTAAGGGCATAAAACCCCCCTTACTGGGCCAGAGCCATGGAGAACCTTGCCCAGTGGCAGGAGGAAGCATGATACTCAATGCTACCTATAGTTTATCACTTTGGTGCTCCCCTAGCACCTAGCTCTCCCGAGAACTAGATTATGAATGCTAAAAATTATCTCTCCTTATCCCCTAACTTTTTAAGGACCAGTCATCCTTCACAGTTTATCCATCTTTTTTGCATCTGTTCACATTGTATCTGCCTCCATGACATCCAGAAGTCCACTATACATTGTATTGAAGCATCTGTTTATTTAAATTCATTTCCTAGCTCTTCTGTGGTAAGATTTAGTGAACAACAGTTCATCTCTTGCCTTCACCAATTTTATAAATCTCAGTCATAGCCTACCACAGACATCTCTGCTTCAAACAACAGTCACAGACTGTTCAATCTCAGCTACTGCATTCCCTTTGTCATTTTAACTATTTACAAGAGCAGCAATTAAATCCCCTGTGCCTGCCTTGAAATGCAGAAACCAGGACAGCACATTACCTCCAACTTCTGTTAGTATTCAGCTGTAACTGCCTCTAGTATTCAGCACAGTTGCGAAGAGTATTTTGGAAGTAGGACTGTCACTCATGCCAGCACAGGATTGAGTGAGTTCCTGATATGCTTCTGAAACATTTATTTGAATTAGTCCCAAACGGTGCCTAGTCCTCACTTTTGAAAACCATACACCACAAACCCTATTCATTTAAAGCATCTTATCCTAACAAGGCATAATTTATACATTTTTATTCTTTAGAAGACTCACAAAATATATTATTCCCTTTTCAAAATTAAATCAACCTCCCTGTTTTTCAAGGAAACTCCATCTCCAACAGTTGTCTTTTATAGAGTGGATTGAACAAAATTCAAACAATTACGAATCCTATAATCAGTCCTGATAACCGAAGTATAACTACATAGAGGCAAAATATTTATAAGAAAAAGCCTTGTTTGATTCAGATTGGAAAAAAAAAGAATCCTCTAAAGTAATGCTTCACCATTTGGTGAATTATCAGAATTGCTTAATTGTTGCTCCTAAGCCTGAAAGACAAAAAGACAAACTTGAGTCCTAGAGTATTAGTTACATGTAAAAGAGACTCCAAAACAAACCCAAAAACTATGGAAACAATTTCACCCCCCTATGCCCATGTACCAAATAATCAAATTAAGATTACTTTTTAATTTCTCTAAAGAGTTGCACTCTCAGTCTTTGGCAAAAGAGTCATTTCTGCTGAGCCAGAAATGCACATAACTATTTTAACAGGTATTACGAGTGAGATTTCTTCAAAAAAACCAATCTTCTTTGTTATGGGCATTGTTCTTATGTCCATTTTAAACTTGACTAAAATCTGTGATTACAAAATATATTAGAGCAATTGCTACTCTGATCTCTTGCGAAGAGGAAAAGTGAATCAGAGTTAATGATACTGGATGGCACCTGGCAGCACCAGGCTGTGGTGAAGCTGAAGACAGAATATGCAGCATGAAAACAGATTAGGAAGGAAAAAGAAGGGCAGAGGTTCACAGTCTTCTTTGTAGTTTGCCTTTTATCTGGACATCTATCTGGAATAAGAAAATATTAATTCATTTGTATGAATGCATTCATCCGAGGCAGTGGAACGGGTTGCACAGACAAGCTGTGGATGCTCCATCCTTGGAGGTGTTTAAGGCTGGGTTAGATAGAGTTCTGAAGAACCCAGTCTAGTGAATGGTGTCCCTGCCCTTGAGAGGTGGGTTAGAACTAAGTGATATTCAAGGTCCCTTCCTTGAACCCAAACCACCATATGATTTTATGTAGAATTTTCCTTTTCTTTCCTATATGAGTCTAGTAAAAAAAAAACAAAACCAAAAAAACAAAAAAAAAACCAAACACCCAAACATGAACAATTTTCACATCATAGTGATGTTTAGTTACATTCTTTTTTTTTTTAAAGTGTTTATATGCCAATGAGTTAGACTGAGTCTTATGTATTTGTCAGAGATGAACTCCAGAATCATGAATGTTGGGCTGCTTTCTAACTGCTCAAGGTTTACTCTTTGTCAGCTCACTAAACAGCATGCTATTTCCTTCTGCAGAAAATACGTTTCCTTCTGCAGAAAATATCTTCCTTGTTCTCCTGAATATCAGTAAGAACACAACCAGGTTAGAGAAGGCTTTATCCCACTCTGAGGAAAAACTCATGAATATTCAATCACTTCTGAAATTAATTCAAGGTGAGGAGTAGCATTTATTTAGAAAGTAAAAAGTTATCATTAGTTTTCAGACCTGTCCTAGTAAACAGATTAACCATATCATGTCTGGAAGTAAAAGTAGAAGAGCTTTGGACCTTCCTTCATCTCTGCCACATTTCTCCCTTTCCAGTGTGAGATGTGCCTGATATGAAAATAGATTTTATTCAGAGGCTGGAGACTAAAAGTCTTTGTGTGGCACAGGTGAAGAAGCAGAAGAGAATGTCAAACAGAAAAGCTTCATTTGGTCACTCACTTGGAAAAAAGCACAGCCACTTGAATTCTTATTATTCAGAGACAGCCTGTGGTTATGTCACTTCTTTTTGAATCTTTTATTTTCTTTGTTATCTTTCAACATCCTTTTCCTTTCAGATATTCTGCTTGAATAAAGAAAAAAAAAAAAAAAAAAGGAAAAAGCCCTCAGAGTGATGGGGATCCCTCAAGACACAAATATATTTGACATTTTTGATAGAGAGGCACAGCCTTGAAAATGGACCAGAATGAATGAATCAATCTATGGTCATCAACAAAAAAACCTGAAGCACCCACAGCCAAGAAAAAATCTGAAAACCAGCATTAGCAAAAGCAATGTTAACCTTCCTGTAATGAAGTAAACCAAACCTTCCCTAAAACCCTATCCAAAAGAAGGTTAAATTTAAACAATCAAAGAATGGAATCAGACCACATTGTTTCTTTAGTTAGTTCCACTAATTTGTTCAGCACCTTCTTTTTATTCGTCTTATACAATGAAATTGAATCCTCAGCATTTGAAGATGTCACTTTATTCTAAAATATCACCTAAGTCAGAAAGCTTTATTTCCTTAATGGATGAAAGTTGAATTTCTTGTGCATCCCCAGGTTCATTCAATTGTCAGAGAGCCTACATTTGTACTTTTGCCAGTAGATTTCAGCCATACCCTATCAACAGACTAGCAAACGCAGAAGTTCACAATTTCACAAACACACACATTTACAAAGCACCATAGTTACTGCATTTTTGGTTTGATATAAACTCTAGCAGAAGGTTAATGTAGGATGGACTGCCAAAAAGTGAAGCTTAAAGACAGATTTGAAGTAGGAGGAGCTGTTGATCACATATGCCTGTTGTTAACAGATTTTACTCTTTTAAGTGGTGGCAGAGGGTAAGAAAAGAATGAATGCGTTGAAAACTATGGTGAGGAAACTTAGAGACAAGATATTCTCTCTCCAGATCTTTCTTACTTCCGTGACATTACAACCAAGCATGTGAAAAACAGCTTCCTTGCTTCACAAATATAAGCATGTGGAAAAAACAAACAAATGTAATTTACTATATAAATGTCATAATGTGCATCATCTTCTTTCAGCTGGAAGAGGAAAACAAGTGCAAAGAAGATCCTAACTTGGAAGAGACATGCAGGGATCATTGATTCCAGCTCCTTGCTACACACAGAGTAATTTAAAAGTTAAACCTTACATTTAAAAGTATTGTCCAAGCATTTCCTGAATATTGACAGGCTTATAGGCTTGATCACTTCCCTAGGGAGTTTGTTCCAGTGCTTAAGACTTCTTTCAGTGGTCCTAATATCCCATCTGAACCTCCCCAGTGCTCTATGCCATTCCCTGGCATTGCATCACCAGACACCAGAGAGGTGATATGGGCATTTCTCCCTCTGCTCCTATCCCAGGGTAAGATTGGCCCTTTTTAGCCACTGCAGCACACTGTTGACTCATATTCATCTTACTATCATTCCCCAGATTCCTTCCTGAGGGCAACATTCCAGCCTCTTGTCCCCCAGTCCTCTCACACGTCCTGGATGATCCCACCTTGGATGCAGAACCTGGCATTTATGCTTGCTACATTTCATATGGTTGGGATGGCCCAGCACTCCAGACTACCAAGATCTCTCTGTAAGGCCTCTCTACCCATGAGGGAATCACCAGCCTAGTTTAGTATCACTGGGAAATTTACTTAGTGTGCACCTGACTACTATGTCCGGATCACTGATAAAAGCACTGAAGAACACTCGTCCTGAAATTGAGCAGTGGGGAACACCACTAGTGACTGACCCTTTCCTACTTTGCTTTGGGCCCAGTCTTTCAGCCAGTTGTTCATCCATCCTATAGCACATGTCTAGCTTTGTGCTTGCTCAAAAGGATACCAAGACAGTATCAAAAGCTTTCTTAGAATAAAAATAACAACAACCAACCAAAACACCAACATACTCACTACCTTCTTTTTGTCCACTAGGCAGATAACATTCTCTTAAGAGGATGATAGGTTCATAACCTTACTTCATTAAGTCATGTCAATTTTGACTGATGACTGCATTTTCAAGCATTTTCAACTAACTCCCAGAACAATTTTCTCCATAGTTTTACCAGGCACCAAATCAGACTGACAGTCGGTCAGGGTCTTCTTTCTTGCCTTTCTCAATAATTTGACTGATTTGCCAGCTTCCAGTTTACCAGGACCTATCCAGATTCTCAAGACTGTTTATAAATGAGAGAGGTCTCACAATAACATCAATAACTCTTTTAGTACGCTCTGCTTTATCTTCTTTCCTGTTTGTGAATTAACCAACCTCATCAAGTAATAGACCAATGTTTCATGAGTCCTCCTTTTGCTGTTAACATGATTAAAGCCTTTTTGTGATCTCACATCTTACTGCCCATTTTCAAACCCAATGGAGTTTTAAGCCATATGAATTTTCTCACTGCAGTGCTGCCATCTCTGTCACCCTCCTGATGACAGAAAACCTGAAACTTGATCTTACTTACAAAGTCCATATACTTTGATGACCTAGAATTACCTGTTCCTGTGGTCGGAACCAGCTATTTGACCGGCATTTGTGAACCCAAAGTCCTTCAAAAGCAGGTTCTGATGACACCTTACTAACTGGATCCTTGAGCAGCCTACAGTCTGCTCTCCCAAAAGCCATGGATGTTTGCTCTGCTAACAGAGCTTTTTCATATCACCAAAGATTTTAAACTTTACCACTTTGTGGTAACTGGGGCCAAGATAGACATGAAACATCATTTCATCCACAGACCAGCAACAGATCCTGGAGGGCATTTTTGTTAGTCAGGTGTCCTGGTACCTGTATTAAAAAGTAATTTCAAAGTGTTTCAGGATTTTCCTTAACCCTTTCATAGTCTGCTGTATGATAGTCCCAGCTAATATCTGTGAAGTGGAAATTGCCATAAGGACAGGGATGACCGATGTAACGATTTTCCTTAATTCATTCTAGAACAATACATTGTTGTTACCTTGCCGGCAGAGTGATCTTTGGTAAACTCTGACAACATTTGTTTCATTCATTTTTGTACTGGTCCTTACCCAGAAGTTCTCAACCACATCATCTTTAACTGTGAGTGCTGTATAGGCCCTTATGTACAGCACTCTCCTTCCTGCTTGCCTGCCTCACCCACTGTGAACACCACAGCACTCCATCACTGGACTCACTGAGTCTCACTTATGGCAGTGATGTCTTAGCTCTGGGACAGAGGCAAAGCTATCATCTCCTTTTGTTTATCCCACATACTGCCTGCCTTCACATACAAACATTTCAGATGCACTCCAGTGTGCTCAGTTAAATCATGGTGCAGCATGAAAGCCCACACTAACACACCATCATTCAGGATCCAGGCATTGATAGGCTACCTGTTTCTTTCACTGTCATTCCCTACAATTGGGAAGACAGAGGAAAATGTTACCTGCATTTCCAATCCCTTTTCCAATCTCCCCAAGGCTTTGAAGTGTCTTTTGATCATGCTTCAACTTCTAATTACAACTTTATAGGTACACACATGAAGAGGATGTATCAGACTAGGAAGTCTGTTAATATCTTTAACACAGGCCCTAGAGAAGCAGCAAGCTCTCCTTAAAGGCAGGTTTGGTCAGCAGATCAAACCTGCTGCTTCTCTCATAATTATAAATTTACATTTGTTTCTTCATGGAGGATGATGTGGATGTTAAGAAAACTTTGCCCAGTCATCCAGGAGCCACTTGCACCATCTGAGATGGAACTAAAACCCCTTCACAGCTACACACCCCACACTCACAGACAGACCAGGCATCCTCACCGGTTTGACTGTAGGTTTCCCATAGTGGAATCTCAGACTTACAGACCCTTCAAATAATTTAATCTTGGTACAAAAACTAAATAACAACAGAACAATTCAAATGTTTCAGGTGCCTCTGAGGAGGGACCCAAACCAAATGAAACCCTGTTCTTTATACTCTTGCAGTCTAGGTGTGCAGTAGTCTGTGATTGTCAGCTCCTGCCGTGTCCCTGAGTGTCCTGTCACCTGGCCAGTGCTGCTCTGCTGCTCACACCACTGCTTGCACTGAACGTATTTCTCAACAGGGGAAATAGGCTGACTTGACTTTGATGACTTCTCAAGAATGTGTGGGTCATCTTCAACCTCATCATGTCCCAGTCCATCCAACCACAGAGCCTGTTATCTGTTGTATAAGGGCACATGGAGATGCAGGGAGACAAGGAGGAAGTTCTCTCCCTGGCCCTGGTAGAGACTGATTTCCTTTTGGGGAGAGAGTGCAGGATACCCCTTGCCAGGTGTCGTACCTAGTTAACATTTTTGTTCCAGAGAGGACAGAAGGGTTCCATCAGTCAGCCCCCTTCTCAAACTCACAGATGCTCCTCAACCTGTCCACTGCACCCCAAAGCTCAGCCAACAAGCGTAGCAGCTCTTCTACCTGTGTGCACTTACCACAGATATTGTTGCTACTGGTCTCAGCAGCAAATACCCTGGGCACATCATGCATCTGGAGATCTAGAGACCTGCATGCTCCCCTGGGAACTCTGTCTGGATATCTTCCTCAGTCCCAGCATGTGCTAGTACCACACGGGGACACAGAGGACCTGGCTGCCTGTCACTGGTCCTCAAGACCCTTGTAGGGAATTATGGGTGGTCTGGCTGGCAAAGCTGCTGTTGTCCATTGTCTTGGTTCCCTCCAGCAGCTGTCTGTCCTTGCTGCCACCTGGGCCCTCCCCACACACAGCCTGAGGGCTTCAGTCACCCAGGAACCCCATCAGGCATTCACAGGTTCATTCCAACCCTGGTGCTCCTCTCAGAGCAGGGCAAGCTGCTACCACTGCTGGTACTGCTCCTATTACCCTCCTCCTTGCACACAGCAAGGACTGCCATCAGCTTCCTCGGGTTCTGACTGTGAAAACAAATTAAAACCTCCTGCAAGTGACTGAAATGGAGCAGTGTAAGGACATTGTTCCCTCATCAGTAACAATGTTGAATTAATTCAACAGTGCTAATTTGCTGAGAGTCAATAAGTGCCCAATAAACAGGGGCAGAAGTACTGAGCACTGAATGTTGCTCCCTGCACCAACCAGGGGCCTCAAAGCGAGGAAGAGTTTCATTCTAGGTGATATCTGCTGCCTCTGTCATGCCTCACAATGACCAAATCTTGAAAAGCAAGATGGACAAAGAGGAAGAAAATCAAAATCAAGGCCATGACATGGACAGCTGATTTGCCCAAAATCTAACCCAAGATGAATACTCAATTCTAAAAGTAATGATATACATTAATTTTTAAAAGTGAGTGATGGAACATGTAACCATGATATTTTATGAAAAATTCTTTTGCCAGGATTTTTCCCCTCCTGAGGAGCTGGGAGCCCCAGGAAAGAAATGTAAACAATAACTATCTGCTGCTGTGGAATGCAACAGGTGCATCTTCCATTGGTCCATGTGGATTGTTTTCAATTGATGACCAATCACAGCCACCTGTGCCAAGACTGTGAGCAGTCACAAGATTTTGTCATGCATTCTATTCTATTCTTGCTCTTTGTAGCCTTCTGATTATTCTTTTCTCTCTGTTCTTTTAGTATAGTTTTCATGTAGTAGTTTAGTATAATATATAACATAATAAATCAGCTTTCTGAAAATGGAGTCAAGCCTCATGTCTCCACACATGGGGTGTTCACCTCAACAGGAACACTTGTGCCTTGGAAGTTATCTGCTGGATGTATTGAGGGTTTGCAAGTGTCAGAAAAAAGATGGGGAGGAGGTGCTCCGAGTGTCAGAGCCAAGATTCTTCTGCAGGCTGTGGTGCAGACTATGGTGAAACAAAATGTCCCCCTGCAGCCCATGAGGTCCACAGGGGATGCAGAGATCCACTCGCAGCCCATGCGAGAAGTTCTCACTCTGGAGTGGGTGGATGCCAGAGGAAGCTGTGATCCAGTGGGAACCTGAATAGAGAGAGAGGGCCCTTGCTTCCAGAGACAGAGCAAGAGAGCTCTTGTTGCCAAACTAGAGCAGCCTATCCTTAGAGGACTGCACCTTGTGGGTGAGTGATGTACACCACAACAGTGTTGGGATGACTGTTTGCCCATGGAAGGGACTCATGTTGCAGCAGTTTTGGCAGGACTGCTGCTCATGAAATTAGAGCCACGCTGGAAAAGTTCACAGAAAACTGTCTCTCGTGGGAGGGACCCCATGGCATAGCAGAGGAAAGCTTCCTCTCCCTGAGTGAAAAGAAAAAGATCCCTGGTGACAAGCTGACCAAAACAAAACCCCATGCCCTGTCTCTCTGAAGCGTCAGCAGGAAAGAGGGAGGGGCTGGGGGAAGAAAAGGTGTTTTAAAGGCTTATTTTATTTCTCATTATTTCCCTCTGGCTCTGTTAATAATAAATTTCTTTTATACCTTTAAATTTGAACCTGTTTTGCATTTAGGGTGTTTTTGCCTGGTCTTCATCTCAACCCATGAGCCCTTCGCTAATTTTTTACCCTCTCCTCTGCCCAGCTGTGAGAAAGAAAGGGTGAGCAAACAGCTTTCATGGGCGCCTGGTGTTTGGCCAATATCAAACCACGACAGACACGTACCTTAAATAAGCAAAAAAAATCCATGTTTACTTCCAAGTGAAAAAAACATCACAGAAGCCAGCGCTTGCATTATCTTGGGCTTTGAAAAACCCAGTTATTCATATTTTAAAAACAACAAAAAAAACCCAAAATAGCAACAAATCCCTTTCTGACCTTTACCTTCCAAAATCACAGACAAAAGTAAAAAATGAGGAGCAACAAGGTCTCTTAATATAACAATGCAATCATCCATATTCAGCCAAGAATTAGTGCCTCTAAATTAAAAACCTTCTCAGACACAGGGGCTGTAAGGGGTGTCTAACTCCCCTTGCCCCACATATTGCAATCCTTTCCCTGGAGCAGCCACTGACTGTGTGTCCCAGCCAGGCTAGACCTTGGGGTGACTGCATCTTGCTGGGTGCCATCAGAGAGGGGCACAGGAGAGCTCTGCAGGGGTTCAGCTGCCAGGCAGTGGTAAGTACAGGGACCAGAGCAGACATGCTTTTGCAGCAGGGGTAAAACCACACTTCCTTTGGGAATGGTATGCATGTAAACATTTACCAACAGGATAAGGTCATGCAACCTTGAGCTCAAAGCCAAAGGAACAAGGTACTCGAATCAAAGTATGTCAAAGACAAACACTGAAGCCTGGAAAGAGGCAGGGTGATAGCCTCCCTGGGCAGTGAGTGTATCCCAGAGCTCTGTGCTCAAGCTCACTGTCCCTTATTCAGTCAGGGGCAAGGTCACAGCTCAGAGACCTATTTTTCAAACAACAATTTGCAAGAACACAGCTTTTCACAGAAAATGACTGCATTCAGAAAAGTAAACACCTCAACCAGCCAGATGGCCAGTAATTAATATTTGGAATAAATATTGGAAGTTATCAAGGCATCTCATGCAAATACCATGAATTGCATTTGCACATAGTTCTGGACAATTCAAGGTGCTGACAGGTGAGGTTATGCGGTTTCCTGATGAGCTTAAAAAATCCTGCTCAGCTCTTTCTCACTGCCCGTGTGTTTTGTTCCACCGAGGAGCTGCTGCTTAGTTTCAGCCCCCAGCAAGAATGAGAACAAGACTGGCAGGTGGGTCTGAAGCCACAGGATCTTTAAAGCATTCATCTCCCCTCAACCCCCTGGGTGTAGGTCTGTCTGCTAACCCCAAGGACACGGAATCCTCTGGGATGCACAGCGCGGGCGCCAGCTCCCACCGCGCCGCGCTTCCCGGTGGTTGCCATAGCACTGAAAGGCAAACCTAGCAACAGGCACACAAGCCTCCCAAGTACACAAGTCCAAAACAGATTTTTAAAATAAATTAAATTATCCAGCCTTGCCTACTACCCCCACCTCCCCCCCCCAAAAAAGTACAACATGTTTCAAGAAGCTGTTAAGAATGTGCCATTTCTGTTCAGATGCACTAGAGAAGGGGTTTAATTACTGCTAAAATTAGACTATAAGTGCTGTGCTGTGGCAAAATTAAAGTAACTTGCAGGAAGATTTGCTTATTAATATGCCTTTTGTAAATCTATTTATCTGGCAGTTATTGATGATATAAGTAGTTTTGTTAGGCATCAGAAAGCAAAATAAGAGTTTAGCTCTTATTTTAGATTTTTTGTCTTGTAACTCTGATTTTATGAAAAAAAAGTGGTAGTACAGCAATTTCTTTGCTTATGTTGGTATCACAATCAGAGGTTATTTCTGCCTGTTAAAAATCAATCCCACTACAGGTAAAGATCCTGATATTTACCTTCTATTTTCTTGTGCCTATCAAATGATTATTGAATACATATCCTAAGTGTTGCCAGTTTCTTCAGAGGTGTATAAACTTTGCTACTGAAATTCTCTACTTTTTCAGCTTCAGAGCCTTGCATACTAATATTTTAATTCTGTGACACATATTTAAAGAAACAGCCTGTGGAGGAAGCTAAGAGCATAAAACATTGTATTTCTGCAAATTTCACAGAGTTAAGTATATTCTACACAATAAAAATGCAGCCATTTTATAAAAAGGTTCTAAAGTTCTATAAGCCAAATAGACATGAAGGAGGATTGAAGAAATAGAGGAATGTCCTGCTGTTATTACCTTCTCTCCATTGAAGGGTTTTTTCCCTAGCTCAGATTATTTTTTCCTGAACAAAACATATTTACAGAAGGAACCCTTTGAGTAATCATTCTTTCCCTCTGAAATCACAGGCTCTGAACTGTGTGAAGATGACTGGAGGGATAATTCCAACAAAAGTGCCCTACTAGGTTTTGCAACTAACTTATTTTGTGAAATTCAGGCTGAATGAAGTGGTTCCACTCACTGCCCTTAGAAATTTCATTGGGATTGATTTGACTTGTTTATCTGTTATGAAAAATTACCTACATAAATAACACACTTTTCATCCAAGAGTCTGAAGGGAGCACACAATGTTGTACTCAGTCCATAAGGAAAGCAATCTCATGTTCATTCTGACAAAATTTACCCACATATCAAGTTGATGAGAGGAGGTGAGCAAGAAGGGACAAATTTCCCAAGTGCTAAGGAGCAATGATCCTCAGAGGAGAGTGCAAAAAATTGGATGGAGTACATCTGTGTGTCAACACCAAATAAAATACAATTATGTATTTTAGAGGTTCATCAAGAAAGTAAACTTTGAAACATGATTTTTTTCGCTTCTGCCTGCTCTCAGCATGGTCATGAGCCTCCCCACAATTGCAAAGCAGCATGCTCAAAGGCTGATTAGAAGCCTTTTGAAGGTTGTAATTTTATTTAGTATCTCCTCTGATGAATGCTGACTGTTCACATTCATGTTGATATATCTGGAATCACAACTCATTAAATTGTTTCCATCTGCAATTCGTCTTTTCAGGGAAGGTGCTTGTGAATTAGAAATCCTTCC
Source organism: Passer domesticus (assembly GCF_036417665.1). Classification (NCBI taxonomy): domain Eukaryota; kingdom Metazoa; phylum Chordata; class Aves; order Passeriformes; family Passeridae; genus Passer; species Passer domesticus. Next base: position 108,565,333 of record NC_087475.1, on the reverse strand, counting down.
CCCTCACACACACTTACTACAGACAAATATTAGAATCAAGATAGTAACACATGTGGCAAGTCAAGTACACACAGAAATTATACCATCTGGCATAATTAGTCAGCCTGAGGGCTGGTTAATGAACTGAATTATACACAATCGAGCATGCATGCTGAAGTTGAAATTCTTTATGATACCTGTGGACATGTAAATTCAGCAGGGGACATAAGAAGCCTTTCTAGCATATAATTTATTTAGGGTTTGGTTTTGGTATGTACAAGAATTGGAATGAAAATCTTTTCTCCAAGACATTTCTGCATACCTCTTGCTGTTTCTGTAGCAATAAACGAATTTTGGGGTTTATTTGTGGCAGAAAGAGTACGATATAGCTAGTTCAGACAGAGGTTTGGATAGTGTTCAGCACTGCACAAACACAGACATACAGAAAATAAATTTGGGGATTCCACCATCAAATTGTGACTTACACATTTTCTGCTGTGCATCAAGAATGACAAACATCACCATCCTCTGCACCTTATTCTTCTCCATACACTAATTACCAGTGCCTGAGGAATCAGTGCTAATATGGTCATCCACCAACAGAGGACAGCAGCTGTTAACTCCCCTCCACAAATACCATTGCAGGACCCCATCATCTGACTGCCACTGAGGAAATTAGCATCTGTAATGTGTCACTTCATAGCTTCTCCTGCTAGCTCTGCTGTGGCAAGGTTTCTGTTTAAATCCTCTTTTAATCAGGGCTTCAGCACTCATATTCACAGAGAACAGTACTGTGTGTGCCACTGAGAGGTCCTGACTCTTCATCAGAGTTAAAAAAAGAGTTAAAGAGTTTTAAAAAACCCCACACGGATTTTAACAAATTAACCATGTGCACAATTGGCACCAAATTAACATGATGGCACCAAATTAACTTTTGTATAGCCTCTGATACAACGTATGCACATCTCTAAGCAAACATATGTCTGTGTCAAAAAATTGTATTTATTAAACTCAATTATATATATAAAAATATATGTATGTATGTATATAAATATATATATATATACACACACACAGACACTTTTTTTCTCAAGCACAGGATTTAAAATTATATCTTGCTTATGTCAAATACTTACATTTCCTCAAAAGACACAAACTTCATGTAAATATTTCTGGCACCTGTGACATGCTAAATCCTTAATAACTTATTGGGCAGTGTTAAAAAGGAAGAGAATTCTCCTTGTGCCTTACCTACTTCTTTCTCCACTGTATTGTGTGATTTCCTCATAAGAAATACTTTTTTGTTTACAAGAATTATGGAGGAATAGGAGGAGCCATGGAAAGAGTGAAAAACAAAACAAAACATACTGGTCTATGAAAGTTTAGGCTGACAGGCTAAAGGGCTGTGTCACCACATTTCACCTGCTCGTATAGGTCAACACTTGTGCATATATAAATTGACAAAACAGATTAAAAATTCTGCAGAGCAACTATAGGTAAACACCTTATCCAGTTCTCCCCCCTTCCACAGCACTATGTCCTATATTTTCATCATTATTTAAATGTTATTGAGAAAGATAGTGAAACTGGCCTGCTTGAGAGAGGTTCTTTGAGTCAGTTTTTACTTCTCATTTAACACAAACCTGGCCTAGAAAGCTTCTTTTTATCCTCCCTCAGCAGATACTGAGCGGCCCTATTTGGAAGCAAATTTGCAAAGAGTGACAATGCATCATCTTAATTAAAGGCTGAGATTCATCTTCTGAAGAAGGAAGAAGAATTCACCATCAAACACTACTTTGGCAAACAAAATCCCACTTTCATTTATTAAGTCCCCAGAAGGCTGTTCTTTGCAGGTAGCTTTGGTTCCCAGCACATGAATAAAATGAAGGTCCACAGAAGGTATATGCCCATATCATCAACCACTGCATTTATCTGCAGAGGGAGAGTAGGCAATTATGCCAGGCTCACCTCTGCACATCAGCACCAGGAAGCTACATCAGTGTAAAGAGTACAGATCACTTCCAGCTCTGCTCTCCTGGAGCTAAACAGTCTCATCCTTAAACCACAGCAGCTCAGCTGGGCTGCTCAGGGAGTGCTCCTGCTGACTTACTATAAAGATTTTTTCTGCCCTTAGAGCTCTGTAAATACATGATCAGTGCTTCTGCTGCTCTCTGTGTGCTCCCTAACACTGCCAAGGGAGATGTAAGTCTGCTTCATAGACCAAAAGTCCTTTACTAATGCACAGGTTATTTGTATTGATCAATTTAGTGCAATTATTCATATTAATACCCATAAAGCTTTGCAAGAGATGGGAAGGAAGAGATTGCCACAGACAAAATTCAGGGCTAGCATGGGGATTCCATGGGTGACTTAAAATTAATTTGTATGAAAACCAGAAGCTGTTTCATTAATTCATTTACATGTTGAAGATGGCCGTGAGAAGTCTAAAAATTTCATCTTGAATAGGAATCTGTACCTTCAGCTGAAATTAGAATACTGTTTTGAAAGACTGTTTGAAGATTGGATTGAGTTATTCCAGAACTTTTGATAATAGCACATAATTCAAATTTTGCACTCTTCACAAAACTGCATGCATGCCTAATTTCTTGGACTAGTCTAAATCTCAAGGTTTTCATTTCAGAGTGATCATGTTCAGTTTTTCACTTCAGCATGCATTATTTTGAATTTTAGAGTTAAAACTTTGAAAATCTCTCTGTCAAGAAAAAGTCTAAGTCTAGAATGCAAAGGATGAAAAACAAAGATTAAATCATTGTTTCCAAACAAAGGTACAAGTCTTCAATTAAACTGTATTTTGGGGGGTTTTTGTCAGTTTATATGCAACATTTATGCTGGCCTGGTAACACTGCAACACAATGAAAAGTCTTATACTCCACACTGCAATTCTCTCAAGGTACCAGGAAATTGAAGTAGTCTGGGTATGATTACCAAGGAAGAACAAAACAAAACACTCCTTAATTGCCCTTCTTCCTCAGATGCACAGTGGCACTCACATTTGACTAAATGGCATTTACAGCATGAGACCTAGGTCTTGGTCCAGGTCCTTGTCACCTGGTAATCTGCTGCATTAATAGGAAACTATAGTAATAAACTGAGATTACTCAACATTTCAGCAATAGGATTTGAAAAAAAAGACATTCACTAAAGCTTAAAAGAAATCCATCTCTTCTACAATACAAATTAACTGAAGTTAATTACATGTAGTTTTATCAGGTATAAATGGATTTATGAGAAAGATAAAGTTATACAGACAGCCTTTTAATTCTTCCCTGACACACTGAATTTTGCTCTTCTGCTTTCTTCACTTCCCTTGTTCCAGTGCCAGTTCACCAATTCCCAGCTCTTCATAATTCTTTCTTTTATTCAAAGCTATGGTCTACCAAAACAAAGTTCATTCTGCTTTATAAACAGCCCTTCTGTTGTCTGTGCATATTGTTTTAGGAATGGCTGCATGAGTGGGGTTAGGAAAATATCCCCTGAATTTATTTTATCTCAGAGTTGGCACTGAGGAAAGCCAGTTTAGGAAGTAAGGCATGCACAGAACGATCCTTCTTGTGGTGTATTCTTTAGATTTGGAAAACTAGCTGTTCATGGTCTGAAGATTGCCTTCAAATCTCATATGTTATTGCCGCTAATGAATGTCTGCATGAAGTTACTCAGTTGCTCTTAATCCATTTGCTGTTGTAGCCTTTACAGCTTCTTAGAATATATTCCACTATTTACTTCTTAATGGCATATGTACACCATTGGTAAATTATAAAGGGAAAAAAAATCTTTCCATCAAGCTGGTTTTTTGTTGTAGCATTTAGAAGAGTTTTTATTTCCCCAGCTTGTGTTATTGCCCATTAGTAGTACTAGATATTTACATGCCCTGTTATTACATTGTGCCAGACCATCCAAAGGGAAGCTGTTGTTCCACACACTAAAAGCACCTGATCTGTTTGGACACCAACCCAGAAGACTTCATAAACTGTTAGAAGTATCTTTCTAGCTATATTGTATCACTGAGTCAAAGGGCAAGCACATCTTATGGATGCAGTAAAGAGTACTTCCTACTACATTTTGATTTTTCCTGGAAGTTTCCATTCAAGTCTTGGCCCACAGTGACCCTCATTAGCTCATAAAAGCCAGCTAGATCCCAGCTCAGGATTCAGTTGCATAAAGGTCACATAGTTGATCTGCTTTCTATGGATTATTAGAAAGCAAACCTTTTTTCTACCATCACAGATATGCACTTAAAGAAACGGATTGCTGATGCATGCAATGTACAGATGATGGGAAATGCATCCGTCGTTCAATTACTGAGATGCACAAAAGTGAACTGGAAAAGTCAGTTTGCCATAAGACGTTTGAAGAATGAAGATAGCTCAGCTAAACACTGAATAGTTTCTCTTTCCCAAATAAATCTCTTTGTTTTCTACTTAATATATCATAATTTCTCTTCTTGCTCTCTCCTTTGGTTATTGCAGGAAACTTACATTTAAGATATACCAGTAGTGGCAATAACACAATAAAACTACAGATAAATACAGGGAGAGAGCAGGAGGGTCCTCATATTTGAATAGAACTGCAGTGGGAGAAGTGGCTTCAATTTTGCAGATCTATTTCCACATGAAATTTTGCTCTTCCCTCCTTAAAGCTTCTGTCAAAAACATTCATCTACAAATAAGCCAGTTAATTACATTTCCAAGCAATTTGTTTCCGACAGGTTGTCCTACATCTTGTTTGTAACAGTTTGTGAGGCACTAAGACAAAGCTAATTGATAGCTAAATTATAGGGAGATGCATTTAGAGGGTTAATTACTTACTGCTCGCAACCATATTTTTAAAAGAGCTGGTATCTGCATGTCTGTATTAAGATTTCAAATGACTGGAGAACCAAAATAGTGTGTTTTTCTCTCTCAATTTCGAATATTCAAAAACAAACACTGCATCAATCTTTTTCACAAGAATCAGAACAAATTACTCCTGCTGCTTGCCAGTCTTTATATGACACTGGAAATTATTCAGGCTCATCTCTGAGGCTTGTTCTGAGATAGTAAGATAGAGAGGCACTTGGCAGCAGCTGTTAACCCACCTGCAGAGAAAACTTCTGTCTCATTTCATCTCCTGAATTGCTCAAGCCACCAGACTAATGTTTACTTCAATCAAAGGCACCACATGGCCTTCTGGGACTGTGCAAGAAAGGAATGTTAGAGCTTTCAGGGCCTGAAATCCAAGCTGTTCCCCTTGTTTAAATATTGGGCAGCTATTAAGCTGGAATGCCAAAATAGCTAACCCAGGGCTGCAGTAAACTCTCCCTGACACAGTGTACACGACCAGTCTCTGCTAACAGCTGTTTCTGTACTGGAAACCCTAAACTGCGTGTTCAACAGCATCCAAATTTATGATCATTTTCATAGGAAATAACCACTGAATCAGTAACACTCAATACCAAAAGCTGTATTTTAAAGAATCAACTTGCCTGAGAAGTAGTTAATGTTAAAAAAAATAACATATATTGAAACCCATTTAAACAGACACTCACCTCCTCTTAATTGTTATGTCCTTGGAAATTACCTCCCCTAACAGCTATTTTTTTTCCCTTCTGGACAGCTAAAGGTGACAATAACTCTGAAAAGTAAACACATTTAATATTGACAGGTGGCATGCTTTTGTCTGTTGGTGTTGCTTCATACCAATTATCACTATTTTTTTATTCTTGTCGTAATAAACAAACACTGCATCAATCTTTTTCACAAGAATCAGAACAATAGAATGATAAAAAGAAGCAAGCAAACAATAGAATGATTTAAAAAAAAAAAACCTCAAACCATTCTTTTTTACATTAATAGTATTGACTGTCTTGGTAAACAAAAAAACTTCACTACATAGATGGCAATTCTACCTTGATTCCAGAGAAATAAAAAAAAATCCCCAAAGCTAAGAAAGCGAGCTTCAAAGGCTGAGAGTCGGTAGCAGTATTTATTTAGGTTATTTTTATTTATTGGAAAACATTAATTGCCATGCATATAATTTACTCATGAAACTCCAGAAAGCCAGAACCTACTTTCACTCTGGCTACTCAAGGAAACCAAACTTGAGGGAGTCACTGGGAACTGTTTCTCTTACTGGGCCAGTATAATCCAGTGTGGAAGAGGGGAAGGCATTTCCCAGGCATGAAGGTCACTTCACTTCGTGATAACAAGCAGTCTCAAAAACAAGAATGATCCAAACTGCTGTTTTAATGGCTAAAAAGCCACGAGCCTCAGAAATTTCTCATTTAATTTTTTTCTGAGCATCCCCCAAGGCAACACACACAATTCCAGACCAACCAAATCCAGGGCTGGTTTCTGCCCAAAGGACAGAGGAACAGGCCAAAGAGTCACACCAGCCTCTATTTTGAGCAAGAGCTAAGTTGCATATCTTTGTCTAATCCTAGTTCAGATATACAAAGGTTGCAACGTATTATTTCTAGGTAGGATATTTACTGTTTGATACGTAAATACTAAACGGTTGAAGAATCACAATTTATCTACTTGGAGAGGGTAACCACAAGAAACCTAACAAATTAACACAACACCTACATTTCTTGGTACTTTTCCCATACTTGATGTAGATTTTCTGAGCTGCTCTCACAAACACATTATTTACCAGCTTTTGTTAGTTTGTACTGTCTATTGTAGGAAAATGTCCTTTACAAGGCAAAAGTAACCATCACCTGACTTTTTGCTGAGTCACACAGGCTAACTTTTTTGCCCAGTGTAGTGACTCACTATGGTTTCTACTACTCCCTACCATAATATAGATTATGTCTTAATTTATACTTGGGAAACTTCTGAATTAGGCTGTAGAAATTAAAGAAACACAGTAAGAAAGAATGAGATTACCCAGAGACAAACATTAAACCATTTGATGCTTTAAATGTAAACTAGCATTTCAACCAAATCACTGCTATTGAGTAGTTCCTGTTTTGGAATTCTGCTCATCAGCTCAAGTTTGCCAGCTTTTGTCCATGATTTCTAACGTGGTTAATAAGCCTTTTCTCAGGAGCAAAATCTTCCACCTGTTTTGTAAATACCAACTGCTACCTTGTATGTTTGATTCCATAATAGGACTGCATGTTCTCTGACATAGTGGCCTATGGAGGAAAAAACCCAAACAAAATGTCATTTACCTTGTTAAACAATTATTTTTTAATTTCTAAACTGCTCGGCTTTTTTTTCCACCCGCTGTGATTCTACTCTGGTTCCTAAGCCACATAAAGTTTGCTCCCCTGCATGACCCAAAATACAGACCAAAGGAAATCTAATCTTTCTCCTGCTGCCCTTTCTGCCACATCTGCCTGTCCCCAAGGGGCCACATTCATAGCACTCCCTACTGCTGAACCCCCACCTTCCCTCACAAGACTGCAAGCAGTCATTCTTCTAGATACCATATTTTTTTCCACAAATCAAATTTTGTTTTGTTTTATAGTAGAAGATTGACATAGTATTTTCTGGTTTCCTCTGCTATGTTTTTGCAAAATAAAAAGAAATTACCACATAGGATTTCACAGTTCTAGGTTTTAAGTTCAGATTTCCAAAACATTTTGCATTCAAATTCCTAAAATTATTTCCTGACACATAAAGAATTATTTCCCTATCTTTCACCCAGGAAACAGAGGCAGTCAGTATTGGAAATTAAAAAACAAAAAAGTGATCACTCCTGACTTCCAGTTCTTTCATGCAAACCACACTTCCTGGTCCTTCAGCCAAGGGGAGTAAAAGTCGTCACTCTTAAACTTGCTTATGAATGTGCATGCAGTAAATTTGACAATAGGGATCTCCCAGAAAACAGAAGGACAGTAAAATGCCAACTAATAAAACTAGCTGATGCCACAACAAGAAGGTTACCTTATGACTTTCATATTGAAGTAAAAGAGAAACACTGCTTTTGATAGAGAAATGGTTCATTTAAAAAAATAGCACCGTGTTCATTAAATTTTCTTATTTGATTTTTCAAATGCATTATACAAAGGTCTTATACATGAGATGATGCAATTTTTGTACTTATTAAAAATATGTTAGTATAAATATTCAGCCTTTTGGGAAAAGTTTTTATTACAGAGACTGTCTATTCCCTAAATAACATTGGAAGAAGCTGAGGAAATGAATCACCTAAGACTGATGCTCTCTGTCTTTGGAGTAGCTTATGCTGGATCTTATCTGGAAACATTGATCTATAAGGTCACTTAGCTTTATAAGAAAGAATTTTTTAATCTGATTTATGAAGAAGTTCTGTAGGCTTCAGACTGATTATAAAAGTGTTGTGCAGTAACACTTGGTTCTCTTAAGAAGCAAGACAAATTAATGTTTATTAACTTACTTATAATCATAACAGGCAGATACTTCAGTGTTGATTTTCCAGAGACTTTTAATTAAAAGCAATTTATGAATAATAATGTTAGCCGTACAATTCAGCGCCTAGAATTCTATGCCTACAAATAAAGATGCCCAAGTCAGATAAAAAGGTATCTGAGGATTCATAGTTGATGAGAAATGAACAGTGGTCTAAGAAATGGTGTATACTGAAGTTAACAAAAGCCATTCAGGAATTACCCAAACCAGCAGAACATCTCTTACAAACAAAAAGCTTAACTTCTATAGTTTTCAATTAAATAGGATTTTTTAAGCCTATCACTTTGTTTCCAGGGAGACATACCTTAAAATAATCTCTGGGAAGGATTTTTTAGATGTATTCATATTTTTAATAGAAAGTTATACTTACATTCTGAAACTGATTGAAATGACTTCTTGCTCATCATTGCCCATCTTGGTTGGGCTTGGTTGCTGAGAATTTTGCAAAAGATCACCTTCCCTTGAAGGAGGCATTAAAAAGAAACAAAGTGGACAAAAGAAAGGAATGAGACTATTCTGATGCCTTTCCTAGGTAGCTTGCCAGGCAGTCATGTTTCCTGAACCACCCTGTCTTTCAGTGAGCAGAGAGATAATTTCCTACAAGTTATGGTAGGAAAGTTATCCGAGTTATCCACAAGTTATCCACAGAGCTAAGTACTTCCACATGTACTCGGTATTATTACAAAATTCCTCAGTTGTCTTCAGCAATAGTTCATATTTATGCATGTTTTAATGTTCTCTAATCTCCTAAAAACAGAAATCTCGGCAGGGAACACTTGGGCTTTTTTTTATTAGTCACCCTTGTGAAATCCCTGCTCTTACACCAACATGCATCTACAAACAGGTCTTCATATTTGGTGCCAAATAAAACTCTGCTCCTTTCACCATCCCAATATTTAGCTATTGATGAGCAAAATAGAACAGAGTTCAGTGTGGATTTTAAGGGAAAAATTAAGATATTCCGAATGCATATCTACTGCTAGATCTCCTTGACGTCTAAATACTTATGAAAACAGCATATTTCTATCCACAGTGTTCAGAACCTGGCTTTCTGAGGGAAATTCCTTGGGGGTAAGATGGCATTGCTAAATCCTGAAATTCAGGATTCTGGCAGCCAGACTAGCTGTTGTTTCCTTTTTCCTCTCATACAGTGTTAACACAGCTGTGTTAATTGTTGTGTTGCAACTAAAAAAGCATTCAAGTCAAGAGAGTTCTGAATGTCACGGTTAGCCTGGTCTGTAGTACACAGATTTCCCAGGTGAGAAAAGAGACTGGGAATTAGACAGTTTCCTCCAAGCCATTGCTCCTTGTGCAGGCTGCTGTCAGCTGCAATTCCAGCATGGCACACCATTATAAAGCACCCTTGTTCCAAAGGGATAAGCTGTCCCGAGCCTCAGACACAACCCCCCTTGCCTCCATCTATTACAATGAAATCAAAGTCCTAACATGATTTAGAAAAACAATTCCTGGTGCAGGATTAGCAAGTGCTTTTGCAGCAGCAGTAAGCATTAAGGGGCTGGCAGGCATCCCATAGAGAACACCATTATTCAGCGTGTTTCAGCACAATTCTTCTTGTATAACACATTCACTGTACTTTTGTTCCCACATTTCTTCATTATTAGCTATAGTAGCATGAGAACAGGAGTTCTGTCAGTTTGAACTGTATGAAAGTTTGCAGATTTTCCTCACAGGGTATCCTGCAAGTATTGTCTTTGATTTTATTCTAATTCATTCTGAGTCTGCCCAACTTTTGTTTTGAATTCCCAGTCAAATTCATTGAAGCTAACAATGCAGACCAATATGGCAAAAAATCCCACAACAGTGCAAGTGTTTTCATCTATTTTGCTTGAAAACTATCACAAAATTCCTGAAAGCACCTTCTGTCTTTCAGAATATGCTCATCAAATCAATTAATACCTATCACAAATATCACCTGCCCACATAACATGTGCAATCTGATTTCTATCCCAGGAACCTCAAAGAGAAAAAAAGAGCTCAGACAGTGAGTTTGGCTTTTTTAAAAAGGCTGTGTTAGAGACATAGTTAGTAATTTGTGCCGATAAAATAAATATTGTGAAGGATCATTAATGGGATGTCACGCCATGATCAATATGATCAAGTGAAGCCCATTTACTACAAAAAGCAAGCTATACTTATACTGTTTTCTACTGTTCATGCCTCAAGCTAATACATGATTGGTTAAATTCTTCTTACGCATGCATTTTAATATATCAGTTAATTTTAGTTAATCTTCCTTCTTCAAGTGTCTCACTGCGGTTTTCTTGTCTGCCTTTGCATCCTGAACTCTCTGCTTTTGAGCGTGTTCTTCTCCTTTCATGTCCTTCAAGGATATGGCGACCTTACTCAGTTTGTATGAAGGCTGGATTGTGCATATGTTGTACGTGTCCTTTGTCCTGCAAAAAACTCTCAACAAATATATATATAGACTTCTATATAATATATGAACCAAACCAGCTGTACATAGGGAGGTGGGGGGAGTAGGAATTTCATTCTCAGGATGGCGAAACCGTGGAAGTCTGGCAAGGAGATACCATGACATTTACATACGAAGGAAACCTCGGCTGCACAGGAGATGGTTGCTTACAGAGGCGTGTATCCAGTGACGCCCAAAAGATGATGGCCCAGAAAAGATACCCATCTGAGAGAACCAGAGCCATCAGCACCTGCTACCTGAATACAGGATTCCAGGAATCGGGGAAATGCATTGATCAATTCCCGGACAAAGGCTTTGTGCAGCTCAGACTGAAGAAAAGAACCAACTTGAATATGAAGAACTCTAAAAGGAGACAAAGGGACTCTGCTGTGGGCAAAATAAAGAGTAAAAGAACTGCTCCCTCGGAGCAGTCAGTGTGGACGAAGGAGGATTTGGTGTGCTAGAGGCCAGATCTACATCAACCCAGCCTATCTCCTGGGAGTGTTGCGCTGTCAGTTTGATTGTTGGCTGTCAGAACTGTATCACAGTCGTGAATAAATCCTTTTTCTATTTTATTAGAATTGGACATATTTCATTTTTACCTATAACAGGCTGCAATAAAACTTAAAAGTACTCAGCTGCCAATTTTGTTCACTTCTCAATGCAAAGCCTATCATTCCTGCCTGTTCATAAATAGTTTGAAATAAGAATCACCAGGTTACATGGCAATCTCTATACAACAAGTCATCAAAATAATGTAATCATCCATCAATGATCATCTAATTCCTAGTTTTCTGACACGGTTATTGATGTACTTCACTGCTTTATTGCTGTATTTTCAAATGGATATTTGAATTCAAGAGTATATAAATAGTTGTATTAAGGCCACCTTTCAAGGTTTAGACTTGTCTGGGAATGCAGAAATCAAAAGGAAACCTCTAGTAATCAAAAATGTGTTCAAAGTGAATGGAAGACCCAGGTGTCCTAAGCAAGGACTGCCAATCGGACCTAGTTTGCACTGCTACTGTATTTTCTACTCCCTTCTGACCAAAAAGGATTTTTTTAAAATGTATTTTGTTTGCCACTACTAGAATTTATTTTCTGGTCTATTGCAGAGCTGAAATAATTACCTAAACAGTGCAATTTGAGGTCATGACAACAAAAGAGCAAAAGAAATTTAAAACCATAAGGTTCTAATAAACTGAACAATATGCAGGGCTTTTTTGGAGACATTTCTTTACTGATTACCACAACAGAGAGGATAGTGAAACTACCTTCTAACCAGGTGTGAATTTAACACCTCAAAAGAGCCTCTGACATCTGTCCTGCTCCCTGGGCATGCTGACTGGCCCACCAGAGACACAGGTGTTTTTAGCTAAGGAGCTAAAACTCCCATTTTGCCTTCTCTTTGAGGATATGTCTGGACTACCCTGAGGATGGGGAAGCTCACACTAATTCGCAGACAGGAATTAACATAGCAATTAGAGATACTTCTTTTGGTTCTGTTCTACATTTAAGACTAGCTGACAAGTATAAAGGAAAGAGCAAATGTTTCTCCTTGGTATATTGTGCTATGCCTGTTTTCCTAAAAATCTTGGAAGCTTGAAAGTCATTTCCCTAAAAATGTAGATGTCATCTGCTCATAGAAATGAACACCTCTCTTGTAAAGAAAATGGTAATTCTCTACTTAACACCTCATACTTTCACTTTGTGCATTATATATTTGGACTAATGCAAATAGCTTTAACCACAACACATAGGGCATTCCAATGATATCACAAAAGCAGACAAAGTTTCGACTATTATTTTTATGGTTTGTATTAAACCCCTCAGGCTAGTTTCTTCTGCAATTACTGTTGTTTCTGCAATTTACCAGATTCAATAAAAGAAAAGCACACATAAAAAAGAATACACAATTAAAATCCTGGGAAAAAATCTCTCAATCATCTAAAGAGCTATCCTAGGAAAATATTTTTTACTAGCCTATTCATAAAACTTTGCAACACATAAAACAACGTCCCAATATTTAAGATTTTAGAAGATGTTACTCAGAGCAAAATACCATAACTGACTACTGATTGACTATTTATCCTATTTGACTACTGATTTCATATTTATCCACAGCTGTGATACACTTAATCAAAAAATGTACCACATAAAGTGCCACTCATAAGCAGTTCTAACAGAACTTGAATATATTGGATACGTTATTTAGTATTTCTTATAAACAAGAATTTAATTTTTTTCTTTTTTTTGGTAGCACAAATGATTCATAATAACAAGCCATACATCTTCTGAAAAGGAACATTAAAAAAAATCTTGAGTTATTCAGCTTCTATTTCAAATGGGTGAAGTTTGGGGAGATCTATGGAGAGGTGCTGTTCTAAGATCCAAACAGAAGCACATCACACAATCATATAATTTCAGGTTCTCATCAACAGAGAGGACAAACTCTCACAAAGATATTTTATATCAACTGGCAGGGTTAGATTTGACAGGTTTTTTATTTCCAAGTGCACGGACTGCATATTTTTCTATTTACAAATACTTTATCTCCAAATGAATTTATGAATAAGCATATCCACCTTGGTTGAGGTCAGCAGAGACTTATTGGCCCAAGATATCATTCCTTCCTTTATATAAGGAAGGAATGCCATATTTCATTAGAGAGGGAAAGGGAAAAACATTTTCTATCCTAAAAGTAAATTCAGGCAGGTGGGTCTCAAGCAAAAGAGATAAATCTACTTTATATATAAAAATACAAGATAGATTTAGAGCAGTTCATTTAAGAGACCACTACATAAATGTAACAAAAGTTAGGTGCTATCACATCATTTTTTGATGTTGTTTTATCACCTGGAAAAACGGTTAGGGAATACTCAGTTACCTCCAATGTTGTCTTGTCATCTCCCGCCTCACCCTGTCTGTGCATTAAATGTCTGATGCACTGCATTAAATATCCAAGTAGGTTTAAACTTTTTTCCTTTTTTTTAACCTTTCTGAAGCACAGCTGCGTGTTTAAATCCAACATTTAAAAAGTATCACCTCTCTCTTACCCTAAGGAGATCTTGTTGTGAAGAGGGGCAGGAAATTAATCCCTCACTACACCCTCACTCATCAGTAGTAAAACACCTTTGTGCTTTTAGCAGCCACAGCGGGAAGCTGAGGCAGAAAATGTCAGCTGCATCATACAGAAGCTGTATCATAGAGAAGGTTTAATGTGGCCTTGGCTTGTTTTCTGGAGATCAAGCAATCCCCACATTGTATGCAGGGTCAAAATAACTGTCTTTCAGGCTTCTTTCTGGGTGCAAAGCATTTTTGTTACCCATGTTGATGTTGCACACGAGACCCTCACCCATTTTTTTACAAGACCTTCATCTATAAGAGGGTCATAATGGCAAGATTCTTTCATGAGTAACTAAACATGTAAAGTAAATTCTTCATCTGCATGACGTTAGCCACCTTTTAGGACTTTCAGGCATGACATTTTCCAGCTGCATAGGATTGTTGATTTTCTTCCTATGGAAGACAGGGTCTGTAAGTAGGGATGATCTATTTGATTACATCCGATAATATAATGCAAAAAAATAGACATGGCTTTGAGCTAGCCGACCTGTTCTTCAGGTCTGCAGTAGCGGCAGCAGGTAACTGAAAAATAAATACCTGCTGAGAACAAACTTATAGTTCAATTAAAGGAAAACATTGTCCAGACAACAAAAGTACAGAAGCCCTCTAACTATGGAGGCAAACACTTCCCCAGGGAATGTAACCCCCAGGGAATGTAACCGGTAGGGGTGCTACAAGCATTTTCCATAAACAGGATACTGTACCAAATACAAATACATTTAGGGGATGACATATAAGTAGCTAAATCATTTAATCACTAGATTACTATGTTTCTATCAAAATAGCAACACATTTCTTTTCATGATCATTTTTTTGTCTGTCTAGAAAAAAAATCCAATGTTTTAACCACGGAACATAAACACCACAGGGTGAGTAAAAGATAGGTTGAATCATGACTGTTTTTTTAACTTATGTCATGGTTTGGCACTGGCACTGCTTTTAGGGTTCCCCTTTTAAGGATGCTTTGCCCAGTTCCAAAAAAGCAACAGTCTCTCAGCTTTACCCACTGGGGCCTTGTGGCCTCTTGAACAGAAATCTTCCTCTTCACTGAAGACAGAGGGCATCTCACATCCTCCTCAGCCATCTCTGTGCTCACCACTGCTTCACCACACTCTCCTGGCTCCAAGGCATTGCCTCCCCCTAAATGCAGTCTCTGGGTCACAGGAAAAGACATGGGTCTGTCCATAGCCATACAAGGAAAGAGTCCAGCCCCAGGCCACTCCATCACCTCCTCCCACCTAGAATTCTTCTCAAACTCTTTGGACATCTCTCACTTACACCAGCTTTCATCACACTTGCCCATTTCCTCCAGATTCATCTCTCTCTCTCCTCATTCAGATTCAGGAGGATCAGTATTTGTAAGGTTTCCATTATTCAAGAAAGCAGTTAAAATCTTCGCCTCTGTCTGCCCAGAACTCCCATGGCAGTTCTCCATGCTGCATCCCGCACTTCTCCTTCTGGCTGGCCCTGCTGCCAGTCCATGATATCAAATTTCAAGGCTCTCTCTCTCTGTCTCCAGGGGGAGGTAGGAGGGGGGCCCAATGCTTCTCAGGGCTCCTCCACCCTTCCATCTTGCCAAGCCTTCACCCCCCTCCTCTGCCAGAGGCTCCGGCCTACCTCACCCGGCCGCATGGCTTCCCTCCCCCAGCCAGCCCTGCCGGGCAGGGGAGCTCTGAGCTCCTTCACGGACCTGAACCAAGAGATTTCTCCTGGGAGTTCTCTGCTCTTTTTAACCCCGGTGTTCTCAGAGGCAGTCCATACCTTCAGTGGCCAAACCAGGTGACAATATTCAAATCGAAGCACTGATTGGTTTGATCACAACCTCCCAAAAAACTCATTTCCTTCTCACCTTAGGACAGCTGATTATAGTCATAAGCTAAAATATACTTAATCAATGACACACAGTTAAGTCATCTCCAAAACTTTTTGAATATTCATTCTATCTGAAGACTATAACTAAATTTCATATATGACTGCAGAGAAGGATAGCCTGCTGGCCAGGATAGGTGACATAGCAGCTTTATAAATGAAAAAAAAAAAAGGATCATTTCTGAATTTGGAAGTGGAGAGTCAGAAATGTTAAGCAAAAAAAAAAAAAAAAAAACAACCAAAAGGAATAGAAGACTTACAAAAAGAAAAGTATTTATGCATTCAATCAACCCTCCCCACAAGCTTCAGAAACAAAATATTCGAAAATTTCACCAAAAAGAGGTACTTCAGTGGATGTGTGCCTTTTAGTCCAAAGGTGCTTTCAAGAGACCTGTTGACCATGGATGTACCACCAGCAGCCTTGTGTGGCTTTTCAAACACCCACCTAAATGCTGTGACCAACACTTTCTGAAGTAAAGGTCCAACAAATCAGGGATGGTTACTGCTGTGCCACTCTACAAGATACCTAAAAATCTCAAGACAGAAAAATAAGAGATTAAGGACACGCTTAGTTCTACAAGATTTTGAAAGCATAAGGGATCTTTAGGTAGGAAAAAAGACATTTCAGAGCTAAAGGTTCATCTTTTACCAGTTTCTGGTCAAACAATCTTAAGGCTCCTCAAGAATCAGTTATTTCCTGTGCTTTAGTGTAGTGGAAAAACACACAAACTTCGTGCTCTGAAGTAGGAGCAGGAAAAAAGCCACAATTGTACAGGGATTTGACAGTCCTCAGCCCAAGATATGTCCCATCCCAGCTGACAGGAAAGTTTTATGTACCCACCATCCAACTTAACAAAAAGATGAGTTTAATCTCTCAGTGGAGCCTCAGGTCTACTTTGAAAACACTTTGACCTGTAAGACTCTATTTTTAGTAGGTAAGTGTTAGAACTTTAACAAGAAAAGGCTTTGTTTATATTAGAAAATACAACATACCCAGGGACATAAATTAAACATGCCAGTTGGCATAAAAGATTCAGTTATGCTGGAAAACTTCCTTTGGCTCCAAATATCATTAAATGTCTGCTGAAAGTATCTCTGCCCAAGATCAGATCTGAGTTGAGACAGCAAATTTTTGACCAGACTAGTTGTCAGGTGCCAAAATCATCCTAGGGAATAGTCATTTTTCTAGTACAGACACTGAATCCCAGTTTAGACCAAATTCATTAATTGGCTGCCTGGGGGTAAGCACTGTTGCTGCTACCAGCTGAGCAGTAATCAACACTGAGGCAGTGCTGGGCACGCAGAACTCACCCAAGGTACAGGTCTGCATAGGCCAGGCAAGGTCTGCCTAAATTTGTGTTCCTTG
This sequence comes from Passer domesticus, assembly GCF_036417665.1. Taxonomy (NCBI): domain Eukaryota; kingdom Metazoa; phylum Chordata; class Aves; order Passeriformes; family Passeridae; genus Passer; species Passer domesticus. Next base: position 108,548,163 of record NC_087475.1, on the reverse strand, counting down.
GTTCAACACTCTGGAATTCAGTACCAATCACCACACAAAATTCTTGTGTTTGAAATAAATACCAGTTAGACACCAAAGATACCATTTAATTAGCACTTGAAGTTTTGTTGTTAACTGTATAGATGTTGTCAAGTTTTAGATATTATTACATACATCTGTGGAACCTGGTGTAATATTGATGCACGTGAAGAGAAAAGATATATTCAGGAATAATGAAGGGAGATAATATCATATTACCTTGACTTACTGTGCAAGCTACATATCCCATACAACATGGTCTGAGCTCTTGATTTCTCATTTCACTCCTCACTCAGTCCAGCTGCCTCTAAAAGCATACAACACATAATTTCAACTGCATTTCAGGACAATACTTTTTTCAAGAACTTTGCTGCGTGAAGAAGTTTGTATCACATCACCTGAATGCTCAAAGGACAGAGCTGAGAAGGAAGATCACACAGCTGAGTGCTTAAAGCTCTCTACTAGGGTAGAGAATACTAGTTGTTCAGGTGAACAATTACGATATAAATCAATTATAACTTTAAGTTATCCAGAATAGTACTTAACCTAATTGCTAAACTCCCAATGCGTCTATTTCCAGCCATACTGTTAATGTCAGACCAAAAGGTGTTGCTTCAAACTACAGAGTGCTAGACTTTTTGTCAAACTCAGTCTGCTTTTATCCGATCCAAACTAATAGAACATCCCTTTTAGATCACCTTGCAAACAATCGTATTTGCACTTTTTTATTATGTAGCAATTACACTGCAGAGAACATCTCAAGCATTAGTATCCAGCATAATTATGGGTCAACAAGACTACAAATAACTCTGTGTTTGGCCTAGTCTGGATGCTGGACCTCACCTCCAAGAGGGGTACAGGTTGCAGGTGGTGTCACACATCCCAGTCAGAGAGGACAGCAAGCAGCAACAAATGCCTGCCATGGAAAATGTGTGCCTGCTGTCAAGGGAATGCAACTAGAATTGCAGATAAAGCACAGCAAGATCTTTTCAGGAGTCAAGAAAAAATGCCAGAGTGTGCTGTTTGCAAGACCTTACCAAAGGAAATTCTACTTGTATTCATATGCATTACATAAACTGCAGCTGATGCAACAAGACCCTAAAAAAGAGAACTTCAGAGCGAACACTTTTTTTCATTCCACATGATCTCTTGCCATGTCAGTGTGCCAAGGTCAGATTTGCAGCAATGAGTATGTCATTTACGCCATGAGTATGGCTTTATAACATCATTCAAAAGAGAAGGCACGCAGCCAACAGCACTGTTCAGGCCACCCCCGGAGCCTTGCTAGTGCAAAGCAAGGTAAAAGTTCTGCACAGCAAAGTTGACATCTTCAGAGAAATTCTCCCAACTGCAGTCAGCCAAAAATTGACAGCAGGTATCAGTGTTTACTGTAGGTTAATTTAGCTCCTGACACCTCCAGGCAACAATAACATGATGACTCGAGCATCTGGACTCCTCAATTTCTAGTGAAATAACAGCTACCCAGTGGCAACTTCACTGGGACAGCTCAGAAGGTGCATCTCAGCCAGGAGCTACTGGCTCTTCCTCACTGTGTTGGAGTTTGAACAGGCAGGGCTTTAAGAGAAAGCTAGGGGTGTTTTAGCCAAAATGTGACCATTTACTAGTGTGGATATAATAAACATTAAAGACTTGACACAAAACATACTTAGAAACTTTGCCCTGCTGAGGCTTCTTTTCTTAAAAGATGCCCAGGGCACCAAAACACATTTATTTCAAGGTAATCTAGGATGAAGAACCTATCACCAGATATTACCATAAGGAAGTTTTACCAATCATAAGATACTACCAGTGAAGCAGTGTCATATTCACATTTTCTGAAAAATCCCTTTGCCCAGGATTTTTGTCCTGGGAAGCTGACAAGCCTCCAAGAAAAAAGAAAACAATTTTATCTCATTTTCTTCTCCTGTGTTTTGCTCCTTTGGAATGTGTTTGGAGATTGTTTATCAACGGGTGGTTGTTTCATTGGTTTCTGCTCTGAGTGTTTTCACTCACTGGCCAATCAGTGCCAAGATGTGTCAGGACTCTGGAAAGAGTCACAAGTTTTCATTAGTATCTTTTAGCCTTCTGTTAGTATTCTTTCTGTATTCTTTAGTACAGTTTAGTTTAGTATTCTTTAATGTAATATAGTATGATAAAAGAATAAGTTAGCCTTCTGAGAACATGGAGTCAGATTCATCATTCCTTCCTTCATCCAGGAACCCCTCCAATACAATAAGGCAGGAAAGTGTTAGAATCTTTCAATGTCCCAGAAAGTGAAGGAGAAACTTGAGCTGACTTTGCAAGAAGCTCAGTTACCAGTAATTCTGGTAATTAAAGTAATGCCAGGGCAAATATTTAGAAACTTCTCAATTAATGCCCAAAACAACAATTCACTGATATTAGACGGAAAAATATTCAGCATTCTTCCTTCAGAAAGACTAACTTCAGTTCTTCCTAAATACTTTTAGGATTAAGTGTAAATAGGCAGATGAGACTGCATCATGGCAAGAAATGGCAAGGGAGTTCTGCCTTGAAATGGGATACCTCCTTTGTGGGGACTTCAAGTAAGGATGGGACAGCTAAATAGAAAAGTCAATATAAAAATGTTAATCTATCTAAGGGACTGTAGCTTGTTTTACAAGCATCATTATTTCAATCACAACAATATTACAGCTTATTATAAGTAGCACATGCTAATATTGATGCAGTAATTCTTCAGTAAAACAAACACAAAGCAAGATGATACAATCACTTACTAAGATTGAACCCAGCCATCTAAGGTAAGGTAGGTGTATAACATTGCTTAAAAAACATTAAAACCTGGTTTGAATTTCTAAGTGTAAAGCTCAGCTTAAGAACTGTTACAGAGATTTATTTAATGATGGCTAGTGATGGGGATGTTAATCTATGATTAATTTCACAACAATTTGTAGTAATATGTCAGAGAGGCCAGAAGGTAGGGCTTCGAGTTGCTAGAATACCAAAGAATGCCAAAGTTTTGCTTTGGTATTCTTTTCCTTTTCTTTTTGAGTAAGTATTTCATCAATTTGATTATGCATCTAAGAGTGTAGCTACAAGGTGCACTTTAATGTCATGATCACAGATGCCCACTACCAATCATTACTAAAGAAAACACAACTCACATTTAAGGTTGTCAATATTTTAAAATATTATAATGCATCGGTGAGATGTTTAAATTAAAATATAGGTTTTATTTAAAGCAAAGTATTTCATAGAGTTGCCAAGACCACAGCTGTCTCCAGCAACAGAGTGTTTTTGGATTACTGTTGGCACAAAAGCAGCCCATGATTACTTGCTGTCCATGCCTGTGAATATGTTGTCATGAAAGTTAGCAGAAACAATTCCACATCCCTCAGGCAGCATGTATTTAAATGTGGGAATTCTACCCAAGCTAACATTTTTTAAATCTGTATTTCCCAGAAAAAATAAGTTGAACACATTTACAGCTACGTAATAATGAAGGAAGCAGAAGAACCTGGGGATTAAAGTAGCATTAAAAAAAAAAAAAGAAAACAGATATTGAAGCCAGTTTTGTAACAGACTTATTAGACCTTACTCTTCCACATGGTAAAGACAAAAAAGAAAACTATAACCAAGACAGAAGGTTGGACTTCACTTGTTTAAAGTGTTATAAAGCAGAGATTACCACAGCCAATTTTAGTGAAGTCCACTACTAAAGCAAACCACTGCTCAAAAAACCCCACCAAAAATACAAACAAAAAACCCAAACAAGCAACCCAAAACCCACTATAACTATGGTTGTATTTGAACCCTTGCCCTCCAACTGCTGGAAAATGTGTTCCTGTCATCTGATGAAATATTACTCCATAACCATTTTGTGATTCAAACACAAAGTTGAGATGCTAATAAATTAGTCTGTACCCTACTAAAGTTAGGAAAAACCTCAACTTTCAGAGCTGGAGGAGGCAGCCTGAGCTCTATGAGTAAAATCAGTACATCTTTGGATGCTGCAAAACATAACATTACTACTAACATGGATTTTCTGGCAGAACTTGTAGAGAACAGAAAGACAGTCATGGCAGAAAAAACTGAAAATTGAGAAAGAAAGAGCAGAAGCAACTGCCATTAGAGAACAGCATACTTGAAAATATCACAATCATCAAACCCAATATAGTGAATTCCCCAGAGGGCAGCAATAGAAATAATGATCCTTCTTGTCATGTCACTTGCACAAACACTAATTCATCCAAGCCCTTCATGAAAAGGCAAAATAAATAAAAAATTACCACTTTGTGTTTAGAACAATGATAACCATTCATCCTGTCTTGGTTTGGAAAGACAGGTGTCTGCTAAGGAAGGCAGGAGCCTCTCCTGAAATGGAAAATGTAAATCCCCTCCCTCCGAATTGCTATAAATTTTAAATGAAGGGGCTCTCAGTCAAAAATATGGGAGTAGGAATAGCAGTTTTTTATTAGGGAAGAAAAAAAGATAAAATAAACAATGCAGTAAACAAAAACAACACTGTCAGAGTCAGAACACAATATGATACCCTGTTGTCAGGGTATTGGTAGCAGTCAAATTGGAATTTTGGCTGCAGTCCTCCTGGAGTATCAGGTGTTGTTCTGTTGGAGCTGGGATCCTGTAGAAAGGGTGTAGTCTTCCTCTGAAGATCCAGTGGAAGAGGCAGCTGTTCTTCTGAGAAACCCAGTGGAGAAGCCATGCTGGTGTTCCAGAAACTCAAGATTATATCCAGGTAGGAATGCTTGGCTCCTCCCTCTGGGCGGAGCATCTCACAATGGGATGCTGTAGTTCTTATCAGTCATGCAGTGACATTCAATAGCCTCTTATCAGCAGATGTCTCCCCAGTGGGAGGATTGGTTGTGGAAGAGATAAGGAAAACTGCCCACTTAAGAGAAGACAGTTGCCATACAGATGACAAAGAGAATACAATTTTTTAGCAATCTAGGATACTTCCTTACCAGGAATGTGTGAAATTAACAAGTGTAAAATCTTTTACTAAAAATAGGGGAAGAAAAAAACCCACAATATTTAGAATAGACATTACCAATGTAATGTCCTTGGGAGACACAAAAATATGTTAGAATGAAAGTGGACTTGTCAAGCAAAACAGCCAAGAACAGACATTTTAATATTCAGAAAAGAAAAAAACATGTGCTAAAAATCTTCACAAAGTAAAAAAACAAAATGAAAAAAGCCCAAAAGCAGGCAGATGCCATGAATATGTGTATCCTTTCAAGGGCCCCCAGTGCTGTTCCTATAAGACAGTACACATCTTTCCAATTAACAGAAAAGAAAAAGGAAAGTCATATTTTATACCAACAAAGACCTTACAAAAATGCAGAGCACCACACTAAGTGGCTAGTCTTAGGGAGTCTAGTGATTACAAGTATTTCAAAGCTGGCTTTTCATATTAACCAGTTTGATTGGAAAGAAAGAAGGTAGTTGCCTTTAATTCAGTGGTGAATTTCAGTTACATTGTTAAAAAAAAGAAATTATTGGTTTGGGTCAAATCTATACCAGTATACAAAATAGCTTAGAGAATTCTATTTTCTCTCTCCTTAATAGTGAATACTTGAAAGAATCAAAAACATAAATTTGCACAATTCTCAAGCTTCTAGTTTTCCTGACTTCAGATTTATGTTTTTAAACTTTCCTTAACACTTCAAAATAAAGTAGTCATTTTAGAAGGAAAAAACTTTCAACAATTCATCAAAAGGAATAAGTGCAACTTGATAGTGCTGGTTTACTGTGAAAGCAAGCTGTCTTAGGCACATTCAGCAGGAGAAAATTGCAGTGCTAATAGCCAAGTCTGAGATGCATTGGCTTATCTGAGAGGGAGGAAGGGACACTGGAACCTCCTACTCAACATGCCTTCCAGAATGTGCTCCTCTGCAGCACATGGTGATGTTCTGAAAGATTTAATCACTGCCAACACAGCTGTTGTGCCCCCAAGGTCTGCTGCAGTGCATGGTGCACATTTCCCTTTACCCTGCTGACATAGGGCTTGCCTAAAAATAGCTCCCACAGTTGATCCAGGCACATCACCCAGGAATTCAAATTTTAGCAGTTCGTATGTCCTTACAAGGTGACAAGTTGTTAGTGACCAAAAAACCCCAAAAACCTAAAAATCACATTTTTTTTCAAAGTTTCGTATTTTTTATGGATATAAATTAACTGACTAAGGGGAAAATGGTTATTTGATATAAATAGAAAGAAAATGGAAAGGCTAAGAAAAAAAGCCCAATATTCCAGTTATTTCTATTATTTCAGTTTTCAAGCTTTTGAAGTACACAAGAAATGCAAGTGCCAAAGGCAAAGCCAATGCACAGTTAAACAACAGCACAGAGTGTTCTGATCTGCACATCTTAAACAGCAAAGGGTCACTTAGGAACACAGGCTGCTCTGTGCTGGACTTTTTTGTCTGTTCCTTTGTTCAAATAGTGTGTTACCTTTTTTCAAATGATTCTCCAATCCAAAGTCTTTCTTACTTAGATGGTATCTATTTCCCTGTGTGCCCCACACACCCATTAAATTTTTAGTCTGATGAACAGGATCCATTACAGCACATAACAAAAAATGAAGAGCAACTCTGAATCTCCAACAGGTGAGTGTGTTATCTTCTACTCTCTCTGGTCTTTTATCTCTTTCCCCCTGCAGAGATTGCATCTTTCTTATTAAGAGAGGCCAGGAGACATGCAATCTGAGTAGCAAGCTATTAGAGATTTTCATATCCCAAGCCAATTCTAGAGAAACGTGACTGGTGTTTTACCCTTTGCAGCACTGATGTGTGTACAAATAGCAGAAATCATGTTAGCCTTTGTCTTTTTAAGCTTATATAAAATATTTACATCTAGATGGATGCTTTTGACAGCAGAACAGCAGACATGTCCTATCATTAACTGCACACATTCAACTATTTCCCCTGGTAAAAACACTTACCAGTGTGACAAAATTAAATCTTGCAGCAGATGTCTTGTGGGTAGCGATATCAGACTGAGTGCAAACCTAGTTGAAAGCGATGACATTTTTTTCTGTATCACAGTGATAAAAGCTGGTAGTGAGCTGAGACCCTTTTACTCCTTTATTCCTTGTCTAAAGCCCTATGGTATTGCCACATTTTCCACCTGAAGTGACTCAACCCTGTCCACGTTGAAATTAAGGAGAAAAAGTACTTAGATATGAAATGTATTTGGTAGGTGTGAGTCTGAAAAGATTTTACAATGCAATTCTTGCTTTAATGGAAAAATTACTGTCAGCTTGAAAGGTGAAGACAGATCTCCATCTGATACAACTCTGCTAACATTGTGGTTACTTGCTTCCTGTTGAGAATCCAGAATATTTACCACTTGTGTCTTCAGCCTACTCTAATTCAAAATTCTATATTTCTACCTAGAGAGAAACAAAAATTAAAATCCTACAAATCCTTACTAGGTATTAATCAGAAGCTCAAAAGCTAATTTCTCACTAATAGGAAAAAAAACCTCCTTCTCCACCTCCCCCCTCCCCCCCCCCCACAATCCAGAGCTTTCAATTGTCTCAATTAGCATAAGTATCATCCTGTCACTGGAATTTGCATCTAGGAAAAAATATCAATGAACATGAGAAGAAAAGCCTGACAGCATACTAAATTAAGGAAACCATTTGTTTCCTAAACTGTGTAGTGAAAAAGGAACTGGAATTTGACAAGACATATTTTTCATAATGGTCCCTCTGCTCTAACATCTGGAGTGAGTTAACAGGATAGAAAAACTGTAGGAATTCCATGCTTTTGTACCACCCCGGCTGCTATCTTTCAAATCTGAAAGCTGCATGACTTCATTTTGTATTACATAAAGGGTTTTCAAAGAGTAGTCCTTTATTTTCCACATGGAAGCAGTCCTGGATTTTGGATCCTGACTGAGAGCAGAGCTTTGGGAGACAGCCACCGTACAAGGATGATGGTGCCTACATCTGCCTGCATCCACACAGCCACATCCTCCAGCCCATCCCATGAGTCCTTTCCTTGCAGTGTTGCCCTGCAGGGTTTTCTTGGAGCTTCCTTCTCCTCAAAATGCAACAGATCTTATGCCATTCATCTAGTAACTCCCTATTCCCAAATGTTATGACCATTGATGTGAAGTGCTCCTGTAAAGAGACAGCAGCATTTGCACTGAGTATATCCTGTGCAGCTGTTGGTGTTTTAGGTTTTCCTTCATGGTCTGAAAAGTCTGAGTATTTTGCTAAGGGTCTTCAAAACAAACTTTTTCTAAGTTTTTTCTTAAGAAAACTTCAGTTTTACTGGCCAAATTTCAGTTATCACACTGGCAATTTAGCATACATTTATACATTTATTGTCTGAAACAATCTAACACTTTGAGGTTTTTAGGTAGAAAAGAATTGAGTTTAGCCAATTTCTTCCTGGGTTGAACATGAGCAAGAATAATGAGAATTGCTCCAGATGCACATGATAATTCCTATTTTGATATTTGGTGATATTATACCAAAACTGTATTCCAGATATCTTAAAGATGTTTTATATGAAGTAACATTGAACTGATAAAAGATGCACATCTTATAAGCCACAGAACAAAGGCATAAGAGGTGCTGAAATCCAGAGTTCTGTACTAGTTCTGTACCTTCTTGAGTAATAGCCAAAAAAAAATTTTCATGCCCACGTTTGCATACTGTAAGCTGACAAAACAGCTAAAAATATATTTGAACCAGAAACATAGCTTTTTCCACCCCCAAAATAATAATCTCTTATCCCTAAAAGACCTGAGTAGAACTTTCTTCCTCAGGAAAACCTAACATTTACAAATTCTATAATCTTTGAAAAAAATCATTATGCAATTTCAACATCATTGATCTCTTCTGTGGTTTACATATGATAGACAATTGCTATTGGCATTCCTGGTGAAGATACCATTCATTAGCCAAATAGTTCATTGTCAGTTTGTTGGTTAATATTTTTCTTTAAGACTGGCAGCAGCTAATAACTTCTTCCTTTAGGTAATTACTAGCTAAACAGGAAAATGTTCTGAAGTGATCCAATCACAATATCAAAGATTATTTAGGCCATTTAAAAGTTTGAGAGTCATGTAAAAAACTCACTTTTTAAAATTTCATTTCACCACTTGTGAATATTTAGCAATCACTTTAAAAACAAGTTATTTGGTTTAATTATTTTGACTTGCAGTAGGTTCTTGGATTAAGATTCAGCTTTGTTCTTCTACTTACACAAGAAATGGCCAAAATTAGACTGAAGAGAAAAGAAACATGCTAGTTTCCACAGTAATTGACTACATGTATCAACAATAATGTGACAGCTCTCAAGAAATTTTCAATTAATTTAAAACTGGTGCTTTTGCCTTTAAGCACAGTTTCCTCAGCTGTAGATGCTTATAAAATTCTGCTCTGTTCTTCTGCCTCTTCAGGGGCTCATCCCACCTCATTTTCATTACCTGGCTACAACCCAGTGCATTAGCCAGTGGGTAATGGTCTTACAAGACAGAAAAATCTCTTTCAGCACCTTCCATTACCAGCCCACCAAAAATCCCACCCTTTAATGGTGAGGTTGCAGAGTGTTACTATAGCCTACATTAGCAAGGGGATGAACCAATTTTAGGCTACAAAACCTCCATAGGATTCCATTTAGTTTTTTTCCCTTATGTGTTTTCATTATTCACTAATAATTGTCAGTCTACTAAGGCAATGTGTTTTAGAAGTTCTAATGAGCCCACTCAATTCTGACAGAAAGGTACTATGATATAGAAAGCTCTCTCTAAGCTTCTTATTAGACATGTCAACTTCCCTCCTAAGAGCTTTCCATTAAGACTCAAATTCCTGCCACTAAAGTCTTCAACTTTCTTCAGAACAATTTTATGACAATTACATAATATATGCATAATTTAGTGCAAATGATAGTTGACCTAATGAATTGAACTTGTTCACCAGAAATCTTCACTGAACCAGGGTTAATGGTATTAATCACCAGTCATAAAGCTCAATTCTTTCTTTATGAAACTGCTTTTGTTGTTCAGATGAAGTTGGTTTCAGTGAGAAACTAAGCTGAGTTTTGTAATAAAGAACTGTCACCAGAAAACACTTGTCAAGAATTAAAGCATATGTGATATGAGATTAACCATGTCACTGCTTTGAAGTTTATATTGTACCAAACAAACAAATAAACCAGAATGTGAGAAACTTCAAGGAATAGGCATTTTTAGTCTGACTTTAGTATACTTATGAGTTTGGGATTTTCTGTTGTGTTTTCTTTTTCATTCTTCAAGTTCCTTCTTTCCAGATGTCCTGGAGAGTGTTCAGTAGTGATCAGTGTTTCACCTTATGATGCTTTTAAGGCTGCAAGAGGGATACAAACTCTAATTTTTATGATTACAGATTCTAGTGAGGGACTTCTCTATCTCACATATTCTAAGAAACACAGCTGCCAAGATTTCACCTGACTTAAGAAATACACATTTACAGTCTGTACCAAATATCAGATTTCTTCCAGTACTAATGTTTTTGACTGTCTCACTGTATCTTTTGGCTGAGGGCCATTCAGTGCTTCAGTCACCACAAGCATCCTTGCTGAAAAATGCTAAACAGTTTTTAAGTCAAACTCATAGTTATGCATTGTTAGATCAGTATAAAAGCAGAAATTACACTAGGTTTTTAAAAAATAATAATAATAATTATTATTATTATTATTATTGACTTTCTCCACATGCAAATAGAAACTTAGCCTGATTCAAAAAAATTCTCAAAACAGAAGGAAAAAACCTAATATTTAAAATGCCTGCATACCTAGTTTTCATGGGTTTATCAGTTATTCCATGTAATTTTAACAGTTAGTTCCAAGTTGCAGAGTAAGAATCAATCCTTTATATCACTTTTAGACTGAATTACAGAAGGAAAAATTAAACTGGATTCAACTTGAATATTCAAGTTTCTGTAGAGATTTTCATGGAAAATGCAAGCCAGTGGGTGTGAAAGCCTCAGGAGATGTATGGACCTAACAGATTGCCATGGATTAGCAATGTTGCAGACAAAATATGAGAACTATATGTTTATGCAGACTGTATGAGAAGCTATAAGCAGACTTCACTGGTTTAATTCTGGTTTTATCTGGTATCAGTAATATTTTTTATGTGCAATACTCAAGCTAGCATAATTATTCATGCATTACATCAAGGAAGCATGACAATAACATTTTCTGTGATCAACATGCTAGTTTCCTGCACTGATCACTGTGTAAAGTTATTTAAACACAGTGACATGAAGTATATTTAGTCACGATAGAATTTTGCTTTACATAAACGTCTTTAAACAAACAGTTAATAGTTTCATTTAATATTCCATATTTTATTGCATTTTGGCACTAATTGTCAGACTTCTTTCAGCACTTGCATTTGAACAACTTGACATCCTTTGCAATCCTATGAACCATAAAAATCTCAAAAGCCTTGAACACTTTACTGGAAAAAAGCTTAACACTTGCATAGGTAAGAAACAGACAAAGTCAATTTTTCTTGCCTGAATGATGAGTAGAGCAGAATAATTGGGATGCATACAAGCTGTGATCTGGGTCAAGCAATCTAACCATGCATTGTAACATAGTATTCCTATACTCTAAAAGCTATAACATTGCAAGACTCTGAGCCTTACCTCTTTGGTACAAACCAAGTGACTTGAATGTTTCTGCCTGAAGTCTGTGAGTCAAGGCTGCAGCTCAAAGAAATGTTTGAGAAAAACAATTTTTCAAAGGTCAAATGATCTTAAAGTGAGCATATCCATGGCTAAGACATTTCTATGGTTTGCTGCTCACACTGTTAAATACATTCATTTCAGTGACAGAATTCATCACTTACTGCTATATTAAAAAACAGTTTTCAGTCAAAAGACTCTTCCTCCCAAAAATACTTAGATTAAAACAAGTTCATCTTTCAACTCCTTCAAATAATAGATCTTAACCTCATTGGAAGGCACACCATGCTTTCATTCTTTTTTGAATTCATTGCAGCTTTGGTTGTGTTTTTGGGCTCCTGATGTTATACCTGTACAGCTAACACAATTGACTGCTTGATATTTACAAGATTATATAAAACAGAGTTGCCCTTTGCTTTCAGTAGTGGCACAAAACAGGGAGCTAGTCCTCCCAGAAGCCTGTGACAAGTGTTACACGACTGGGTGGTGCCACTTCCAATTGCTGTCTGAAAACCAAAGCCCAATTCAGAGTGATATCCCACAGGACCTCCTGTGGATGGATCCCATGCTGGTTTTATTTTATTTATTTATTGCTCCCCCACGTGTGTCTAGTGTTTGCAAACTTTTCTAATATTAAGCAATCCAAGACCAAACAATGACCAAAAGCATTCAAGAGCCCACAGCTGCAGTATGTACTATAAAACAACATACCAGATGAGTCCATCCAAAATAATATATTCATTTTATCAGGTTAACTTTTTTTTTTTTTTTACCTTGGACTGTGTCACCGGCCTGTTCTGTCTTTTGGTGAAAAGCCAGATGAGCTGAGCCTTGTCTTAAGAGGATTTACAACTATGTAACAATCATGTGCTTGAGAAGATTTACTTTCAGTAAGCTATATTGTCTAGCATTATTAATGTTGTTGAGAAAGTTATTTACAGATTTTTCCTATATCACCTCCTGTCCAATACCTTCTTAATGCTCTAAATAATGAAATGAAACTATTTTCCCCAGTTGATGGAAATTTCCCCTCTCTTCAAAAGATATACTAAAGGCACACTTCAAAGAGTTCTTTCCCAGTTTCTTGGTGTATCTGGCTAAATTGAATAGAAACTACTCTAACATCTCTCCAGATCATTACTGAGGAGAAACTCTATGATGAAAAATTATAACATCTTAAAAATGTCATGGAATCATGGAATATCCTGATTTGGAAGGGATCCATGAAAATTATCAAAGTCCAGCTCCTGGCCCTGCACAGCACCATTCATCCCCAAGAGTCACACCCTGTGTCCAAAGGCTTTTTGAGCTCTGGCAGGTTTGGTGCTGAGACCACTTCCCTGGGCAGCCTGTTCCACTGCCCAAATACCCTCTGGGAATAGAACCATTTCCTGATTTCCAACCTAAAACTCCCCTGACACACTTCCAGGCATCTCCCTCAGGTCCTGTCACTGGTTTACCACAGAGAAGAGATCAGTGCCTGCCTCTCTGTTCCCCCTCATGAGGAAGCTGTAAAACTCCCATAGGCTGAACAAGCCGAGTGACCTCAGCCAGGCCTCATATATCTTCTCTTCTAGACCCCTCAGGATCTTCATACTCCTCCTTTGGACAGTCTCTAGTAGCTTTATCTCTTTCTTATATTGTGGCACCCAAAACTGTCCTCAGCACTCAAGGTGAGGCTGCTCCAGTGCAGAGCAGAGCAGGACAATCCCCTCCCTCAACCAGCTGGTGATGATGTGCTTGCTATACCCCAGGACACCATTGGTGCTCCTGGCTGCGAGGGCACTGCTGACCCAGCTCCATCTGGCCTTGGACCAGGAGCCCCAGGTCCCTTTACATGGCACTGCTTTCCAGAGTTTCATCCCCCAGCCCGTCCGTACATACAGGGTGGCCACACAGCTTTGTGATCTTTCACCTTGCTAACAGGTGACTTGACTTTCTGTCCTGGGTTGACTATATGATGCTTTTATCCCCAGTCGGCTTGTTCTGTTTATGCTGAATAATAAATTTTGCACGTTTAAGAAGTTGTTTCAGAGAGTGAAGTCGGGAGGGAAGAAGCATGCAGTTTGTTTTCAGACTGCACTCACTCCTCCACATTCCTGCTCCTGGACTGTGTTGTCTGCGGATGGACAGACAGCAGGACAGAACTCTCCTTTTCTTTTAGTTAATTTTAGCTAGCTGAGGCAAAGAAGTTTCCTGGACTGTGGTTTTTCCTTTTCTTTGGACCTGTTTAAACCTGCTCTGGACTGAACACCCAGAAGAGCACCAGCAGCTCCACCTGTGGCCCACTGGGCCTGGCCTGGGCCATGGCATTTCCAGCACCAGAGGGAGTGATAGGAGACTGAGTGAGCCAAGCTGCAACTTGGGGAGGGGACTTTTCTGTTTGTCATCTCTTTTGGAGCAGCAAGAGGTTTTATTTTTTAATACTGCTTGGGTTCTGTTGTTTAATAAACAGGTTTTTTTCCACTTTTCTCCAAGGAGGTATTTTCTCCTGAAACGGTTGTGGGGTGGGACCAATTGAATCTGCTTGTCTAGAGGAGCCCCTTTGGGAATTACCTCCCAAATTTGCCCTAAATCAGGACACTTTCTTAAAAGTGGTGAGGAACTGGAAACCTTAGGCAACATCACTGCTCCCTGAGATTTGATAATCTCAGTGCAGGCATTTTAATGGCTGTTCATATACATGTGTTTTATGAGCAGTGGGCTGCTCATATGTTATGCATTTTTTCACATATCAGTGAGACCAGTGGGGAATGGCCAGAGTTCTACCTCTCCCCAGCCTCCATTAGGCAAAAGACAGTATTTGCACCATAACCACTCTTGTAAGTCTCTCCCTAGCCCATCATCAAGTGTTTCAAATTGTTTTCGAGCACACTTGTACTACAACTTACTAGATATTTCATCTGAAACTTGCAATAAACTAATTTAGATAAGAAATCATAGAACACATTTAATGGCTTCCTGTATAAAAAGCCCTATGCAATGGCTTTGTCAGGCCACTGATATCTTAGTCATTTTTCTACTAGCATTCATTACTGTGTGAAATCCAGCACTATATGGTAACCTCCTCATTCTGACACAGAGAAGACTTCAAAGGCATGAAAATCCCTATTCAACAATATTGAACTCACAGTGCATCAGCTCAGAGATGAGGAACACACGGCCACCACAACAAGATTGAAATAGACAAGTAGAAGGATACTAAATGAATACTGAATGTAGAAGGATTACTTACATCTGAAAATATCTAAAACAAAAGAAGTGTCCCTTTCACAAGCATGCATTCTCTTGCCAAGACAAAGTTTCTATGCAATATGGAAAACCAAAGGTCTTGTTGCAGTTCTTTACAGCATGTTTCTTAGATGTCTGAAGATCTTATAGCTGAACTACCTGAGGTTAAGACGAAATTAAATTGCATTATTCAAAATACTATATCGACAGCACAAAACAAATACAAGTTACATAAATCAATAGGCAGTGTTTTAAGGAGAGAGAACTTTTGGTAAAGAAGGAGCCTACTGTGTGCTTCTTTCATGACTTGTAAAAAAATGATCCAAAAATTTATTAAATTTGTTTTATATTTCAAAACACTAATCATACTTCTCTATCCCCCACAACCTAAAAAAAAATACTCTTAATATTGAAATACAGATACTTTCATTAACTTACAGCTATATAAAAAAAATATTATCCAGTAAAAAAGTTCAACATTATCTCTAATTACTATCAGGACAATCAGGAGAACATGGGATTACTTTGGTCTGCAAGTTTGGAAATGTGTTGAGGATAGATTTTTGATCCAACTGCTCATACAATTTGAAAAAAAAACCCAACAAAACAACTATGAAAAATTAAGTACTACCCCAATAATACAGGGTAGGAATTGAGGCAAGACAAGCTTTCACAATTCAGACTGCCCCTTCAAAAGAGTCTGCCATTCAACTTCAGATTTTTCTTGGACTTATGAAACATGACATATTTTATTTTTTCTCTTGTCAATTTTTGGCATCCAAAGCAGTCCAACAGCAGTCAGAAGTGAAATATGTTTATGCATCAAAATTATATCTGCGTGGTTTCTAGTGCAATTGAGAGTTTCGATTTTTGAAGGACTTGTCCTTACCAGGAGATTGTTTCAGGAAAGATGGAGTGACTGCACTGAACAAACTTCATTACTGCTTGAACTTGAGAAGCATCCTGGATGAAGCTGTCTTCATTAAACTGGGAAGCTTGAAACCAGGTGATCTTAGACACACCTTTCAACCCAAACCATTCTGTGAAGTGACAAGTCAAGATTGCCAATGTGGTCATTATCCTTGTGTATCCCTCTGGCTCCTCATCAAAATGTTGTCTTGATTTTTAGAAATTGCACCACATATGGACATGAAACAGAGCTAGACCTCTCTTGGGTCACATGGGAAAATCCTTTGTCTCAGACACACACATGACTTGATTGTTTCTGTAAATTCTTCCCTGGCCTCATTGTTCCCAAGCTGCTCTGAAGACAAGCTGCAAAAACTGCCTTTCCATTCTTTCAACATCATTCTACCTCCCAAACCTTACACTGGTTTTGATAGGTTTGTTCCCTGCTTCTTCCATTTTTGTCATGGTTACAACAGCAGCACAAAGACTTTCTCCTGCTGCATAAATCATGACAGGAGAGAGTGGCTGATTTTGTTTCAAGTTGAATTTGAACCCCAAAAATTTTAGCTGTTTTGCCTGTAAAGAAGTCCTGTGAGATGGTGCAACAGAATAAGCTACTACTTACTCACCAGACAGTAAACTATTTACTAAGTAGGAAATTATTGTTCAAGTTTTTTTCATGCTGTGTCATCACATAAACTACCATCAGTTATTTCACCTACCTCCCCAACTCCAAGCTTTTGCTCTGCTCTTGCTATTCAGTCCTTGTCTGATGAGGCACTTCAGCTTCATACTGTATTTTATTCAGGTACAATTTACAGGATTTAAGCTACTGAAATCTCCTTTCAATTGCTCTGGCTTAAGAGATGTATTACTCATAATTCTTGAGAATGATATACAAACAAAGCAGTCAGACCTTGAAATGAAAACTTATATAACTTAATCTTTTAGCTCCCTGACTGTGCACATGGCACAAAAGTCCCATCAACATGCAAGACATTATTTAGGTGAATGCTACTTGTGATTATATTTAGCATTAGATGCTTTATGGTACTTAGGAAAGACTGACAACACTCCTGAACTACAAAAGAAAAGCAGCCTCCATTCTAAAGCAATACAGTATTTCAAGTTCTTTGTGTTATGTTACTTCAGACACTCATTACTGGCATAATAGCCCAAGCATTAAGCTCTGAACCCAACTGTGCACACATTTTACTGTATCATTTACTTACCTAACTGCATGAATCACAGACTTACTCCATGTGAGATTTCAAATCATTGTTCCAGCCTCAACATGCACTAAAAGTCAGAAAAAAGGAAAGCAAAATGCTGAGATCTTTTGTGAAGAAGTGGTATATGCTCCACTAAAATCTCATAAGAATATCAACAAAGTGCTGTTAGATCATTTATGGTCTCCAGTATGAGGGATGGTAATGGCTAATATTTCACAAAACTGAAGAGAGCCTTTATAGAAATCTTAAGGTTTAAGTAAGCCAAGGTATTTTTCAGCATCATTTTTACTGAGGGCCTACTGTTATACCCAGCTGACTAATATGTTCAACCTGCCCAATATAAACTCACATCCTTTTAAAATTAAGTAAACAAGAAATATCTGTAGGAGGAAGTAACTGGAAAGGTGTTAAATTCCACTAAAAGTACAGAAAGCAATAAATGCAGTGAAACATCCTGGATTTAAGCATTCTCATTCATCTGCCTAATTAACAACACTATGCTTTTTTTTAAAGCATATACTGACATGTCCAAAGATTTCTGCACCAGTTTCTACAGGTAAGATTATAGTATGCAAAAATCAACCTTTCTGTAAAAGCTTCCATTCCAGTTAAGCTTAGCAGATTTATTCTAGCAAGCCGGAACATAGACCATCTTCTGGTTTTTTTTAAATTCTTCACATCATGTTTTTAAATTTTTCTGTTCAGGCTAGTTTTTAAAGTTTCAAAAGCATACAGCTTATTTCTGTGCTTTGAAACCTCAATTTCCATGCAACTTATCTGGTATCTTTTACTTAGCCAAACAAACAAGTCCTTGGAAAATTTGATATTCCGAAATTCATAGTACAATACCGTGGTCATTTCCATATTCAGCTACATTTGCCTACATTATCATAGAAATCCACCTGGATTGAAAATATGCAACATATTGAGTTTAAGAGGTTACTTGAAGATATTTAAATAATCTGGTGTCCTCTGGTCATTTATAACAGAGGTGATGCTTTGTAAACTATAACATGAGAAGCTATCAAAGATAAACAGCAACTACTCTTTTCAACTGAAGGAAAATACTCAAAAGTTAGGCAAAGAGTATACCAAATGTGCAATAATAGAAAGGGAATAATCCTCTAAAACATTAAAGTATCAAACAACTTCACACTGAAAAGTAAAATCAATGTTGAATATTATATTTTAGTTGTCATGCATACAATAGTCCCAAAGCAGTGGGTCCCAAAGCACATATTAATGTGACTACAGCAACTAATGTTGCTGTAAGTACAAGCAAGTACTGCCATTATCTATTTTTTTTTCTGCAGTATGAAGCAATGGTTTAAAAAGGCTTCTTCTGAAACTGAGAATATTTATGGGACCAGGATATTGGAAACTATTACATATTGTATGAACATTTCAAACTAGAAGTCAAACATAATTCAGATGAAAGCTTGGGGCAATTTTTTCCTGTTGTTCACCTAAATGGCCATGCATTCTTTGTTACTTTTCCTGAACACATATCAGTAATTTGATCTACAGACTTGTGCTTGGTAAATCCAGCTGATTCACATTATACTAGTTCCTACAAATAGCAAATGGCTTGAATTTCTCAGAAAACAGGTGTGGGCAGGAAGGAAGCTTGCTTTAAATCACATTTGGACTCAGATGCAGTAATATCAATTAAATCAGATGGCTATTTATACTAGATAGCATAAACAGCAAGTTTTTGCCTTTATTTCTCGTCTGCTCAAGAGAGATCAGGAGAAAAGCCACACCTTGATGCATCATCACACCAACATGAGAGCATTTGTGCAACCCCTTCAGCTGTTGGTACCTTTCAGTAGCACTGAGAATAACCCCACAGATCTCTGCTCCTCCTGTGAGCAGAAGAGGGATGGGCACTACCTTGAGAGAGCACACCTTCACTTCATGCTCAGGTGAGGGTGGCACACCTCTGGTTCCTTCCCTCCCTCCCTAATAAATAGCCAACACAACACAGGACATTCTGACAAATCCTTATGTCCAAATCAGGAGTGGGTCAGTAAATTCTAAGTGCCCTTGAAGGGGCTTCACATTCAAAAAGCAGTTTGATAGAGAAAGAAGATAGCAGGAAGATATCTTAGGGTGTCAGGAGAAAAAGCCTTGAATCACAGCTATCTTTTTTATTATTAAAAAGGTTCTTATGTGGGTAACGGAGATTTTATATTTTCTGATCAGGATCTCATATACTCCCACTCATGCCTATTATTTAAAAGATTTATATTATAAAAATAACAAAACTGTTGATGCCCAGAAATGCTGAGCGGACAGCATCCTCTCATTAACATGGACATACCTTGGTTACAGGAAGTAAAATGTAACAGATTTGAAAATTAAGTACTGTTGGTCAGACTGTCCTCAGGAAAGACAATTCTTAATCAAAATCAATTCTAATGAATGAGGTTATTAGAACTTAGAGTTTAAGTGGTCTATTTCAAGACTAGTCATGTTTCATTCTCAATTTTAGTGTTTCTTTCATTCATTTATTTCTATTGTATTTTGTGTGGGTTTTACAAGAACAAAGACATCTAAAAGTCCACTCAAAAGCAAGAACTCCATGCAATTACCCCCATTGTGGAGAAATCCTCAAACATGGATTACCAATACCTGCCAGGCTGTTGAAAAGGAAAACATGCCCTCATTTTTTGTGATATAAACTTCAATGAATTTGTTTGATTTTGGGGGGAGTAAGTTTTTGTCACCATTCTCAATGTCCAAGAATAACAAAAAAATTTGAAGTAAATTATATCCTTAGATACAAAATACTGAGTTCCAAATAAGAAGAACTTCATTTAAATATGGCTTGTAACTAGCCTTTTGTGGGCAAATTTCAATTTGAAGCAGAAGAGAACTGCCAAACCACTAGATTATATTAGGTGAAAGTTAACAATTTTTAAAATACATATATTTTAGTCAAGTTAATAAAATTCACTACCTCACTGGTGAGCAACTAGGAAAACTCCATGGGGGCATGTGACAAAGCAGTCTTAAATCACACCAAGATGAATCACACCTTGCATCAAAATCAGGTTTTTAAAAAATTGCTTGGGCTCTCAAAGTTGATTTGGATATCAGAGCAGCAGATTTGTTCTTACAAATTCACTTATATAGAAATAGTCAATTTTGTATATCATTTCATATCAGGTATCTCTGATGGAGAAGGAAGTTCAGTTTATGCAAGTATTTTGACCTACTTTGTTTAAGGGTTTTCAAGTAAGTAGTTTATACTCCTCATAATTTACTTGAGTTTTACTTGAATTGTATTACATGTTATTTCAATATACACTATTACTGCTATAGAGAGAAGCAATCAAACCAGATATTGTATTCATCCTCTGACAGAAGTATATATTATCGATAGCTGTCAACTTTTTGGCTGGTCTGTTAAACTAATAGCCTGCAAAGAGACAAAAAAGCCCAGAAATTATATTGAGGAAGTCCAGAAGAAGATAAAACAATTTAAAAAAAAAACTGAAAGAAAGCAAAAAGAGGTGCTTTATTTCTTCGATTCTTTTGCAGGGGAAAACAAAAAAAGACACCTAAGAAAAAATGGTACCTGTAAGTTTTAACCTGATATTTAATTTAGTTTCAAGATGGTCACTAACAATTTAGTACTTATTAAAAATGTCTGTAGAGGCCAAAATTTAGGTGAACCTACTAAAGAGTGAAAAGTACAATAAAGTGTATCTCTGCTTTGTCTCACTGGTCTCTACAGGAATTTCATCATTCCTTCAGTCATTAATAATAGTGGATTTACTTGATGCCAACATAACACCCTAAGACACTACCTAAAAAGAAATCATCTTTGTCATCATGGAAAGTTATTTGACATAAATCTGGAAATATAGTCATTTTCTTAACTTCATTGGCCTATTAGTTCCTAATATATCTCAAAGTAATGAAGTGAGAAGTGAATGTATGAAGAGATCAATTAATTCATGCTGATCTCCACAATCATTTTGCAAAAAAAGCCTAATCATCACCACCACAAATATAGCAGATTTGTTATACTAGGGGATAGGTAGCTTTATACATGTTTGGAACAGTTAATAGAATATAATTTTCCTATAATTATGCCTAAGGAACTATTCATTATCATGTGTAAGGAGATCATTTCTGGTAATAAACATGATTTTTCTGGTATACTTGGAAGTTGTAAGCTCATCTAATTTTTATTTTCCATTATCAAAATTTCTAATTCTGTCAATAACTGAGTTAAAAATGTCATTCAAACAGTTTACATTGCAATGGTCCAGGTACAGGAGAGCTGATTTTCTCTTTACTTTTCACATTTCATTTCCATTGCACAGAATAAATATGGAAAGCATAGATCTTCTTAGCAGACATTTAGATTACACCTAGCTATCCATAAATATGCTTTTCTACTTAATCATCAGCAGCCTCCACAGCCTATTGCATTAAATCAAGATAAAATTTTGGACAGGACATAAAGTGTATTTCTGGAAATGACAGGAAAGCAATGAATATTTTTTCCTCTCCATAAATAAAGGTCTTTGATTTTTTTTTTCTGGATATTTCCCCTTCTATGACCAGAATAGTTCTCTCCGCATTCTTTTAAATATATTTATCCTTATGCTGTCTGGTGAAAAACCTGTAAAGAAACAGTCTGTCTGTGTGATATAGCTCAAATTATGATACAGAACTTTAGGTGTTTGATTACTGAACAGGTCTTATGAAAAGTGGTTTCATAGAAAGATGCAAAAGATAAAGCCCAGGTTTTCCAGATCAAAGTGCTCCATGTACTCATTCAAGGTAAATCTAATCCAGTCTGCCTTATGGACACTAAAATTTATGTAGCTACTCCAAGAAGCTTGTTATGCTGGACTTTAGTATCATCATAATTCATACATATATTTTCAACTCCTGTACAGCCCCAGAAGCTTTATTTGTATACAATGCTCTCACTTGCCTCAAGCAAGCACAGTCAGAAGCATGTGTTTCCATATTATTCCCTTGGACTTGCTGACAATGATGCTCTTCTCTGTACTACTATTAAAATTAACACTGGTAAGTTACTAAAATTCGCCTGATGCATGTTGTCAAAACAACACATGAAATTTGCACCTTACATCTCGCATCTGAAGAAATACATACAACATAAAAGAGCCACATGCAGCAAACTGACTCAAGGCAAATAAAGTCCAAATATTTTTCTTTAGTCTAAACAGAGCATGGAGACTCTTTTCTTGCTGAAAAAATGCAGAAACTTAGGTTAGAAAGACATGTCAAGCATGTCACAGCCAAGGGATCTGGCCTGACTTGTGAACTTAAATCCAGCCTCTTAGCCTCTTCCTTGTTGAAGATTAAAAGAAGAAAATAAGCTATTCACTATAAAAATCAACTATTCAGCATAAGTTATTTAATGGAAATATTGTCACTACCAATACATATTTCAGGTTTGTCCTAAAACCAAGAAAATCTATTTAGGAGTTGCAAATTTCTCAGAAAATGATACAAAAATAATCAAGCAGTGAAGTTTTTTGGGGTTTATTCTAGTGGCTTCAACACAATTCAGACATTCTTGAGAAGCTTATATTAGAATTTGGAGCAAAGTTGCATCAATACTAATTCAGAAATATTAAACAATAATATTACATAAAACAAAGCTCTTTCCTTTTGATTTCAGCAAATGAAATTACCTGTAGCCACAGACATATTTAATGCATGATCAAAACTGATGCAGGAAAATAAGTAACTAAAACAGTCAAAGAAGAAAAATTATACTTGTTCCCAATTGCCATTTTTTATCAATTACAGGAGTTTTTAATTTGTACACTTAAGCTTTGATCAAAGTTTTATACTGCACTTACAAAACAAGAAAGGTACATGGGAATTTGTACCAAGGTATTAACAGGAAAGGGATAGATGTCTCCTGGCTAATCTTGCTTTTGAGGACTTAATTTTATTGGTTGAGTTAGGAGCACTGCAACACAGAGGCAGTGCTGTCAGGAAACCAGAAATTCTGCACGTGGCGATGATTGTGGGTCAAACCCTGGCACAGGGAGTTAATTCTGCTCATCCATCTACCTCCCAACAAAGCAGGGTCAATCTTTCCTTGTCTAGACCCAAGTGAGACTCAATTACCCAATTTTAATACACTGAATGCAGAGCAACTACTGAGCTCCCAAATAGACCATAATGCAGGCTTGATTAGTCTCACCCTGAGCCATTCAAGTTTCAAGAACTGGTTCATTTACTTGATACTGAGACTCTGACTAGGTTCTGAAGTGCCTTGTCACAAGCCCCTTGTCACAATAAGGAATTTAGTTAAATATTGAACTTGAAGTTTTTCCCAAATTCACATAGCCATAACAGGATGGTAAATGCAACTGAGCTGTATAATTTACTAATAATAACCGAAAAAATAAATTGTTCTCTCACAAGAAGTGTTAAAATAAAGCTTCAGCTAGACTTTAAGTTTCAAATATTTTTTCCAGATTACAAATCTATTTGTATTTTATTGAAACAAGCAAACAGATCCTCCCAATGATTTAGATCATCACAATATAGCAATTTAATTCCTTCATCCTCATCTTTCTTATATACATAATGTCAGTTACTGATCTTGTCAAGTTATTTCAATTAATTATTCCCAGTCACTTGCAAGAGGTTTTGCTTAACTTGGTACATTACTTAGGTCAACAGGAAAAAAAGGTTTGAACAAGGAGAAAACCTTAGAGAAAAAAATTTACTAAGTATCTCATACATAGGGATATGCTGTTCAACATAAGAAGAAAGGCAATGTATGCAGTGGTTATAGTTATCATGAGCAGCCCTTCAGCTTGGCCTAAGACAGATACCATGATCTTGCTGAGGATACTCTGTGCTGCAAAAGAAATGTCACACAACCTTAGAAGTTGTCAAGGGAGACCTCGCACCTCAGCGCAGGCCAAAATGATCCAAATCATTCACACTGATGGAAGTCATCTCCCACGACTTTTATGGGAAATTTTACCAAGCTCCAGAGAAAACCTAATTCCATATGTAACTAGCTTAATCCTTGGAAAGTTTAATTCAGTCCTACCATAGACATATTTTGCTGCTGTTCTAACTTAGGTCTTCTTTATTCCACAGGTGTAGGGCAAGAGTAGGTCATTGTTTTCATCATCCCAACAACATTTTACACTCATTTGAAGGCTTAAAGTCCCTCAGTCTTTCTATTAGTCAAAAACCCTGTTTTTTTCAGGTACGTCCTCCTAACGTCCTCCTCTTTCTTGACTTCTAATCAGTACTTTTACTGCTCTCTAGGCAGTAACTGGCCCTCTGGACTCAAAGTGTGGGACTCTGAATTTGTGGTGAAACTGGTAGTAGCTCTTACAAGTGTGTGGCAAAATGCTTACCAGTGGGTGGGTGTTTTTTGTGCAAGATAGTGCATTTTTCTTTAGCACAGCCCAATATAAAGTTTTCTTTTGTTGAAATGGCAAGATATTGTGTACTTGTGTTGTCATTGTTTTTTGGACCAATTTACGTAGCATATAATGTCCTTTGGTCTTTAGAAATATTTATTTATCTTCTCAGATGGGAAAAATACAAAAGCATTCTCAAACACTGCCTGTGTACTACCTATGGACAAAATTATTGCTAAGCAGAATAAACTAAATAGGTGAAGGTGAGTCGCTGGTTAACACTTCAAATTGAAAACTTGCTAATAAACCAAATTGTTCTGTAAAGAATCTGTTATCATGAATAGCCTGCCTCTGGTTGCACTTGGAGCCTGTGTGCATCTCTTCATTGCATACTGTTTTCCTCCTCAGACAGGCCTTCCTCTGGCTTATTGGCAACTTCATTTTCTGAGGAACATTTTAGACCTCATGCGATCTTAATTTATCCTAGCAAGCATCTGGGACATGCTCATCAGTATTCACACTCTAAAACACCCTCTAAAAAAACAACATTAAAATAAATTTGTGAAGGAGTTGATAATAGATGAGAGTTTCTTACTTGACTTGTTCTGCTGTTCAAAGCAACCTGTGAAGGATGACTGCACAAAGCCTTTGTAGGAGGACCTCATTTCCAGGTTAAATGATTCCTAACTCAGAGAAGGGTTGCTTCAATAAAATATGTCTCTGCAGTTCTTGTGAAAACCTTCAGAGTGACATCTTTGTAGAGGACATGGACAGTGGGGCCGAATGCATTCTCAGTAACTTCACTGGTGACACTGAGCTGTGTGGTGTAGTCACCTGCTGGAGGGAAGGGATGCCATCCAAAGGGATCTGGACAGGCTGGAGAAGTGAGCCCATGCAAATGGGCCAAGTACAAGGTCCCATACCTGGGACATACAGTCCCAGCACATCTACAGTCTGGGCAAAGTGATTGAGAGCAGCCATGCAGAGAAAGACTTGTGGGTGATGGCTGGTGAACAGCTCCCCATGAGCTGGCAGTGAATGCTAGCATCCCAGAAAGCCAACAAAATCCTGGGCTGCATCCAAAGGAGCATGGCCAGCAGGTCAAAGGAGGCGATTCTCCCCCTCTACTCTGCTCTTATGAGAAACCTCCTGGAATACTGAGTCCAGTTCTGGTGTCTCCAACATAAGAAATACATGGAACTTGTTGGAGCAAGTGCATGGGAGTCCACAAAGTTAGTAAGAGGGCTGGAGCAACTCCCCTACACCAGAACTGGATTCAGTATTCCAGGCTGAGAAAGTCTGGGCAGTTCAGCCTGAAGAAGAGAAGGTTGTGTGGAAGCCTCTTAGCACTTTCCAGCATCTGAAGAGGGCTCTAGGAAAGCCAGAGAGGAATTCTGCATCAGGAATTGCAGTGATGAGACAAGGAGAAATGGGTATAAATTGAAAGAGGGGAAATAAAGGTGGGATATTAGGAAGAAATTCTTTACTGTGAGGGTGGTGAGACGTTGTGTTCAAGGCCTGGTTAGATAAGGCCTTGAACAGCCTGCCATGGGATGGGTATGGACTGGGTGATCCTTAAGGTCCCCTTCAATCCCTTAACATTCTATAGTTCTATGACTTAAGTAGAAAAGACATCCTGCAGAGATGAAAAGATCTCCTCTTTTCTTCCCTATGCCGAGTATTCATCTGGCCTTGCAAAATGAGGAATCTCTTCCCCCTTCATCCATCCTGAAGTGGGCATCCTAAAGTGCCATGTTGTCCTAGGCTGAGAAGGAAATGAGTTTTTGGGAGGTTGTGGTCGAACAAATCAGTGCTTGGATTTGAATATTGTCACCTGGTTTGGCCAGTGAAGGTATGGATGCCTCTGAGAACACAGGGGGTTAAAAGCAGAGAACTCCCAGGAGAACTCTCTTGGTTCAGGTCGGTGAAGGAGCTCAGAGCTCCCCTGCCCAGCAGGGCTGGCTGGGGGAGGGAAGCCATGCGGCCGGGTGAGGTAGGCCGGAGCCTCGGGCAGAGGAGGGGGTGAAGGCTTGGCAAGATGGAAGGGTGGAGGAGCCCTGAGAGGGTTCGGGCTCCACCCCCCCACCCCTGCCCCCCAGGAGAGAGAGATAGAGAGAGCCAGTGCCTGTGCTGCCTTGAAATTTGATATCATGGGCTGGCAGCAGGGCTGGCCAGAAGGAGAAGTGTGGGATGCAGCATGGAGAACTGGCTGCCTGTGGGAGTTCTGGGCAGACAGAGGCAAAGATTTTAATGTCTTTCTTGAATAATGGAAACCTTACAAATACTGATCCTCCTGAATATGAATGAGGAGAGAGAGAGAGAGATGAAGCTGGAGGAAAAGGGCAAGTGTGATGAAAGCTGGTGCAAGTGTGTTGAAAGCTGGTGCAAGTGAGAGATGTCCAAAGAGTTTGAGAAGAATTCTAGGTGGGAGGAGGTGATGGAGTGACCTGGGGCTGGACTCTTTTCTTGTATGGCCATGGAGAGACCCATGTTTTTTCCTGTGACCCAGAGACTGCATTTAGGGGGAGGCAATGCCTTGGAGCCAAGAGAGTGTGGTGAAGCAGTGGTGAGAACAGAGATGGCTGAGGAGGGTGTGAGATGCCCTCTGTCTTCAGTGAAGAGGAAGATCTCTGTTCATGAGGCCCCTCAGCCCCAGGGGGTAAATCTGGGGGGGACTGGTGTCCCAAAGCTGAGAGACTGTCGCTTTTTTGGAACTGGGCAAAGCATCCTTAAAAGGAGAACCCTAAAAGCAGTTCTGGTCCATGTGCAGTGGTGAGAGCACTGGACATGGAGGGAAGAAGTCACGAGGGCAGATGTTCTCTGGGCAGTGTCATGAGTGACATGGAAACACAAGAGGTTTCAACTGTGCTTCCGGGGGAAGCCTATGGTGCAAGGGGGGACTCCTCTCTCCCTGATGGACTGAGAGTTGATTATTTAAGGGGTGATGATGGACTGAAAGTTGATTATCTGAGAGATGGTGACTGGGTGAAAATCTAAGGTTTTGTTTCATGCTGTGGAGGAAATGGGGTGGAGGAGAAGGAATGTATTTGGAGAGTTTTCATTCTGAGTTCTGTGTCTGCTCCTTTTTAGATATTGTAGTTAATAAAGCTTTTTTTTTTTTTCCTTTATTCCTAAGTTGGAGCCTGCTTTACTCTATTTCTGATCACGTTGCACAGCAGCCACTAGAGAAAGTATATTTTCATGGGGGCACTGGCATTGTGCCAGCATCAAACCATGACACACATCACCCCAAAGAACACAGTACACTCAGCAGGTTTCTGAACATGCTTCCAAGATCTGTCCTGCCATATCAAAACATGTTTTAGGAGATGGCATTCCTCTTCTCTACTGAGAATGTTTTTAGTAAACACCCAATATGGAATTTTCAACTAGATATGTCTTTATAATCAACAAAGATAAGGGATATTTTAGAAAAGGAACTCGAAGGTCTTATAGCAAACACCACAGCCTATATATTCTCTAAATAGTTATTTCAGAACCAAAATGCTCTGTCAGACACAGGAACACCTTGCCAAGACCAGAGAGTACACCCATGCCTGTGAAACAGGCCCACTCCATCAGCCTACTCCATTTAATGAGTGAAGCAGAGCCCACCTGTCCTGTACTGCTGATTGGAATCAGGGCTAGAGGTTGCGCATCTATAATTGTTTGCTTCATCTTTAGCAGCCTGGCTCATTAGAGAAAGCCTGATTTCAGGCTGCTCAGTGAAAACAAGTTAACAAAAGTACATGTCTGGTCTCTTCTATTCATGTTTTCTACTGCATACTGAATTTGCCCATTTTTTAAATTACGAGACATTACACCAGAGGGAGAATAGTGATCAACTCAATAAAAACCATGAACTCTAGGCATTTTGTGAGGCCCTTGCTTGACTGTGCTTTGCTGGGAATTAATACTGTCACTTTCTTAAGTTATACAAGTATTATGAACATGAATAAAATTTAGGAACTAGTCCTTTGGCATTTTTGAGAAGTAGGTGAACTCTTTCAAGAAACTCATTCCACAAAGCTTATGCTTTTTTTTGCTGGTCAGTTTACCCTGTGTACGAATAACTTATTTCTTTACATTTTATGTTAATTCACAGCTGTCAGAAAATTTATTTTCCTTTTATTTTTCATTAATTTCTTTTTTGTCCTCTAATCGTATAATTGTCTAAAGAGATTAAAAGAAAATTTTGTTTTTCAGAAAATAAAGCTTCAAGTCAGGCTGAACAGATAACTCATACTTTGCTCAAATCATACAGCCTAAGGCTCAGAGTGTAAGAAATTTTTCTTTCAGCAATTAGCTGGTTGATTAGATGGAGAATTAAAGGAGCTGGCTATTCATATGTTCCACTGTGATGACTGCACAAACCCAGTTTACAGGTATTACCCATGCAGCAGTTAAGGAGAATGGGGAAAAAAGTGAAGTACAAAAGTGTTCAGACTGTAACTGCCCAATTTACTTCACTAAGCATTCTCACAGGGCTTGTTTAGGGAAAGAGAACAAATTTGAATAACTGTTCTCTCAGGTTTCCATCTGAGCTTGTCTCTAATCACCCTCAGTTGTTTCTGATGGATTTCAGCCTTATAATTCAAACCTATGGCAGGAACTTCTCTGACACTATTTGGCTTTTAGAGCAGAACTGACACCGGTAACAAAACTGACATTATGTGCTTTCTTGCTTTTAATCAAATTCTGCTTCCTTTATAGCCTTATCTCCAGGATAACTTCATGAGGTGGCAAGTGGCATCAGACCTATTTTGCATCAACATAATGTTAACACGTACTGTGCTCTTCACCTCCAGCCAATGTGACCCCACAAATGTAATTCACTGTACCACCAACTTCCCCTGACTTTCAAACAGCCCAGCAGTCATGTGGTCCAGGCTGAATGTGACTGTAGGTCTGAAGTCTCAATTTCTGTTTTTAGCAAACACTTTAGAAGTACTTGAAAGGAATGGTTTCTGTGTTAAAATCAGAGAAACAGTAAAGAGGTAGAGACCAGCAAAACTGAAACATTGCCATTTTTATATGAGATCTGTTTTGTCTCTTTGAGGTTTGCTTTACAGCTACAATTTTCTTCCAGACATCCTTTAAAAAATATCTTACTTTGATAAGCTCAATGGCTTTTGGGTTATCAATAACAGTTCACACAATATTTGAAGAACTATTTATACTTCACAGCCAGGAGACAGTACCACAGAAGAGCCATAGGTCTTTGTATTGCTCTTTTCCATGTGGTCTCTCTTATGTCAGGTAAACCACTGGATGTTTTTTTCCCTATATTTCGTTTTCAAGCACATAAAATTTGTCCTTGTAATATCAGGATGTACTTGTTCAAGGAAAAGTAGCTAAACACACAAACACCAACTGAAGAACATCATTAATACTTCTGTGGTGAGTATAAATTGCTCTTCTTCCTCATTTGCTTCCCATCTTCAAAACACTGAGTTACTATCAGTTGCTGTATTGCTACAAGTTTGGAGAGAATTTATTTTTTCTTACACACATATTCCTGCTGCAGAGGTGCTATTACCATTTGGGTAAGATGGCACATTAGCTGTACCCCAGTGAGTTTATTTTGTTTTGTTGGGGTGACTTTTTTACTCTTGCACTAATTCTAGCACTTATCAATTGAGATCATTTTACAATCCGAAGTCCAGTTTAACTCTCATCAGCTTTATACATATGTCAGCTGTTTACCTACTTCTTGCTTTTCTCCAGCTGCCACAGCAGCAAAAGTCTGTCACTTAGTGTGAGACAAAAAAAATAAGTCAAAATAAATTGTATTTTCTTGGTAGCAGCATTTTAAAAATTTACTTTTTAAATTTTTTTTTCTTAGAGTTAAACATCTGCATAAAGAGAACTAAAAAATCTTTTCACTAATTTAACACCTCTCCCACAATACTAGCAGCTTGAATTTGAGTATTTTCTTCAGTTAGCAGGCTTGAAAAGACCCAACTTAAATGCATTTCCCTGTATTACCAAAAAAAAAAAGCCAAGCCAACACTGCACATGAAACACAGCAGTCACTCCTGCTCTCTAAAGGCAATGTCAAGAGGCACCATAAGTTCCAGCCCTTCCTTGAATCTCTTTGGTATATTAGGATGTCTAAAGTAAGGAGAGACCCCCAAGTGGGGTAAAGCCCTTTGGTGTGATTACTGCCATAGGCTTCTCAGAATTAAGCTGCAGGCAATCAAAGACAACTTTGCAGCCAGCAGGTTTCCCTTCCCATTACTCAAAGACACAATGTTGGTATAGTTAAATATTTTCTAATTAAGATGAAAAGCCAATACATCAAGAAAGTTAATGTAGTCAACTACAACAATTACCTTAATCAAGTCTTGAAATGTTGCATCTGAGATGAACTCGTTTTAAACAATAAAGCTTTGGCTGTGTTAGAAGCGCCTATTCATCATTTAATGAACACTCGGGCCACAACCATTAAATTAAATGTGTGTTTTGCATTACCCTCGCTGTAATTTACAGGTCAGGTCAACGTGCAATAATGTTGTTACTACAACAACAAAAAAACCCTGCAACTTCAGGCTTTATATTTAATTATAAAGCTTCAGTTCCACGTTAATACAATAGTCAATGTGATTTCATAACACAAATTTATCTGTCCTCTGAAGATACTAGATTGTGCTTTTCGTTTTCCATAAATCACATGAAGGAACATTTTTTTCCATGAAAATAAAGACAGCAAGATAGCAAGTTCAACTTAACCATACTTTATTCATTCTACCATCTGCCCCCCTCCTCAGCATAAAATTGAGAAATACCAGTTCCCGCACACTATTCTGAGACCCATTCTTAGAGAAAAGACATCAGTAAGAGTATATGAACGCTGCACAGGCTTATTCTTCACAATTGAATTCATATGGGAGAAGCAAGAATGAAGTGAGCCAAAGAAAATACAACACACCTTCAGAGACATATTCAATACTCCTAAACTACATATAAAATCTGAACGCTGGATTAAAAAAAAAACAAACAAAAACAAACAAAACAAAAAACACAAAAACAAAAACAACAACCAAAAAAACCCCAAACAAACAACAAAAAAAAACCTAACCAAAGAAGTAAATGCTTTAATTGTCAATTTTATGCAGAAACTAGTAATAATATAAAACTATTTATTGTCTCTTGCTTTCTTGCTTTAAAACTATTTTAACAATGCCATCAAAAGGAAGCAAAAAGAACATTATACAACCTTTGAATGAGTTTTCATTATAGAATTGTAAGTGCACATGAAAAACAGGACCATCACAGGAAACTTCAGAGGAACAGAAAAGGCAAAAATACAACTTTTTTCTAAATGCTAGTGCTTAAGTCTTAAAGCATGCTGATAGGTAGCAATTACTAACTTTATGCTAATGGCTTTGTATATAGAAACAATTTACTAGGACTATTAACATGGTAACAAAGAGGTCAGGCTAATCATACAGATATATCTATGCATATTTTTGATAACTAACAATTTTCCTAATGAATTTTAATCAGACAGTCATTCCAGGTAAGCACTATTTCTGCAATTGCGTCAAACTGTTTTACACCTACAATGTAGATATAATTGGTTGCAATTTTGGACAGTCACTTAAATTTCTTTAACAGCCAAAGAAAAAATATAAGTGTTTCTAAGGAATTGATTATTTCATCCAAGGTAAGTGCGCCTGTAAAGATCAGACAAATCCCATTTTTCAGCTGTTTTTTTTTTTCTACTAGTGACTACAAAGGCATTATAGCCAGCTGCCCCAATGGCATGACACCCATTCTTGAGGATTAACTTGGCCTTAGCAGCAATTCTTCCATAATCACACAAACTGTTGAAGTGGCAAGCCATGTCAGAAAAGCAGCCAATTACACCTAGAGTTGCTTGATCTTAATGTTATGGTCAAGCAATTTGAATCACAGAATCATGTAGGCTAAGAAAAAAAAACCCTTAAGTCCAACTGTAAACCTAATGTTGCCAATTCCACCACCAAATCACATGCCTAATTGCCACATCTACACGTCTTATGAATACCTCCAGGGCTAGTGACTCAGCCACAGCAGCCTGCTCCAAGGCTTGACAACCATTTCTGTGAAGAAATTTTTCCTGTTATCCAATCTAAACTTCCCTGGTACTATTTGAAGAATAATTCTGAAAAGAATCATTCAAGGTCCATGCATTGAGAGCCAGCACTTCCACTTTAAGAAGAAATGCAAAATACTAATAATTTGGAATATCAAATATTGAGGGAAGGCCTTAGTGTTACCCTCAAGAAGAACTGTAGTCTACTAAAGCTCAAGCAGCCCTTATTTTATTGGAACAGTGAAAACTCCCATAGTCTTTAGGGAAATGGAGAATGAGATTTACAGAAATACCCCCCAATCAAAGATATCCACATCTCTTTTCTTGCAGCCAAAACCACCACATGCTATTCAATTAGTGCAGCCAGCAAGTGAAGCAAGGCCTCAGTCTTGTTCAGGGTCTTGTTTTGATGGAGAGTTCACTGAGATATCAGACCCAGACAAAAAAGTTTGGAGACCCTTGTCTGGAGCCCCAGGCTCCCTGCAAACACAGAAAGGTCGTGCTGAAGACAATAAACACTGCACCATGAAAGATTACAGCCTAATAAACCTCTCTCTCTTCCAAAACACCTTTAATTCTGTAAAATTACAAGAAGATGTCTCACCTGGTGTTCCACTACTAATCTAGTGTCATTCCTAATGACTGAAGTCTAATGGCAAAATCTTGCAAGAGAGCTGACAACCAGCGAAAAGTTCTGGTTCAAGTGCCCATGTTGCAGCTGGCAGCAGCAATTCCACTTCTAGCTGCTGTCTTTACTGCACAGCTACACAGGGCAGCTGCTTTGCTCAGCCACTAGCAGCACAACTGTTAAAAGGTGATTCTTTTTGTCCCAATCATTTAATTAGAATAGTTCTATGACGTCAGTAAATAGTTAAAGGAAACATTTTACAATCATCCTCACAGTAGTTCCTACGATTAATGCTGTTTTGGCATTTTAATTGTAGCCATCAGTCTTCAAATGTACAAAATAGCAGAAATTTACCTTTAGGACACAATGATGTGGCCAAGTAGCAGCACTTGGGTTTTTGTCTTTCAATCCAGTTATTTTATATCTGCATGCATCTGACTTTTCAAAAGCAATTGAGAGGTAACTGAAAAGAAAAAAAAAAAAGATGGTTTTATCACACAGCACTTTGGTTTTCCATTTTAGAACTGTTATACCTTTTTTTTCCATAGGCATATAGGAAGGTCAGAGAGTTCAAGGAACCTCAAAAAGCTTTTCAACTATCAGAGAGGAAAATTTCCACAAGCTTTTACTTCCAAAAGCTCATGAGGTAAAATAGAACTGACAAGATTAATATAACAAAAAAACTGTTGAGAACAGCAACTGATAATATCAATGTTTAATTCTGTGTATAAATTCAGTTCCATGGCTCCAGTAGACTAATTTTTTGACATTTGTCACAGAAAAAGTGAGCATCTACAGCTGCTAAATGATAGAGAAAAAGCCCTATTATTTGTTACTTTTACATAAAGATTGAATCACTGTTGTACTCAAAGATATGGGTGCAACACCAAACTCTTTATTTCTCATCCATCATAGATAAGTACAGGGCAGCATTCATGATGATTTGAAAATCCCCATGTAAACCACATTTGCATCTAAGCACAGTTATTGCTATACCAACATATATCTTCAAATGCCTTTTTTTTTTCCGTTCTAACAAGAACTCAACAATTATCATATCAATGTATATTTTTAAGCACATATTGCACATGAAGATTCTACATGTAACAAATAACAACAAACTATTTATGTTTTCCATCAGAAGGCACACTTTCTGTTTCCGACAGAGGGAGGGTTGTTCCTCTCCTGCCTTCCTTTCTTCTCTCCACTTAATTAAGGTAGAAAGAGTTTTACTGTGGCTGCTTATGCCAGAAACCTGTTGAGGGGGAAAAGTCTTATTTGTGGTCAAAGCTCTAGGCTTTTCTTCTTAGTACAATAATACTAATCAGTAAAAACACCTTAAGAACACTTTTCATAACTAAATGAAACAGGAAACTATCTAAGACACCATTTGAGGAAGAATTCTAGACAGAAGAAAACCAGAATTCATTTATCTATCAGATTTTGTGAAAAGGTCAGACTGACAGAATAAAATGTAATTTAAGCAATTTTTTTCTTGCCTTTCTTGGCTTTGTGTAAGCTAACAGTATACTTGTAGTGCAAGGGTAGGGGAGAGAGCATAATGTGCCCTGAAAGTACAAAGATAAGACAACTTGAACTTTGCCTTTCCATGGGTTCTATCATCAATCTAGTTTTTCACTGGATTTTCCTCAAAATTTTCTATTGTGCTCCCAGACACATGGTGTAATTTTTGGGGCTCCCTTTGGGGTTATCCTGTGAAGGGCCAAGAGTTGATCACTTGAATACGCTGAGTTGGAAGGGTCCCATGAGGATCATCGAGTCTGACTCCTGGCCCTGCACAGCACCATCCCCAAGAGTCAAAACGCACGTCTGAGAGCATTGTCCAAACATTTCTTGAGCTCCATCAGGCTTGGTTGTGTGACCACTGCCTTGAGGAGCCTGTTTCAGTGCCCAAACACCCTCTGGGGGAAGAACCTTTTTCTAATACCCAGCCTAAATCTCCTGGAGGGTATTCTATCTTTCTCTTCCATCACAAATCAACTGAATAAAGAGTGGTGCATTACTTCTAATACTTAAGTATTAGAAATAGTTCTCATTTCCAAGTTTTTAATTTTTTCAAGATGTGCAAGAATAATGCAAAATACTAGCAAATTTTTCACCTAAGTTACCAAAATTTAAGACTGAAAACAAAGTATTTTCAAATATTTTTCAGTAATTTCAAAAGACTTGGCAAGTCTGCCCATTTCAGCATAACCTAAAGTAATAATAAGGATATGGGAATAGGAAGAAGTCATACCCTTGAAATAGTACACAAAATGCTGCAAAATGGCATTAATCTTTTTTTGACTGACCAATCTTTTTGAGTTTAGGTGTCTAATAAATAACCTTAAGTAAAATCTTGCTATTCCCTTGAGGCTTCTAGTTCTTTCCTCACTCATTACTTCATTGAGCACAAGGAATTAAATCTATACTGCAACAGTCACATACTACTGGCATTTTACTCAGAAGGTCTCTCCCTGCTGAGCTGCTATACTGCTGATTATCTGCTAACTGAATCTAGCACTGTACAAAGGCAGTAAGGCATCACCAAAACCTACCACCTACACTACTTTCTCATAATAAGGACGACTAATACTGCATTGCTTATATCCCAGTCTGTAGGTGTTCATCTGTATGTCATAGCTTTTGCTTCAAAGAGGTGCCAAAAACTCCATCTTGTCATTATGCCTTCTGGGAAACCACATCAATAGCTCTACACTGAGCTGCATCACTCAGTACCTTGTAAAACCTACAGCATGCACAGAGCAGGGGTTTTTTTTATAATTTCTTACTAAAGTGCTCTGCACAAACGTGTTTTAATTGACCAGCGGAACTAGGTTTTCTTTTCATGAAGCAACAGTAGCCTACATGGACATGGATTAAGTGACAAGCAGCTGTATTTCTAAATACTAACCACTGTCAGCCAAAGCAGTGGTTATTGATACAACATTCAGGTATTTCCTCTTCTCCTTACTTTTAGTAAATGGCACTTGCCTTCCACTGAGCCACTCACCATCCTCCTACTCCATCACAAACAGAGCACCCCAGGCAGTCAGTAAAGTTCTGCCAGTGATCAGCTTCAGAATACACACCATGACCTTCACAGGGCCTGTGTGGTAACATTCCAATTTCCCTATCATGGTAATGAGAATTGTTTCCTATAATCTGATATTTCTGTCATGTCCCTATTCTTCATGTCCAAGGTGCCAAACAACAACGGATTACAAGATTGTTTGAGAATGTTTTCACAACAGGTCAGGTAGCATGTTTTTAGCTGTGGTCAAGAGACATTGCTTTGTAAGGTCAAAAGGATCATGATGCTACAGAAAAACTTAGTTCAAGTTTGTGAAATAACTACAGACCTCTCTTGTGTCTTAGAACCTTGGTAATTTATTTGATAACTTCAATGAGATTACAGGAAGCCATGAAACCTCTTGGTTAAAAATCTTCAAGATTTCAAGAGGTCAAATATGTGCTTAAACATTTAATTGCTTAAGTAATTCCCCTGGGCTTCAGCTCTTGAGTGTCTTAGAGTGGCAAATTAAAAAAAAAAACATTTCATCCATACGCATGTTTTCTACAGCACTTCTTTTTTAAAAACTCAGTTTGTCTCACGTAAGTCTACCCATTATGCTTACATAGTTGCCTTCATAGTGTTATTTCCAGTGCATTATTTGAACTAACATAATTTCTAGTTAAAAAGCTTGAGAAAAACTGAATAATGTATTGCCTTAATTGCAAATATGGTAAGATATAATAATACAGTTTGGCAAGAACAAGACATAGCTCAGTTACATTAAGAATTTGGCACACTCCCCTCATTCATTTCCTGCAGGGTACACACATGTGGAGTTGTAGTGACAAACCTGTCATTGTTCTGTTTGACAAATGGGATAGCCTACATCAGACTTAAAGGATCCAATACACTCTTACTTTACACACAGCTTATTATCTAAGAAAATACATTTTCATTACCAATTTCTAAGGCTTCATTAAAAGGTTTGACCTTTTCCTACTGGTCTCCTTATTAAAGCTGTAACAAGTAGCTTTAAAAATTGGCAATTATATTGATTTCTTAGTGTGGCAATTGATGTACTGATCTGCATATTCCTCCCCCCAAAGCTGAGTACATGCTCAATCCCGCTCAAGACACCTAATCCTGCAATCCCTCTCCTTTATATTCTGTACTTGAATGATTTTACAACTGCTGTTTCTTAGCTTTGCTCATTTCTATTCCTCTCGTCTTTTACATTTTAAAGTTTGTTCACATTTTACTAAACCCTTCCAAAATATCTCATGTGTGTTAACTTGACTGCTTTCCAGATTCTAATAGAAACCTAACTAATGTATATCTCCCAGATGTTTCCTACCTCACCAGAAAATAATC
This sequence comes from Passer domesticus, assembly GCF_036417665.1. Lineage (NCBI taxonomy): Eukaryota > Metazoa > Chordata > Aves > Passeriformes > Passeridae > Passer > Passer domesticus. The sequence goes on along the minus strand of NC_087475.1, from coordinate 108,510,596 downwards.
TCACTATCTCAGAAGGGAGGCAAATTTATGGAAAAAAGTAGTACAGCTCATGGAAATACACATAGCAAAATATCCTTCAACAGACACTAGCAAGAGAGGCAGTTTTGAACTGGGTCATTAAACATAAGAAGGATCCTGATTAAAGGGTTCTGATATTCAGGGAGTTTAGGAACACAGCCAGCCACCAAAAAGTACCATTGAGTCTTCTTGTACTCAAGAGCCATAAAGCTGTGAAGGACTTAACAGCAGACGCTGAGAAAGGACTTCCTTCTCCAGACAGAGAAAGGATCATCTAAAATAAAAGCTTATTTTCAGGCTCTGTAAAGGCACATCAATTCTGTAGCTGGCCCACAAGGATATTCTTCCCCAAATATAGGAGCATAGCTTTCTATGCTTGATCAGGTAAATGCTTTGCCTTCATTCTCCTTCAGTTTTATTGACTGTTAAATGCCACAATGTCACATTGCAAGAGCAATTCCCTGTTGAGCTCCTACTGAGGCAGAAGAGCTTTTGGTTTGCTCACATGAAGCTCTGCTGAGTAAACATTTCTAGAATTCTGTTTCCCAAAACTTAGCCATCAGGTAAACACAAAATGAGGTACCACAAAGCCAAGGAAGGTGCTGATTTAAGTTTTTAAAACATTAAAATAAGGTCAGTATTTTGCGTTCAACTCATCTGCTGCAAACTTGACCTTGGCAGAGAACATTGCACTGTCTCAGATCACCAAGCAAGAAGAAAGCCTTTATGCTGAATAGTCTTTTAGGTTCATATTTCTGATTTACATGCTGCCTGCGTTGATTCACATAACAGATCACATTGACTCAAGAATGCAAGTAATACTGCAGAAGCTCACTGTTAAAGTTCTCATCTAGCTTCAGTCTTCACACAAGCAGCAGAGATACCACCAAAAAGCACTTTGACTGTCTGAATTTTCCAGATTCACTGCTGATTTAAAATCAAAAATTTCCACAGTAATTCTTTCTGTACCCTAGGACGCTGCTTAATGCACCACAGACACACATTGGACACTGCTCTCTCATTTTTTTCAGTCAATCTTATCGTAAAGCAGCCTGCTGGTTCCTGAGGATATCATCAGTCCAGATCAATGTGAATTTCACCTTCCTTTTACTGGCAGGTATTTAAACATGTACTGCTTTGAGTACCTGAAGTCACAGTTTGTTTCATGCTTAAGAGAACAGGTAAACTTGTGGATTTACAAGATACATGCAAGTACAGAGGGCTATTCCAGTAATGCTTTTAGCTACAGCTCCAATTACATTCAGGGTCCTTCTCTCTCTCCCAGTTTCTCCCCACAAAAAGGGCTGCAATAGAAATTATGTTAACTGGGCATGCTCACATGCAGCTTGTGCTGTGTGATACTTGTACACCATTTGAACAATATTAATAGGACTGGTCCCAACCAATTCTCTTGCTTTCTGCTGCTCTTTGATGCAGCATGTGAAGATAAATATTTCAGCACACCTTAAGGCATATGATTGTTAACCCCACTAAGTTTCTATGAATCTTTCTCTGATTTACCACAAGTTACGAAATTAATGACATAACATGCACCCTAATGCTAAAACTTTGGGCTTACAAAGTTAAGTTGATAGGTAGAGGTCTCTACTGTTAAATAATTTCTTTTTTTTTTTCTATGTGTAGCATGATATGCAATAGCATAATATAAAATTAAGTTTCAGCATAATATAGAATTAAGTGCTGTATACAGTCTTGGTCACAGGAAAGCACAGGACAGAATATTCCCCTCCAAGTTAAATCTTTCTTTTCTTAATTACAAGGATCTCCATTGGAGCTCACAACTTCAAATCATACATTTAAAATAGATAAACATTGTTATTTTTACTTTCCCTTTTAACATCCCTCTCTCTCCAAAGCCTACTATTCACTAGTCTTAGAAATACAGATTAGACAGCTGCTATACTTCTTTTAAACACTTTCCATTAAAGACATTTTTAGGCAGCTGAGTATCAATATGGCAATACCTTTTTCCAGGCTCCCACAGCCTCAAACACAGGATCATTCAGGTAGCTAACAAAGAAACTTTGCATCAAGTATGCCTGCTCAGTACTACAGCAATTTATCCAATTCTAATATTGTGTTTCCCATTCTGACTTTTCCTAGGCAGCTCTTCTCCCTCCCAGTTCAGTGTGCATTTAGGAAGATACAGTCTGCTTCACTAGTAACAGAGTGACAGGTGCTCCTCCTCCATATATTTTTCTTCAAAAGAAAATAAATGATTCATACCTGATTATTATACACTGAATAGAACTATAGAGAGACTTTTCTAGCCTTTCAAAAATATCTCAATCATTCAAGTTTCATTCTCTTCAGTCCTAACAAAAGATAAACATGCTTCTAGGAGAGGATCAAAAATCACAAATAAAAGTATTTAAAATAACTTCAACTGCTTCATAATTTCCCATTTGCTTATTGCAGCTGGTAGCACCAAAGACTACATCCCCTACTTTGTAGGATTTGTAGGTACTTCTCTACTAAATATCCAAAATTGACGCCAGAAAAACAAGTTAATCATATAAAAAAGTTTTGACTTGTCACAGATCCTACTTGTCTCCTAGCAGCTTGAGAGCTAGCAAGGTCAGCATTACTATTCGTAAGTGTGATTCACCCATGCTATAAATCACAATATATTCTAAGACATTTACAAGGCTATTTAATGCTGTTCCTTTTAAATTACTGATGTTTCAAGTGCTGCATAAGACTATTTTTCTTGTTTATTTTTAATTTTGCTGTCATAGATGTAACCCAAAGTTAACTTAATGAGTGCATAATGTAATTTCACTGCCATAAATGGAAAGTCATTTGCATATCTTCGAGCTCCCCCATTTTATCTTCATCTAGGTATTCACCGTTATGTAATATACCTTCTCAAGATCTTCATTACCACTTAACTGTACAAACTTTCTTCATTAGGCTTGAAATATGAGTCGAGCCTCTTAGTCTTCAACTTATACATGTGATAGAACGGATGCTTATCCTATTTCTTTTCTTTTTTGATAAATTTGAAAAGCTTGGGTTCCTTTTTATGCCTTAGATTAGCCTTCATTCATAATTTCTTGCACCATGTATCTTTTTCCTAGAAGGCTTAACTAGCTAAATTGCTTCCTCCCCCTTTCTCATTTCTAACAGCATCATTTATCAGAAGGGGTCTGTGCATTTCAGCAGAAAACTCAGGCATTCTGTGCTGGGTAAATCAAGAGCTTACTAACAATCACAGTAACCCCCCAAACTGTGTCAGAGATATGTCTATATTTTAGACTCCATTTCACCACAGGTACACTATCACCCATATTTAACTTCAAAGGCATTGTCCTTTTTCTACAGTTACTTGTACAATTGAAATGTGGAACTGGCAAAGGTTAGAGAGACAGAACCTACTCCAAAATTTTGATTAGCAAAACAAAAGCAGGGATTTTTTTCTACTAAGCAATTGATTGCTTTAACATCACTTTACCTTTTGTGTTTAAGAATATCGAATGTTTCAAATAATTACTAGACATGACACAAATGCTATGTTATTAGCAGAAGGTGTCTCTTGAGCTGCCGAGTTATACAGAGCCATTCTCACCACAGAATTTCTTCACAGCACAGGTGTATGGAAAACACCTTGCACTGATGCCGCTAACCTTCAGTTACACACACTGAAGGCCAGCTTCTTTCTAATTTTTATGGTCAGGTCTTCATTTCTTCTTATACTTCACTTAATCTTTAACAAAGAGTTTTTAAGTCAGACATGGCAATTCTGTCTGCAGGTGTGACCATGTAGACAGATGCAAATCTCCTCCCAGCAATGTCAAGTACAATATGTTAATTTTGCAGAGCAAAGGCTAGACTGAATTTCTTCCTCCTGTCCTATACTGCCAGTGTTTTAACAGAGGCACATCTGCTTTCAGGGAAAGGTGGCAGACAGCTTATATCTTTAACTTCTTCTAGACAAATCAAGAAAGGAAATCAAGAAAGGAAAAATCTCCTGCACAAGTCATTGTCTTCCAACATCCTTTTGCTGCTTAAATTCTAGGCAAATCGGGTAACCAATCCTTATTTAGCACTTTCTTTGGAGAAAAGACCCAATCCATTATCAGGTATAAAAAGACTAACTTATGCTGATCTGAATCTCCAAATGGGATATTTAGTTAAAGTGAAGTAGCCAGCTCAAGTGACTAACACATATGTGAGCCAGTAGTCTTTTGCATATTGGTTGGGACCACACCCCAAAACACATGTCCACTGATGTCAAAAACATCTTCTTCAGGAAGAAATCTTGCTTATATTTACAACATAGCTATGTTTGTCTGTTGGATCAGCAATTCCATGTTTTCTGTTGCTCTTCTTTCAGAAATTTGCCTTTGTATAGCAGAATGAATTTATTGTCTTTAAACTTTCACACAGTTTTAGATTTTACTATTTGCAGTATTTAGGACCCAGGGATTTTAGGCTGGAATTTAAACATTTTGAACTTGTCTGATGCATTTCAGACTTATCTAATATATTTGCTTATATTTCTGCTGCTTCTCTTTCATCTTCCCATCCCAAACATGACTGTCTTTGACCTTGTTGGTACACCTGCTATTTCCATGCCACAGGCTTTGCCTAATTACTGACTGCTAGAAGTAGTATGCAACTGAAATTACGGAAAAAATAAATCATTTATAGACCTTATAATACAATGTTTCATATTCACAGACCTGTGTATTAGTTTTACGTGCCATTTTGTCTTGCATCCATTTCTTTTAGTTATCATTAAAAAAACATATATAGCATGATTTTCAATGATCAGAATAATTAATGCATTTACAGCCTTAAGCACAGACCCTACTTCATCCACCAATATTTTCTCAAATCCATGTATGAACCTCTGGATATTGGATGCTTTCAGCCTCCAGCACTATACATTTTGAGCAAAGAAATGGAAAATAATTAAGAAAGTGTCCATACCTCGTTTTTGGTCTTGTATTTTACAAAGTGCTACTGAAGCAGAAGAGACACAACCTGTAATTTCAGAGCTGTCAACTACAGTCAACAAGCTTGGTGATGGCACGTATGTACAAAAACCCCCTATTTGGGGGTTTTTGTAGCTAAGTCTTGTGAACCATGCAGCATTTAGCAGATCTTACTTTGTATTCTGCAATGCAGCTCTGTTGTAGATGAGAAATTTTGAAATTAAGAAGCTACCTAAAATATTTCACAATAAAATAAAACTACCTAGTTGCATTGGGTTGTTTATGCCCAGTATTTGTGAGAGAGCAACCATCTTACTTCAAGCTCCTGAGACTTGAAAGACATTTTATGAGTAATAATACCTTCTACACTATGTAAAAATCAAGTGGCTGAATTTTGAACACAATTGCCTCTTGGTTCCAATATATTGCACTTTGTAACTTGTCTGATGTGTTCAAATTCCCCAGTTTCAGAGTTATCTAGCTATTAGGTGCACATCATTTTGTCACCCCAGCCCACAATGTTTTTAAAGTATGGTCTCCTTTACAATTTAACAGAATAAATTACCTAAACCAACAGATTATGTAATTTATAGGAAAAAAGATACAGAAAATAATGTGAAGCACACCACTTACTAATACTAATAATTCCATTTTATGTCCATAATAATACATCATGAATGGCCTTTTAGCCTCTTTTGACTCTTTCTCAAATTAAACTTTGTTTATACATCTCTATCAGGCTCTTATTCAAGTTCACATAGTTCTCATTATCATTCAGCCACAGTTTTAACACCTGTATTCTGTAGGATCAGAGCAAAACCAGCTTTTTGGTGATGTTACACTAAGTATTTTTTACTAACATTACTTATGGTTTTCATGAAAAGAAAAAATTACATTACCATAAAATGACAGATTATAATTAAAATTATGAAGAAACAATTGTATACCATAAAAGATAGTATGCCAACTACATCAGAGAGAAAAATTGCAAGAACCTAGTTTGTGAAACTACTTTCTCTGGACAATATTTTTCTCTTTAGATTCCCATCTATATTTTTTACTTTTTTATAAGTATTTGTTGTACTTTGTAATAAAATCACAAAAAAGAAACCAAAACAGAAGCTTTCAGAGTTAGATTTTTTCCTCTTTCCCTGAAGTATATTTAAGTACAGTTTTAAAGACTAAAATAGCCTAAAACTTTATGCAGGGCTATTGCCATTATATTTTGTTAATTAATGATCCTCAGTTCCTTAGGTCTTCATTTAGGACTAGTGTGCCTATTTATCACAGAACACTTACCACTGGGGGTTCAAGCTGGACAAAAAAATCAAAAAAAGACTTGGTTATTCCTAGCATGTCAGATATGCATGTTTCACAAAGTGTGTGCTTTCACAAGAGGTTTAAATTTGCAAATCAGTTTCTTTTGTTCTCTAACAATTCCCAAGTGCAGACTTTTGAGTAATGTTGAACTCTAGCAGCATCAGTAAGGCAATTGTCCTGTGATATTTTGAAGATTCAAAGCAGCAATACAGACTTGCACCAACTGAAGCTGTGCATTCATTTCCTACAATTCCACCCAAGCAGAGCCAAAAGCTTTTTGCTGTATGGTCCATTGGATGAGCAGATTCCCAGTCAATACATAAATTTACTTTCTTAGAAATCTGCTGCTTACACAGTTTGACTCTGCATTTTCAGTCATCCAAGCAGTCAAACTAAAGGTAGCCAAAAAGCAAGGACAACCCGGTTCTGGGAATAAAGACGTGACTGCACTAGCTTTCCAGTGAGTTTCTGGAAGCTGACTAAGTGACCTTTATTTGCAATGACACACAGTGAAGGTAATTCTGTTTGTATTATGGCTGGATTTTTTTTAAGATGAATTGAATACTGATTATCTCTAATGCTCCTTAGCTGTTCCCTTTTTGTTGAGAAATGCCACAGTCCTGAAATAGGTCTGACTGCCTTTCTGCTTAATTTTACTATCCAGATGGATGGTATAGAGGGAACACAGATCTTGCTGATTTTTTTTTAAAGCATTTCAAGAAATGAGACTAATCATAGCGTGAGCCATATGCCATAGCTATTTTATACCTCTGGGTGTTGGGCATACAATTAAGTTTAGGAAAACGTCAGTTTATAGACCCTTCCTTGTGATACGGGACTCTGAAATCTCATTGTTTATGCTTTAATACTCTTACTAGTGACTTCCATTTCTCCCAGTCCATCTTCCCAACATTACAGTGACACATGCATGCTTTGATTCCCTTAACTACTTACTGAGCTAGGCACGGATAAAAACAGTTTGTCCTGGTCTGACATAAAGAGGGAAAATAATTACTTTCAAACATAAGATTAAGATGGAGGCTTTTGTTACTGGTTTCCTGGGTTTGGGTTGGTTTGAGGGTTTTTTGTTTGTTTTGTTTTCTTTTAAACTAGGTAAGATTCAATGGTATATTAGATATTTTACTTTCCTAATGCATGTACTTCCTGAACTTCAGCAAATTCAGTGAGAGCTCTGGAAATTTTCATTAAACTATTTGAGTTTTCCTCTATTTCTCAGCATTTAAATTTTGGCCTGCCTTTTCAGTGTGCAGATTATTAGGTGGAATTACATTTTATCACTAGCATCTTCTGAAAAAAAAGCCCATGAAAAAAGGAAGTTTAGGTGATCACTATAATATATCTGAGAGACTGCTAACTACCTTTTTACTGACCAGGCACAGGAGGGATGAATATCTCATCATGAATGCCACAAACCCCTCTATATATGACTTATCAAAGTAGTTAATTTCCTTCAATATAAATATGTATGTTGGGCTATGCTCGTCTTTGGTTTATGTCAGCTGAGGCACAAAGGAAAATTAAAAATATACTTTGATCTCAGAGATATTCTCAAAATGTTCCAATTGGTTTTTCTACAGTAGGAGAGCAATTCTTTCATTTGCCTTACCTAGGGAGATGTGTCCCTCTGGGGACCCAATCATTTTGTTAATTAGGTGAACAAACAGCAGCCTTAAAACACTTCCCAATTACATCAGCAAAGATTTGGCTGTCAAGGAGGGAGACTAAAGAGCAACATTAAAACAAAATAGTTCTGATTAAAGGCCTCCTTCATAACACTCTGTTGAGGATGTGGCACAAGTGTTGAACAGCACAAGGCAATTCATAAAGCAAAAATAGCACGTTCAAGTTATCACCACATATTAAATTTCTTCATTGAAGTAGAGGTAGTTAAGTCTGGCTTTTATTACTGCTGATAAGCAAAGAGTCATATCAATAACAATCACTTTTGAAGGCTGTCAAACATCTTTGTGGTAAATTTCTAGCCTCAAAAGTCTTCAGTTATGGGGATCCTCCCACCCTTTCTAACCAATTGTCCCAAAGTGACTCTGCTTTACTCCTTATTCATTGCAGCTTCTCCTATCTCTATCCACAGAAGCTCCTCTTTTTCATCTCTTTTACTTATTTGCTCATTCACAGGAAATATTTTCCTGTGCACCTCAGATATTCAAAGCATTCAAAGCTGGTGCATAAAGACAGGTATTTTCTTCCTGGCATTTGTCTAATTATGGACTCACTTCCTATAACTTTTCTACTCAAATTACACTATAGGAAAGAATTGAGCACTAAATTAGGATAGCTAACCAGTGGCACTGAAATTCTTCACCAAAGGTATTTTCCTCTTAGAGCAAATGGCAGTATTAAAAAAATTGTATATATATAAGTAGAAAAATATTTTATGATGCCTCCTATCACAATTTACTGTGGCCATTTTCCTTCTAGTAATTCAACAATAAGAAACATGTTACACATTTTAAGTGAGGTTTAGATTTAACTAAGACCCCCATTCTTCACCATATGGAACTCAAGAAGTTTTTTGCAATGTAACAGTAACACAGGTTGGCATTTAAAAATCAATTTCACCTTAAAACTATTGAAGTTTTTCAATTTTCAATGTATAGCTTTGTCTCTAAGTAATTTTATCCGATGAACCCAGCTGTTGAGCTGGCACCTTCAGCTTCTACATGGAGTACCAATGTAAAGGACCTTGCCTACAGGCTGAACCATTAAATAAATTTTGAAGGCTAAGCAAGCAAAAATTATAGTTATTTATTTGCTCTGCTTATTGTAGTGTATTTCCAGTCATAGTATCAAGGTATTTCCCACATTTTGACAATGGTAAATCAGGGCTATTCTGTAACAATCGCCTGTCAGTTATTAGCAAGACAATTCCAGGTTTCAAAAGCTAAGGTTTGGATGCCCTTTAAGGCTTAAGTATTTCTGAGGTTTTAAAGCTTGTCTAGGCATGACAATTACCCCTAGTTTTTATTTCTGTGTGCTGTTGGCTTCAGCTAGTTCACATTTGTTCCTCTGTGAAGTGCAGTGCACAATGGCAGCAAGGACTCACATCCTGTACTTGGGAGCTGTAGGAATACAGGATGGGTATCCAGCCTGCCCTACTGCTGGGGCCAGGGAGCATCACCCCTTCCCTTCCACCCTCCCTAAGCTACAGCCCCCAGTTTGCAGCTCAGGACTCTTGCCAATCAGAGCCACAAGGCACTTGACACATGCAAATTGCCATTTGTTTGTTTTTTGTTTTTTGGGGTTTTTTTTAAATAGCTGTGGGCAGTCCTTTGAGACACCTGGGTCGAAAGAAAGCTTACATGAGTCAGTCCATATTTCCTAGTGTGTACCAACACCTTCAGCACAATCATTAAGGCAGGAAACCACACTGGAGGAAGTTTCTCATCACTTGTTTCACAGAAAACTGGTTTCCTTCCAGTATTTTCCCCAGGCTTGCCCCTGCTAATGTTTCTAAGACTGCAGGACCAATAACGTTCAGTGCAATATTTTTTTGGCATTTATTAACTTAAAATAAAATGCCAAAGCCCCCAAAAAATTATTTAAGCAAAATCTAATTTATACCCTGCTTTAATTCAAGTTTTTGACAAGCCTTGGAAAGGCACTATCAGCTACTTCAGTAGATAAATACCCTGAGAATGGAGACAAGATAAATTACCTGCTATCTTATCTAAAGTCCTGAAGAAGAAGAGACTATTAAGAATGTAAGGCACACAAGAAAATATTGGCAGCCAAAAGACTGAACTATTTCCTAGTCAATTATCCATCTCAAAACATGATTGTAGCATTCACAACAATAGATTACAATTGAGTAACCAGGTATTTTGTATCAATTTGTACAGATTAGTTCATCTCACAGCTGCGGTACAGCAACAGGCAGGGCTTCATACCAGAGCTGCAACTTGCAAAGTCAAGAATCAGACTGTGCACTTTTAAACCCACTGGCTATATGCAGAAGTCTAAAATAGCAAAAAACCATTCAGTTGCTTGACAGAAGCCCTCTAAAGGTGTAAAGCCACTGAAATTGAATGACAGGACGAGTTGATAGCATTTAATTTAGAAGGGGCTACATGCAGAATTTTACCTTATTGAAAATCAGTGAGCTTTTATGGCAGGCTTTGTTTCTAAAGGAGATAAGGTGAGCCTTTCAAGAGTGTTAAGACCAGTTAAGATACCAGTAGCAGCTCCTTTTCACTCTATTTCTAGTACTTTCCAATTTCTGAGACTATAATATCCCTGCATTTTTAAACCAATCTTCTGTAGTCTTCCAGTCTTCTATTGAGATGCTGGACCAATTTTCAAGTTTCATTTGATTGTAGCCCTATTTCTTGCTTTAGAAACCCACACCCATCCTGCACATTTCACCAAGGATTTTCAAGGTTATTATACCTTGCCTGTTATCTCCTTCCTGCCTAGAGAAACTCTTTCTTGTACAGGAACCTTTCCACATTTTGTGTCATTCCTTGGTTGGTGATTCATCATGTGAAAATTAACATTACTTTTAAATGAGCTATATTTCCACAGCAAGCAGAGGTACAGCACTTGGGTGTTATATAAGCATCAGCTCTCTTTTCCTGACTATGCAACACATAGATCCACAGCAGGCAGGGCAGTTTGAACACCATATATTATCTGAGAATAGGAGGAAGTGGTACTGACTATTTTTCTACTGACTACACTATTAAAAATATAAACACAGAGCACTGTCCATTTAGGAATTAAAAAACTGAGGGTTTTTGCTTTGGGTGTTTTTATTTATCTTACACCACCATCAGAGACCAGCAATGAGCCTCATCAGTAACTTTCTGCTGTTACACCCCCACCTTTTCTCATTAGAGAAACTCTTTCCTGAGATTCTGAAATAATTTTTAACAAGTTTGGTTTCCCTGCAGAAGGACATATTCCACAAGATTTAAGGGCTAAAGTGACTTCACACACTTTAAAACAATTAGGCCAGCTGTTACTGTACTTGCCATCTGACAACTCCAAATATTTACATCTTAAATAAAGAGAAATTTAATATTTACATCCTTTCCTAAAAGAAGGAGCAATTGTGATTATATTGGGAATAAATCAATATTGTATGCAGTGAAAAAAAAACAAACAAAAAAACCCCTATCTCCAGTGACAGTGTGGGTTAGAAATACTTCACTCTCCTTAACCTCTATCAGGTTGAATGATTCAGAGCCGAGGTAGCTTCAAGCTGGACTTCTGGTTGTTTGACATTCATTTTACAGCAACAATAAACCTCCAGCTAAAACCTCTGTCTTCAAGTTGTACTTCACACAGGTTGATAATATTACTGCTGAAGAGATCCTTCAATTAATAATTCTTGAGTCCTCAGACTTTAGGTCTGTTTCAGTTTTTGACTATGACACATTTCAGCAAATACTGTGAATTCTTTCTTTGACTCTACCTATACTTTTTACACACTTCCAAAACCACTAAGGAGCAGTTAACAGATTCTTTTATGCCTTGCCACAACTAAAAAGCCTTTACTGGTGTCAATTAAAATTTGTAAGGCTCAAGCAAAACAAAAATCAAACTAATAAATTACTTATTTCTACCAGTGGGGGTCCTAGCACTTATTGACAATCACAAGGCCTCCTGAAAGCAGAAAGGCAGCACTCTCAAAAGCTAGTCAATGTGAGTGTTACAGTTTAACTGCAGCATGGCTTAGCCTTGCAGGACCTGCCTAATTCTCACTCTCTAGCCATACTTCAAGAGCAAATAAGCTAATAATAAATTCTCATATAAAAAAATCCCCACACAGGATTTTTTTTTCCATTCATTTCCTTTGCAACTGCATCAATTGCATTATCTGTCAAAGCAAGCCATAATAGCTATACCAACAAAAGCATTTAAGCAATGACTGTCAAGATACATAAAAATAAAATCTGACAACAATCCTTTTCACCCCCCTTCAGAAAACTCCAAAGTATTAGTATCTAACAGAAAAATCCAAAACCAAAGCAGTCTCCCACACTGCAATTACACTTAGATATACAACACCATCTGCCCATTTCAAAATAGAAAACATCAGTTGTTCCATTACTTGTCACTTATGGGATTAAAAACTTAGCAGTTATTCCTAAATTGTGAAAACAATTTACGTCATTTAAGATGCTTGAAAAGAAGAGAAGATTTCCTGGTTAAGTCTTACAGTTGCTTATGTTGCTACAAATTCTTTCTTGTATGTGTAAAATATTTATCAGAAAACAAAAATCAATCATAGAGTTTCTTGTCCAAAAGCCACTGAAGGAGGTAATCTATTTGGTTCCAAAGATGGTAAGGAAGTACACACATGTCCAGGCACTTCCATGCCAAAATTCTAGGTCTAATTTTTTGTTCAAAAAATGGCAACATGCTTGATTAACTGGTTTACTTTGACAATTTGTTGAGCAATCTGGTTGTACCCATTCTGGCTCTTGGCAAAAAGAAAATTTGCACACTTTACCTTACAGAGTAAAATTTTGCAGATGACTTCATCCATCAGACTCATTCTTTCTTTGTGAAGCTTCTGTTTCTTAAATTCCTTTTAAGAATGTAATGCAGATAACTACTGAAGTAGTTCACATATGAGCAATAACAGTGGTTAAGTAGCAATTGCATTTTTATTCCACTGTGAGCTAAACAGCAACCTTAAGTTTTCTGAATTTAGGGATAGGAGCACAGAGCTGCTTTACTGACATAATCAGAAAATGTAACATGTGGAAAGGACATCCTAAATGAAAGGAAGGCACCACATATTCTCCAATTAACCTCAAATGAAATGTTAATAGTATTCAACAAAACACTGAAAAGCTGTGATTTGTGAAGAGAGTAAATTGGAAGGCAAGGTAACATAGCTGTGTTCTATAATACTTCACACAAGTTCAGTAAACTCGAGCTTAAGCAAATTAAACCAATTTGAAAAAAATTCAACTATGACCCTATCTACAAACTGAAAGAAAAGATAGCTATATTTATGCCACTATCAGCAATTGTTAATTTTAGGAAGTGATAGAAGAAACAGATTTTTTTAACTGAACTGCTATACTGGGACAAAACTTCTCTGTTGTCTGTGCATCCACTTTCATTTTGTTGAAAAAGCAAATTTGAGCAGGTGAAATGAATCTCCAAGGGAAATGATGAAATATAAAGTATGTTTACTTCATATCAAACACATGGTGCATTTTGTCTCATTTCAGTCTTCTAACAATAGGAAATGCCTGTAAACCTTCAAGAAAACACTAAAGTACAGTAGCAATCCAAGTGTACATTATTAAAGTATGATCTAACCACTTCATAGCAGGGAGAATAATGCTTAAGTGGTGAGTTTCTAACCTAAGGTCAACTAAGAAAATTCTGGTTCAAGAGCGTTGGTTAAATGTCTAAATGACTCAGCGTAGTTAAATGGTTAAATTACACAGCAGTGACTCTGGCTGCTGCACTGTGTTTAACCCCCTTGTGAGAAGTGATGAAAAGAAGGAAGACAGCAGGTTGGGGAACAGCACACAGCCCTACAGACCGCAGAGGACTCCAGCATCACGACAAGCCCACGTGCTGGCAGCCAGGGTGGTGGGGTCAGAGCTACCAGAAGGAAGGTGTGTATTTACATACCCCAGCAAGGACTGCCTCAAGCTCAGGTCAGAACTACCAAGACAGTTGTAAAAGGTGACAAGGTGGTCTCCCACAGACTTTGAAAGATTCCCTGCCCTTTTATCTCACCAGCTTCTTGGACATAGACCTGGCAAGGACAGCAGGTAGCTGGAAGTGCAACACTGCCATCCAAAGCATTACACACACAAGCCACTGGATTCTCCTGCCTGTGGATTCTCAAGTGATGTACCCCCCAGTCAGACTACCACCTCTAGAAAAGTGGGTGAATCTTACCATGTGGTTGGTGGTGATCCCACCTATAAAATTACAGCTTGGTTTGAGAGCTATGTAGGGAATGCAAGTGTGGGCATTACATTAAATAAATTGCATGCTGATGGTGAGGTTTTTCTCCCTTTACTTTATCCCTTTAAACTTTATCTGATGTATCGTGGCAAAAGTACCAGGCAGCTACGCAAGAGACCTTTGAATCTTGTTCAACGATGTATATTTCCTTCTAATACAAGCTTCTTCCATGCCTCTGTTCTTTAAACCCCTGCCTAACTAGCATGGTTGAACATGAAGTTGCCAAAAGGCTCACAAGAGGCACTTGTGTCTCTCCGGGTTGTTGGGAGGCTGCATACATCAATTTATACATGTTCTTCTCACTGAAGTGAATGGTCATTTTCTGAATTCCACCAGCAGCACCTTAGCTAAGCCTATAATGTAGTCTTGTATAGCTTTCCAGATAAAGGTTCACCTTTGTGTTTTGCTAAAGCTTCTCAAGCACCTAAGAAAACCCCAACCCTGGGTAAGCATGATGACTTCTTCACACATGCTAATGTCTCTAAAATCTAAAACCAAAACACAGACATGATCTTGTCAATTACATAGCTGGGGGCACTTAAGACATCAAGAATAGAATAAAAAAAAAATATCTTTTCAGTATTAGCAGTTCCTCCCAAAGAAAGTATTAGTTTAAATGTAGGCTGCCTAAGCCGGCAGAGGTGAAATGTTCTTTATCAGAGGTTGATTAATAACCTGTAATTTGGTTCATATAATTTTGCTCAGTTCTGAAAAAATGCAAACCCTTATGGCCATTCCTAAAGTACCAAATGATGTAATGTAGCTTAAAGCCTCTCCTATTTTCCTGCTTTCTCCAAAATATGTTTTACATCTAGTGTTATGATGCATTAAAGACCTTTTGTATAATGCAACTAACAACTTAAAACAGACAACTAGGAAATTCAAAGACTCAATATTCAAAAATTATGTCTGACCTATTGCAAGAAATAGGGGAAGACTTTGTACCAGCACACCATCCTAGAATGTGGTTAAATAGCAGTCTCCAATGAGCCAGTGCAACCAGTGCTTCCCTGTGTTTGTAAACTAATGTTTTATGCAAATTGAAGAAGCACACAGGGAATATAGAATTCTGCTGATTCCAATATAGAAAGCCTAAAATGTAATAGGCAAATTTTCAAAAACTATTTTGCTGTTAAATAAGTCCTCAGAGGTGCTTTCCTCTGACTTCCTCAGTTTTTGTTTCTCTCTCATGCCAAGGGTTGTCTGTAGACAGTCAGAAATCCAGCAGTACTCGTAGAAGCAGGGTGCCCAGATCATCTTCACCCCAACTTCCACATAAACTTTCTTAAACAAGACAAGGAAGTTGTTTTTCTTAAACCACTAATCAGTTTTACTTTTGATGCAAGGCTACCAACAGCATCAAGAATTTCAAATAACGCAAAAAATATTAAGCATTAACCAATGCCTCCATGCTGTTTAATTTACAGTAAAGAGTGTTTGAACACTGTTTCAATGAAAACATTCAGAAGAATTGAATTATTACTAAGAGTTTAAGAGCAGTAAGCATCTGGAGAAAAAAAAAAAAGTGACTCAAATTAGCTTCCAAGTTTAAAGACAATGCATTTGAAATCTGAATTCTTACCCAACTCAACCCCCATCAGCCCATGATATTTCTTAGAGACTGACAGGAAGAAAAAATTCAATTATACAGAGAAAAAGAGTCTTAATGTAGTTTTCTATGATACCAAAAGATATTTTATAATATATTACATATAATTATATAAACTATTATACAACAATATACTATAAGACCCATTTTCCTTGTTTGTTTAAAGCCTGCTATGTGTTCTACTATGTGCTGCAGCTGAGTAGCCAGGCTGTCAATAAGAGATGCAGCCCTGAAAATCCAAACTTCTGGTCATTCATTAACTGTGTAACTTTTACCTTTCTTTTGTCTATTTTTTGACAGCAAACTTGTCAGTGCAACTGAGTTCTTTCAGGTTATATCTCTACACTCAATCTACTGAGTTAGGCCAAGCTGTCACACTAATTAGTTTCAACAAACAAAAGGTGAAGAAAAGAAACGTGGCTATTCAGTGTTACAATAAAACATTAAGACTATTACTAGTGTTAAAATACTGTTGGAATCCCTTATGGTTTCATACACTTTTTCAGACAAATTTATGCATTTTGGTAATTTTTCCAATTCAGAACCACAGAGTTCATCTCTTTTCCCACTCCCCCAAGGAAATACTTGAAGATTGAAATGGCAGCTCATCAAATGCATTAATAATAAGGTGAACTCCATATACCAAGACAGTGGCATGACATTTAGAGAAAACTTGTGTCAAGTGTCGGGCCTTGGAGTGGTTAATATCTGAAGTCTACAAGTTTGGGAACCAACAAAATAGCAACTATTATCACCTCCAGATTTTTTTGTGTTCAGACAATCCTATGAAAAGCAGAGTTTTCAGCCTGATGAAAGATTTTTCTTTTCTGCAGAACAGCATCAAGCCAATTCTTCCCATAAGGAAAAGAACCCCCTAAAACATAAAACAAAACCAATATGCTCCCCAAGTACACAAACCCATTTCCTTTCATTCACCATGAAGACCAGCTTCACCTAACTCAGCTCAAAAAAAAAATTAGTTTTTCATTCTGAAACTGAGGAATTTGATGTTTTTGAAATAAGAGAAGCAAACAAGTTTTTCAAAACAAAATAACAAATAGGGGTTTCTTTTGGAGAATCAACATTTGTTGACAGTTTCTTAATCTATTCCACAACTAATCAGGGTAACTACGACTTCCATTTTCCATCTTCCATGAACCTATTTGAAATGGCAACATAGACTAACAAATGAACATGGCTACAATGACAGAGTTTTAGATTTGCATTACTGTTTTATTTTTAAATACTCTTTTGTTATATAGAATGTTTTGCTTTGTTTGTTGGTGTTTTTAATGAGAACTTTTGCAGAGAATGTTTGCTGTTAAATTTGAGTTCTATAGACTCAATTCTACAAAACAATGAAGGAAGTCATAAGCTGGGAAGCAAAAGAGTGTAGTTAGTGCATCCTGGATATAAATTTAAACACCTCTATATATATACATTTATGGACATGATATTTAATTAGTGCACAGAGTTTTGAGTCCATATCAAAGGTTTCTATTATTCCTTCCAGATGCAGACCTGTAATTAGATCATTCTGCTCAGCCACTGAAGTAATATTATATATAAGTAGAAACTTCAGAAGGATACAGTCTTGTTTGCAGTGTCACACAGGACAGGTTTCCATGTCATCTCAGACTGGAATATTAACCCAACACAAACTTCATGATGCTCATCAAGTTCCACAGAAAAGAAGGTGTCAAGTTTGGTTTCCTAACTGTGATTAAGTTACCTGGTTTCTGGGGGAACACATTCACTTACTGGCCGATTTGCTTCTTTCTTCACTTCTTGATTCAAGTCAAGCACGTACTCTTCTCATCTTCATTATGACACCCATGGGCTTGCCATGGAGCAAGGCCACCAGCATGCTGAGAGGCTGAAACATAACTGCACCCTCATCATACACAAACCACCTGAAATTTACTGAGCCATGCCCTAATTCAAGCTTGTGCCTGTCATCATATGGAGCCAAGAACACGATGGTCTGGGAGAGGACAGTTGCAACCACGAGGGCAGGGGCAGCACTGAGCCTCTCATTGCACGACATTTCCATCACACATAAAGTCACTTCCTCTCCCAGCGATCAATAACCTGACATTCAGCCCATTCTCAGAGTGCCTTGGTACTGACATACTCATCCTGGCCCATCTATTCTGGCCTGTAAAAGCATTGTCTCCTGTCCTTCCTCTAAGGGTTTATCCCTAGATGTTATTTTGTCTCAGGTAATCCACATGAGGAATCATAATGCTCCTCAACATCCAGGACTAGTGATCCTGCTACAAACCCTCAATTACAATACATTTTTTTTCTCAATAAAAAGAAACAAGGTTTACATGAAAATCAAATTATTTACTCTTTAGTAGATGCCAATGGCAGTAATAAAAGTTACCTACTTTTTCTATTTTTATATATATTTTTAAGACTTTTCATACCAATTTCAAATACTGTCTTGAAAAATTAACCATATAATTAAGTTTGAAAGGTGTCTTTTCAGTTTAACTATATGGAGTATGTTTTTTCTGCTTCCCTCAAGAATATTATAGAGATCGGCTGCACAAGCTCTAAATCTCTGTAAATATCATATTTGCGTATTCTTCAGGATTTGAACTGCCAGTGCTGTTTCAGTACCAAAAAGAAGTATCTGTAATTCCTCATAAATGCACACCGTAAGCAAGGTATTTTGTTACTCATATTACTCCAGTACTTCTAACCAACAATTAGTGTAGCAACCTTTTGTTATAAATAAGGAAGACTTGCCACACCACGCCTATTTTAGAACTTATAACTTCATAGAATTGCAAGTTCTGTGCCAAACTCTTGCCTTTAACTACATTTAAATAATAATAAAAAAATAAAAAAAACAACAACAACAAAAAAAAAAAAAAACAAACAAACAAACAAACAAAAAAACTCTCTTTCAGCTCCAATCCACATTTATCTTTCAGTTCAAATTTGGTAAGAAACCCACTCAAAAATATATACAGCATTTTTCAACTCCTCAGTCTAGAGTGATTATTCATCAGCTAGCTCAGGACCAGCACTCAGTATGTCCAAGGGTCAGAAAAGTATATTGCAAACAGAATGGCATCTCCTTCCTACCTATGCACTTCCACAAGTCCCATGTGGAGTAAAAACCAACCAGTGACACAAATTTCAGAACAATATACTGCTGCCTTATTTTTGTTTTCTATTCCTTATCACTGTTTTCTGCCAAATTTGGCAGCTGGCATAAAAGGTGACAGCACCTGTTTAAATCATGCAGATGAAAGAATCTGTTTTGTGCCTTGGGGATTTTGTATCTCTGTATTGTGACCCCAAAGCCACTTGAGCATAAATTATATGATTCATTTCAAGGAACAGGTGTGACCCTGTAGCCTTCTCTCTTCAGGGACTGCAGTGGACACAACAAGCACAAAAGCTTGACAAAGCTTTAAGATTTACTTGGAAGTCCCTTGAAGTTTTAAAATAGGATTTTGGATAGCTAACAGATGCATGTCTACTTTCTGAAGGCATAGTGAGATTCATGATTGACTATTGACTCTAGCAATATGGGAAACAGTAATGCAAATTACTATTTCATATAAACCACAGCCTAAAATTCTGAAGGGTGTTTAGCTCCTTGCTATTATTTTGTGAGTATCTTACTTAAAGCAGCAAAATATACTTCCTGGAGAGTCTTTTCTTGCTTGTAAGCAGAATGCCAATTTTTCAATTTGTCTGCAACACTTGTTCCAAAGAGTCAACGTTTTAAAAGGTAGACCTGTAATATTAATGATGCAAATATAAAGAAATATCTAATTCAGTGCAATAATAAGCCTGATACTGAGATTTTATTTTTAAAAGGTCTAATTGGGCCAACCAAAATTGGCAGAGGAAAGAGAATCAGAATGAAATCCAGAAGTCAGTCACTTAAATGTATTTGGAGCAGCAATCCAGAATAGAAGATATGCTTTAAAAGGCAGTTCCAAGCAGTTTTAAAACAATTAGCAAATTTTGCCTGGAAGAGGACACATACAAGCATCCAAAATTAATCTGAGCTACACAATTTTGATGGTCCATAATACAGTCAGTTACAGTCAGTTTTTTCTTTCAGGAAGGCTCCTAAGGAAATCCAAACTTGTCGCTTGTCGTTCTAGCAACATTCTGAATGGCCTTTCCGTGTCTGAAATACCTATACCTTCAGGAGGTGAAATATACATATAATAAGCATATCTAAACCAGTCTATTTTTTCAGGAAAAAGATTTTTGACTAGTTCTCTCACTGCTTGGTCTTAACTTGGGCAAATTAAAACAAATTTTTTGCTTACAGAGGACAGAAAATTTTAGATACAAACACTTGTAACAGTTTAGATGTTTAATAAATGTCAGCTCTACTATTCATACTCCATACAAACTATAAAAGATATTTCACTGCACCAACATGAGCTTTATCTGCATGAAGTCTGAGATACTTTGCCCCTTTGCTGGGGCTCCTGTACTGAAGCTTCCAGTGCTGAAATAATTATGTATGCGAGTTGCCAAACAACTCTCAATGTCCCTTTCTAGTGAGCTCCAGATGTGAACAATATGTTTCAACCCTGAGAGAAAAAGAAGTTTTAAATCTAGGATTGGCATCTACCACACAATGATAGTACACATTCACAACTCTGAATACATAAATGTAACCCATAAAATATGTTGCCTTTTTTTTTTTAAAAGCTGTGATTTTCATAAATGAAAGCAATTTCTCCTGGGACTGAGGGGTCGTGTATAAATAGTGGCTGCAGTGTCACCATGTGTCTTGCATTTCTTCCGTAGTAGTAAGGGATGCATTTTAAGAAATAGCTGAACAGCTGTTACAGTCTCCCTATCTGGTTTCAAGATACTATGCTCTATTTCTGTCATTAAAGCACCTATTTGTCTATTGAAAGCAACTTCCTTAACACACACCATGCACAAGCTATCACAGACTTCACTGCATGCATGTGCTGTCACTTAAAAATGTGTCTGCTGGCAGCTTATTGTAACTTCTTCCACTAGTGCCCACATTCATTTTATTGCCAGCCATGGACTGACATCCCTGTAAAGCACACACGCTCGTGTCCTATCTGTTGGGTCTGCATGAAGGGATGCAGCTTTGGCTACGTGGAAAATATCTGATCATAAATTGTAGAAGAACCTCTTTCTAAATTCATTATTGATTAATAGAAAAAAGAAAAAGTATTTCAAAACTTTTTTGAAATTATTACTAACTAAAAATTCTTCTTAGAAGTACATCTGAAAAGTTTTGGTCACAAGTTAGATCTCTGCCACCTTGGTTAGAGCCCCCAAAATGTTACATATGAATGGTTTCAGAGACTGTTTTTATGAAAGAGCCACCCATATTGGAAGGCAGAGGTTTACAATTTTAAGTTGTGCTTAGTCCCACTAATAATTTCCAGAATGAATAATAAGAAAGCAAAAGACAGCTTAGAAACTAGTCTGTTTTGAGGAGGGCTCTGGACTAGAGGACCTCTGGAGATCCCTAAGTTACTATTTCATTTTGCATTTTTGAATTCATGTCTATTATTGATCACCTTTTTAGCTATCAGTAAATGGTAGTCCCAGTCTCATTCTGGAAGACTCAAGTCTTTCTCCAGCTGTAGATTTAAGACTAAATTTAAGCATTCTTTTATTTACCCAGTAAGTTTGTGAGCCCTTTGGGAGGCTGCAGATATATTGTCTAAGTTCTCCTCTACTAAATGAAGAGCTGTGCTCTTACTGTTACCCTCTTAGTGCACAGCTTAGGGGACATCAAGGCAGAACACAGCCTATTAGCAGAACACAGACAAAATACCCTGTCAAGTCTTTTCTCCTAGATCCCTGTAGAAAGTACTCTTAATAGAATAGTTATAATTGTCCTCACTGTTCAACAGATCCCCTCAACACAGAAAAATGTGATTTACACCCCTTTGGACACATGGGTAAGATTCCAAACTGTGATTTCTTGAAATACTTCATTACCCAGTGATCATAAGAATCAGCATCATGTGGAAAGGTGAGAGTAGGATCTTCAGCTCAGATGAAATGGATAGCATGGACAGCAACAATGAGTTCTAAATAATCAGGTTGCTTGAAGCCCACACACCTCCTCCATCCTGGAGGCAAACCTGCACCTCAGAAACACCATCTTCCCCATACTAGGCTGTGTCGTCATAAAGACTACTTGGCACAGCCAAAACTCTCTTAGCTGGACAATGGGATATACTCATGGGAATTATTTTTACTCAAAAGCAAGGAAAATCATGTCTGTCCTACCAAAAATGTCCCAGAACAGGTGGTAAGACTCACTCATATTTAATATTTGTCCAGGTGGCAACCTACAGATCTGAGATACAAGTGACGGAGTGAGAAACAAGGAGATGAAAAGTTATCCCCTTGTCTCTGTCACTTAATAGTGAACAACTGACAGGAGATATCAGATTAAACGCTGCACAGGCAACACAAGCAATTATGCACCATGGAAAGACACCTTCCCTGCTTCCTGCCCCACTCCCCCTCAGGCCTCCACTCCTTCCCCTGCACTTCTGCAGCCAACTCTGACAGTGAAAAAAATCATGCTGGAAATGCAATCCACATTAAGCAAAGCACACCTGAAAAACATGAGCATGGATACGCAAACCTGACCCCGATCAATTCTCCATTTATCATGGAGGTGATCTTCCTGATACAAGAGAGAAGAAAGCAATAGGCAGAGGACAAGTATCTGGAGGGGAAGGTGGGAGGAGGCAGAATCTTCTTTAAACTGCAGTTACATTTTTCTCCCACTTGCAAAGAGAGTAGGACTAGAATTACTGACCATGATACAGACACATTAGTTTTTAAATCCCTAGGTACCTACTGAATTTTAAACAAATAAGTTAATTATGGGCCAATGGATAGGGGAAATGCCAGAAACCAAGAATAAAATTGAAAACATTTGGAGTCTGATGGTATTGCTTCATTTCATTGTTCATTAATTTGGCTGTTCACATCTCTAAAGAAAACCTGCATGTCATAATGGTAAGAAGGCATTTACCACACATTTAGAATTAGTTCTGCGTTTGGTAGCTTGGTTGTTAGTTACTTGAAACTAGCTTCTTCTCCACTTCTCTCGCTTTATATTTCACTGTTCCTGTGAGACCATGCCTGAGTGCTACATCCAGTCCTGGCATCCTCAGTAAAAGACAGACATGGACCTGTTATATAGTGGGTCCAGAGAAGAGTCACAAAAGTTGCAGGGCTGGAATACCTCTTTTATGAGGAAAAAGCTGGGGTTTTCAGCCTGGAGAAAAGATAGCTTCAGGTAAACCTTACTGCAGCCTCCCAAAATATATAAAGGGAGCATATAAGAATCAGTCTTTTTGCCAAGGCTTAAATAACAGGAAAAGGAGCAATCACTTTAAACAGAAAGAGTGTAGGTTTAGTTTGGACCTAAGGAAGAAGATGTTCATTCTGAGGTTGGAAAGTAATTGGACAAAGTTGCCCAGAGAAGTTGTGGATGTGCCATCCTTGGAAATGTTCAAGGTCAGCTTGAACAGGGCTTTGATCAAGCTGAGCTAGTGAAAGATATTCCTGCCCATGGCAGGAGAGTGAACTAGAAAATCTTTAAGATCAAGGCCAAATCCTTCTATAGTTGCAATATGCTTCCCAATGTCACAAGTAGTGTTCTAATTCCCTGTATGGGGTAAGCAGATAAATTAATATTATTTTATTTGCTCTGGTGTTTGTGTTCTGGTGACTGCAACCAAAAAACTCTCTGTTATCTACAAGTATTTCACTTAATCATACTTGATGTCTGTATTTTCATGATACATAGAAGAATTCAGAGATTGGCTCAGAACAGAAATAAGAATCTTGCAGTCTGACTGCTTAATTCTAATTGCCATCCTAATTACTTGGGCTGTGTTCTTTCAGAGTAATTAGAAGGTGTAACTTAAATCATGAGGCCTAGTTTCAAATGAAAACTTGGATTAACTCAACCACATTATGCAGGGTCTGAAATACTCCTAAGAACTTGTGTGACCAGCAACTATTTAATTCCAGAAATTTCCTCCTTTATCATGCAACTGCTCAGATAGTAAGCAAGACCAGAAGTGAACATAGGTATATTAATCACATGCTATCCCAGAGCTCCACTTGAATAGCAATGTACAAACAACTGAGCTTCCAAACCCTTCATAACTAAACAAAGGCTTAGGGAATACAGAAAAAGGGTAAGTTATTATTAGAAACCCACTTTCAAACATTTGGCTTATCATAGACATCACTGCTGTATTTTAGTATTTTAGACTGTATTTTATTCTAACAACTTTGAAAAGTGCTACTTAATCCCACTAGCCAGGAGAGCCACACAAAGCTTTCAGTAACAGCTCCTCTACACACATTTTTACTTCTCACATTGCCTTCAGTGGAAAGTTTTAATTAAAAGATTTATCTTATTTAAATCAAATATAATAATTATGAAATATAATAGGCTACACATTCATGAGACAAGTGGTTGTACTATGCAGTTTTATAGTACTAAATTAAAAAGCCAGTAAATTACAGGAGCTTTCAGCCAAGTCAAATGATCTGACTGTGCCTGATTAGTCAAGGACCTATGTTAAGAACAAAAGAAGAATGGTATCTGAATGTTAGACTTAAATTAGCAAGTTGCTGCTTTCTCTTGCATAGCAACAAAACATTACAGCATTACAAGGCAAATACCAGTCTGGGCATTATTAGCTCAGTAAAATCATTCCAGACCTCTAGTGCATGGGATAATTCTGCATTTTAGAAGACCCATAGGAACATACATGGCTGGAAAACTAGGATAACTCCCAAGTACCTGTAATCATTTAGAGCTAAACAGAATTCACAATCTCCCACCAGAAAACCTTTCTCAAATACAATATTTTCAATTTGAATGCTGGATAAATTCTGATATTGGACCAAAGTATAGCTTTTCTTTGCCTTATATCAATTATACTGGGTCCCATTCACACACAGTTTTTTATGATCCAGTATCCTGTCCAATAGATTTAATGTCACATATCAAGTCTGACATTTTGTAAAAGAAAAAATGTTACTGGTTCCAACCACGTAAAGGAATATCTACTAATGATACTTTTATGACCTTACATCAGATCTCCTGATATAGTTTAATTTTTCAACATTTATAACAAGCTCAATAAGGTACAAATTCTACTGGCACAAAGACATGGGGAAAAAAGCAGTAATTTAATTGTCAGATTAAGAAATACTTAGCATTTGAAAGTAAATGTATCTATGAGTAAAGCAAATTTGACATCAGAATCTGAATGTCCATTGCAAGACTGTTGTGTACAGGCTATGCCAAACGAATTGGCTATAATGACTCACACAAATTGGAGCAATTGAAACACTACTCTGTTTCCTACTGATTAGTCAAGCCCAGATTAACAAGAATTTAGTATTTGAAGAGTTTCCACATTGCTATTAGACAGCTGGCACAAAAAATAAAAGTATATTTTATGAAATTTCAAGCACTGTTTAACTAAATCAAGTCAATTATTTGCAGCTCACATGTTCTCTATAATCCCATAGTAACATCTGTATTGAGTCCAATTGAGCATCATTCCAACAGCAACATCAACAAATATTAAAATTAATATTATTAATATAGCATATGCACATAAAATACATGTACATAGAATGATGGTTATGTACATCTCTCATTCCAAGAAAACAGTTATCTAGTAGTAGCTCTAGTAAAACTATATTCAAAACAGCTGTGCCTATACACTTGAACTCCATAAAGGGACTCAGTCCCACTCTAATTTAATTTTTATATTTGACTTTCACTCGACTCTATGAAAATTGCCCTTTTCTGCATCTCATTTCCAAAGACCAAGACAACTGGCTCTCAGACAGCACCGAACATTCAGAATGAGTGTATGTGATAAGATGCACAAAAAAGCAAATAAAAATATTTTGAACTGCTATTTAATGAAATGCTGATTTTAGTATTTCATTCACTTTCTTATTGACACTGTATCAACTTTTTCAGGGAACCTGCAACAGCAGCCAAGACTTTTTCAAAATAGGAAGGCATCCACTTCCTATTGAATACCAGTTGCTTCTTTTGTTCCTTCTCCTTTTCCTTCTCCCTTATACCCAGCTTGGCTGACCTTGAGCCCTCCCATCACATTTCATCAGCCATGGCTCCCTCAGGGAATCTGAGGAACCAGGTCCTTGGTAACACTTCTCCCCATGTCATACACCCATGTCTACTTATCCTATTATTTAGTGCATACTACTAAGTGCCACATGAGGGATTACCTTCTGTTCTGTAGTTCTTTCTGTTTAGAATTCTTTTGTGAAGTTGTGTTTAATCTGCAGCCTCCTGCTTTATTTTGGAATAAGACCTATTGAGCATTAGGTTACATAAAACACTAATTTTACATCTTGATACTGGATTTCCACTTCATTCTGTCTACGTGTCCAGCCAAGAAACTCATATAATTGTCCCAGTTTCTAAATTATAAAGCATTTAATTTAATTTAAATAAATTAATTATATATTAAGAACTTAGAGAAAAGGCCAGAGATGCATTCACATCAAGTAGCCTAACACCAACTTGATGTTGCTGTTAGGTGCAGTACAGGCTTGTGTTCCAGTGTGGGGTCACAGTTGAAATCTTGCTATAGCAGTCACTTGCTTTCTACAGATGTCTGCATTTCTCCCCCTACAGTGGAAACACGACTCTACTGCTCTAACCAGTTGCTAGGAGGGCAAGGAATAGACCATGCTGAACTGAAGAAAATTATGCCAGTCCACTAAAACCCAGCAGCAGCAGCACACGCTAATCCTATTATCAACATCTTGACAAAAATCAAATGAACAAGAGTGCAATTACTTTAATTGCTTCCTTTTGCACATAAGAAATGTCAAAAGCTATCAGACCAAATCTATTTACAAAACATTTACTCCGTTTGTAAGATTTTGTGTTTGCATAAAACATCAGAGGATAGAGCGATCACAGTCCTCGATAGGAGGCCTGATATGGCCTTTCAACCAGAATAACTTTCTACTTATTAATATAGTTCTGTGGGACAGCATTTTTAACACTTTGCCTAAGCTGGGATTTAGGAAGGCCATACTATTTCCTGGATTATCATGGTGCATTCAACCTGCTTTCCCCACCACTCCTCACTGACTCACCCCAGCCTTGGGTAGGTCCTCCTGGAGGAGCTGAATTATTCGCCCCAGCCTGGCAGCCAGCCTGACACAGTGCTTACAGTGCTTTCTTGCTTTGTTTCTAGAACCTAGCAGAAGTACAATGATTGCTTATAAAGAGAAAGAAAAATATTGAAAGCTAATAACTTAGTAGCTCACTTGGAAGGACAGAGGGCTTGAAATAACACTGGGAAAAAAACAAGACTGTCTATTAAACATTTAAGTTCCTCTAGTCCAAATGACTATACTCATTCTACTCACGTCACATGTGATCTGTTTTTTTTTAACAGAGCATTGCATAGTGTGAACATGCAAACTGGGAATCATCCAAGTGCCCTTCTCAATGCATCCAGTTCTGTGATGGCATTAAATTTAGAACCTCAAGTATGTGCTTAGGGTATCTAAATAAATTAATAACTTAAAAATATTAAAATCACAATGGATGACAACTATTAAAAAAACATCTACTGTTGGTTAACTATTTAACATGCAGAAAAGGAACCTGCAGACAAAAACACGACATACTGTCACCTTGGAACACACCATCCAAATTCAACTCGCTGCCTCTAATACACAAATAAGGGCCTACTGAAGTACTATAAAGATGTACTCTTTTTGGGAAATTGACCTACTCACCAAATACCACCACCATATATAAATTTCTGCTAGTGATTATTTATGCCTTATAGTGATTATTATGTACCTATATGATATGCATATGTCATTATGTCCATTTTCATTTACTAAGACTATTCTTTACAGCTTGCTGCAATTTTGAATTACAGTGCCAGAGGAAGAGCAGAATATTTTCACATGCAAAAAACACAAGAAACAAGACCTGTTGTTTCTTTTCTTTTGTGACACCAAGAACAGTTATCAGGTCTGTTTCACACTTTAACTGGACAAGAGGAAGCAGTCCCACAATCCATGAGCAATCATCAATGCCAGTCAAAAAAAAAATTTTGCATCAGAAAAATCTACTTGCTGCCCAGCTCCTCTAATCACACACTGAACCTACTGAAGCATCAAACCTTCTTTGGGCCTCTTCTTCCACTACATCCAATGAATGTTCCCCCCCTTAAGACATCTCCACATCAAAGCAAAGTTGACCAGCAAGGTCTGACAGTATCTCAAAAAAAAACCAAAAGAAAACTCACCAACCCTAACCAAACTCAAAAACTGTTTTAACTTCAAGAATTTCTATTATTATTGACTTTAAAAGATTAAAAAAAAAAAAAAGCTGTGTACTTCATGCTGTTAATACGTTCTCTGGGACAGCAGCACAACTCAGGCTGGTTCAACCCTCAGTGATCTGCTTATCACCTGCTACAAAATCCCTTAACCAAATGTGTTGACAACTATCAGATACGATGCTGGGTGTCAGTGCCAAATGGATGTTCCTACAGCAACTCCCATGTCCAACTGTCTCAAACCCAAATATCAACATTTTTGCTACACAGTTATTCTATCACTACGGCACTAGGCGTTAAAAATTGAAAAGTTTTAGAGACATTTTCATTTGAGATTGATAGAGAGGCTCTAAAACCATGATCAAATATTAAGACCCAAGGAAAAAATCAGTATAGAGACATAAAGTCACTTGGAGACAAGATAACTCTGCTCCAATTCCAAAGAAAACTTCATAGTAGACTGTTCCCTGTACAGCAGATCCTAGAGCATCTATCAGCACTCACAAGTCCACATTACACACTAGCAAATAAAAATTAAACTACGTGCCTATTTTTCAGTGAGCATGCATTTTCAAAGACTATCATTATACCTGTTACCTTGGTATAATTGAACAAAGTAAGATTTAGAAAATAGATTGATCTCTTGATATTTATAAAGATCATTTAAGGATCTGAAATTGGATCACCAATTCTGCAGCCTATAGCACATAAATGACTTTTTTCTTTGCACTCATTACAGGTGGGGAACATATCTTCAAAGTTAAAATACCTAATAATACAAGTTTTACTGTAGTTTTAACAGCATTATTGTAGTAGACATGAAGATGAGTAGTGCATATAGAATTACAGAGAAATTGGCAAAGGAAAAGTCATCAATAAGGTTGAAGAAGAGAGATGAAGCTTGTTTTGAATGTGTTGATAGATATGAATAATTTTGGGATTGGCTGAATAAAAATGACATTGTTTACTCATTTCTTCACAGCCTAGCCAGACACATGCAGACCTAAATAGAGCTGAAGATACCATGGTTTTACTCTTGAGAACAACTACTTAGCAGTAACCTGCAAAACTGAAAAATAAATGCAATTTAGTGGAATCAGGAAGTGTTAAGACATTTTAAAAATAGGGAACTCTTACAGAGTATTCTCCCAAGAAAATTTTTCTACATGGTAACTTCTAACTGCATGAAGTAGACTTGATTCCATGAACATCCTTTTACTTATCCTAGATATTAATTTCTTCATTTACTTTGACATTTTGGTCGGTATGAAATATCAATATGTGCTATCAGAATTAAGGTGTGGAACATATTCAGACCTAGCCAACCATTACAAACAAAGCTAAAAAAATTAGTACTTGGAAATTACCTTATTACTAATTTATCTTTATGATTAAAATTATAGTCAAAGAGCTGTGGTTGCTCTAAATTAGGACAAGCAAAGAGACAACCACAAGTGAAAATCCACAAGATCACCATGAAGTTACTGCAATTTATTTCAATTTAAGAAACAAAATATTAATATATTAATATGCTACTTAGAATCAATGCTCAGTGTCTTTATAGCTATACAGAAAATATTTTCCTCCCAAGAAATCCAGACTGATGGTACTAAACTATCTGTTTCTTAGTTTTTATGTATGAAATCACTTGAAAATACCTAAGACTATCAGAATATTAATTGAAAGAATGCAGATAAGCTACCAAAGTTATTTTTCATTAAGTCATCTTTAACCAAAATGTTTCTTACACAGCATATCCTTTTCTGACAGTTCAAAGCAACTATTTTAAGCTCTTGCACATGTATACAATATTCAGGGTAGAAAACTATTTTCATCAGCCTCATGCAATTCCATGGATACTTAAAGCTTATGAAGCGTGAAGGTTGATGTATATATCCTTTTGGTCCTTTATATGGGACACTCATATGACTTCCAGTAACTAACCTTTGTAACTACTCCTCATACTTCAGCTTATCTGATTTAAATACAGAATTTCAAGTGTACTATTTTTCCTTTTCCCAAAACATCCTCCTGGCATTTCTTCCTGTAGCACAGAAGTACCTGAACATCCTCTAAAAGCTAATTTGTGGTGTGTTTGAAGATTTGACAGCCTTTAAAAAAGGATAAATGCTTCCAAGTCATGAACACAAATCAACATGTAGATTTTTTTTATACCTGCCTTAAATCACTTTCTCAAAATAGGTGTTTGTAACATATTACTTAAGAAGGAGCTATGCAATTCCAAAGGGAAACAATAACTGGAGATGTTAAAAGTTGTGTTTAAGAGCAAGGAAGAGGAAAGGATTTCATCTCAGGATTGCTGGCCCTCATACTGCAGTTCATCTACACTCACAGGCATAAAATTATGGGTTGATTTCAAACAGTAGAAAGTTGATGAGCCACCCTGTGTTGTAAGTGGCCTCTGTGTGGCTACTTAAGATAGTCCTTTATGGTGACTACAGGTTTTCTATTCTCAACACAGGATAAAGCTCAGTTCAAACCCTGCAGATCAGTGCCTGTTATACAACACATGATTAAGCAGTACATTCAGCCTGAAGAAGCCGTATGCTCACAAAAGCTCCCTGCAGATCTCAAAGCAGCTGAACTTTTGCTGGTGTCTTAAGAAAAATCATACAACTGAAAAAACACAGTGGATCTGATTTCAGGCTTGAGGCTTCATGAGTTAAAATATATTGTTCTCCCAAGCCTCCTGCTTTTAGACTTGTAACTCAGCTTCTGAACAGTATTTAGGAAAAATAAAAGCAGACACAAGATGGGCTTTCTCAGAATGTGTAATAAAGGACCTCATAAAGTTTCTAGTGGAAAAATGAGATAGTGTACTCTTCCAAGAGTTTCAGTCCACAGAAAATAGAATGGGACTGGAGGTTCCCTGAAGGCCTTCATTCAAAATCGTGCTTCGAAAAAATAAAAGCTTTCCTATAAGGGGCGTAAGACAACAAACAAGGACACAGATACACATTCCTCTACAGTAAGTTCCCAGGAAATTGTCACAACTATTCTCTACATGAATTTAAATTCCTAAAAAATATGTTCCATAATCAGCATCTTAAACCAATGCATCCTGCGCTCCTAAAACATTCACACAGTTAAGATTTTGCATTAAACCTTTGCAATACATATACAAAATGTTTAAACTATTTTCTTTTCAGAATTTCAAAATATCTGGCATATATGTAACTGTTGTTATACAGGCTAAATACTAAAAGCTATCTCATGGGAGTTACTGGTGACCATTCTGGCAGCCTCTTGGCAACACGTGCATGGAGCAGTTTGCCTAGATACACCACCAAGCACAGAGTGTAGCCGGAATGAGGGGGTCAAGCATAAAGCCAAAATGCAAACCAAGCACAAGCGTCAAGCAGCAAAACAAGCTTGCACAAAACCAAGCTGCAAACACAGCTATAGAGCTGTGCCCTGATTAGCCACAGCACACACAGGTCACTGACACCATGTGGCAAGTTTACTCCTAGCTCACCAGCTTCTTTGTATTCTGGGTTTGTGTGCCTCACCGGTGTACCAGTAACAGGAGATGGAATGAAAGTACTCACTGACTACATGTTTAATTTTCCTGTTTTCTATGGTGTTCATTAGCTGTCCAATAGAAAGGCACATTCTGCTTCTGGTTGCTGTGAAAACCTCCCTACATATATCTGCCAGCACTTAGCAACATGGATTAGGTAACAGAAAAACAAAGTAAGAATTCTTTAAAGTCTATTAAAAGGACAACACTTCCCTGTGTCTTTTATGACAAGCAGATCTTTCCTGCAGGTCTCCTTCCAAGAAAAGGAATCTTGGTAAGCCTTCCTTTATTCACATGAGGATGACAACTGTATTTTAAATTAGTGCAACACAGTTGAACTCTGGTGAGAAGAGGTTAAAGATAAACATATTTTCATGTGTGCCTCATGATGATACGGAAGACTATTCATTCCATCAAGGTAAACAAGACATGAGCAGCAGGCCAAAGAAAGGGGACAACCTGGGGAGGCTTTGCCACCTTGGCTGCAAAGAAATCCTCCAGCCCAGGAAGACCAAATAGTCAAACATCCACTTTGTTCCAAAAGACATGATATTTTAATTTTCACTCTGTTTTTTTCCCACCAGGCATCCATCAGACACAGCCCCACAGCATATGAATCCAGCCACTCACTATACCAGGTAAATTAAGCAACTGCTGAGCCACAGGCAAGTGACAACACAGACACATCTCTCTGCAAAGGAGATGTAGCTTCTGTCCATCTCTCCCCTGCAGTCATTCTCCTTTGACCTTCAGCTCCAACTTTCATCTGATTTGGAGCTGCTACTCCTGTTGCAATTGTCAGAACCACTTGCTTAACGCAGTCACCCTCAGGAGTCTGAAGAGGCAGAGCAGCTACTTGCCCACAGGAGATTGTTGCTCTCCCAAATAAATAATTTTTCAGATAATTAAAGACTTGAGGTCACCTACTTTTTTTTTATTTTGTTGTTGTTTTTAGATTAATCAGGAATACTGAATACATGCATTTGAAAACATATGCAGCATACTTGGAAAGGAAGCACAGGAGCTTACTTACATTTGGAGAATTTGATGACAGCATCACAGAAGCACAGGAGCAAGGCAACCCACCAGCACAGATGAACTGGGAGTGAGAGGTAGCCCCAGCAGATGCAACACCATCACCAAGAAGGCCTTGTCCCAGGAAGCTTGAGCTGAGCAGGATGGATCTCAAAAACAATCTAGTGATGACCAGGCAGAGGAAGCAAGGTCTGAGACCAACCCCAGGAGACAAACCAAGAGATCAGAAGAAGACCTGGGCACAGGCATGGCTTCCTTCACGTCCAGCAGAGCCAGTCCCTGGCAGCTCGGAAGATGGACATGCCACTGGCCAAGGCTGGGCCAATTAGAAATGGTGATAACGCCTCTGTGACAACAGGTTTGAGAAGAAAGAAAACAAAAAGCTGTTCCACAGCTGTAATTACAACAGGAGAAGAGTGAAGTGAGAATATGTGAGAGGAACAACTCTGTAGACACCAAGGTCAGTGGAGAAGGAGGGGCAGGAGATGATCCAGACACCAGACCTGGGATTCCCATGCAGTTTATGGTGAAGACAAAGGAGAAGCAGCAGTGCCCCTGCAGCTTATGGAGATCCATGGGGGATGCAGAGATCCATCCACAGCCCATGGAGGAACTCCCACTGGAGTGTGTGGATGCCTGAGAGGAGGCTGTGACCCCTTGGGAGACTCATGGAGAGAGGGGCCCTGCTCCCATGCTGGAGCAGCCTGTCCTTGAAGGACTGCACCCCATGGAATAGTGACATATACAGCAGCACTCTGGGGAGGACTGCTGCTCATGGGATGTAATCACACTGATGAAGTTCACAGAGAACTATCTTACCTTGGAGAGTCCCCAGGATGGAGCAGGGGAAAGACTCCTTTCCTAGGCAGCAGCAGAAACATGTGATGGACTGACCATAACTCCCATTTCTCCCTGTGCTGTCGTTGGGAGGAGATAGAGTTGGGAAGCAGGGAGGGTTGGGGGAAAGGTGTTTTTAAGGGTCTTACTTTACTTTTCACTATCCCACTCTTATTTTGATAGTAATAAATTCAGTTCATATCTCTAAACTGAGCCTGTTTTGCCCATGACAGTATTTGGTGAATGAACTCTCCAGGTCCTTATCTCAACCCATGAGCCCTTTGTTAAATTTTCACTCCCCTGTCCAGCTGCAGAGTGGAGTGAGAGAGAGCAGCTTTGTTGGGTGCCTTGCACCTGGCCTGGGTCAGCCCATTGCACACCTATTAGTGCACCTGGGACTGTGGCACAATTCTTAAAGTATTTACAGACAAATAAGGGACTAAGCACAGCATTGGGCTCTAGGGAAAGAGGGAGGCCCCACTCCTCAGATAGACTAAGTCTCAGTAACTCATCTATTGCAATATAATGTAAGGACCAAAAGATGCATCCCTTCTCCTTTTATGACTCCAGCTTTGTAGACAGTGACCCCCCTTTGTTTCCATTTGTATTAATCTTGGCTTTCCCTCTTTCTCTCCCACATATTATATTGAGAACAAAATCTTGCTAAAAATTCCAATACAAAACCATGAAAATAAAAAAAAATCCTTCAACATGTTAACCAAAAATTCATTTTCACATTTGACTTTTATTTTACAAAATAAGCACAGATTTCAGGCTAGGAAAGATTGTTCAAGAAATTATTTCACCTAAGCCACCTGGGACTGGTCAAGACAATCAGTCTTCAAAGCTTTTCTCATCCTTGCTGAATTTTCAAGCCATTATTTTGAAACTGTTATTCCTGTGGGAAAAGCCAAGGTATTTGTGTGCACCTGACACTTTGCCAGGTGTGGAAGGGGGCCATCAGGCTCTAGGGACTTCCTTTTTAAGGTTTTCATGTTTTTCCCAGAAATCTTGGAGCTGTCTTTCCAAGTATAGGCATGGGTTTCCCCCTCATGTTGTGTGCTGCTTCTCCCTACTCGGTCTGATTGTCACCAGCTGCCAGAGGAGCAAGGACGTCCCACAGTTTTTAAGATCCAGTGAGGAGCAGCAGCAAGGTCAAGCTGGGCTTTAATCAAACCCCACTGGCCGCATGGAGGGAGCAGGAAGGGGGTACAGCAGGGCTGTTACTGAGTCTGTTGCTGTAGCCTCACATTCACCATGTGTGCCTGACCCAGACAGGATAAGGCAGGCAGTCCCAAAAATGAGTATGCTACCCCTCTTCTCTGAGTTTCTGTCCTTGTCATCAAAAGCCCCATTGCTTCCAAAGTGGGAGGTAGACGGGCATGCTTCACAGTAAAATGGCAAATAAACAAAAAGTCTGACTAAGAAACACAGCTTTAAGGACTCTCCTGTTTGATTGTAGGCTAGCCTTCCACCTGTGGTCTTTACTGACCTTTCCATTTAGTCAGAGTCCTGCAGGTGGTGATTAAGTGTTTACCAGGAGCTTTATCAGAATGCTACACATGTAGACAGTGGTGGCTTCATGCATACAAAGTGCACCAACACCACCAGAAGCTCGTGAAGTGTTTTTGTATGAGCAACTGCTTTGCATGGCATATTGGTGCTCGGCTGCAATTTTACTGCTTCCCTTTATATTAAACACACAATATGGTAAAACCTCACCCCACACTTCCAACTGAAAAGAAATGCTTTTCACACCTCATCTGTGGACTGTATTTTCTTGGTCCCACACTTGCCCCTCTCCCATTCCTTTTGTCTCTTTAAAATGTGTGTAGCTCTCCATGGCTGTGGAGCTAGGGTGACAAAACACTACCTACTACAAAAAGGCTGAATTTTATGCAAGTTTTCTGAAAGCTTTCAGGTCACAAGCTATGACTGGTTTTTAAGCAGTTAGTCTACCCACTGTGATATGAGCTATCAGATGCTGACAGTAGGACAGTTTGCAGAACTAATTATGTATGATAGCACCTGTAAGGAGTGCTGTAAGGAGATTTTTAAGAGCAAGGAAGTTTGAAGCATTTCTTGCTAACTCCTTTTGACAGCTGGTGTCTGTAGTGTGCTGTTTTGATAATGCATGGATTTCAGAATCTCGTTAATTCAATCAAGGTAGGAAATTATCTCTGTTCAAAGGTTACATTTTGTTAGGTAGGTACAGTTTATCTAGTTATGTGCCATAATTACACAGATTTACATAAGGATTAATTTGAAAACAATTTTTGAAGCTACGCCTTATTTCTTCCTGCATCTAAATTACTGTTTTCTTACAATGAACACTCCTTGAGATTTTGAGTTTATCTAGGCTTTCAGTCCTCAACCATGTTGTCAAGCAAAGCAGATTATCCAAGCAAAATCAAATCCTTATTATCTTAGCAAAGTTAAACCTATAAGGGGTCTGCAAGCAGAGTTCTTTGAAAACAAAGCAGCCAGCTGAATCAAGTTAAGTGGTGCAGGCCATGTGCTGTAGGGAAACGATGCCATCCTGAGGGACCTTGAGTGGCCTGAGAGCTGGGCCCGTGAAAACGTCAGTGGGTTCAACAAGGTGCAAGGTCCTGCACCTGGGTCAGGCCAAGAACAGGCATGAGTGCAGGCTGGCTCTGTGCATGTGTGTGAGGCTGATGAAAAGCTCAGTGCCACCCTGCAGTGTGCGCTGGCAGCTCAGAATGCCTACCATATCCTGGGCTGTGCCAAAAGCAGTGTGGCCAGCAGGGCAAGGGAGGAGGTTCTGCACCTCTGCCCTGCTCTGGTGACACCCCACCACCAGCTTCGTGGTCCCCAGCACAAGAAAGACATGGATCTATTGGAACAAGTCCAGAGGAGGGCCATGAAGATGATGAGGGGACTGGAACACCTCTCCTGTGAGGAAAGGCTGTTACATCTGGAGAAGAAAAGTCTCTAAGGAGATATTGTAGCACCTTCCAGTCCCTAAAGAGGCCTGCAGGAGAGATGGAAAGGGACTTTTTACAAGGGCAAGTAGTGATAAGAGAGAATGGCTTTATAAACTGAAGGAGGGTAGGTACAGATTACGCTTGAGTTTAGATATTAGGAAGAAATTATTTTGTGAGTGTGGGAAGACACCAGAACAGACTGCCCAGAGAGGTTATGGACCCCTCACAGCTGAAGGTGTTTCAGGTCAGGCTGGATGGGGCTCTGAAATCCCTGACTTAGCAAGTCGGCATCCCTGCCCATGGCAGGGGTGTTGTAGCTGGATGATCTGTGAGGTCCCTTCCAACCCAGACCATTCTATGATTCTCTGGTTCTGTGAAATACAAAATGAGTCATTTCTTCAGAGCAGTTTGAACGCGCCATGGAAGGGCAGATGGTTCAAGCAAGTTTCAATACCCTGTAGTCTAAAACTTTCATCTAAACCCACAAATTGTTAATTCGATAAGTAGTTTGTCTTGTTCCTATTAATTGATACATGTATATTATTTGACACACGTTCATCTGCAGTAGATTAGTAAACAGACAAAACTGAGCTGAGCATCCTCCTTCCTTTGCGTTAGAAATTGGTACATTAGAATAAGCAAAAAATAATATAATATACCAATCATATTGCAGAACTGAGTAGCCCTGAGATGTAGAGAAATGTGTGACATCTATGTCAATTTAAAAAATGCAGCAGTGATGTAATATCACTAACAAATTTGCAATTCATATAGTTTTGCTTGAACAAGGGCAGGAGTAAACCCATTTTTTCACCAGTGAAAGCACAATATACAGCTGGCAGATTAGACAGGCTTTATGAACATTTTCAAACAGATCTATCAGGTCTACCAGTAGACCCTTCAGAGAAGTCCAAGATGCTGATTTTAATCACTTTCATTTATGCTGGTCTGTCAGCACTTCAGCCAAGGTCACTCACTCAGTACCTCACTGTTAGTTGTTAAGTGTTTGTCTGTTAAGTATTTGACATCTGGGTTTATAGAAGATTTTATGTTAGAATATTTTCCACTACAGTTGACTGCAATACATTTATTATAACCATATTGTTTGTGTAATTAGCATAGTGTTTTCAGTTGATCTTGACCAGACTAAAATATCTAAAAGCAGGTTAAAGTCTTAAGAATTTTAAAATTTAACAATTTAGTGAGGTGAAAGCATGCAATTGTTGAATAAGTAGACTTTTCTGTAAGAAAAGCCGTAGCTGCAGGTTTTCAGGATAGACCCCTTAACTTCCTTTAAGTCATTTCATGTATTAATTTTGATTTATGTATCTGCAAGAGAGCTGTTAAACAATTTTGCACGATGCCGTAAAAAAAATTATCAATGCTCATCTTATACTCAGTAAACTGAGGTATTACAAATGGAAATTACTGCTACATATAGAATTGTTAAAGATCGGCTTGCATGCAGCTTCTTACTGACAAACAACTTTGAAATATCAGCAGCTTGAGTTTGTTCACCTTCTTCCATAGTTATCATAGTTATTTCTTTCCTATGAGAAAAGGAAGTCACAAGAATCCACAGCAAGATAATTTCCTTTTCTGTCCTAGCCTCTTTTTTGTGGCTCTTACTATCTCAAAAGAATAGAAACTCACCTATTTTTATGAATTGCACACCCACATAATCTTGCCTATGCAGAGGATATGCATGTTCAAAAGCCATCTCACTAAAACTGTGCATTGATGTGCCTGGCCATTCCTGGCCCAAAGGGTCCAGCAATCCTTTCTCTGCAAGTGAGAGTCAAGATCCTTAATGAAGAAAATAGACATACTGCTGTTATAAAGCTGACCAGAGGAATGAGAGATAGAACTTGGCAGCAAAAGCTGAATTGGCTTGGGAAGGAGAGTGAGGCTC
Source organism: Passer domesticus (assembly GCF_036417665.1). Classification (NCBI taxonomy): domain Eukaryota; kingdom Metazoa; phylum Chordata; class Aves; order Passeriformes; family Passeridae; genus Passer; species Passer domesticus. The sequence continues at coordinate 108,472,049 of NC_087475.1, read as the reverse complement.
TCACTCCCAATTTGAGATATATTTTATTTCATTGGGACTGTGGCAACTTGCTCTCTCCTCATTCCTTGTAATTGGCAGCAATGTTCAAAACGAGCCACTTTTTTTTCTTATTTTTCTTCCCCAGCTAGATTAGTTTGCTGATCCCAGTGCACAGCATCTTCAACCAATCCAACCTCATGTATATAAGGAAAAAAGCACAGATGCCTTCACCTTCTAAAGCCTAATCCATGACTAAAGCACATTAAACTGGCCAAATGAAGGAGAAATATAAACTAGGAAATGCTCTTGAGTACATAGCATCCTCACAGCCCATTCCAGCTCCCCTTTCTCTGGAGCACCAGAGGGCTGACAAGGAGGGGTGGTTTGCAGGCATCACTGTTAGAAAGAACACTCTCCTGCAGCAGCAAAGGGGAAGGCTGCCTACCACTGCTCACAATAGAATGTCTTTCTACTTCTCCCAAATCCAGTTTTACCTAGGAATTTACCAGCTTTGGATACGTTTACCCACAAGGAAAAACTGATCCAACTTTTTTTTCCATCACAGACCAGCTGTAACTGAATCATAGCTCAAAAGCTACAGAAAAAGTAACTGAAGAACAAGTGCTTTTGTAGGTTGAATTAAGTGGTGCTCTACAATTACTCCAGTCTTCAAAGTAAGTGAGCTTTGATTTGAATTTCTTTGCATCAAGAGAAGCTTTCTATAATACTAATAACTGAGATCTTTAAAGTTACTCAATACGGCTTCTCACTTTGTCATTTAAATGCATTAAGAATGAGTTTTGCTTCCCATCACTATTTTTTGGTGCCAGATTTCTGTTCCTGTTCCTACAGAGCAAGGTGGCAGTCAAACCCCTTTCTATAATCACACAGGAAAAACGGGATTCAGGGCTGCCCATAGCATTTTTTCTTCAGCGTGACAGAATATAGGCAGTCCAGGTAGTACTAAGCAAACACATATGACAGCACTATCAATCCTCTTTTCTACCCTTTAAAAAATATTGTTAAAGTTCTAAATCTGTTAGGTATAGATGTGACTATTATCATAAGTAATATACCACAAGTATAGCACTGTGAAAAGAAATATCTGCATAATTATATAATATAAAATGATTTATATTTTATAGACACAGCACTGTGTAAAAAATTATTACAGATTTTGGTTGTCTCAGTGTATTGCATAGGAAGGCAGTAAGAAGAAGCTGATAGCAGTGGTAATCTTTCGCAGTTGAATCTTGAAGTACTTATTCTTTAAAGGAAGTCCTCGGGTCCAGTGCCTGTAAAATGAAAAATTAACTTGGTTAATATTTTATTAGACAAGAGCAATATTATTTAAAAAAATTTAAAAGGCCTTTAATACTTTGGGTTCCCTTTTTGGTAAATACTATTTGATTGCCTACCAAGAACTGAGCTACTCATAATCTGAATATTTTAGAGAATTTAGATTGTTTAAGTCCAGCATCATATCTCAGAAAGCTCAAAAGTGTGGGTGCCTGAATATCTTCCATTTCTTTTGTGAAAATAGTAAATCTTATGTAAATAGTGCTAGTGGTACCAAATATTTTCCCCCTAAGCTCTGTTCCGGTTGACACCAGGACTGAGAGGAATCTTATTTAAATCCTAATCTCTTTTCCAAGAGCCAGGGTAATGCAGAGACAGCAAGCATTGAAGAGCCAGGCAGTGCATTCACCAGCTAGCAAAGGGGCACAACGTGTGTAATGCTTACAGAGAGAAAAGCAAGAAAGAAGTTCCTATTCAGGGCTTGGTGATGAGGTACATCCTTTAACCTATACATCTGAATGAGCATTTCTTGTGCACAATAAAATAAATATCTTGTCTGCCTTCCCCTATCAGCTTAGTCTCTCTTTCCAGGTTTCAAATTCAAGGTGCTTTCTTCCCTTGTCAAAGCTTAATTACATCCCCTCAGTTGTTTATTATCATTGGTGAGGAGTGATCAGAAAGAGTAGCAGATATGAATAAGAAATGCCTGGGATACACGCTAAGCTGTCGAGTCTGTTAAATTTTAGGAAAAAAACAAGTTTCAAATTAACCCACTTAGGGTTAACACTGGCAGTTTGCACCTTCTTTGTCCACTCCCAGCTCTATATTCTTTTAAATAGGGCATCTACTGAAATAGCTCAAGACTAAAGTTCCCATTGAAACCATGAGGGACTGAGAGAAGATGGATACTGCACGTATTTCAGAACATTATCTGACAAGATGATTGCAATTTGTTCAATCTTCAGACACATCTTTTCCTGACAAACTAGAGAACAAATGCAGAAAAACAGATTACCATTACTTGTTTCCCAGCCTTGAACAACAAGCAGATGAGCTGATCTATTGAAAATCTATTAAAAACACACACTATGTTACTTTATTATCCTTTCCAAGTCACAACCACAGTTTCAAGCAGCTGATTTCTAACGTCTAAACAAACACAAAACTGCAGAAAATGTGCAAAACCATAGACCTCGATAACACACTCCTTCCCTTATACAAAGGAAAGATTTTTTGTCTTGCCACCATGTCCATGATGAAAGAGGATTTGATTTGAACCAGGAGAAATCATCTTCAGTGCAAATAATGTAAGCACAGTCAAGCAGATGTCTTCTTTGTATGTATTACAGGAATGGTGAAGACATCATCCTAATAAGTGTTCAAGAAAATTACTTGATTTTTCACTTCAGAATGATACTCACAGAAACTTTTCCTGAGACCAGCTGTATTAAAACCATGCATCAGAACAATGTGAACATAGGGGCATTTGATTCTTCACATTCACCAGAAATCCTCAATTATCTATTCAAATATTATTTTCTCTAAATAATTTCATCTTCAATGCAACAAACTGTAAATCTTTTTTCTAGCATATACTAATTCTGGGAACATAACTTAAAGTGAATATTGATTACATTTCCTGATTAACAAGGTGTGGAAAGGCTATGGATAATGACAATATGACAACATCACTTGTAGTAGTATTTTCATGGTTTAGAAAGGAAGATTGCTTGAGTGGATGAAGAAAAGAGATCCAGCTACATTATTTAAATTTATCAAATAAAACATCTCATTCACTACTGTTTTTCCTAAAACAAATAATGTTTCTGCTCTTAATATATCTCAACCTTAAGGATTTCAAATTTTGTTTTTATGTAGTAGTCTAGAACTTGCATAAATGAGGAATGGTCAAAATAAATTGATGTCTAAGAATGTATCAATCACTGCAAGATTTAATGTGTTCTGAAGGCTGACCAAAACCCCAAAAAACAGTGAACAAGTCAACCAATTAACTAAGAAACAATCAAAACATTTGTTTGAATGTACTTATTGCTGTTATACCAATTTTTCATTATGAGTTAGTAAAAGTATTATCAGTTTCATAAAATTAACATAATTTGTTCACCTTTTGTTGAATTCTTCAAAGGTAGATTTGCTTCTCTTGTTCATTATCTGCTGTTTAAATGGCTACTTTGATATGGTGATGCTTTTATGTTTATAAGCAATTCTTACTCACTACAAAGGCAGTAAATGTTTTAAAGTACCATAGAAATAAATATGTCAGAGAAAAATGTAGAATCACAGAAATGTGAGCACTTCAAGGAACACAAATAATGGTCTGTGTTACTGAGCCCTCATCTCTTTCCTAAAGGCTCCTAGCACCCTTCCAATTTTTAATTCATTACCTCCTAAGTACTGCTGGTTGAATCTAATTCTGCTTTTCACTTTCATTCCTCAATCCTACCACGGCACATCAAGTAGAAAAATTACTTCCTATGTGTCTTTTCTCTCTTGCATTGACTTGACAGCTCAATATGCAGGGTTAGCCTTAAGGTAATGTTATAATACAGGGGGGTTTCTCCTGTCACCACCACCCTGCTCAGCTCCAAACCCATTTAACACACCCCACCTGCACCCTCATTACTGCATTCTTTCCCTTCTGTGTCCTGTGTTTGGCAATTCCAGAAGAAATTTTTGTTCTTATAACAGTTCAGCCTTTTGCAACACAACATGCTCACAACCAAAATCACTCACAGCTCAGAAAGGTCCTGGAGTGTAAACACAAAAGCTGCAGATGGGGCCACAGCAGCCACCTCCTTTTCTCTCTGGGTTGAAACTTAACTTTTGCTCACTCAAGTTTATAGATGGACATTGGATTCAAAAACCTGTATTTCTGATATTACTATTTGAAACAATTTTCAACCTCCTCTCAAATGAATTTAAATCTGTGTCCACCTTTTTCCTCCATTTCAGTTAGATTACCCAGTTCCCCTCTCTATTTTGAGGTGCAATTGTTCCTTGGGTCTCAATTCCACATAATGATTTTTCAAATGTGCAAATTTTTTTCTATGCTTCATTACAGTTATGTGTAAAGATATTTGCACTAAGGTAAAATGAAAGTTCATTATTAAATTCCAAGTGTCTTGGAATTGTTGTTTAAGTTTTATCTCTCAAACTCTAAGTCAACATATAAAAGAAGGTGAGGTTTATTTCATTATTTTTATTATTGTTACAGAAATTATAAAACCATAGTTCCACTATTAAACTAATAATAATTTGAACTAATGGTGGTTAATCACCATAGCACTAACTTCCAACAACAAAATGGTTGTATGGCAAACAAAACTGAGTGCACTGTCTTATTCTATCTACCTATGAGCCTTTATAAACATAATTTTCTTTAAGCAGTATGCAAGAACTGTGTCAGATTTGCCATCCTTAGAGCCTGGTCTGTGCTGCAGAATAAACCCTGGACAAAACTTTGCAATGTTAATGGAAACTCTCAGGGTGAGGGTATAACTTGGTTAATTCAGAGTTCCTGCCATATAATCTTTAATTGTAACATTCAGTATCACAAACTTCAAAGTCTATAGTTCTGCTACAGAGTCATGTTTTGATTGACAAGGGGTCAATCAGTGCTGCCTACTTTTTGAGCTGCAGTTCCCCTTCAGAAACCTGTGAACTTACATTCACAGTAAGCACCTCTCCAAACTGGCACTCCCAGCTTCTGGAGCCTTCCAAGGCTGAGCTACAATTCCTATGAAACATCCTATGTCTTATGTCTGCATTGGCTTCATGAAACTTTTGTTCCCACCTGTGTTTTCATCACCAATATTGACGAGCCACCTAGTGAACACAGGATGTCTCACTCTCAGTTCTCCTGCTAATGAAGATGAGAGTACATTCAGCTGGCTGGAGTAAGGGAGGGTCTGTCGTGGCAGACATTTATATATGACATTCTCCTATGGCAAGTGTAATATCCAGCATTTAAGTTTAAGCTTTCAGTTTGATTTCAGGGTACATCAAGTACAGGACAGAACCACAAAAAGAGTGACTGAGTGCTATCCATGTTGTTTTGAAATGGAAATATAATCGCAGTTGAAAGTGTCAAGCAATATTTGGCTATAGCCACAGACACCTCAGCCACAACTAAGCAGGTCTTGCCAGGGTCCTTGAAAATAGGCCACATTGGCTCTGACAATCTGAAAGGGAAATCCAGATTAATATAAACCTTTTTATTACTCTGTTCACAGTCAGTATAAATTCACATTTTTTCAGCTTTTATATTTATAGCACATAGGACTTTAACCACAAGAAGCAACTTCCATTTCTGCAAAGGTCTCTGAACTGTGATGATTCTCATATGTGAGCAAGAGTTCCTAACTTTGATAGCTTTTGTATCCTAAAATACCTTTAATATACTGGTCCATCCATTCAAATATAAGTTATCAGTCTGACATTATAAAGAAATAAAAGGATAGAGAGCTGAGCACTTGGCCTAGAAATTCAGTTTGAATGCCATTTTAATGTTTTTGATGGTATTCACAGGTGCCCTTCTTTTTCACCTAAAGATATGAAGGATTCTGAGCCCTAAAACACATGTTATGACAATGGCATGGAAAGATGTCTCTCAAAACCAGCAACACATTGTACATTTAAAATCCCCAGCTAAGGTGAGATAATGAGGGATGGTCAAGGGCTTTGTTTTCCAATGCCCAATTCTGCTGTAAGTTTTGAGAGCACCAGCCAGAGGTCCTGGGTCTTTTCGGTTACACAACACAACACAGTTTTCACCGGCTCTGTGACAGAAGAGTTTCACTCATAGGTATGCGTTGAGGTGTTTCTGGTGGGCCCCCATGGAATGAACTAGCATCTTTTAATTAATTAGAGGTCTACTTTTACTGCAGTACAATTGGCACACATACTACCTTCTCATGGATTTGTAGCAGCCTGCCCACCACTTTTCCCATGTTTTTGGGTACCAGATTTTGATACATTTCTGACAATCAGAATGAGTATAGATAACAGGACACAACACCATCTGTTCAGAACTGGTATTTTATCTGCAAAACCAGTTTATGTTGTGCATCTGATTCTTGTCATCTGTTATCTCAAAGCTTCTAATATTTCACTTCAGAGTCAGCTATGAACACAATTATGAGATGCAGATTTGGGACTGAAGAAGCAGATCAGCAGTTACTGACTGGCTGCAATTCTACATTCAAGAAAAGACAAGTTACTTCCACCCAACTCAGCCAGGATCTCTCTGAACCTTTTGTGTGTTAGGAGTATTGTCACTCCTATAAAACCTGATAGAAAAATAGAATGTTTTCCTGCACTGCTCTGTTTCATTGCCCCAAAACAGGAGTTCAGAAAATCATTAATTTTGCTCTTCATTAGAAATGACTTGTCAAATATTTAACTACCAACAGATATACTCCCTAACCCTTATTAAATAGGTTAAATAATTTAAGGGTCAATGGCACATATTTATTTTGCACTTCTCCCTTTCCTTCTGATTTTTAAAGATTTTGGGTTTACAAGGACTCTAAACCCAGAACTGTGACTCAGTTTTGGTTTGAAGCCTTTGGGGAGGGTAAACTCCGTAAAGATTAACCAATATGAGCAACGTATTGGTGCAAGAAAGAACAGTAACCAGTCTGAGTATATTAATTACTCAGGTAGGATAATAAAATGCTTAACCCACCTACAGAGTATCTCACCTGGCAAATATCTGTGTCTTAGAGTAAGTTTGGAGAAATATATTTTATAGCAAGAATAAATTGTTACATTTGGATAATCATGCTTAAAACAGAGTGTATCTGCTTGTCATGACAAAATGGACACCTTCAAGCAGAACTTGAAGAGATCCATACTTCCATAAACTGGGATGATTAATCACAAGTTCTTGTTATTTAGACTGTTGACAGTGATTCACGCTCCTTTTATTCTTACAGCACCAATCTTAGCTGGGTGGGAGAAGTGCTGCTGTTCTACAGGCCAGCTTTCAGGGAATTGATAAAAGCAAGCAAACTGAGCTCCTTGACAATGAGGATTTTTCCTTTTTAGTTGGGTTCCCACTACAGTCCTTAGACTGTCCCACAGACTGTGGGGTATGAACATGCCTCCTTGCCTCTCCCTAGATTTAGACAACATTTGCATTGCAACAATTAGTTTCACTGTGATCATGCCTGGCTGGCATTGCCAAGGCACTAGGAAAATGAATTTCATACATCTCTGGTTTAGGCCATAATGTCAAGACGGAAGAGACAGATACTTACAGCTTCATCTCTACTGCAGCAGCAGACTGCTGAGTTGGCATTTACCGATCAAAGGAAACTGCCTGAAGAATTTCCTCTGTCCAAAGCTAAAAGGAATACAATACTTTCATGGTAAATTTGTCTGAGCGCGTTCAGTTACTACTCTTTGGGCATGAAATAAGAAGCTGTTTCTAGAGATCATTTTCCCAAACAAAGTAGCCTGTGGGAAGAGCCAGATGCTCAAAGGTAGTTAAGTAACACATCTTTATCATAGCTGTCACAATATTCCCAAACAGAATATATTTTCGTAGCTCCCTCCACGCTGAACTAGCTTCTGTAGCTATCACATACTGGTCAAGCACGTGCAGTCCCTCTCCTACGGTGTGAATATAAAAGGCATACAAATATGCAAAAGTAGCATTTGTTGCCTGTGCAATATATTATGCAGTGGGTCAATAAGAGACCCCCTCAAGTACTGAAGCTGCAGCTGTTGCAGGGATTAGGAAATCTTAAGCAAAGAGTCAACTTCTGGACTCAGTGACAGTTCTTCTATTACTGTATTCCAAAGGCTTTTGAAAGGCTTGGGGCTAGTATGAGTCATACCAATGGATTTTATACCAAAGAAACAAAGAAAGTTTACTTTTATATTAAGCGTTTGTAAAAGATAACAACTGAGGACTTTCTGCTATTCCAGCACCAGGTTTCTGCTGGGCACTCCTAGCAGTTCCTCTGAAAATCCCATCAGTGGAAAACACAAGGCTCAGCAAGGATTTGGAGAAACAAGCACCTGTCACTCTGTCTCACTGTCCTGACTCAGTGAGGACAGTGCTCTTCCAGTATTTCCACATAAAATGTATACTCACTCAAGTTCATAGCCTTTGAACCTCAGGGTAAGGCCAAATGCTTGAGTCACTTAAAACATGGTGGAGAAAGGAGATAAACAGCCACCCCCTGCCAGCTGGAGCCTTACTTAATTCACTTTCACTTCATTTCAGCACGCTACATTTTCAGGTAAGCCACATAGAGCACAGGTGACATTAACCATGCCTTAATTTGTTTTTCTTCTTTTAGGTGCCTTTGACCTGGCCCCTAAAGTCCTTTTGGTCCCCCAGTTAAATACTTCAAGAACTCATCAATGGTTATGAGCACCCACCCTCCAGCCCTCTGTTTTACCAAGAGTCCTTGTGTGATTGTTGTCTCTAGTACATCTATACCTGTCAAGCAGAAAAATGGCTGCTCACAGCAAATAAACCCAAGAATAAAACCAGAATGATTGGCTCAGCTGTTGCTGCTGCCTAATGCCATAGCAACCTGACACACATTTTAAAGCTTTCATGGAGGCTGAAAGAGGAGCTCTCAAGCTTCGAACAGAGCAAAGCTAACTTCATTTAGGTTCATTTAAACAATTTCCTTATATGTGATCCCTTGAAAAGTCTGAACTTATGTTCTTGCTTGAGCTTTTTCAAGAGATTCAGGACCAACCTGCATTTGCATGGCAACACAGACGCAGAGAAGTTAGTTTTATCCTTAATTGCCCTGTTTTCAACCTTTACTAAGTTTTTCTCATGTATTTTTCCTTTCATCTTCCTCTCTTTAGCTGGGAGATAGATGAAACACAAAGAGTAATAAAATAGGGATGTAGTCCAAAACCCAAGACTTTAGTTGACCAGTAGCAAATACAAGGCCTCTTGGGATCCAGCTCAGTTCCAGCTTTCCTCAGTCTGTATCGATACACTGCCTAATCCTTCTTATCTGCCTCAGTTGTGCTGGCAGCAAAATGCTTATAAATATTTTGCTGGGTTGCAACTGGTATACATATGACACATATCTTACTAAATCTTGTTCATTGTCTTTGGGAAAATGGGAAAAATTAAAATCCTTGTCATAATTAGAAAGTTCAGAACTACTATTTAAAGTCTCCTGATCACAAAAACAGACCAAACCCTTACATTCCTAGTGTTTTGACCTCAAACTTAGAAAAACATTTCTAGATTTAAAAAACCTGTCATATTGATGACACCAAAACTTAGCCCGTCTGTGTATAGGCAGAAAGCAAGTTGTATTGCATCAGGGGAATTTAATCCACCCCAGCTGGGCCAAGCTTATTCAAATTGTTTCAGTTGACATACATTTGCCTCCTTTATCTTATACTATCCCTCCAGAAATTGTGTTTTGTCTTAAAAAATAATACAATACTGTTAAAACAAATCCCGAGAGTATAATTTCTAAAATGTGACTCCTGAAGGCAGATGACCTTTTGGTTAGGGAAAAAGAAATTATTAGTCCAACCAAATGTTAATAACATTTGGGTTACACTAAGTAAAACGTTTAGTCCTGCAAGCACTAGAATTCCGCAGCTGAAACATCATATTTAAATTTTGTAGTGAAATACACAGTTTCTGTTTCAGTATTTCCACGACCTTTCCTCCAAACTGTAGCAATTCCCCAGATTGCAGGTTCTTGACCTAGACTAGCTTTTTCTATTATTTCTGTTCTATGCTTGCCACAATTAATCTATTATAACTTTGATATTTACTCCTCCCTCCACTTTCCCACATGATTCATTACCACCCTTGAGCTCAACCTTACAGATTTGCCAGTGTAGATATGACCAAAAGGAGTGGGCCCAATGCTTCCCACGCCACACTTGTTGCCTGTGAAGAGCAAAAAAAATGTGTACACAAGTGGTAAATCTCCATAATCTACTGCTGAATATGTTACTGGCAGCAGATCTTTTCAAAGCCAACTCTGTTTAAGCTGACCTCAGCATCTAGACTGGAAAAAATCTTTGTGTTCTTTAGCATGGATGTATTAGCTGTGTTTTTTCAGGGAATTATTTCCCTATTATTAGGTGTAAATTACTGTGTTCTTTCACGTAGCAGACAGAAGCTGAGAAATTAACCTTTACTATTAACGTTTACTTCATTCTCTGTGTATACTCCTCCAGGCCTTGTAGATATTTGAATACTGTTTTTTTTTTTCAAAGTATCCTCTTTAAAGGACTTTTCTTTCTATTTATGTTATATTGTTCTTCTGGATGGTAAATATTTATTGTTCTTCTGGATGGTAAATATTTCTCCATTATGGCCCTCATATTTTATGTGGAAAAAAGGCCTAAAATATAAGGGTAATAATCTGTAAGTCTCTAGTTGGTTGCAATTATTGTACCTTCTTTCTTTATTATTAACTCAACATAAATTTGTCCTGACTGTCAGTATGGATGGCAGAGAGTGAAGAGAGCAATCCTGGCTAACAGGACTCCCAAGGGAGGTTTACAGGTTTTTTCGGACCTAACCTGCATTTTCTCAACTACATAAGCACAAAAATTACTTCATCCAGCACTGATTAGCAATAGTATTCATAATCACTTTCATTACTCTTACTTGTTCTTTGTTAAAGAGGAAACTGTCATTTCAATTTCTGTTGCAAAATCAGTCTCTAACTAGAAAGGACTATATCTGAGCAAAAAAAAAATCTTGCTTAAAGCTGGCTGCCCTCCATCTTCACTCTAGCATTTTCTAATTAGCAGTTTACAAAAATGCAGTTGTGGAAGTAGGGTACTAATTTTTCCTCTTTTCACAATTTTTCCTAATTGCCATGAAACCTACACAAGTGATACTATAGTTTCCAGTCATACTAAGTTTTCTCTCTCAACACTTGAGAACCTTTCTCCAGTACATTTTGGAGCTTTTCCTACAGAAGAAAGCAATTCTTTTTGCATGTCTCTTTGTGATTAAAGTTAAACCTGTCCAAGTCAGAATTCATAATGACTTAAATTTTTAATTAAGACATTGCACACAGGAGAGAGAGCTTTCCTTGGAAACTTGCTTCAGTTTGTTACTAGCCCCACAGGGTGCCTGAGATCTAATGAAGTGAAGGAGGTCCTAATTATATAGCCCAGTGACAAAACACCACTGCCTTCATGGCAAAGCAGAGGGATGAAAAGGTCATCATAACCTTTTCATCCCTCTGCCTTGCCCTGAATGGACCTCTCCTGTATGAGTCTTAGATAACATACAAAAAGGAGAGTTGAAGTCTGTATTGCTTCCAACAGGGATGGAACTGGAGGAAAAGCAACAATCTTAAATGACCTTTTGTTGAGGAGAAAGGTTATCAAACCAAAAGGCGAGAGGTTATTTACTTTTAGGCTTGAAGAAAAACATATGTAGCAGATCCAAATGATATTAAGCATCACATTGTCTCAACAGTTTACTTAAGACACTTTTTATCAGCATTTATCTGACTGAAATATTAACTCAAGAATTTATCTGTGCATTTTCAACATAAGTTGAAAGTTGACAACATAAGGTATCTAATTAATTGTAGAGTTTCTTGCTATATGAAGCTAACATTTCTTTACAAGTCAAATTATTTTTTCTATCTAGGGACAGTGTTTCGTATATGGAATATTATTCATGACATATTTAATTAGCACTAAAGTCCTGCATGCCTTAAGCTTTGGTTGGGGATAAGATGCAATACAGAATCCTGCCCATTTTTAAGACAGAAGAGGCAAAAAATTTAAGTACAGATTGGTAAAAAAAAAAAAAAAAAAGAAATACAGATATGTTAGTTCTTTTTGCTTCCTTTGATATACAATAGAAATATTTCTTCCATGTGTTGTCTGTTCTAGAGAATAGAGTTGCCTTGACAGAAATCAGTGCAGAAAGACAATGATTAGGGAGGTGTGCAAAGGCAGACAAAAAACTTTCTTTTTACTGCAGACCTTTCAACGTGGTAAGTTATGTGACAGCAAGTGACTTCATGCACTATTTAATTTGTGGAGTTCTTCAAAACAATTAATCTAAATTAATCCAAATGCACATTTCAGTAACTTGTCTTCTGCCTTTTTTTTGCTTCATGCACTATTTCAATATGTTCGTTTCCATATCTGTTACTGTTCCAACACCAGTACATTATTAATTAATGGCAACATGGTTTCAAATTGCAGACTGAGGACAGTTACTCCAAATATGTATAAGACATCCTCCTTCACTGAAACGACACCTCAGGGGTCATATTCAAGAAAGCAAAGGTTGCTTACTAATTCAGACTTAAGATAACTGCTCATTAATTGCTGTCTGTGTGAGATATAGAAGAAGCTTTATTGGTTTTCTTGTAGCCTAAATTGTCTTATGAATGTAATTAGGGAATATTTTTACTAAGTTCTTAATTTATTAAATATACCTGTTCCTTACAAATGCCAGAGAAGCTTGTTACTTGTGGATAATAGTCTTAAAGTAATTAAAGATTATAAGAACCTATCAGAATTCATTTTCTAGTCAGATAGTATTTACTTTGGTCCTAAGGTCTTTCTAGTTAATTTCTGTGTAAGAGTTTTGATCTGTGTCCTTATCATCTGGGAACATGTCTGAGCAGTTGGCTAAGAATACCTCGCATCAAAAGACTCATCTCATTTGGAAGTGGAACTGATTATTTTTTTGCTGCTCATTCTATTGCTCAGAAGAAAATATGATGCATGATGTAAAAGATCCACGTCTTCAAACTTCAACAAACGATCCATGGCATGAGAATAATGGCTTAAAAAATTTATGTCTTACATTTCCTACTACTGGTTTCCACCTCTGTTTCTTGATTTTGTTTCAGGAATTGTAAGTTAAGAGTTTGCAGGAGAAAAATCTACCTCTGTCAAGATATTTCCTGGTAGACCCTGCCAGTGGAGAGACTTCATAAGGCAAATATTTCTGGAGATAAATAACTTATACCTAGGGTCTGTACATACAGAAAGGAGGAAAAAGGTAGGAAAATGAGTTGTGTAACTAATCGAACAAGCCAATACAAGCTAAGAATATCAGGTCTGTGCCAGCAGCTTGCAGGGGGACTGACTGCAAGATACCAGCATCACAAGTGCAAAACAGCTTTCAGTAAAATTGCTGTCACATTCCCATGGGGCTGGTACATTAGCAACCTGTCCTGGGACCCCTCTCCACCAGGACCAGCCAAGAGGCGTGTCACAGCCTTGTGCTCACAGCTGGGTTCTGGCCAGGGTATCTGTAACCCTACAAAAACCAATCTCCCCAAGAACGTACATGGCAGCTGCCCAAGGAGTATGTTTTCCTGCCATCCCTCAGGCTAAAACTATGCTCTGAGCAACCTGAGAACCGGGCAACAAGATCAACTGTGCCCAAGTCAGCCTTGGGAGCTCCAGCAGACTAGATGAAACAGTGCCTTTTTGATAAATGTTTCTGAGGTTCCATTCCTGAGCAAATCCATTACACTTGTGGGCAATGGAGACAGGCTTTCCTCATGGCAGAGACTGCAGTGCATGCTCATGGATTGCAGAGCTGCAGCATCTGTGCCCCTGCTGCTCCAAAAAAAAGGCTTTGCTCTTTTTTTTTCCTACCAAACAAGATGAGAAGTGATGTCTACAGCGCACAGCTGAGCAGGGCTGGAGCCAAGAATTCAATCTTCACTTCTGAGGCCCTGAGAGAGCTTCAATCCTTGCTCATCTCCAGCATTACCAAGAACCTGCATTATGAGAGATTTCAATTCATTTTAGAAACTTCCCATCCAGCTTCCCTATAGCCTACTACACCTCAGCCTTGAAATCTACCTTTGAAAAGCCCTAGGTTTCGCATACATTTTTCCATCAGTAATTTCTTGCTGCTGAAAAGAAGAGCTCATTCATTCAGGATCTAGGGTTGCCTCCTGCAAGCTTCTTCAAGATAAAAATAAATAATGGTCCCCATTAGTTTGCATACTGACAGTATCTCATAGAAAAAAAAAAATCTGGAGCCATAATTACAAGGAGCTTGCCTCACAAGTTTCACATACCAATGAATCACTGAAGAGGTCCTGCTAGTTGGAAAGTACCTGAGGAAAGTCATGTATCACATGAAATTTATTTTGGCTCCCATGTCTCCCAAACAAACAAGGTCTCTTCAACACAGTTATTTCTCCTGACAGGAACCAACAAATTACTGATTACAAATCTAAACAATGCTATTCCAGGGCACAATTTAGGATAAGAGCAGGTTTGGGAATGCCTACACAGACTTTACATACCTACTTCAGTACAAAACATTGAATGCATCACCTTTAACTCTTTCAGTGACTTATGTGAATCTGGAAAAACAGAGCTTCCATGAGCCTAACCATGGATTTAAATTCTGCACCCAGTGTTGTATAAACTCTACTAGACTTGATTCAACAGAGATAAGAGATGTAGAACCACAGTCAGAGAAAGGGCCAGCTCAGCATCCAGTCTCTAACCATGATCATATGTGGATACCAAATCAATAAAAACACAAAAGGACAAGAAAAGGGCAAAAACAACGTTCATAACTATTTCATATTTGATTTGCTTTGCTTATGAGTGAGCAACTGATGGAAAGAAGACACTTCAGCAGTTCCTTGCTGTGAAGGTTCCTGCAACTTCTACATCATCCAAAGCTTCTAAAGCTACTGTGTGTGGTATGTATTTTATACACTGCACTTGTTTCACTGGGAGATTACAGGACATAAGGTCTCTGAGACGTGTTGTGCTGCAAGAGGTGAATATTTGGCTTCCACCTGGTGCAAGTTTTCATTCAACTGAACTGCTTTCCTCACTTACTTTACTTGTTGAAAAGCATACAGTTAGTGAGACATCATTTATTAATTTCATGCTCATGGTGGTAGCATCTACTACATGGCACTAACTGTAGAAGGGAGCACCCCTTGCATAAGTCACTTTGTTTAATTTTCACTCTTTAGCCTAAATAGAAGTTTTAATTTTATTTGAATAGGGCAATTTTTTCTTATTTCAACTAGGGCATACCAGGCTGAGCAATTCTTAAACTTTATAAATTCCACCAAATATTTTTCAGGTTAGATTTTCCCTCTAGTGACATGATTGATTTTCCAAGTGTTTGTGATGAAAGCAGATTTTGAAAAATTACTTTCAAATACTCCAGTTCAAATGTTAATATATTATGTTACAAATTACACAGATTTGCTATTGCCATTGGAAAATTACCCTTTGAAGCAAAGGTCTGACATGTTCCCCTAGTTTAATTTTCCACTGTGCCCTTGAAAAAGAAATTAAAAGAAAAATAGGGACAGCTGATTGAAGGATAGTGCATTCAAAAATTAGGCATTGTACACATGTTTGATCTTAAATTTTTATCTATTTTTACTTGTTTAAAATGTTTACTTATTTTGTTTCTTTTATATTATATTTGTTCATGACGTGTTTTTATTGTTTTTTGTTTGTTCAAAGCGTAATATTTTATATATATGTATATATTTATATATATGAATATACAAAATGCAAGGTGTTTTGCCCAGTTTTAATACCTTTGGAACTTGAAGAAAATAATTGTGATAATTTCAAGACTTTTTTTAGCAAAGCTGTGCATTACATTTATAGTCATAATTTTAAAATATCTCAGTGTTAGGCTGACTTTTGAAACTGCACTCACCCAGGGCTGTGGAGAGGAAAAAGAGTAGCTGCTGTATTTAAAGGAGTGTGTGATTACAGGTTGCTAAGGCTGACTTGAAAGCAACCAGGCCAAAATGTCAGAAATAGTGGTGAACATGCATGAATTATTCCCCAGGCAATCGCAATCCACCTATCCCTCTTTTCTGCTAGTCTGAATGATTTCCTATTTCTTTAATCTAAAAATTGTCCTTTCCTGAAGTTTTTAGAGTGGTGTCTTTTGCTAATAAAAAGAACTCCATATTTGTCAGATAGAAAAGAGTATGCTTGTTTAACCAAGTAACTTTTTTTAATCAGAATTTTCTGTCAGCCAGCATCTCATTAACACATACACAAAAAGCACAGTAGTATAATAGGACAAAAACACAAAGAATTTAATTTGTATTTTTCTTCTGTCATTAGCAACTTTTTTGGTACCTACTTTCCTGTGAAAGAGTATTATATTCTCATCAAGGGGTATGATCCATTAAACTCCATATTGCTATTAAAATTGTTAGACTAAATCAAGACAAAGATCTATGACATAACACGTAATGTTCAGCTGTAACAAAATAGCAGAATAATTACTAACCTAGTTATGAGATGTACAGACAACTGTAAAACCCAGCTCATTAACTGGCGTAGGGAGTCGTTTAAAATGCATCACATGGATAGTTCATTTCAGAAATAAAGACAGCACCAGAACTTGCATAGCTTCTTCCTTTTCATTGTCTAGAGAGTATCATATTCTAATGTCAATTGTTAATAGTGCGTTTTTCCACTTAACTACATCAAGAAATGATCAAGAGTTAATTAAACCATTGTTTTTTACTCATGGACTACTGGTACTTGAAGCCCTACAGGCAGGAGTTTTTCGAGTCTTCACAGGATAAGCTGATGTACCTTGCCTCCTGGAGATGTTTTGACTAGTTGCCTTTATCAGACAGCACATGGAAGTGTTCACCCGGATAAATATTGCTCCAGATCCTGGCATTAAATGCACCCACTCACATAGCTGGGTGAGAAAACTCTTCTGCCCTGTCATTTTCTTATTGTCGGAGATTGTAAGCATGTAAGCAAATTCAAAACAATTTTCTTCAAAACTCCTGTTTCTCCAGAAACAGTGAATGCCAGTGCGATGGACTCTATTGGCTATGCTACCCCAGGTAATAGAATGCCAGAGAGCTTTGGACTGTGTTTATTCTTGGACACAAGGGATCGAGTTCTTGATCGCATCTTGGAAACATTACAAAAGTGCCTCAAAGTATTTTTTCACTTAGGGATAACCTAAATATGTAGTCAACATTAATCTCCAGCTATTATTTCCATTTCAGACATCCCTTAGTAATGGAAATAAATGACCAGCTCCACTGCAGTCTGTCTTCAGAGGGCTACTTTTAGCAAGGGACCCCAGCTTCAGTTTTAAAGCTCCCATTTGTCTGGGGTCAGGGGTTTCATTGCTATGGAAGCAAACATTTTCAAATGCTGCTTGGCATGTATTAGTATGCCAAGGAAATACTCTTAAAAGATTGTCAGAGACTGATTCTCCTTTCATAGAGAGAGGGATGCTTAGCATTCTGCTACAACTTCCCACATTTACTTTCTTTTAGGAAGACAGCTGACACTACTGCATTGTGACACTACAACATTGCTGTTATAATTTACAGTTTGCAAGTTGCATGGTATATTTCTTATCTTACAGGAGATTCAGTTCCTTTGTCTATTAATTTTCATAGGATCCAAACATATCAGTATAATGATGAATAACTAACATGTCATTTTAAAGATTTTTGTACCATAAATCTCATCTTATTTTTGCATTTTCTTTTTTAGTCCTGGCTCCTCTCTATTTCTCTTAAAATTTCCCTTCATAACCATGTGTTCTCATGGTCGGGGTAATTTTTCTCATTTCCTTTAAGTTACAGTTGTCTGACACCTAATGGTTTATTATCTCTCTAAAACCTGCCCCCTTTATATATTTCTCATCCACCTGAGAGAAAGATTCAGAGCTTAGGGAAGTGCTGTTCAATTAGCCTGTGCCTGAGATAACAGGTGTCAAAGGTAGTGTGCTTAACTTGCTTTGCAACTGCTTCCTACATGTCCACAGCTTAAGCTGACCTACCTTGAACCTTTGGTCAGATCCAATCTGGTTATAAATCAGTGTAATCATATCTAAGAGGAGGTTTTGATTGAAAAGCTCAATTTGACATGCAACTGTATTATGTTAAGCCTCCCTGAATTCTGTTAGAATCTTGTAACTAGTAAAGATGAGTCAATTTTTTACAATAAAATTGAAGTCATGTTTTATTAATGGCATGCTTGGAATTGCTTCACTGTTCTTTCAGTTGATTATATCTATAATATTTACATATATATCTATAACTTGGTAGACAGATAGATAGATAGATAGATAGATAGATAGATTAAAAAAAAAACAGGTAGTTCCCTGGTTTCTGGGTACTCTATTTTAGGTGATTTTGATATATTCATAAATGGCAAAGAATATCTTGATACTTCTGTAATATTTAGCAACAGGTATA
The DNA here is from genome assembly GCF_036417665.1 of Passer domesticus. Lineage (NCBI taxonomy): Eukaryota > Metazoa > Chordata > Aves > Passeriformes > Passeridae > Passer > Passer domesticus. Next base: position 108,453,552 of record NC_087475.1, on the reverse strand, counting down.
TCAGTTACATTTTTAAGTTAGAAAGCAAAAATTTATTTATTTTGTTTGACTGAAAAATGTCAGCTTTCAGGACACTGTACATAAATAGTGAAACAGTTTTTAAGACATTTGAATTACAAGAAAAATTTTCCCTATTCCTTATTATTGAGGATTTTGAACTAAAATGGAAGCTGGGCCCAGTTTATAAAAGGCATTAACTTGCATGTGGTTTTTACTGTCTAAAACTTGACATTGTCCCCAAAAAGAGTTTCTCCTCCTTTCGGGTCATGCTGTTTGCCACAGTAGAAAAACAATATGGTTTGGGTATCTTTTTTTCCATCCTAGCTTATAGCACCTCCTTTCTGCTAAAGCACCATTATAATCTTTCATTATAGGCTGAAGTTAACATAATACTACAAGGCTTTTCTGAAAGCTTACTAGCTTTCTAAAGGGTCATTTTCTTAAAGTCATTCCACGACTCTCTCAAGCATGAAAAGTATCGAACATAAAGGCTATAATCTGAAAGTAATACTGAAGAGGGAAAAGTACAGAATGGTCTTCTAAAGTAGTATGGTTAGACTAGAATCACTGAACTAAAGGAGACTTTTATTCAGAAATGGGCTGATATGAAGATTCTTAACTAAAATTTTCCTATATACTTGCTCTGAGAGAAATTTTCTGTTGCTTATTCTGTAGGAGTTTGAATATCAGTATTTCATTAGCTAGCTTTTGTAAGCGGGCACTGCCTTCAGATGTTAGCATAATTAAGCTAGTTCAGGGGGAAGCACAAATATGAAATTCAAATGGACTTTACAGTACCCACCTATTCAACCTTCCTAAATTATGTTCTTTACCTCCTAAATGAGGCAATGCATTTACCTTAATATGAAGAAGATAAGGTACATTTAGAAAAAGCTATCTATTTGCATTGAAATCAACATACCTATAATTTCTACTTTCCTGTAAGAAGGCATGACTATGGGGAAAAAAATGAAAATTAATGCAATAAGAATCTGGTAATGCATTCAGAAGGAAAGATAAAAGAAGAATAATCCAGTAAAATTCTAGGTCTCTGGAGATGCAAGTTTTTTCTTCAAAGTGCGAGTATTCTTCAAATACGGCAGCAAATTCAAAATGTTTTTTTCTTCAGATTGCAAAGGAATCACATATCTAGTGTTAGATGGTGGCAATAAGGTAAGTATTTATTACAACTGAGAATTCAAGTTGGAAAAGGCAAATTAATAAAGATTTGGAAGTTGAAACAACCTGAAGAGATATTCACTTGAGTAAAGCTAGGTAAATAGCTTTTACTCTGAAACTGAGCCAAAACTTATAGGGAAGTAGGGGAAAAAAGTAGAAAACGATAGCTTTCAAGATAGAATAAGATAGTTTTCAAGGCCAGATTAGCAGCTGGCGAATGTTTGCTTATTGAAGAGTAAAGGAGAACTGACACAGCTGTGAAACCAACAGACCTGGTCAGTAAGTTCACTTACAGGTTTTTCAGAAAGGAATCAGAAAAGCAACACAAGATTATGAATTGGAACATAGGCTGTCTGGTTTTATCAGTCTAATATTTCAATTTTTAAAGATGAATGCATTGGGCAACCTTGAGGTGGAATGCTACTGGAAAAGTTCAAGGAAAAAAAATAATAACTATGAATGTTAATTCTTCATGAAGCCCTTGTAAACCCCAAGCTGCAGCTTCAAAAATTCAGACCTGGTAGTCTTGTGACAATTTATGTGAATTGATTAGGAACTTGACTGGTGATTGCAATTAAAGGAGAGACAGAGCCTCAAGAATGTGATTTTCCTTTCAGCTTTTATCAAATGTCCTTTTTGCTGCGTTCTTAAATTGCTTCCAGCGCCTCCGTTTGGCATCTGTCTTCCAAATCAGAACATGCAGGAGTGAAGATTCAACACCGTCTTTTCAAAGGGGATGAACAGGCTTGCATGATGTCCCCAAATGACTCAGAATTGCAATGGAAAAGTAGTGGCCCCCAGTTCCTTCTGTGTATTGCTGAGCAATGTAATTCTGAGTCTGTGAAAAAGGCAGGCATGCAGCTTGTTCAGAACAAGTAGCAATGAATTTGATTTCTTAGCAGATGCAGGGAAGGAAGAGAAATGCTTAGCCGAATCTATTAAATTTTCCTAACTGGGACAAGGTATTCTTGTTTCCAGTGTCTAAGCAACAGAATATGATAAAAGTGTCTGAAAAACACAATGGAAAGAAGTCTTAATTTAATTCAAGTGACTGTGTTTATGTATTAAAGAAAAAGACAAGCTAAAGTAGCAACTAAAATTGAATGTCAGGTTCCTGATTTGCAAGCTATTAAAATTAGAAATATAAGGCACTTTTTGTTCTTGCATCTTGGAAATCTTGGTCAAATGTGTTTGGTTCTGCCATCACAAACATTGAATGGGCCATTACTTAGAACTATGCAATTTGAAATTGTTCTTCAATGGAAAATGCGGATTAATTTTACCTTTAAGAAAAAACAGGTTATAAAAGTTGAGAGCAAAATATAGGGAAAATCTAATGTATAAACTAAGCTGATTCAGTAATTTTGACAGGAGCATAGAACATTTTTGAAATTGTTTGAGTAATTTTCTTTTTGTCCAGTTTTTGCGTGTGGAAAGAAAACCCTGGAAATGTAGTGCATTATGTCTGTCAAATTTATCATGAAAGATCATGCAACTCTTTCCTCGGTAGTGATATAGATGGTGATATAGATGGACTGCTGCAGGGGATGTACTAGTATGGATTTAAGAAAAACCAAAACCCACTAGGATTCTAGGATAAAATTTCTCTAATGTGATATTCCAATTTAAAACGTCCTTTCTAATGGAAAAATACTCCTTGTAACTGGACATAGGAGGAATGTTCAGCTTTTCCCTAGCAAGGTTCTGATTGTCATATTGAAGTTACGTAAATTGCCTTAGAAAGAAAAGTATGCTGTATCTCCTCACACCCTTACTCTTACACATGCTTTCAGCTGTGGGGAGGGCTCAGGAAAACTGGCCAAATTGGTTGTTTATTTAGTGGAACTAACACACTACTAATTTGGGCAACAGAGCTGAGTCACGGCTCACATAACTGCTTAGCCCTATTTCTCTCTTTGTTATTTACAGCTCAGGGGAAAGAAGGCCACGTGGTGTTTCAAATGAATGCTGATATTGAAGATCAGATACCTGATTAATGGGGCCCCAGCAGTGGAAATATCTTTAGCTGGAAAATTAAACTAAGAGATTGTACCTGTCACTAACACAAGCTCATAAAATGATTCTTGTTAAATCTCTCCACAGGACTAGGGAACTAATAAATTAGCTAGCTCCTTAAATAAAAACCACTAAGTATCAAAGCCAAGAATGGATCTCACCAGAAAATTCTGAATTGTTTCTCCCACTTCAACTAAAAGCAAAGAGCCTGAATATTTACTTATCTGTCTATTCTTAATTGTCTGTCAATTACAGAATGAAAATTGAGTGTGAAAATATTATTCAAAGTCTTGCTCAGCCTCAGGCAGGTTATTTGATGTGCCACTGCTGATGGAGGCGCTGTGCATTAAAAACAGACTAAGGTATGTGGAGCTGGAGGAATGCAATATGCTGTCAGCTGATGCCCAGAAATACCTAGTGTTTTGTTTCAGAATACCTCCTAGTGTATTGTTTCAGAATAACAATGCAGTGAAATATCAATAAGTCAGGGTGGACCAGCTTGTTGCAGAGTTTATGTAGCAAATGTGTCTCAAATATGTTCTAGATTTGTAGACCTGCACAGAAGCTCCTGAGGATATTAGACTGCTCAAATCATGGAAAAGAAGCAGTTTCAACTTATTACATCCCTTTTCTTTCAAATTCTTCCCTGAGTTCATAAATGCAGGGACAATTAAAGGAAAAAAAAAGTAGAAGCAACATAATGTGAAAGACATGACAGGCCCTTTTGAGGAAAGTAATGGGACAGTCAAGGAGGGACTGCTCCTCTCTGGCAGGATAGGTCTCCTGAGCTGCTGCATGTATGGGAAAAACCACACTGGGTAGTGGGTAAGTGTCAAGTCATCTGCTTTTAAAGTCTTTCATGGTTCTCAGTGTTGCTGTCATTTTTAATGAGAGTCTTGTATTGTGTCAGAAGAAGAAAAGAGCTCTCATGCGGCTCAGGATGAGCTAGAAATGAGCAGTACTGCAAATAAAAGCTATTATGGCTTAAAGGTGGTGGTAGAGGTGGTGGGTACATCATAAGGAGGCAGCAGATGGGAAGGGATTCTGGCTATAACCCGGCTCCTGACAGTATCCAGCCATGGTAAGGCTGCTGTAGCTGCACTGCACTGCAGCACAGAGCTGGCTTCTCTCCTGGCTTCAGGAACTGAAGCACTGCGGGAATTCATCAGTGCAGCAACTGCATATGCAGAACAACCTCTGTAGAAAAGAGCAAGCATCCCCTTGTGCTGCTATTTGTTGTTTTCCAACTTACACTAATATTTACAGAGCTCTAGCACTTTATGGTACTGGCTGGTATTCAGAGTGCTACTGAAAGTCCTGCTAGAATCTTTGGAATGTCAGGAGCAAAAGGAGAGGAAAAGCCTAAAAGTGAGACTAACATGAGAATCACCTGCTGATATGGTAAATGACTCGAGTAAGGGGCTACACTTCATTTTCTCCATAGAAATGTGCACATCCCAGAGAGCCCTGATGGATAGCTGGGTGTCATGCTCTCAGTTCCAGAGGTTACCAGTCCATGAGTCACCTGCACCCAATGGATATTATTGGCATCTCCTACTACTGAACCCAGGCATGTGAGCAAGATGATGCAATACAGATCAGGTATATCTGTGCCTAAATTATCAGTGCAGGTATACTGCAGTGCTCTGGGGACCATCACACAAGCAGGGCCAGAAATGTGTATGAGGATAGCCAAGATCAAGTTGACTGACTGCTCCTCTGAAGACCACTGCACATGGTGGAATGGAGTGCTAAATAAAACATTGAGATAGTGGCTTGTCATGCACACAAAGCATGTGACCACAGAGATCAACAGTCAGTCAGGTGTGCCTAAATCCCAGGACTCTGCTCAAAAACCCTGGATGCTCTTCTGATTTATGGATTAGCAAACAAAAGGCATCAAAGAAGTCAAAAGGTCAAGTATGTTTCCACACAGCTCTGTATTGTGCTTGTCTGTGTTTTTAATTAGTTTTGTTCACTACTGCAGCTTTTTAACAAAGAAATTATAAATTAGTAGTGAAGGGCATAGAAATGTTTTGATCCAAGATATCCTTTGATTCACTTGTATCCTACAGAGATTACCAGCTCCTTTGTTCTCCTTATTGCTTATTCTAATATGGATGAGAACACATATATTTTGTTTTTATTCTGACTGGACCAGATTATCACAACATTGTTAAAGAGAAAAATACTTTAAACAGCATGTGGCTTTTAGTTTCATCACCACTATAGCAAAATAAATGACAGTAATGTATCTCATATTTAAAAAAAATTAATCATTAAAAGTCATATACAGTGAATGGCCTTTCCTGCATATATGATTTTGGACATAGATTTAACCTCTTTTCTTAAAGACCTGGTAGTATTTTATGGGTGGGATACTTCACTATTAAGATAGTTAAAATATTTTAATGAAGAACTGTGGGACAATATCCTGGTTTTTCTTCTCCAAGTTACTCTGTCTCCTTTGTTCTTTAGCCCACTGCAAATGTTGCAGATTAAGAAGACTGGTGAGAGACTGGAGAGACTGAAGTTAACAAAAATTGTAACTAGCATAGATATTGACAATTATAAACAGAAAATTATTTTAAGGATATTTTCATTAAAAATTTGAGTCAAGCCTGATTTTGTCCTGTAAAAACATACACAGAGGTGTTGTTAACCCCTCCTTAGTTTCAATTCTGTGCCTGCTTGCTTGAACTGGAGTTTTTTATGTTACATTTCACAAACTGAAGACTCTTTTTCAGATTTTTCACATGTACATTATTTTCTTGTTTCTAGTACTTTAACACATTTATTAGTGCATTTAATATTATAGATTTTTAAATGAAAGATAATAAAATGTCTATTATAAGCAATATCATTTTATCCAATAAGTCTGGTATACATATAGTTCATATTTCCATAAGCTGCATTATATTAATCCTAAATAATCAAGATTAATAGGAAATTCTGTGTTGGTTTCTTCTGCTCTCCTTCTATATGAACACATTTTACTGCAGGTTTCTGCAGCTGGTACTGTCTGTACTACTAGCACAAGATAATTTGATCTTGCCCTTGGCTTTCTTATATGAAGGCTATTCAGGCTTTTCTAAATCGGATCTAGTTGGCTTTGTTTGTATAACAACATAGAATTCAAGCTTCCTTATTTAAGAAAAAGTTACCTATTTATCTTTATGCCACAATATGGACATAAAGTGAAAGCAGAAGGGGTTTACTTCAGACACATCCAATATCCAGATTGTCAAAGGGAGTTTTAGGAAAACACAGAGAGGCTCTGAACTACCATCAAAGTGGGCTAGGCTAAAGGTACTAGTGACTGGCCAAGCATCCACAACTGCAGTGCAGTCATAGCTTCCCAAGCCTACCATCTATTAACTTTGTTTAACAAGTGCTTCGTTTTCTATGACCTCCAGCACTTTCTACAAAAAGTACAGATTATAGGCCTAGTTTAAGATTTTAAGCTTTTAATTGCTCTTGGCTCATTTGACTTATTGCCACATTAGCAGACTTTACTTCCAAGTTACGTTTGAGATTTCCACTGATTCACAACTGCTGTCAACAGGATTGTCCTTGATGCAGTGGCTCCAGAGAAATAACCTAGGGCATTTGCAAACAAGACTTCTGAAGAGCTGAATCAGGATAATTATCTAAAAGGGTTAGAGTGTTGCTGAGATCTGAAGACCTGATTGGGTTAAGGAGGGGACTTCTGTCCACAGGAGCAGGTCCTTTGAAGATTTATGACAGGAGGTCTCTAGAGAACTTGGTGACATCACTGAAATTCAGTGCAGGCAAAATGTTTGTGTGAATTTTATATAAGAGAAAAATTGCCATGGAAAAACACAAGTGTCCATCAGGCCAGTGATCAGGGAAAAGGTCAGAAAATTATTCATTTGCTCACCAGACCCAAGGGTGAACCTCAGGTGACGTTTTTACTAACAAAAACAGAAGGACAGTATTTTCTAATCTGTGTAATCAACAATCTAATCCTTTCGCTTTGCTAGTAAAAAATATGAGGTTTTTTCACTGTAAGCTTGTGTAAATGTATGAAACAGACTAAAATAAAATTGACAGGCAGTAAGCATTCTCCGTTTTTCCAACACTACAAAATGCAAATCCTAAAGGACTGGCCCCTCCAAACAAGTTAGAGTCTCTCAAAATTTGGTCTGTCTCTCCAGAAAGGGGCAAGAATAACTTTGAAATAAAAGCCCATTAATAACTCTGATCTTCACTTCAACTACTCACTTGTCACTTGGACAAAATCTCAAAAAGTAAGCACTATTGTTTCTTCATAAGAAAAATAACCTGCTCATTTATTAACTTTTGCTGGTTAAAATATAAACTTTTAAGTTTTGCACCTCATTTATGTACTACCTAAAGCACTGTCCATTGGTACTAACCATGAACATGCTTGCCATGTATTTAGAAGCATGGCTAAAAGCACTTAAGGTTGTCCTCTGCTTAGGTATCAAGACCATATTTGTGCATCTCATCTGATGCAGCTAAATGCTTTAAACTCATTCAGGACTCATTCAGGAAGGCCATATTTTAGGATTCAGGTTCCACCTCTCAGATCTTTCTGGACAGTTGTGTGATCCTATATCTTTTTGTTTCATTGATTCTTCATTAAAGTCTTGCGATTCCTACTGAATGAGGAGGAGGACAGAAAGGGTTACTGGTGTCTGCTAGAACAGTTTCAGGCAGAATTTTCTTCCAAAACCTGGGAGAAGAGGAGCAGATCTGTTGAGGAGGAATGTGTTTTATGAACTTCACTGTACTCACAGATGACTGGCTTTAGTGGCTCCACCTCATAGTGCCAGAAGCTATATCTGCCAGCACACCTCCCTTCAGCTCTGTGCTAATAAACCTCCCTAATTCAAGCATGGTTTTGCTAAGCTTAGTGTATGAGCTTAATTAACTTCCACCAACTCAACAGAAGCTTGAAATTAGTGAGACAGTGAGGAAGGGTTTTCCAGCTATTAGCTTGTGGGCCACGTATTTATTTCTTCTGCAGAGTCCAACCTAAAATATATCTTCATCACCTTACACTGTGTTAGGGTGAATGAAGATGAAGAAGGACATCATTTAGAACCAGGGTTTTGTTGTTTTGGTTTTTCTTTAACTGAAAAATATCTGATGCTCAAGGAGAATAAAACACTAGTCAGGAATTACTAGTTTTATCATTTTAGGGAGTTAAAAAGTTAATTTATGTTACTATCACTACCCATAAATTTACCCTGTATTCATATACATATCCTTCTTACATCAAATTATGAGACCAGCTGTCCTCTTCCTAAAATCCAGTTTGCCTCATTAGCCTTACTTCACCAGGTAGGTGCTACTCATATACCTGTCAGCAAAGTCTCCTTTGGGTCTTCAGCTTGTGTCTGTCTTTCCATCATCCCCTGTGACTTTGCAGCACAGAGGGATCCCTAGAAAGGCATGGAGAGCAGATCACCAGATCTCTGAAACACATCCTTGTTTTTATCACCAAATTGAAAAATCTGGTCACGAAATTGAACACTTATGCCAGGAAACCTTCAGGCAGCCTCTGTTGTGACAAAATCCAAAGATATCCCTCCTCCTCCCTGCTCTGAATAGGCAGAACACAAATAAAGAGTGGTGGGCTGCTCCTAACAGATCTGTCCCTGCCCCTCACCAGCCTGCTTCATCAGAACTACAAAGTTGATCCTCAGAGTGATTTCATACAGTAGGGTATGGGAGAAACAGAAATGTATTCTTAACATGCAGGCAGTAAGTAACACCACTTTTGCCAACTTCTCCAGTTTGCGTTATATATTTATGTAAAAGTGCTAAAGAATACCTAAGAAGCTACCTGTCTTTCTGGCAAGTTGTATTTTCTCAATAAGGAGACGAACCATGCCTGAGGCCATGTAGCAAGCATCCCACAGCCGTGTTTGCAGTAGCAAACTGTGAAATCAAGATCATAATAATCCTCATGCCTTTCAGAAGAACTGTAATATCTGTATTGTCATGATAATTTCAGCATAGAAATCCTAAGTATGGTTAGTCTTTATCTGAATTTCCCACTAATTTTCACAGTATTGGTCCTGCCCTCATGTTTCAAGCTGAGTTTTGTTCTGAGGCTTGGGTAATACCTGCCTTAAGAAGGCTGGAGTTGGAGGCCTGGTCAACTGAACATGAGCAGAAGTGTTGTAGTGTATTACTCAACACTTTTATTTTTCTAATGCATTTCAGTAGCAGAAAAAAATTCCAAGAGCAAAATTTTTTTCTTTCTGTAGCAAGTGCTAGGCAGCAGCATCAACATACACCAGTGAGTCAGATGGGTGCAACCTTGGAGATCCCTACAGAATCTTCTTAACATTCCATTTCAAGTAGCCGTTTTTTAAAATAGTGGGTTTTTTAATAGTTAAATAGTTAAATGTGTCTCTTCAACTGTCTCAAACATTGCATACTTGCATTTCTAGCATTGGTGCTCCTCAGTTTCCAGTCAGAGGTGGATACAGCCATATCCTTTTTCACTGCCTTGATGGTTTGGGCTACTCTCCTGTATAATCTGGTATCAAGAACACATTTTATGACTATTTGACATTCTCTAGTTGAGAGTTTTACCATTCTGGGTTATAGACACCAGATGTAATTAGTTTCTGAGCACACCAGCAGTGTGTGATATTTATCTCCTTCATCTTTCTGTTCATTAATCTGCTGCATTCCCAGAGCTCCTTCCACCACAGGGGTCTGCAAGAACAAGGAAATCAGAACAATTGAACCATACACCATAGAGCAACACCAGTATAACAGATTTGCTGGAGGAATATTTCTAATCATCATTTTCCATCCAGGAACTTATCTTCCTTTTTCCTAAATTTGCCCTGCTTCATTTTCAGTTTGGCAATGCTCAGCAGAGAGGTGGCAATACAGCATGACACTCAACATTTCAACAGTCAGCTACAAGTATCTACAAAAAAGCAATCCTCCTCAAAAGCAATTGTTTGCTTGTTATTTCATACTTTCATCCTAGCTGTTATGACACACCTCAACACATATCTGCTCTGGCTACTCGATTTTAGTTATTATTTCCTCTCAATAAATAACACTCCTGTTCAGGGTTCTACTATTTTTATCTCACAGGCTTGTGTTAATTCTCACTTAATGGGTAAAGGTAAATGCCTTCTGATGCCTGTGATTTAATTTTCTATGTTACTTTACCAAATGAACACTTCAGTCAGTAAACTTGAGCCTCTTATTATCTGAAGCATGTGGTGTAGATGCTAAAGAACAAACAGCTGACTGAAAAAGGTATCTCTGCTTCAATGTATTCTGTAGAGTTCATCCCTGATCACAACCTAATTGAAACCAAATTGAAATAAAATCTAAGCAGAATTTTGTTTCACTACTGTTTGACTGCTCTGTCCCCACCCATCAGTTTTTAGAGTACATCTCTAGTACTTGTAACTAAACAAGCCAAAGTTGACTGCTGCAAGGGGCTGAAGGTTTCAGTTTGCTAGAAGTGTCCCCCTGCCCTCAAAACAGAGCACAAGCATGACATTGCCAAAGGCCAAAGGTCCTCCAAATTTCCCTTGTTACAAATAATATATTTTAATACCAACCATGTTTGGCGGTATTTTTCCCTTCCTTTTATAATTAAATAAGGAATAAGCAGTACCAGTGCACCTTTCCTGATCAGAGTGACACCCAGGTTATTACACAATCTACCATTACTGACACATCTTCTGTGCTGCTATTATTTTCAAAATGCTTTCTGCAGATGATGGGAAAAAATATGTTCTACACCATGTTCATCATATAAAAAAAACTCCAGGCATCAAATTCAGCATATGGTATCATAGACACAGTGCAGAAAACATCCAATTCTGCCTTCTCATTTATATTCTCTCCTGTGGTATATTTTTAAATGTACCTGTGCATAAGAGACATCTAATCCTATTATTTCTGCAAGGTTTCATCGGTATATGAAATAAAATTCCCAGTCATTATGCTGGTCATCCCTATCCTTGTGTAAATGAACAACCCTTTGAAGCAACAGTGCATAAGTTTCTCTAAATGAGATTGAAGAAGTCTCCTGACTGCAATATATAGTATCATTATTGCTTCATTCTCTACTAAGAACACCTTTGGCAAATTCTAGAATTATCTATAATAACCTTTGTTAGAGCCAAGCTTTTCTCTCTTCATGCCATAATAGACTGATACTGCCAGCTTACATTATCCCCTATCACACAAGTACAAGACCTTGCCTTTTGTGATGTGATTTTTTTTTTTCCATTTCTACTACATCTTTTTTTTTTTTTTATTTATTCCACTTCTGGTTTCTATTGAAGATGCCCCCAAGCTTTGTCTCAGTGCATTTTATTATTAGTGCTCTTAGTATTTTTGCCTATCTTATTCAATATATATATTTACTAAAGATCCCATGACAGATCTTTGCTAAATGCAATTAGTTAGCTCCCTCTGAAATTTCTAACATTCTTTATTTTTTCTCATTAATAAGGATTGCTTATTAAATACCTCTACCAATTTCCAACTTCATCTGCTCTGCATCATTTTGATTTCTTTGATTTGTCTTCCTGCATGCTAACAACTGCCCTGTGTTTGCAATAACCCCTATTCCCTCCTTTGCTACTGCAGCAGAGAAGTGGCCTGGGAAAACTTCCTTTCAAATATTCAGCTTCATCACTTAACTTCTAACCCAGCTTGAAAAGACACTGGGTTAGTTGGTAAGATTTGGGGGTTTTCTATCTTTACTGTTTCTTTAGAAAGAATTTAAGACTTTTCTTTTTATAACAACACTCAAATTTATGGTAGAAATTCTCTCTAAAACAATATTTGTGTATTATATTCCTTTCATACAAGACTTCACAAAATAAGTTCTTCATAAAGGGTCTTTGATGCCTGTGAAGAAAACCCTGCATGCAATTCAACAACAACAAAATGCTATTAAAAAAATAATCTTCCAAGTAAGGATTACATGTTTCCCAAGAGAAATAAAGAACATCCAATAATTCATTTTCAAACAGACCAATAAACTGTTTTGTGCCCTGCTTAGAGGCTTAATAGGAACTCAATAAATCAACTTAAAACTTCTGATATGGATCATTGTTTAGTCTTTTAAGAAAAGTATCCATGTTTATATTCCTGTTGGGGTCACTGCATGGCCTATTGCCTGAAACATTAATGCTTTCCATAGTCTAAGCATATATGAAGGTAACTGCCAGGCTACCCTTCCGTTTGCCTTCTTCTTTGCATCTTTAGTTAGGCACTACCTTACAAACCAGTATAAATCATGAAGCTGCTTTTAAAGAACTATTTATGCTGTCAATCCATTAAATTTCACACCTTGTCAAAGCAAGTGGTGCTCAGTCAATCAAATTATGTAAGTGCATATGTTAGTGCACAGTTTTGAATTCTCCATTTTATTAAAAGTCTAATACAAGTTGTTTTTCTGGTATCAAATATTTGGTTATTGTCAAGCATTTTTCCTTTAAGTTTTCCATTAAATCCCAACCTGCATCATGAGTTACCTTGCCTATTTCCACTAACTGTGGTCAAGTTTTATGTACAACTGGTTGTCATCAGAAGATGAGTTCTAGATATGTCTCAGACAAATAGATCTCACCCACATGATGTAGACACTTGTTAAGCAAAACAGTTAACTGAACAAGTTATCTATTGAAGTGTGGCACACAAATCAAATGGGTGAGTCCCACTGAAGATCTGTAACAAGTTTATCAGGATACCACAAATGCAGATGCTTTAGAGCATCATGCTGGGATTCATAACCTCCTTTTCAGTTTCCCTACCTGTGTGTTTGCAGTCTCTGATTCATGGAAATAGCCTGCTTTGCGCAACAAGTTCCTTGTTCTTGACAGGAAACATACTGTGTGTGTGTTTGAACTATTCAACAGAAGTGGGTTTTCTATAAATCTATCATAGTTATATATTCAGCATTTTATATGAAGGGTGAACATGAAGCCATGTCCATCCAACAAAAAGCCTGAAACAAAAAGAGAAGTCTGACACTTGTTGGTAGACCCAGTTCAATTTTTACTGAATTTCCAAACACTGTATGGTGGAACTGACTAAGTGACCCTCATCTGGCCATGCTGCCACCTGTTCTGTAACTCCTTCACCTGAGGGTCACAGCAGGCTGACATCTCTGCAAGATATATAGACTTTTGTTCACTCTTGCACACAACCAGAACTGAGACTGCTATGCCTGCTCTCTGTGCCACGGATGACCACACAGCAGCAAAGTGTACCCTGTCTCACACTTCCTGGCACAGGTTGCAGGTGGAATTTCCCCCTAACTCTGGCTCATCTTGTCTTCCTCCCTAGTAACTCTGTACACCATTCTAGGAAACATTACTGATGCTCTCTGCCAGGTTCCTCCTCCCTTCCTGGCATGCCATGTACATCTATGCACTTCATGCACAAATATTATAGTTTCTGGGTGGAATATCTTACTACAAATCATGCAGTCTCTCTGTGTGATAAACACTGGAGGTTTTCATTTTCAGTTCTTTTGTCCTTCCCACTCCCAGGACAGCTCTACTATTTATTGTTGCTTTTCTCAGTTTACAATGTGCCCTAGAAAACCTGTTCAGCTAGTTTTTCAGTTTCTTTGATTAATTAACTTTTCTGTTACTAAGCCAGGATCAAGCCTGCTTTCTGGCAGTACTATTTTGTCTTCTTGTGCTAAACTTTGCAATAGGATCAATCATACTCGAATGAACCAGAGAACAATGGTGGAATATGCAATTGTTTGGTGGTCTGACACCTGACCATTACTGCTTTTTTACATCAAGCTTCCTAGAATGATGTAAGTTTTCCTAGAACAATGAATTTAGTATTCAATTTGAAATAAATAGCTGTATCTCTTTGCAGAGCATAGATCTTTAGTTTTGAGTGGCGACCTTAACATATCACCTTTGAATGCGTGTAATTTTCTCTTTTGCTGTAGCCCACAGCTTTCATGCTGAGCATTGAATGACAATAATTGGCAAAATCTGAAAACCGGAATGATACTAGATCCTTCCATAGGCATCCTGACTCCTTATCTTTTGTTTTTTTTCTAAACAGGTTTCTTGCCAGGCTGTGCTGCTGTCCAAGCCAGAGGGGAGAGGCTGGGAGGAACTTGAATCCATGCCACAGCACAGGGATTCTGCCCTAACAGCTAACAAGTGACGTGGAAGACTGCAACTACAGTTAGGGTACTGGAGCCGCACAAAGGTGTTCCCACTGTGCTCAAAGCATGAAGACAAGCAATGTGGAGAGCTCTCTGAGTTCCTTTGCCTCTGGATACGGGCAGTCCTGTTTTCCCAGGAGCCTAGTGCTTACATGGGAGGATCCACAATTTAAATACCGTCATTTCTTCCATTTCAGCGCTTCTAGATATTGATGTTTCCAAAGATGATCAGTTACCTACTCCCATTAGCAGTCATTAATTTTCCTTACAGATTTCTTACCACCCTCTGAGCCATGTTAAAGAAGTTGTTATTCATATGCAACAATGTCTATACTGAAGGATTTCGTTTTAGTTCTGCTAATGGCTTAAAATCCAGGATTACTTTTTTCCCCTATACAGCTTTTAGGGCTGTTAGCAGCTTTCAAGTGCTCCAGGTATATCATTTTCAAGAGTTAAAATTGGGCTATTTGACTTTGACAAAAATTCCTCTTTTGTATCCTGAAGTTTAAAGTGTTTGCCCTCTCCTCAATCCTGCTCTTTAGTCAATTTGTTTCACTTTTATGTTACTTACATGCACAAAGCTCTATTCTTAACCTTTCCCAGAATTTGCCTACACAAACCATCACATTTAAATTTCATAGCTCCATGGTATGGGAGGGCAATGAATGTTAAATTTCCAGTTTAACCTCTTTTACAGCATTATGTCATATTTTTTGTGACATTTTGTTGGGCATTAAAGTGTACAATTTTCTCCTCTCACTGCAGCAGCAGCTGTCATTTTTTAGCTGTTATTAAGTAACAGAAAAGCCAAACCATATGGTTCTTCTATTGCTTCTAGAGATGCAACAATACAGGAAAAAGAATCTGGTTTTTCATGCCCTTCGGGGAACGGAAATACTAATTTTTTCTGATTTTTTTTTTTTTTTTTTTTTTTTTTTTTTTTTTTTTTTTTGTGGTGAAACTGTGGTATATTGGAATATTCTCTCAAAGCATATTGGAAATAATAAGTTTCAAAAGTCTTCCAGTCAAAAAAAACCTCATAATGAACATGGTAAATCCAAATTTCCATTAGTTCAGGTGTAACCAAAACAGAATTTGAATACTGCTTATTCATTTCAGCACAGCCCCAGATTTTTCAAAATTTAAATATTTGCTGATACTTTTAGTTAATCTTTAATACAGTGCAAACTAGACCACAATATGCCTAACATGTCTTGATCATTTCATAGGCTTTATCTCTGAAAATAATTTTTTTTTGGCCATGTGCATGCCCATTCTCCTGATACTTTCACACCATTTCTAAGTCCTACAATAATGATATCTCTTTGTCTAATAGCCAAAAGTATCAATACCTCCTCCACCCCCCAACATTTTTTCTCCATTTCTTTAAAGATCAAAATCACTCTAAACCATCAAACCATACATTAAGTATCTTGACAATCAGTATTGCTCCATCTTTGGTAGCCACATAATTTCACACTGTATTTGTCACTACAACAATGCAAGCTCAGGGTGTTTATTTCAGAAATCTGCTTTTTGCATGTGAAATAGAGCTAATTAGCTGTAGTGTTTGTAGGTTTAAACTCATTATTGCACAAGTTTTCCCCAAGATTTTCCTCCCTCTTCCAGCAAAATTCTTTCAGTTCTTCAGGACTTCTGGAAACCTTCTGGAGTTCAGGTAATAGCTCTACCAGGATCCATCTAAATCACTACCACAGGCACACCAGTGCTTTCTTAGTTCCAGGCTTGCCACTTGCCATGTTTACACAATAAGTTAGAATGCTTGCATGACCTTTCTGCAACATTTCAGGTCAGAGTAACTCAAAGAGTATTTCCACATTTTACCTTTGCTAGAGGCAAGTCAGGTTCGATGGCTGCAATGACATAGTCATTTTGTTGCCTTTTTTTGCTGCTGTGGTGGGAATTCAGAAGTTATCTTCTGTGCCCTGTCACCATTTGTTCTGGTTTGGGGCAAATTTGGGAGAAAGTCACCCGAGGACACCATCTCCATCCCATAAGCTGCTTTGCTTCTCTGTAGAGATTTTTCACATCTCGAAAGAGACTGAGTGTCACACAATACTTGAAGGTATATGCAGACCACTAATTTCTGGCTCTTTTCTCATGCCCCAAGGTTGCTTCCTAGACATCTTGGATGCTGGGTCCAAACTTTTCTAATGCATGTTTTTCAGGCTTACAGTGCAAAGTGAATGCAGATCTTGGCATCCTCCTCAGCTCTGAGGGTGGAAACAAACCCTCACAGGAAACACATCACATACTGTGTGAATGCAATGACTTCACAAAGTCACCAGATAGATGCCATGCCCCAAAACCAGGGACAACCTCATCCAAATATGGGATTAAAAGCCAAAGAAGAATACATCACACAATGCTGACAAGTAGAAAACATCAAGGGGAAGAGCACAATAAAAGGCTGGTTTTAAATAACTATCCTAATAGTCTTAGTGTGCAAACTAGGTTTTGACACATATTGGAGGGCAAAATATCCTCAAAAGGAAGACCATATAATGATCTATTTTTTCAATATAAAAGCAATAGTTACACTGGAAAAAACAAAGAAACAAAAATCCCCAAATGATCAAATTTTATGTTTGGGCTTCCCAAAGAATAAAAGTTGTAACAAATGTTGCTAAGCTTATTCATGAAGATGAACTAATGCACTTATTAACATTGAATTTTCCTTACAGAGGTAATATTTGTTTGCAGTTGGATATTTTTTCTTTTTCAAAGTTTCTGGTATGGCAGTTATCAAAATTAAAAGATATACTTATCTCTTGAAGCTACCCATTCTAGTTTTCACTGGCTTAGGTACTTGCCCACACAATGCATTCCTTGTTTTTAACTGGCTTTACTACCAGCAGATGATAGTGCACTATTTCTGAGTTTTCAGCTCTCAAGGACAAGCTGCTGTTTGAGGGCTGGTGACTCCTTTTTATGCTGCTTTGTGCCAGCCCTCAAAAGGCCTGTGAGCAAAGGAAAGCCAAGCTGCTCCCTAACCAATGATCCTTTAACTTATAGCAAAGTGGCTCTCATCACATGCAGGAAGAGAGTTGTAACTTATCAAAATTTAGCAGGGTTTGCATTTTAATCTGCATGTATTAAAATAATTTGAATCTCTGTTTTATATTAAGATGCAATGCCACATATGGTTTTCTACTCTTGTTTTATTGTGTGGATTTGAACAGATCTTAGGCAGCCACTATCCTTGTCCCCTTTGTGCCTCAGGGCTTTATTAATTGTGAACAATAGGTCACTGTCTCTGAGAATGAAGAGAGGCTAATGCTTCCTAAGTACATTATTGCCTATTCATTTGCCCTTAAAATCGTTTGGCTGAATTTCATCTGTTCTTCCATCTGTGAAATCATCATTTAGCTGAATGGTGATTATGCAGAGCTGCTTTTCAGTTCTTCATTACTGTTTAATAGCTGCGTTGTCTTTAAAAGATTGTCTTATATTTACTATAGCTCAAATGCTTCAAACAACTGTGTCTTCACATATGATGAACCCTCTCCTTTTCCCATCACTGAGTTCACTGGGGGGAACGCTAGGATAGCTAAAATACTGGGAAGGACTGGGAATTTTTTGTCCTCTCTATTCGCAGTGGAAGTTTAAGGTTGTTTCTCTACACTGAAGCTACCACTGTGGACATTGAACTATTAGTGAATGAGCAGGGTTGTAAGTGGCAACAATTTTATATAATTTTAACATAATTTATCCATCATTCTATTTCTTCTTTAATCATGGAGATCTTCTCTGGCCCTAGAAAGCCTTAGATTAGAGAAAATTAACTTCTATCTAGCATGATATTTAAATGCTTTCAGGGAGTACTAAGACCAAGTTGTGAAGTTTATTTTTTCACTGCCTGTTTTAAAACCTCATCTATTTCTCATCTGAGAATATTTTGTTGTGTTCGTATTTGCAATGTATCATCATATTACCATGTTTTTATCATCTATTGAAGCTAGTTTAAATTTGTTCTTTTTCTCCTGAAGTTAGCAAAGAATTACATTCCTCTATTAATACAACTAATCTATCTTACAGGTGATTTGCTAGAAAGAGTAAAATATAAAAAGCAAGTGAGGGCTGTATTGCCCTACTTGTCCTAGAGCAAGCAGTTTCAGGTTATTAAGCTGTTAGCCACAAGCAGCCTGTAACAGGTACATTGCACTCCAAAGACACAGCTCAACAATCCCTCCCCCCATATCTGACCATCACACAACTCATGGCTTAGTTCCATCAGCATCTTCACGGTATATTTTCTGCACAGACAAACACGAATACTGTCTTCTAAAGCTCTTTTGCCACTGGAAAGCAGATCTCTATTTTCTAGATGTATGGTATTAATAATTAACAGAAGGTCAGAAAGCTTTTACTTCAAGCTGTATAGATTCTACGTTCTACCTTGTCACAACTTTCTCTCATATTTGAGAAGCATGATAAGAAGCCAAGTGCTTTCAATGTCTTTCAAACAAACGAGCCACAGTCCTCAAACCAAGAAAAAATGTCTCCATTTGCAGAGGAAGAAAGAGTCATTTTGTTCCCTGCCAGAGGCTTTCCTACCCAAATGGAATTTAGGTCTACACAGCAAAATCAAAGAGAATGTGATTACAGGAAAATAAGGCACATCTTATGCAGCATCAGTAGATGTCTCATGTCAGGATTAACACTCACTGAGGATCCTGGGGACTTGCTCTGGGAGCAGGCTCTGGTACCTGCATTTCACAGTGAAATTACATAGGGCAGGTAAAGCCAATTATCAATAAACACAGTCCCTCTTTCTGCTCTTTAGGGGAATCATTTGGGATTTTTCAAGGAGGTATAAATACAGGCATTAACTTAAATGGGGTTTTGCTCAGTGAGTAGAATCTTAGAATATATGTATATTTGCAAATTATTCTAAACGCCATAATTTGAAGATTTTTTAGCTTTTTGGTAGAGAAAAATGAGATCTACTTTAGGTCACTGGTAAAGTATCTCAAAATAATTTCTTTAAATTAGTGTAGATGTTCATAAACCAACTTTGAGTTAAGCTATATTTTGAAATTTCTCTTGAATTTCAAACAGCCACATCAATGGTCAATTACATTCCAAACTATGTTGCATATATCTCATATGACAAACTAGAAAGGGAAATACTTTTTGTCATTTTCCACAGTCCACTGCACAGGTGGACCAGAGCAAATTTTTTTTCTTTTTTAAATGCAAACATCCATATTGGTGGGATGGAACCCTGACTACTGATACACAAGACAATTAAATTTAGGGAGATTATTATGGCATATTAATCGAAGTTCATTTGTATTGCTTTCTGATCACACCCCTAGGATGCACAGAGGTAAATGCAATATGTCCTGTACTTACATCAGTATGAGCTTATATTTTCATAGGCACAAACATTCTGAGGCTGATCCCCATTTGGCTCTGACCAAATCAGGTCTCTCAGCAATCTGTCTTGACAACTCAACAGCAAGAAGCTAAACAGGTTAAGTATACATTTTATCATTACTGGCTGTTAGGAAAATTAACGTCAAGTTTTACTTTATGGGATCAAAACTTCTGCCTGTAAAGAGTAAGGAAAAACTGAAAGTGGTAAAGGTGCATATCTATTAATCATTCAGCAAACTTCAGTGAGATCACAAGAGTCCTCTTCATATTTCCAGTGCTAAATGGACGTAATCAGAGTCTAATACTTACTGGTTTACTGTATAACACATCCTTCCCCTCCCCTACCTCCAATAAAAGTAATGATAAGGCTCCTCTTGATTATATAGCTTTGTTTGTCTTTACAGAGGTAAACTTACGTGTTGAAGTTCAAGTTTCCTTAAAGCAACAGACAAAGACTTGTTATTAAGGCTTGTTATTTTCATTAAAAAGTGACACTATGAACAATTCTATGGGCTATTGTTTTTTCATTCATTTTGGCTTCATCTTCGTAACTCTTAATAAACATTCAGCTGTTTCTGCTAACTACACTTTATTCAAACCTAGCAACCAATGTTATGTATGCTCCACATCAACAATGTGAACTGAAATGACCATTAAAACATCCATGTCAATGTAACTATTTTTGCATCAAATATCATTGATAATTGTACTTACTGCATGACTGTAATCTTGTGAAGAAATGTAAGTATTGATAGTCCAGCTCCCACCACTGACAAACAAGCCTCTCACCCTACTTCAGAAGGAGAAATGGAGACCTTAGAGAGCCTAACAGGAAGGGGTGTTTATTAAGAGTTTGTAGAGGGCTACAAGATTGTTATAAAGTGTATCAATTATTCCATTTGTGCCAGAGTACAACTCAGCAGAAATGCAGTGGTTGGTAAGCTAATTATTTAGCAAGCTCTTTCTTCCAGCCACCAACAATCAGCCTCTCTCCATCCACTCAAGCAAGTTTATCAGGGCTCCTTGTCCTTTTCAAATAGACATGAATTGTTGTTTTGTCCTTGGCACATCTTGCTTAAGACTAAAGCAGGCTGGAAACATCAGGTACCCTTGTTGAAGGGGTTTGGCAGGCTGCAGCTAAGTCCTCTCTGCAGGTGTTTTCTTATCAGTTGTTGTCAGTTTACCTGCAATGCTGCTGCCTGTTATCTATGGAGGAACCAGCAGGATGCACCCCCTGGCACAGACATGGCTTCAACAGTTTTCCAGGTAAGCAGTGCACATTGGTATATCCTGCCTGACTGCTGTGCCTCTTGATTTTGTCTCTTTGGGGCTTACTTATATCAGGTCTTGTATCACACATTAGCAAAAACTCCAAAGTGTTCAATTCTCAGGCTTCAGACAAAAACATTCTTTAAGAAGGGAACTATGTTATTTATGGCTACCATGATAACCAATAACTGAAAAATATCTGTTTGTAAAAGTCATGCCTGTAATGCTGTGACACTGTGGAGCATTGTGGAACAGACTAGAGAATTTAAAAGAATTTGTGTTAGAAAAAGCACAGAAGGGAATCTATGACTAAGAACTTTTTTCTCTAGGTTTTTTTTAACCTGGTCATTTGAAGAAGCCTTCTCATTGCCCACATTTCTCATCAATAACCAGTCAACATCATCTCTTATTGGATATTTATATATTATCCTAAATCTCTTGTACATTTTACTTATAGGAGAAACATAAAACTTGAGAAATTTTCAAGCAAAAATCTGTAAATAAAATCTTCAGTTAAAAGTCAGCCATTACACCATGCAAGACACTCAATTTTCAAATAAAAGTAGCATTTTATCAAGAACACTGTTGCAATATTTATTTCCAATCATTTCATGAAAAGTCTTGAAGTTCGAGATATTATGTCAGCACTTTTAAAATGACTGTCAATTAAATGGCAATAAATAATTCTGTGTGAAAGACAGAAAAACCCCATACACTCAAAATATGAAGGCTTTAGGGAGCAGAAAGGACTGGAGCAATGTTCTTTCTGTTATTGCAGCTGAGTTCCAAGGAACACCAGATAAGTTTACATATAAGACTCACATTAAGCACCTAATTCCTCACCCCAAAAAAAACTACTGCATGGGTTTATATTTTATTAGCATTTGCTTACATGAAGGAGAAAAATTAACAGATTTCTTCTTTTTCTAATAGAAATACGTCACTTCATTCTTTGCATTACAATGTTGGTATGAGAATCTTTGGCTTGCACATCACCCCAGAAAAAGAAAAATGAAAGAAAAACCTTTCACAGGAGAGGATAAGAAACTGCCATTTTTTGCAAGGCCTGTCACCATGCAAACCCTCCCAGAAATAAAGTAATCCCATCAAAAATCTGTGCACTGGCACTTTAATTTTAACTCTGAGGCTTTGGAAATTCTAGCAATGGGAAATGAAGAAATTTATTATTTTTAAGGAAAATAACAAGAAGTCATCAGTGTTTTTCTCCTTGCTACATCTAAACATGATTTTTGCACCTGTTCTCACTGAAAAGAGTTTTTCTTTTTGTGTCTGATTTTCAGTGATACAGGCAAAGTTTTGCAGAGGGCATGCTGGTATAAACGTTTTCATTCTAATGTCAGCTGACTTCTAATGAGGATTAGGCAATATTTTCAGAATGAAGTATGCACACATGTTTTTCCTTTCTGATTCCAGAGGAAGAAATGCTTTTTTCTTTGTTTTTTTTTTTTTAATAAACTTTTATGTTTAGCAAGCAGCTATCTCACTAGAAGCTTTGTTGTTCTTATAGTAAAATTTACAGTGCACTAGAAAATATTTTAAGCATATTAAAAGGAAATTAATTATAGAATCCTTGTGACAGTCTTTGAAATATACACACGCACATGCCTAAACACATGCTTAAGTTGAGACTAAAATCAACACATGTTTCTGATTCTGGTAACATTTCTACTTGAAGGATAATTTCTCAAATTAGAGCATACCTTCCAAATAAACTTAGACCGAGAGCATAGATTCTCATCACAAAATTTCAAAATGTTTACATCTGAGAACCCAGACTATGGAGCCAACTAATTCACCTCCAGTTTATATTACATGACTGTACAATTACTAAGTCAGAAAACTGGGTTACATTCCTGACTAATGCAGCAATTAGAAATGATTTTGCAAATATACCATCACTGAATTTTCTCGCAGTCAGTTACATTTTAGCTGATCTGATTTTCTAGAGAAAACAGTGATTTCATGGTGTCTCCATCAGCTACCTCAGATGTGTCAATCATCTGTGAGTGTCAGTTACCCACCACAGCCCCAAGTTCCAGGGGTGTCGATGCTACGAGAAGTAGCTCATTATTCTGTTAGCTTAAATTTTTTCTTTACTTATAAATGCTGACTTACATATTAACTGAAATAAACTTTAAAGGCATGAAGAAAATAGAAATTTGTCTAAAATTTCTATAAGCCAATATTTTATTAATGTAATTTGTCTTGGTTTGGTTCATTTTTTCATACAAACACCTCAAAGTGTTTCCCAGGAGAAAACAGAGCTTCTTTATCCACAGTTATATCCACAACATCTGTATATGTGTGTGTCTGTGTGTATATATATATATTTAAGTGGGAAATTGTGTTACAATCCAACATTGGATTCTGTTTCTCACAGAGTAAGCCAGTAGTACTATACCAATGATTTTCAAGTGTGGAAGAAAGTGTCATACACAGCTCCCTCTCAAGTATACCAAGTATCTATCCATAAGTAAAATACTTCACCTCTTGCAGGTTCTGTCTCTCTAATTTTGCTAGAGTTAAACATGTGCAACTGGAGGAGAATTTCACCTGAGCACAAGTATAATAGTCAGCACACCGTTTCCTAGGAGAGAAATACTCTCAGCCAGTGCACACTGCATTAATTGACAGGACTGAAGAAAAAAATTAAGAAATTGAAAAAAGACTCTTTCGTCACAAAATAATTCAGAATGGGAGGAGAATATCTCGTTCAAACAGAACTAGAAGACTCTTGAAAAATGAAATGTTGAATACATTCTTTTTAAGCAAGTTTTCTGGCTCCCTTTGTAATAATGGGAGCACAGCAATGTTGTATTTTTCTTGTAGAAAGCACCTTGCCCAGACCCTATGCAAAGTACATGTAAGTTTGTTTTCAAATGCAGTGAGATGTGGAAAGTCCATATTTCACTACTGAACCTAGTCATATGGTTTTAATGTCCTGGATTAACAAAGGGAAAAACAAATGTTATACAAATGTCCTTCCCAAAGTAGCAGGAGCAGAGCTCCCCAAATGCACGAAATTTACACACACCAAGTAAGTAATCAGAAAAGAAGTTTTAATGTAATTTATGCTGTCA
This sequence comes from Passer domesticus, assembly GCF_036417665.1. Classification (NCBI taxonomy): domain Eukaryota; kingdom Metazoa; phylum Chordata; class Aves; order Passeriformes; family Passeridae; genus Passer; species Passer domesticus. The sequence continues at coordinate 108,429,396 of NC_087475.1, read as the reverse complement.
GCAGTGTTCAGGTCCATTTTTAAGATTTTGACACAATAAATGGGTCTATCAGAATGTACTGACAAGTGAAAATCTCACATAATTTAATATCTCCATTTGGACTTGAGCTGTTTGCTCTTATCAAGACTGATTTATCAGTTCACATCAGAGAAGTCTCCAGGATACCATATGTGTTCACACAGATAATAGAAAACAACACATTATTCCAGAATCATGGAATAATTGGTACCTGAAAACACAAGATGAAAAAATATTTTGCTACTGTACATCACCAGTGATCCATCTGTTTTCAGCATGGCTGTAGCAGAGACACTGCTACTCAAAGCCCCCAACTCTTCTAAGAAGGCTTCACTTGAAATGTTGTTTAGTGTAAACCATAACCAAGCAACTGGTAGACCAGGAAAATGCCTAATACAGTGGTCAGCACCATCACCTGTCACTCAGTGATGAAGTGTATGACAGAGCATGATATTTTTCACCTGAAGGGATAAAATAAGAACTGCTTGTGGGATTACTCACAAGATCTAGGAAGACAGTTTTGTTCTGGGAGAACATGGAAAGAAAATTGTAATGGCTGGCAGAACCTCCATTATTCTTTGCTTTCTTGCTTAGGTCTCCCCAGAGCCAGAGTGAATCTTTGTGATCTTTCAGACTCTGTCTTCCCACTTTTGGCTAATTTTTTTACTAATGACTATAAGAACTTTGGAAAACTTAGCTTCACCAGACTGAGAATCCTTCAGGTAGGCACAGGTTGAAACTTCAAACCCATTATTAACACTCCTATATAAGGCTATAGATTGACTTGCGAGTCAATTGTAACAGTATAGTTATACATGCAGGGATTTTAACTTAATTTGTTAACACAGTGAAAAAAGTATGCCTTTTTTATATGCAGTCCTGTAATTAATCTTCAGTAGAATTATAGCTTCATTTTTGCACATGAAAGAGTGCCAGGTACTGGTATTTTAACATAATAACTTCTATTCTAGCTGTGATTCTAGGAAGACTGATAAAAGTGTACACATATTACACATAAGCAAAGAAACACTGTTGAGATCTTACGAACACAGTGATGAATTTGTAATCTAAAGCCAAGCCATGGTGTACTAGTGTAACAAGAGTTCATAATTCTCTATGCAGGCTAAGGAATGTCAATAAGCTACTCCATAAAGTAATGATTTTTGTACTAATAATTTCAGGGGTTGACTTCAATTTAATAGCCTTTATTTCAATATAAGTTCATGAAGGATATAATTGGTAAACAGGTTCTTGTGAAACACATTCAGTGAGAATTACCATTAAGCTCATGGTACAGTTTTTACATGCTGTCACTGTTTATGTGATGATTCTGTTTCATAAAATGTTATGTGCCAATTAAAAGCTGGACATTTGCAAAGACTTTACTGAATATTATTGATCAGCTAGGAGCTGGTATGACTCTGTGTTGCACCAGGTTTATCTTTGTCCAATACAAATTACTTCTGAGTGTCTTTTGATTTACACAGCAAGAATCCATAGACACTTTGCATCCTTTCCCTCCATCTGCCTGAATTTGTGGTGTCAGAGGGTGTCACATTCACTACCCCAGGGATTTATTTCTCATTATTCAACAGGGACAAAGCAAGCAGCAGACCTGCCAATGTGCTCAACCTTGACCTGCCTCTAGGGCAGAGCAGATAATGCATTCCCTCTGCTCTTGCCTCTTTAATAAGAGAACTAAGACCAAAAATCAGTGCTATTAGCACCCCTCTGTGAAGAAATGGGCCTCAGATCTTTTACTTGTGATTTGAACTAGTGACCTGAAGATAAAGACTTTGCATGTTTTTCATTGAACCTTTGCAATATCTGGTTTACATGTTTAAAATATATACCTGATTTATATTCAGCATGTCCAGGACACAGCTAATTCACTGAAGTATCCTGTATTTTTTATTACTAGCAGAGCTGGAGAGGGTAGTTCTCACTGCCCATTCCCACTCCCTCCCAACATACCACTCTCTCTGTCGTGAGTCAACAACTGTTTGTGCAGTGAATCAGATTTAAAAATGGAGCACCATGAAAAAGTTATACAAGAGAACAAAGTGAGAGCTATGTAAGCCAGTTCTGATGCCAAAACAAAAATTTGTTCTACCAAGTTCTCTGTTCATCCTTTACTAATTATTTGTAAATTACAATGAATAGTACAGAAATTATTTTTATATTTCAAAGCTTGCAGAACAAATCTATATAATGAAATAGCATATCATTCTACAACTGCTATAAACTAATCCTCTGTAGGCAAACAGCAAAGAAACCCAAACAGTAAACAAGTGGTGAAGAGGATGCAGCAACATATGACAATGACAGCAAAAGACTGACCAGAGTGATGACTCAACTCTGTGCAAATAATTTCCAAGTATTTCATTTTTTCCTCTAAAATGTAAGTAAAGAAAAACTCACCTTTCACTGTTAAGGAGCTCTGAGCTCTGGAGTACATGAAAAGAGTTATATAAGTGCAAATTGCTGTGCTTACTCATATACATTAAGAAAACATCAGTTTTTTATTAAATGTTTTTCTTTGTTCAGAAGTCCATATCTTGATCTAGCAAACCTTACTCGGCCCACTCATATGACCAGAATCTGTGATTCATTCACTATGTGCACCAAAACTAAAGCTTTGCAACAGCTTTGTATATGCCCCATGATGAGATGGGCTGTGATGTCAAAGTCTGGCAGCCTAGGGTATGATGTGAGTTTAGATGGGAGATCTTCAATAATCCACATTATACACTTTAAAATTTACTATGTCCTTTGACAGGTGTCATTTTTCCTTGAGTCCATACTGAATTAAGACCTCACTTTGCAGTGTGCTTTTGGAGGTGCTCTTTACTCAATAATAAAGCAATGCCAGAAATATAGCTGGCAGCCAGGGTTCCTTTTCTGTGATGCTGTAATAACAGGAACTCTAGTAGGGCTCAGAACCCTTATTAGCTGCAAGAAACATCATATACTTATTTTCTCTTAGAGAAACACCAACTATTATGAGGTCTTAATTGCTTCATCTTATCTTAATCCCCGTGAGTCTACACCTCCCAGCTAATTCTTACACAGTGTGCACACTCACCCTATTGCTCAGCAGTTCATAGGTTGATATCCATTCTTTTCTGATCTAGTCCGTTTTTATTACTGTTTCTCATCTCAGTTCTATCAGCAACCTTGGATTTGTTCCTCCTTAATCCACTTTGGTGTAAGACCAGCCACTAAATGACTCAATAACTCAAAACCACCATCAGATAAGGCCCTGTTTTCAGGGCAGCTGTTTCCAGCCCTCTGCAGTAGGATTATCCATAGTGCTAGTCCAGAACCATTTATGAACTGTGCCTTCCAAATATTCGTATATTACTTACACATGCATGTTTTATTTTTTAAATCACATTTTATTTTGGCTACTACATGTCTTAATAATCAGCATCCTCTAATGTAATGTGTAGTAATATTGCCAACAGTAAAAATGAGCTGTGCTTACTAGAATGGGCTCAAAAGATTGAAATATTGAGCTGAGAATTCCTTCTAAGTAGTTACAAAGTTTTACAGACAAAACAGCAGGGAGGGGAGAATAGTCTCACCTTGCTTGGAGTGAGTTTGAGCCTTCCTTGTGACCTGACCCATCAGAGGTTCATCTCAACCCTCCTGCATCAGAATAGCCTCAGAGGTGCCAACATGGGCTGCTGGTAGCTGAGCAGAGTTAATTTACCCTGAATGGAGATATCCTGCTATTTTATGATCTGTCCACTGGGCTGGCAACAGAAAAACAACTTAGAAGGAGGGTGGTAGCTCTGGATAACCTAGGAATTCAGGAGAGGAGGGAGAGGTTCTAAGGGGACAGACACATCACACAGCAGAGTCAGAAGTAGAAGGTTGTAAAGCGGCCTTTTATGTATTTCACTTACAAATCTCTAATGCAATAGGTATTTCAGAAAAAAAATTTGTAAAAATGCAATGTCTTGTCAGGTTTCATCTAGTGTTACTTAATTTCTCATTTTTCTGATGTTTATGTTGTAAAATGTAGTAGATGTGCTCAGTATGCTAAGAGTAATTAATGCCTACTTATCATTACCAGAGACTTGCTGTTGGTATCCAAAAGCACATCCTGTTCCATGAGTTCTAGCAAGTGTATGGAGTACTAAAGACTTCCATATAGAAAACTTGCTTAACCAAGCAAATAATACTTACCTGCTTAACACTTGGTTGTAAATTGTTGAGCTTGCTAGTTCTTTCATCAGGCTCAAGAGAGACCTAAAATCCAGCCTAACAAAGGCCAAACACATGCAAAATGATCAGTGTCTCTTAAACCAGTGGAATTGATGCAGTTTCCTATAGATGTATTGGTGAGACTTCTGCAAACATATCAGAAACATGACACTCCTCACTTGTCCTTCCTTAGGATTGTAAAGTATGTATATGCTTACAGCTGATGGCTTCCTTGAGATGCTTAGACAAAAATTAACAAAACCATCCACAACAGGATTTTGTACACATTGTGTAGAAAACCCATACTCCCACATGCAAGATATGTCTCATTTCTGAAGGTGAAGAGGGGGTTTATGCCTGAGCTTTGAATCCAAGTATGGGTGTGTCAGTGATGATGTGTGTCATCACAAAGAATTTTGAACATTAATTATATCAGTGGGAAATGCAAACAAACCTTTCAAAATGGTAAATAGAGATAATTATACAAAGAAATATTTTCATGCACCTTAGATGAATAGAAATCCAAGTCTGGAGTTATAAATAAAGTTCTGTATCAGTTGCAATCTGAAATGGATTTTGAACTGAATCCAAACCCAAAAGGACTTGGATCTTGCCCTTCCCCACAACAGTTTTTGTATCTGAAATTCTGAAAGTTGACAACAGCATTGTTGAATCCAAGACTATTTCCTCTACAGGCTTCAGAGTTGGTCTCCTTGGCCCAGAACATTAGAAGTATAAGTGCTGACTCTGTGTGTGGAAATACACCGGGGATGGGAATAAATGGCATTACTTTTATCAGCCAGAGGGCTCATTTAAACTGAACATGACATTACAGAATTTTCCCAAATTTAGCCTTCAGAAGCAGTAGAGTGAAATAATCATATGGCATGAACCAGGTAAATGGTTTGGTAATGATTTAAAAGCTGAGCTTTAGGCCTATGCAATAAGTTTTTATCAAGAAGTTAACAAGTTTCAGCTCAGCAAAGCAAAATGGATATGAGTGAAAACACAGAAATTAGCCCTGTGATTAGCCCTTAAACAGCCCTGTGATGGGGCAGGACCTGTAAGTCTTCACAGGCCAAGTTGATGACTTGAGAGGCTACCTAAAACAGAGGATAGACAGTGTTAAAGGAATAAAGTAGGTATTTATGAAAAGGCCTTCAAAGGGTACACCCTGGGCAGTACAAGAGCCTGGCTGAGGCTACACCCAGGATGGACGACAGGTCACATGTTTTCACACTTTTCTAAGTTTTGGTCGATTTGCATATTAGGGTTGATTGTCCAATTACAGCTTCAGGCTATGAAGTCCCGTCCTCCAGATTGCTCTCCTCAATTTGCTGTTGTTTATACTTTTTGGGCCAGAAGCTGCTACGGTGTCCTTGGTTCTCAAGCTGGAAAAGGATTGTTTCGTCTAACTAAACTGTGAGGAGAACTTGCTAACACTTTATATGAAGTTCAGTTATACACTAATGCAATTATACACTAATACATTATGTATAATATGAAAGCTAAAACTTTAAGCATCAAAGTGACCCAACATGCAAGAAGTCTGAGGATCTCCTATCTCCTCTCTTCAGCCAGAAATTGCTGAAGATGTTGCCAGTTGTTAAGTGAAGCCAAGTTGATCCCCTCTGCCAAATATTTTTGGCATATTTTGGCATATTTTGAACTAAAAAAAAATATCATCCTTACAAGAGTAGCCTGAGGCCATCTGATGCAGTTAAAAAATGGTTTGTAAGCATATGCACATGGCACTTTGCTGACTTCTCCTTTATTCTTACTGCTGGCAGAAACTTGTCAAATCAATGTGATCCAAATGTATCAGGCCATACACTTGCAGTGTTTATATTTTTATTAGGAACACACATGTACACTCTTTTGTCCTCTCCTTCATTCATATTTTTCCACAGCAGGAAATCTCAGCGAATTTGGCATGAAGGCACATCAGCACAGTACCATCTCCAGTGAGCACCAAGAGGCTTTCCAACATGAAGCTGATGAATCCACAAGACTGGAAAAAAGAATGTGAGAGCGAAAGCTTGGTTCAGTTTCATCCCACTGCTGACTTGGGAGATCATGTGGGCTGTGATAGCAGGCAGGGGCAGTCACAGGGGACAGGGATAATTACACATTAGCAGTAAGGGAAATGCCCACAGACAGGATACTTTGCAGCAGTTCTTTGCCTTGCAGATGTTCTGTAGCAGTCACTGCACTGAAGGCCGACTTTATTGCAGCGCTTACTATTAGAATTTCTACTTTATTGTTAAAGTATTTCTCCTTGTTCTAGTGGTGTTTGCTCTCCTCAGGTCCCAAGAGAAAATAGAGAAGTTAGTCACTGGCTTCATCTTTTTGTGCCTTCATGTGTCACCATGTTCAATATTTCTGACAGAGTCCTTGGGCACCTGTGAACATTTCAGTCAGTCACTTCCCGGTGTTTGCTGGGTGTCTCTGTTTGCACTCAGGTATTGCTGCCTCATTCTTTGTATTGTTTTCTGCGGTGAGTGGAAAAGGCACATGACCCTGCAATCTAAAGGTGGTGCAGACCGTTTTCAAAAACATCACTAACATAAACCTGTACACACAGAGATTTTGGTATTTTGTTTTGATCTGCACAGAACTTACCCTGTTTTGCTGCTGCTGTTACAAAGTGTGCAGCTCTCTGAAATGGCTGTCTGCCTGCTAAATGCTTGCTTTCAGGAGGCAGGAACTAGCATTTATCATTCATTCCAGCACAAGGCTGTAAAGGAAAAGGTGCTTTTTTGACACATTTTGACATGCAGCTTTTGATTTTTTTCTTCCAGACTGAAGAAAGGTTAAAATTAGACAACTGCAAAACTAACATTTACTTTACTTTCACAAATGTTGTACTTAAACCAGATATTTTTCTGCTAACCACGTCACATTAAGTCCTACTACAAAATAAATTACTGGCTTTTTTGATGAAAACATTCGGGGTTTTTTTTCTTCATTGCTCGTGCTTTTCTCTTATTAGAGAGAGGAAGATATAAAGAGGGAAATAAAATTGAGTCAGAAAATGATGAATGACTTCTAAATTAGTTGCATGGGAAAGTTAGAAAGTTCCAAAAATAAGGGCACTGAATTAAGATCACATGTGTTAAGAAGAAAATATAACAGAATTACAGCAAGATGTAGAAGTTCACATCTCTGGGGTATAATGCAAAGGAGATGATAAGTGAAAAAAAGGTTTGAGGAGGCATCAATGCATGTTAAAGATAATATGGTTTGAAGAGAGAGAAAATTAACAGCTAGGATGAAGGTTTTTTGATGGGGTAAAGAATGAAAGAAAGTAGTATGTGATTGTGGTATGCCTTCCACAGGAATAAGACAATTGAAGATATGAAAAAGCTGCAACACTGATGGTAAGACAGGAGGATTAAAAAGAAAATTGCTGTATTATATTTGTCTGTCTTTGCCACTGAGTGCATAAGCTCTGGCTGATTATTGGTGGCACAGCATTAATGTGGCTGTGAAAGGAGCAGGAGGAGAATGAGCCTGGGCTCTGAAAACATATGAACTGCTCAGGGGGCACATGCCAAACAAGGAATCAGAGATTTTTAAATCAGATCTTAAGAGAAAAAGCAACTGTAGTCAGGGCAGTGAATGACTATAATTTATTTTATTGAAGCTGACAGTTCTAGTTAATTTATGGTTAATGTAAAATATTTAGACAATATTTTCAATTTTAGGTGGTTAAATGAAGGCATATAAGTCAATTTTCAGTGCAGAAAGGAAGGAAGCCTGGTTTTCAAAAGCCATTACTTCAGTTGGGCTTATTGGTGCTCTGTCAGTTCCTAGCTAGCTGCCAAAATAGGGATTTAGGATCCTGGCCATAGTCAGCCAAGACGAAAAGTCTGGTCACAACATATACTGCTGGTCTCTCTGTGAGAGCCTGAACAGCTCAGAGCAAAGCTTTGGAGAAAAACACCATACATACAACAAATTTTGTTTCTTGTTCAACTATCTGGGCTGATTTAGGTGATTATTTTATGTGTTACAGTACTTCATCAGTATCTGGATGTTGTCTCTTTAAAGAGGTGCATTTTCTCTCACCCCCACTGAGTCACTTTAAAACTTTGGCTTGCTAAAATCCAGAGTGCATCTATGACATAGGAAATTAATTGCTACCACGGCCTGGTCCGATCCCATCAGCTGGACTTGGGCAGGGGGACCAGTGCGGGTTCCTGAGCAATGCTGGGCAGAGATGGCAAGCTTTGGACCATTGCTCCCTAGTGCAGGGCTCCATCCCCAGCCCAATCTGCTTCTCACACAGATTATCTCATTTCCCTCTCCTCATGTGAAACCTGTTGGGCTGTGTCAGCAGCACAGAGAGAGACTTGCCGGTAGAATACAGAGCGCCTTCTCGCCTGAGAGGTCACAGAGACTCCCTCAGTGCCCCTGCTTGTGTGTGCCCAGCACAGACAGACCAGAGGTGGGGATGGGAAATGGATAGCAGAAGGGAAAGAGGTGAAACAAAGCCATAGGTAAAGTGTTACCTGTTTGGACTCTGTTCCTGGGAATGCAATACATGACAAATCCTAGAATTGCATATTTCGCTTTTTTCCCTTATTCCCTTAAATATTCTTATGTTTCTCTGTACACATGCAAGGAACAAACAGCTCAGGGAAGTAATTAAATGGTTATTTTTTTACCTGAATTTCATTTACACTGTTCTGTGGAGAATGAAAGTTCCTGTATGCTTCTCCTCTAATCAAAAGGCAAAAGTCTTTTACAACAACATGGAATGATTAACAAATTAAGTGAAAGTATTAAAAATATAGAAGTAGTATAATTTAGTTTGCCTGAAACAACTGTAATTGATTTCTTCTACCTCATTAAATTTTGGGTTGTTAAAAACCTAGGATACAGCTATTTGTGAGAAACATTAGATTAGAAACATTAGATCACTCCTTGCTGACTCATGAGTTTTTCCCATCATTAGAACAAGCCCTCGGTTTAAAAAAAATTAAGCTTTTTTTTGAAGGAATCACTAAGGTTTATCTGAAAGTAGTGTCCAGCTCGACATTTTTTAATATTGATCTACCTGACAATCACTGAGGAACACCCAGCTACCTAAAGTCAACAATAAGTAAACTGAAGGACCAAAAAAAAAAAAATTGGTCTGTGCTACACAAGGGGCACTGAACACAGTTATTATTTTTGTCAAATTAGGAGAAAATACATGATCTACAGGCTCCTAGAAAAGCTATAAAGGAGCTCAGAGAAGTTATGAAGCTGCAGGAGTGCCTTGTTGAGCATGATACTTTTCATCAATGAAAAGCTGGCAGCATTAACATTGCAGATTACACAGGTGGTTCTGCATCTGGACATATCTTCTGCCATCCTTTAAAGGTCCAGGTTAACCTGTTTCTTCTACATATCAGCATTTGAACATCTCTTTCTGAAAGGGGCTGGAGAAAATGAAGGGCACCAGATGAGAACAAAGCAGTCTGAAGTGCAGATGTATCTGTCCTGTAAATAGCTGATAGAGGTTTTTCATAGAGACACACACTATCTGCACAAGTGCATTAAAATCCACACTGAATAGCCTTCAGTGTAACTAGCTGCAAGATGAATTTAAGCAGCAGTTGAATAGACAGTCAGGACATGATACCCATGTTCAAATCCCTCGATTACCCCACAGTTTACATAACACAGTCCCTGAGGTCCACTTTGTAACTGTTTCTTATCACCCAAGGATTTCCTTTGGATTAATGAAAATATTAATAAATGCTTTGAATTTCCTTTCAGCAGCATGAGGAAGCAGTGAAGTTATTTACCCAATTAAACATCTCTGTTTGACTTCCCACCCTTATTTTAAAAGTGGTGATTTGGCAACATAGATAAATGAATATTAATGACAGTTGTCCACCCCTCTGGGGTTTATCTGTGCTTCATCCTCAGCTGTTGCTAAAACGATTTGCAATGTTATTTGTATTTAAATGTATGTAAATAGAGGTGCAAATTGGAGTTGCAGTTTCTGATGAGGCCTAGAAAAACCTCATTCCAGAGATACTTATTTTTAAATTCACAAATGTGAACAACTTTCTTTTCACAAAGTCCTCCCTAGGCAGTGAACTGCTGCTCTCCCTCACAGATTTCTATCAGAGGATCTTTCAAACAGCTGACCACTTTCAAATCCTGCTATTGTCCCTACCTGCTACAAATAGCTCAGCCAACTTTGAACCAAAACTAGTCTTTTCACTGGATTATGCATTGCAAAAGGCTTTGGATTATTTTGTGTGACTGGGCCCCTTATTTACAACAAGATTATGGTTTCAAACAATAAAGAATTTTTGGGCTTATGAGGAATCAGATATTTTCATTAATTTGCTAAACACTTCAGGGTAGAAGGCTATTGGTAATCTTTTAGTGCAATTGATACCACAGCAATTCCTATATTTATGAACACTTTAAAAATAGTATGTCCAGTGCCTCTGATACTCTAGGTGGCAAAAATGTCCCACTCACTTATGCTATGCAGATACTGACTGAAGCACTCAGGCTTGTTAACATGGCTACTAGTTTTTTTAAAAAAACAACACCTGAGAACTCATAAATTCTGGCATTAGTTATTACTCTGTTGCTATATCATTTGGCTATCTCACAATCTTTCCATTTATTCATGGTTATTTACCCATGGGATTTGTAAATGAGATGAAACTCCCAGTGGTAGAAGAAGGTCCCCAGTGAAAAGTCCATTTCACAGGAGGTTCCACAAGCACCAGACTAATGAGGCTTCATTTCCTGTGAAGTGTTGTCTCATGGTTCACTGTCTTTGGCCTTTTCATTCTGAGACCAAAATGAAATTTCTGCCGTGATCAGAACATTTATTACACCCTTTATGCGTGCATTTTCATGCCCATATTAAGATTGGATCTTAAACGGTAGAATTTACCATTAAAAAAAAGTGCAAAAAGGGTCTTGTTCACCCCTGTGACCCCTTATTTTCATTACATTTGTTGAAAGAAATTGAACTACCTTTTAAGCCTATATCTCTATTCAAGATTATTGGAGTTGGCCAGCCTGCTTCTAGTGGCAGGAAAGGATTTTTATTTTCCAGGTGGAACAAGAGCAAATGCTCACCAAGAATGCCAACTACTTTATTTACACCACAATTGAAATCAGCCCATGACCCTCTGGCCTGTAGGAGTTTTGGTCCATCCTTTGCTTTAATGAATGTAGCCCCACAGGGCAGTAACCTGAAGAAATGTCTTGCTGCTGCACCATGCAAACTGCACTGCCTCACAATCTCTTCTCTTACTACAATAGACAGCAACCTTGGAATGATTTGAACTGTAAATAACTTCTGGGGCTTATCAGAACAGGATAGAGGAGAATGATAAAATTGTTACTGTAAATAATAGTCTGAGAACTCCAGGTCAGCCTCACCTCCAGTGAGGCAAATACCTACCTTCTCATAAAAAACAACAGCAGCTCCCTTCCCTGTGACAAGGATCCATGCTTTGAGAACAGATGGTGCTACTTTTGATGCCAAGCACTCTGCACTTCACTGTTTATTAAATTGGCCAGAGAAGACTGTAAGATCAGCTCTCAAACAACACACGCGATCCGTGATGTCTGCACTGTGCACACTGAACCAGTGAACACTGAGGAACTTTTATACTGTAAAAACATGTAATATGCACAGGTGGAAATCAGGCCCTCTGGGACTTTTCCTCCAGATGATTTTTTAAAAATCTGTTTCTATTTTAATCATAGACTTTTTTTATTTAAATAATGTCTGGAAGATCATGGCAACTGCTTTATAATGCCCCAGTACTGATGGTGTCAGTGTCTAAAGCTGGTGGAGAGGAAACACTATTGCTTTGACTGTACATCTTTCTGGCTCCCCTTTGGATTCCTCCTGTGACTTAGGTACAGAGTTCTTCATGACTGCTCCACTTCTTCCTAAAACATGTGCCAGAACTCCCAAGTGCCAGAACTCCCAGTCTTCAACCGGGCTTGAAGGGCCATAGTTTCCAGCAGAGCGGAGAGCAAACCTCCTAGCTTTCCCTCTGCTCATCTCCTCAGTAGTGACCCAGTGTGCTGAAGTTTGGGACACTCAACAGGTTACAGTGTAGAGGCAGTACTTGAGACATTTACACAATTGGCATTTCTCAGGATTCAGCTTGGTTATCATATTAATCTTTTCAATTTCAGTTGTCTTTACAGCACTGTAGTATACCACAGTTTTATGATTTAAACAACAAATAAAAAAAGAGACATCAAACAGTTAATTTCTGTGAAGCAGCAGTTTCTGGAAAGAACAATTCCTGTTATTGATTTTGACTATTTGATATTTTTGTGATTTTAGAGATTGCTCTGAAAAGAAACTACGACCCTGAAATAGAAGTTTGTAGCACTTCACCACAGCCTCAAGTACTTGACAAATACAGTTATACATAACCTGTAATCATCATCTGCAGGGGGGTCTACACTGCTCTCAGCAGCACTGCACCATTAGGAATGCCTGGCAGTGGTAAAGTTCCTGGGAGAGGCTCTGGACTTTCCACTTTTGTGTGTTGACTGCTGAAAGATGAAAGTCGTTTAACAGGGCCTATGCCCTCTGACCACTCCTGCATTCACTGCTTTGACTTCCCTTCCTTTTCCTTTTATTTAAATTTGAATTTTAAAGAACCCAAAATCTGCTTTGTGATGCATTAAATACCATGGGTTTTTTTCCAATTTGAGGATTGAAAATTACAAATAGACATACATTGGACAACCTATTTCTTCAAGTAAAGGTTTTCCAAGTCTATGGAGATCAAAGTGGCTATGAAAATATTAAATCAGGGAAATTTCTTAGTGGGCAAAGTTTAAGTTTACAAGCCAGTGGATCCTGCATAATCAAATCAGTTTTCAGAGTTGGTTCCAAAGTCACATCAGTGTGCAAGTTGGAGAAGCTGCAGGATGGGTTTATTGAAACCCAGAAGCCTCTGGAAACAGCAAGCAGCCATGAGAGGGGAGGGAGAAGGGAGCCAGCCGAGTCAGCAGGGAAGCAGCAGAGGAACTCTGACTTAAGACTGCTCACTTTGTTCCATGTGGCTGGAAGCCATTCTTATTTCAGGTTCATTATCCTTCACCAGCCAGAGGACTTCAGGAAATCAGCTTTTTTCTTCTTTAGTCAGTTCTTGGCTAATGCACCGGCAGAGCTTTGCTTGCTAAAAAGAAAAATTATTTCCTGAGATTTTGCATAAGGTTGCCATGGCATGGGCAATCAAATCTACCGAGCATTGCAATCAGCCACTGGCCAGCAGCAATGGGGGTACCTGTTGCAAGGGTCCTTGCAGTGCCACCTTCTCCTGGATAAGGACAGGCTCCTAAAGCCACAGTTTTGCTCAGTTCTTATAATCCAGCAGGCCAGGGCCCTACATGACCAGTGCAACACATGCACAAGTCATTGCTATTCCGACACCCCACACAGAAAACATTTCTTAAATATCATAGCTACAGACATAAGATGTTCCACAATGGCCATTTCTGGAGGAATGGTTTCTATTGTCTATTTACAAGTGTTTTATCTATGTACAATCCAATCAATTCAGCAACAGGGACATGTTCGTACACTCCAGCCAGGCTGTCAAAAAACACATCTAGGCAAAGAAATTACTTTTATCAGGGGCAATTTCTAGATCAGTCTACAGTTCCCACTGGGTGGGCTCTGGTAACAATCAGTCAACTACTGCATTATGAAGGTCCAGTTAATCACTTCGTTTCAGTTTGGTCCGTTGTCTCAAGCTTGTCCATTATCTCATCCTTGAGGAGACAGCTGGGATACTCCTGAACCCCTCAATAAATTAACAATTTGGTGTGCACATAGGCACCCTGTTACCAAACACAATTATAACTAAAGAACAAGCTTGCTTTCCCTATTTATAACTCACAAATTAAGTCCCATAGCTCTTGTCACACGTAGTTGTCCTGGATGGAAGGGAAAAGAAGTGGAATCGTTTTCCTGCTCTTGATGATAAACAATTGTCTGTATCAGAATGTCTCACTTGCAAAAAATTTCATCAGCCAAAGCAGAGGATGATCACTCAGATATTTGTCTGCCCTCCTTCAAGGTAGCTGTGGGGAACTGACCTTTGAGCTGAAAGTTGAAATGTCTGGCTTGTGTAGTTCAAAGGGAAGACAGCAGTTCTAGCACACCTGTTATTTCCTCTGCTCTGAGAAAAGAAAGAATTGAAAACATGATCTGGACTTTGATTAGGCTGCTTTAATTAAAATATACTGAATTTTTCAACTCTCAGCCAGGCTGAAAGAAAACTCAGATTCAGTCTTCATTCTTCTACTGGAGATACAATTTATTAGTATGAAGTTAGCTTCTTCATATTTGAGAATTACAATATCCTATAAAGTCTATTAATCTTGATACTCATATTTCATAACAAATACATTTCTAAAGTCATACAGAAGATGGTCTGAGGAGATGAGAGGGAGAGGAAAAGGGAGGGCAAGGAAAGGAAGAGAAGGGAAAAGGAACTGAAGGTTAAGGGAGGGAAGAGGAACGAGGGATGGAGGGAGAAAGGATGACAGATGAGAGGAAGGGAGGGGAGAAGGCATTTTCTATATATTTCAGTGTAGTATCACTTATTCTAGCACAACTGCCATGCTTTATACTAAATAAGAATCTAAATGGAAGTGACTAAATTGGTATATAAGCCAGACTCAACTAAAAACAAATAAAATTTTTTTAGAAACCAAATTAAAAAAAAATTAAGATAAAAACACACAAAAAAACCCAACCTGAGCATCCACTGACTGTGGCATTTTCCCTTTTGATATGCATTTATGTAAAACAATCATTAAAGGTATTAAAGGTTTTTATGAGAGTGCATTTACTTCTCTCTCCAAATAATGACATTCCCATGGTAATCTTTCTCATCTTCAAAGCTTTTATCCTAGCTTTACAGGATTTTTATCTGCAACAGCAATGTTGACTGAAAGATATCAGCAATGATATAATTAATCAGTAGATATTCCAGTAAATATTCTTTGGAACAGTCATCTTCTAACATGAGAGGAAAGATGTAGTCAAAGGGAAAATAATATGAACCTCTCTCCTTAGATCCACATTCTGCAAATACTTGAATATTCCCTATATTAACCGATCAACACATGAATGTACAACACTCAGTTCCTCAGTGGAAATAATCTGCAGCTCACAGAAACAGATCTTGTTTTAATGCTGAAGCAGCTCATGTAAGACACATGTAGCCAAAAACACTTCCTATTCAAAACTGTATTATTGATTTTTATCAAAACAACTAAGTTTTAACCATAAGTATTCAGACAGCTACATCTTTTTACATGTATGTAAATGTTCATTAGAATGTACAATAGCTTCCCTGAAAAATTAGTGAGATTTTACTCTTGGGTTAGCTAATAAAAAAATTGTTGAAAGCAAAAAAAAAAAAAAGCAAGAATAATTGTTACAGGAATTGGATAAAATATTCTTGATACAGTTTCTTGGGGAATAACTCCATTCCTTCCTTCTGCAGCAATCACCTCCTCCTCCTCCTGAATAGTACATTAGTCTGTGTACAATGGTATGTGTAATTTCACAGAGCCTGACACGAGCATCTTATTTCTAATTGTCCGCACCATATGGTGGGATGCATTCACTTAAAATACAAACCTACTGGAAGTGATTCTTATCTCAACCTCACTATCAACAACATAGTCACAAAAGTCACTTGAATTGTCAATATTTTACTTTCTACATATCTGTATTTGTCCAGCTATAAAGAAATTATATTCATAATTTATTAAATCACCTCAAATAAACAGTTGAAGTTTGCTATAATTAACAAATATGATATGAGGAAAACACAGATGAATTCAATGTATCTGAAAATGAAATTCAGTGTATCTGAAAATATGCTTTTATTATTTTAGTGTTTGTATTCTAAGAACAAGAGTGTTTTCTTATTATATGTTTTATATTCAAAATTGCTATAAGTCAAGGTGAGCAGAGGTCTAGCTAGCTAGCTAGCTGTTTTAACTAAAATTCTTTCACTAAGCTTTTGGTTTCTGCTTTTCTGTCCTTGTTACAACAAAGATCTTCAGACTTGAAGTAATAAAATGCTGTGCATTCCCATTTAAGCTCTGGATAAAACCAGAGCTTAAAAAAAGCTCAGAAAATATTTTGCACAGTTCACATGTCAGACAAACTTCTACAGGCTCACGTTGCAGCAGAAGACAAAGATCAGAAATTCCTAGCAGTCTGTGTGTATACATTCACTGAAGTTGTCTGTAATTTTCAAGTGATATTGGCACAATGTTTTGGCACAGAAGAAACCACGAGCAGTTTACAAAAATCTCCTTTACTAAGAGTCTGAGAAGACAAAAGCAAGCAAAGACAATAAGAAGCCTGCATGCAGATTCCAAAGCTATTTCAGTCATGGGAATGCAAACATGGGTCAGTTGTGTTTTTCAGTAAGATGTAATGAGGTGACTCAGAGAGCAGCATGGTATTACAATGGCGTGGATACTGAAAATGTAAGAATTACACACAAATATTACGAGGTGAAAGAGAAATCTCAAGTAACACCATTATTTGCATAAATAAATGTAGGCACACCATATGTAGACTCCCTCCCTCTGACTTCTAGTACAGAAAAATGTAAAGAGAAGATTTTGTTATACTCTTTTACTTATACTTTTTCTTAGGTTAGGCCAGTTTGTCCTCCCTTTAATCCTGTTTCCCACAGAAAGGTGATAAAGGAGGTTCCATCAAGAAAATTCAGTCACAGTATGCTGAATGGTGAATGTAAGTAACTTTGGTCTAGCAGATAATTTACCTAAAAGGTTTACTTTCTTTAGGTACCAGTTCTGCAACAAATAGCATTCAAATGATAATCAGAAGGGGTGGGGGAGGCACTGGCTTTTCTATTACTATAGAAAGCTGTAGGACTGTTTCAAAAACATGGTCTGTTACAGGGCTCACATCCTAGATTTTGATGCTTTGATTGGCTACCAAATTTATGTCTCCTAGCAGAATTTCAAAGGATGGCACATGCTTCTGTGATACAGGAAATATTGCCAATATTATCACTGCTGCACACTTTTTAAGCATTTGTCAGAGATTGTGCCTCTTTGGGGTCTCAGTGAATGGCAACATAATAGAATGTTTTTATACAGAGTGCTTGAGTGGGCACTTACATTTCCTACACTTATTCTGAAGTCCTGGACACACCTGTGGTATAACTGATAGTGATGGCAGTGTAAATTATAGTCTGGATAGAATTTAATATATCCAAAGTAGAGATCATGTTTAGTACTGATGTGGCTTCAGAGTTGTATCAATATGGTTTCAGAGGTCTGATAAATATCAAGAGTAACTCTGACACTGAAAGTCTAATGGCTGCTTTTTTGCACAAGTATTGCAAAAAGGAACATAAATTGTATTCTTGAAGTGCACTTCTTTCTCTAATACATATGAGCATTAAGCAAGACTAGACACTGAATTTCATTTTCCAAACTGGTCATTTTTTAAATTTTGCCACACATTTCTTCATCCTGAGAAACACAAATTAGACTCATAGTTTTTACAGAGGTATTCACCATAATATTTATGACTAGAACACTTTCCTGTTTCCACTTAGCATCCCTGTGTGGAAGATTGCAGTTCTGTACCATCATTACCCTGAACAGTAAGAAACATTTAAAAAAATGTTTTTATTTGAAGTGAATATCACTTAGACAATAAAGAGTTTTACCTACACATGAGAAGTAATGACCCACATGAAAATAATGAACATAAGCACCTTGTCAAGATACTGATTTGGCTTGAACTCTGGAGTGACTTCAGCATCTTTTTATATGTCAGTATTCTCTATATATTTTATCAGCCTATCTTTTAGGTTTCTGAGTAAGCGGTGACCATAAATAGTAACAGGATAGAATATGTTAGAGCATATTTAAGTAAGAATAAGATGTTCAACCAAGATATCATTCTGAGACAATATTTAGTTAATTCTATCATGGCAACAGCAGATCATCTCTGCTTAACTTGCCATGTTTTCCAGACAAGTCCTTATCCAAAGGACTCAAGCTTCTGGTCATTAATGATAATAAAAGTGCCTAATGAATTAGTTACACTCACAAATTTCTGGTCAAACAATATTTTAGAAGTATATGTTTCCATTAAATCCTCTCAAATTTTCCATTGGGGTTTTAATTTTTACTCCTTTAAAATATCTCAGCCATGGTATCCCTTCCAAACACCCATGCCTTCACTTGGTTGAGTTGATGTTATAACCTTGAAGTCTTGTGAGCATCTGTGAAACATCACCATGTCTGATTATAGTTTGGTAAGATTTTTTAGTGTTGCTTCCTGTTACTGTTTTTGGTAGGTAGTTGTTTTTTGGGTTTTTTTCTTCAACAGAAAGTGTCTGCACTCTATCAAAATAACAAGACATATCACTGGCTGTCTCAATATTAATCTTAGTTGTGGTAAAATGATGAAAATGTTCCCTCTGAAAAGTAGAGAAGAGATGTTACAACAGCCAGAGGAGTCAGTTGATACTGAATCTATTGTTTGATATGGGTAAGAAATTTTCATAATATCGTGACAACTGTTACAGGCCTCAGGTTCAGAAGCTATTCAGTGTCATGACTGAAGTTGTAGTGTATGGCACTAAGCTGGAAAAGAAATCAGTAGGAGGTCAGTAAAAAATTACTTTGATTGCATGTCAGTGTGTACAGGTCTCCAAAATGTTAAGCCCTCCCAAACTATATCCTTCAGTGGAACTAAAGGCTGTGTCATGTGGATTAAAAATGTAAGGGTATGTTCTGCAAATTACTTCTCTTATGGGATGCCAGAAAACAGAGAAAACACCATCCAGATTTCACATTTGAGATGGATGCCTCTGAAGGGAGAAGTCTTAGAGTGGAAAATGGGTTTGTAGCACCATTTTTTATAATTAGTCAAGGGTAAATCTCAGAAAATAGTGCTTTTAGACATGAACTCACATGTCCTCATACACATGGAGAGAAGAGTAACAACACAAAACCTTTTAGTAACATCCAAATGAGCATCTGTGTCCTTCAGAGCTTGACACCCCTGTACGTGTGTCACATTAAAAGATGCATATACATGCTTGTGATTCAAGTCAGACAAAACTTCTGTTTGGAAAGAAGACTGATGGTATTAAAGCCTCCAAGGTTTCAACAGAGGTTGTTCTTTACTTCTCGTGTATTCCATGAAATTGTTGCTCTCAATAGCTTCCCTCTATCCTAACAGTGTTTATGTTCTTATGGGACATTAAATTTTTTTAAAAAAAACCTGACAGGAATATAACAACTTCAGATAAGCAGAAATAGGTAAGGAAATTCAGAACTTCCAAAAGGTAGAGCTACTGTACTTCTTGTGCATGTGAGAAAACAAGTCACTTCTGGCAATTAGTGGAGCTGGTACTCCACTACAGAGCTGCTCAAAGATTCAGCACTGGGACACAGATGGCAAGAAATCCTGCAGCTGTTCTGAGTCTGGGTTGGTTGCAGCATGGTGCCAACAACTGGCATTACAGCACAGCAGACAATGCACACAGCCAGCAGTGACCAGAGAGGGCTGTAGTCAGAAAGGGTGCAGCATCTCTTCCCTTTGCCTTGTAAACTATAGCCCATTTTCACTTTCACACACTTCTCACTTTCCTTTTCATGCCTGTGCAGAGGACACTGAGGTTGTCTCCAGTCATGTAAAGTCTGTTCAGATGCAAACTTTATACATAAATGACTTGCAAAAATTGTGATGACTCTTGGTCCACAATATAATCCTAAGACTTCCCTTTCCCTAATTTACATGTCTATAATGCCAGTTCCTGCACCTGAGCTAGTTAGTTCAGCTTTTCTAATTGCCCAAACTTAGAAGCAAGGACTTTCAAAGGTATGTTCATCTACTTTATTTTGATTGTCCATTTAGGATGAAATGCACTGCACCACAAAGATGCCTTTTCCTCTACACTGTCTTTGAAGAAAATCCACATTTTTCATCAGATTAATCTATGTTTTTCAAGTCAAAGAACACCTTGTAAAAGACACTTCCTCTAGTCGTCCATAGATTCATCCTAAGCCTCAGTCTTTATGTACAATCCATGTGACAGTTTAATAATCTTAGCTGAGTTTTTCCTATCCTGCTGTGAAATTTTTATTCTGGAGGGTTGTGATGGGAGAAGGGGGGCACTCCTTGTTAAATTACAAAAACTTTTAAGAAGCTATCAACTGTTAAAAAGCTTCCACAAAGCCATGTGATATACCTTCAAGGAAGGTTGCCTTAATCATCTGAACAGGCAATTAGCCATAAACTGTGGCTGCACTGCCAAGCACCTTTACAAGGTCTCTTAGTGGCAACTGGATGTGCTACATGGGTGGGCAAGTGCAGTTTCCCTAACTCTGTGCTGTGCTTCTCTCCTGGAAGAAAGGTCTGTCTCAGCCATTCAGAGGCCGAAACTGGATCTGTTGTGTTGCTCGGGTTCTGTCCATTAATTACCCTGAGAATTAAGTTTAAGGCCTTCAGCTGACTTTGGGAACGGTCCGGAGCCAAAAGAAGGAGAGTGGCATGAACCTCACTTTTGCAAATGTCTGAAGCTAGCCAGCTACACTTTACAACACATGAATTTGTCATCTTCACCTACACCTGCAGATTCTGTGAATTATAGTTACTCTGCATGGAGACAAACAATGTAGAAAACATTGTTCTATTTGTTAATTAGTCCCATGAATTTTTGCTCATATAAAATATCAGAAAGTTACACATTTGCACCTACAGGGGTATATTAATATCATTAGTTATCTAGTCTGAATGAATCTAATTAAAATTCAGCTGAATTTTACATAGAGAGCAACAAAGTTCTTTTTGTTAGCAGGAGAGCTGGTTTTGAATGTTCACATTCCTGTTTGGAGGGATCTATGGGTAGTCTGGAATCCTAACACAGGGAGTATGTTGTAGAAAATAGCTGACTGCCTGATTGAGTCAAAAAGTAGCTGCTGCTGCAGTAAATCTCTGTCATAGTTTAGCATAAAAGCATATCTAAATGGAGAAACAGAGCCTTGCATTTTAGAAGCATATATGAGAAATGAAAGTGTCACAGGTGACAAAAAATGGCTATTTCACCTGGGAAGGGATATATATATAAAATCAAAACATGCATGAAATTTGAATCTCTGATACATTTCAAAATGAGGGGAAACATAGCAGATTAATGTTGTTTGTACATTTTCAGCAATCCTGCAGTCACCTTGTACTTAACATTAGCCGTGAAATGACAGCAGAATCAAACTCAGTAAATATTTATTTAGCCTTAAGGTATTAAGACTAATCCCTTCTGTTTCCCCCTCTATTGTTCTTTCACACAAATGTGAAAAAGCTGGCACATGCAAACTTTAATTCACTAGTGGTAAACTAAGGGGATATAGAGCTATTTTAACTTACAGAGGTACTTGCATAAGCAGTTACAAAATCATTACAGTGTTGCTGCAATGTAGGAGAAAAGGTTTAAACTTTGTAGTGTGGTGGATCTTAACTGACTGGTGGATCAGAGGTTTTCTGTACAAAGAAACCACATCATTTCATGAGGAGAATTTTGTGCTGAGGATTTCTGTGCTGCAACCAGGAGCTGACAGATGCTTGTTGGGGTTTTACTGGATCATCTTTACATCAGTTCAAAAAAAAAAAAAAACAAAGTGAAAGAACACGGTCCAAATCCTTTTTGTCTTTTGCATCAGCACAGCTTTTTTAATAGTTAACACTTGTGCACCCTGGAATTGTGCCACGTTTCCTAACTCTTCTCTGCCCATTTTATGAGCCCTGCATTCCATGCCAAAGCTCTGAAGCTGGGGTCTGGTGTGCTCCAAACTCATCTTCTAGATACTCACTTCTGAGTGCTGTGAACTTTCTGCTTGTGCAGCTATTCCATTCTGTTTCTTCAGCAGATCTCCATGAATTCAGGAAATACAGCAAGCTCGCGCCTCCCCTGATATCTGTCTGTGCAGGATGGCTGCAAGACAGTTTTTCAATGAACACTG
Organism: Passer domesticus; assembly: GCF_036417665.1. Classification (NCBI taxonomy): domain Eukaryota; kingdom Metazoa; phylum Chordata; class Aves; order Passeriformes; family Passeridae; genus Passer; species Passer domesticus. The sequence goes on along the minus strand of NC_087475.1, from coordinate 108,407,118 downwards.
TGGGCTCTGGATGAGCTTCTTACCACGACAGGGAAAGCTGCCTGGTCATACCCTGTACTTCTTTCAAAGGACAGTTTGAATTAAGCCAGGCCTACCTGCAATCCTGACCTCATTCTCTGCTCTAACATACTTCAGCTCTGAGGACCATGTGAACGCTCATGCATTCACACATGGTCTAGATACCTTTAGCCCATTGTGTTACCTGTGATCAGTGAAAAAACAAATTAATTGCATTGTCACACACTTATGAGGTGTTTTTTTTTCTTCCAAAATGTAATTGGGTCTAAACTGATAGCCATACACTGGGTTATTGATGCCTACAATTATTACTAATACCTAGTTCAATAATTGCAATAAAATATTGAAAAATCTTCCACATTGAACTAGAAATTGACTTATTCTGTGTATTTTTCATTGTAATGCTGCATTTTATTCCCATGTTATATGCCTCTAATTATTTTGTCTTTGAAAAATATAGACCACTTGCCAATAAAAAATGTTGTTTGAAAGAAGAAACCCAAAATGATTCATTAAAATATGTCAAAATAAGCAGTTGGTTATTTTAAATGAAACATTTCAGATCTTTTTACACTGCTTCCATATTTTTTCAGCTGTAATTATTTGCCAAATTACATTCATTGATGTGAACAATTTTGGTCACTTTAAAACTGTACTTTCAGTGACTTTCATAGTAATTGAAAAAAATAAAACCTCTCCCTGCTGTTTTAAAGGATGTAAAATATTCTCTGCAAAATGGAGCAGGAACAATAGACACAGTCACAACAGCTGAATAAGAAACAATATTTCTGTTTCATGAAAGTAATTCAGTAGGCATTTTCCAACCTGTCTGCATTTAACAGTTGTGAGTGGTCTACAGCTATATCTAAAAGCTTTCTAGCACCTCACGTAAAACATTTTTTACTCTCCCAGGCTGAGGTTCCTCTCTTGCCTGAATTAGAGTCTGCATTTCAGCCTCAAATACATACCCCTGCATCAGTAATTTATTGACTTCTTTCTTTATCAGGGCCCACACTGTCTTCTCTGTCTACTGAATATGTTTAATGTAATAAACACGATTTGGTAAATAGGAGTTTACATATTTCAGATAAGTTTTAGTCTTGGAGATTCTCATTCTCACCAGAAATTCCAGCTTTTTTGAAAATGGTGTGTACTGCCTTGTGAGAAAATCTGATTTGAGTTCACCTACATTTTCTGATTATAACATGAGATTTTGGTGTAATTTCCCAATTCACTGTAATCAAGTCAGAGCAATGCTTCTGTACTGCTGGGATTAACATACAGGCTCAATTCTACATGTGCCAGAGACATTACTTTTTTCATACCAGGCACATAAAATAAATCATATGCATAAGTCTTTGCAAGATCAGGTTACTTGTAAGAAAAGTTGCATCTAACACACTTATTTATATAAATACATTCATACACAGGTAGAAAGATGCAACATATGAGAATGATGGTTGGGTTGCCACTAGAATTCTATTTTGTGTAGAACACAAGAATTGTCCTTTCCAAGCCAGAGTTCTATGATTCTATGAATGTCAATTCTGAGATTATTAATAAGAATATTATCAATTAAGTAAGTCTGACTTTGGAAAAGCTTTTTTATTCATTCACCTTTCTGAGAAATTACAACCTTGATGGAGGTGCGCCATGGGAAATGGAATACAACCAACAAACAATGCAGCTAAAAATGTCTGTCAGGGTTTAGAATGAGTATTTTAGATCAGTCAGCCAAGAATCCTTAGAAATTTGATAACGATTGCCTATACATTTTGTGCTATCAAAATGTGAAACTTTTCTGTCCTGCAAAAATGTGCTTGGCTTCTCATTGAATAGCTACATGTTTTTGGGGGCTGTTGGCATTTATGCCTGAACACCGCCTCTCCCCAACACGATCTGTTAGAATCACTCTGTTACTGATATAACCACAAGTATTTATGCAGTTTATTTAAACCCCATGCTAAAAAAGCATTGCACCATTATACATCTCATGACAAACCATTAATATCTGATATGTTTAAGTGTCAGATTTGGGGTGCCAGGGATTCATGATGACCAGGACTATCTGCTACTTCTCTGTATTTCCCATTTCACTTAGTGTTTCATTTAATTGATTGCCAGCGGAGAAGAACATAACTGATTAAAAATAAAGAATCATTAGAAATAACATAATATTTGCAGTTTGAAATGGGTAAGTTAAATCCAGCCCACTCAAGGCTAGTGGCAGTAGTCTATAGTGGAATATGTAATCTTCTCTGGAAATGCAGTTCATGAACTGGATGCTGCCCTTCCTGAAACGCACAAAATCATTTACACAACAGAACTTCAAATATTAACAAGTTTTTTGTGATCATATTATCATAAAAAGGTAAAAAATAAAGAAACTATGAGAAAAAAACTCCATGAAGTTCCATGCCCTGCAAAGCCATGAGGTAATGGCTTTTCTCAGATTTGTCATTCTAGGTGTCTCTGCCCATGGCAGGGGGATTGGAACTAGGTGATCTGTAAGATTTTTTATAACCCAAACCTTTCTATGATTCTATGATTACATGATTTTGTGATTCCATGATTCAGTGATAAGAGGGCTTCCCATTGCCCCAAAAGTGAATATGGCCACCATCATGGTGTTTCACAATCAAGCAACTTCAGAAGAAAAATCTGAAGAACAGGATTTGTCAGGTTGGCATGGTTTTCCATGCTCATCAAACTGTCTAGAGAGCTTAGCTGAAGTAAAAAGTGAAACAGCATAGCAGCTGGTGCAAAAAGATCCTTAAATGTTTGATAGACGATGTACGTGAGAGAAAGCATTGTTCTGGCTGAGAGAGGGAGAATTACAACAAAGACCCCAATTTATTTTTGCCATTCTGCCCATTATACCTAGGATTACAGCAGAAAACAAAGAAATAATGGCGTTGTTTCTTTCAAGTGTAAAGTGTGACTGATTGCATTTTATTCTGCTTCATTCTTTCCACAGATTAAAGCCCAAAAGTGACTACTATGTTTTCACACCAAAATACAGATACATAAATAAATCACTAAATAAAACTGATCATCTGCTGCAGGACAGATGTTAACAAGCACTTGTGGTACAGAAGTGAAATTTATATTAAAAACATTTGCAAACAATCCTGTGACTGGCAAGCATCAAAACCCAAGAGATTCATATTTAATGTTGGTACTTTTCTCTAATTCAGATGCATTAAAAAAAGCGACACCATATGCTCAGGGGTGGGAACACGGTGGATATACCTCAGTGACATTATATAGAAACTATAATAAAATCACTGTTGAAGAATTTTTCCCATATGACATGCTGTTGAATGTGCTTGGATGTAAAGGAACTGACAAAACATTGATAATTAAATATATAATTAGGCCATAAAAGTTGCTGTTGAAGGATAGTATTGAGGATGCAATTAATTTTATGAGGCATTAGCAGGTGTCAGTTTGTGGGCAGAAGAAATATGTTTTACAGCCTGTGTTTCTCAAGGTATTTACATCTACATATCACTAGAGTGAATTTTCTTTTAAGTGGGTTCCTCTCATTCCTAAAGCCACACAGAAGTGTGTTCTACCAGTCACGCCTCTATTCCTCCTGGATCGTGTCTGATAAAGGATGACATTAGAAGAATGTCAGGTGTTTCAGTTACTGTACACCACATGTAGCATATTCCTTTAAACTGATATATTTCATGTGAGTTGAAAAGATGACTTTAGTATTTCTGTTACAGGATAGGTTGACTTGGATTACTTAATCCTTTCTGAGTGGATTGCTATAAATTAAGGGACAAAAACCTCAGGCCTCATGAACACTTAAATAAGGTGTAGGTGTACCCTTACTCCAACCTCCACCCCCACCAGTTAAATATTACAAATCCAAACCTCATTTTTGCAGAATCTGAAAACATTTGTGAATTTGGGACAGCTTCCAGAAACTTGCAGAATGTATCATTCTGGAGGACTGCAACAAGGAAAAAGTAAATATTTCCGAAAGTAAACACTGATACTTCACATTTGAATTTTGCTTTTGTTTAATAACTGACCTAACCTGAAGGGGTCAGAAATGTGTATAAAAGCCAAAATAAAATTGAGCAATTTTTTTTTTGGCACAACTGTAATTACATCTTTCCCTGGATGACCAAATTAAAAAATCCACTATTATGTGCTCTTAATCTACTCAGATTTTGAGTATGTTACATAATGATTTTGATCAGGAGGTGATTTCTTCATAAAATAGTTACATAATTGCAATTTAGGTGTAGTTATTCTTAGTAAAGGAACTTTTTTTCCCTCACAGGTATAAGGCTTTCTGCTTCCTCATAATTCAGCTTTCTCATGTATTAAAGGGGTGCAAGATATTTACACAGACGAAGACTCCAGCCTCAATGGTGCCTTTGTGTGTACCAGTGTTTCTTCTCTTGTGTGAAGAGACACCTTGGGATGCATCTCAGGTTAAACCAGAGTTTTTGAGGTTTTTGGTCTGCCTGTAACAGTGTCTATTAAAAAAGACGTGTAGAAATGAAGCACTCTTTGTACACAGAGACTTGTTTTTAAAGTTTCATAAGGTTCCTTCAGGTTTTTGGGGTATTTTTTCTGAAAGGATCAAGAAGTGTGTAGGTGCATTCTGGACTGCCCCTTTCAGGCTGAAAGTAGAAGGGGAAATTCAGAATTCAATTACATATGTAAAAGCACAAAAGTAAAGTGTAAAACTGTCTAAAATTAACATGCATTCCTCTTTGCCATTCAAAGTTTTAAAATACTTGATCTGTGAGATAAAATGTGCCCAAAATAATTCGGAGACTGAAACCTTCACTTAGTTTCAGGCCAACATCAATTTTTGTAGATACTCAAAAAAGGCAGAACAGAAAATGCAATGTACAGGCTTCATACAGTAGAAACCTACAGGTATAACAATGTGACCTTTTATTACTGAACCATGCTATGTTTCAATCTTATGCTGGTTTTTGAATTCATAGAAGTAGTTAAGATGGTTTCAAGAATCAAACATGGATGTAAGCAGCAGGAATACACCATGTTACTGCAATTATCTTGTGACTTTACCTTGATGCATCTTTCATACACTACATCTCCAAGCTGTATCCCTAAGGCACAGGCAGGCATAACCTTTGGATTCATGCACTTCACTCATCACACAGTGGAAAACCCACTGCATTTAACTATCAATCCACAGAGGAAAGGATGAGGAAAAAGAAAAGAACCCAAAGTTTACACCATTTTTAGTACTTAAATCCTTGCAAAGATATGCTCATTACTAAGGGTAATAATAAGCATTCTCAAGGAAAATGAAAAGACTAAGGGAGGAGCAGTTGAGAAGATGAAGAGAGTAAGTCTAAAAAGAAAAGAGAGCAGGCTCCTCCAGGGAATTCTAAACCTGCTTCTACTCCCATAATTAAGTGAAGCTAGTGTAACAGTGCAGATACTAAAAATGAATAAATGTTCGCATTAAAATGAATGTTAAAACTCTCTTTTCCTTTTCCTTGAAACAGAAACCAACCTCCTGCTGGGGCTGAGATCATGTCAGTGAATTGACATAATAAAAATATCACTGCAAAATGTAAGTATGCTCTAAAAAAATTGTGACCTCATTGAGTTATATATTTCTTTTTTGGAAGTCATCTTCTTTTTGACACTGTAGAAAAGAAGACTGATTTTGGTTATCTCTAGTTGTGAGAGAAACCTCTGTGAAGATACCAATAATCCTCCTATAGAGCTGGACCAGGATCATCTTGGATAATCATCCCTCCTCCACCACTGTACAACAGGGTCTGCATGAAGGTCAGAGTCTCTCCCTGGTGCAAGGAAGTCAGCCAGACTGTGGAGGTGTGCCTGGAGGCGTGTTTGGCCACTGCAGAGACCATGCCAAGGGCAGGGAAGTGCCCTACAGGGATGTTCAACTGGTACAAGTAGACTGGCAACACCCTCAGCTTCTGGCTAATGGTGTTAGCCAGGGAGCAGCCCCAGGGTGAGCAACATCACTTAGCACTCTCCCTCTGCTGCACCAGCTACTCCCCAGCTGCAGACCAGGGCATGGCCCTTTGGGTTTCTTCCCCTCTTTCTACCTTCTAACCATACACCTGCCTTTAAAATGTCATAGTACCGTAACAAGCCCTCACTCATTTGTTCTCTTTTTTCCTCTCTTCTCCACCCATTCCCTTCACTTTTCTCCTTCTTGCCTTCCTGTGCTCTTTCTACTCATCTTAGGTATATAATGCTTGTGCCTAGAAAGGTTGTAGTTTTAGAAAAAAATATGCAAATGGTGCATCTGTCCAAACAGACATGTATGAATCAAGTATGTTTTGTATTTATTAGCATAAAATATCACACTTCAATAAAAATGCAAATAAATAAAGAAGAAGAAAGAAAGGCAAGAAAACAAGCATACAGAAGGAGAACAAGAGACTACAGTAAAGGGAAGCAGAGCAGAAAGAAAACAGGGAAGCTCTGGCTTGCAAATATGCATCTGAGAGGAACCCTGAAGTTTTCTATTCTCTTTGTCAATGAGGTAAGTGGAGACAGATCTAACTGGAAAGTCTACCATTTCCTCACCTATTATTTTTTGTCTGCCAGAAATGTACGAGGAATTTACTTAGCTGGCTGTGAGTTTTAAATCTCTTGGCTGAGACAAAAGGAATAATGATTGCACTGCATATTGGATGATACATACTCCTGATCATGGGTGTGAAACACAGTGCTGGAGAGTGATTATAGTCAGTAACTGCATTACTCTTTTGTGACAAAAAGCCTGAGGTCTGGAACTTTTCTGACACACATCGAGAGCTTGACCACTCTGTGGGCAAGAGAACCAATTTTCTAGTTGTGCTTTGCAATGCAGAAGGAGTCAGACACTCATATTTATCCTTAAAGGGATAGTACTTGATTGAAACAAGATTTAAGTATGTCATCTTTAATAGGATTGGCAAATAGATTTTAAAAATATCATATACCATGCAACTGTATGTATATTACTCTTGGCTAAGCTTGTTCATGATTTAAATCAAAATATTATGATAGATATTTTATGAGGTGACAACAGAGATTGTTTTTCATTATACTGTATACAAAGAGTGGGAAACATGAGAATAATCCATCTTTATAATATATTCCTAATTTTAATCATTTATGCATAACAGACATGGTTATAGAGCATCCTTCCCCCAAAAATTCCTCAGTGTATCCAACAGTATTAAAACCACATTCTACTAGTGGTAAGGCAAATTGTGTACTGTGGGGTGTTGTCTGAGCCCTTCCCAAACGCATCCATGGATGATCAGAGCAAGGAGTCCACCACTGGGTCAGGAAATGTATGCACATAAATATGCAGACCATGTCCTTTGGTCTTGCTGGCACTGCTGTCAGTCATGCCTGCTGCACAGAGATGTTTTTCCATTGCTTTCTAGACAAGGAATTGGACAGGCACCTTTCTCCATGCAGCACAGAAAACAACCCCTCAGGCAGCAGTTTTGCTGAGGCAAACCCAGAGACAATTACTCTGACTTCAGCTGGAGGCATGATGTAGAAGCACAACCACCTGTTAGCAAATCACAGAAACTGTGCAATAACAGGCTAAATACCTCACCCAGCTGGAAGCACATGAAAAAAAAAGAGGCAGGTTTTGTTTGGGGTTGGTTTGGTGCAGTTTTATTTTAAAGGGTCATAACGGGTGGTGGTGTGCAAGCATCACCAGGGAGGCCCCGACCCATCCGTTGGAATGGAGACGAGAGTGTTGAGAAAAGCACATTGTTCGGATACAAATCTATTTGCCCATTCCCACTGAAGTGAATAGCCCTTCATTCCAGTGGGAATTTGTGCCGTCACTTCAAATGTTATGCATATAAGTTAATTTCACACTGCTTCAGGACTTTGTTTTCAAACTACCAAAAGGGTTAAGAACTGAGAAGGAAACACTTGCCAAACTCCCCAGTAAAAACTAAGGGTAAGGGATTTTTTTTTTTTTTTGCATGCAGGGAAGGGCAGGTGGGTGAACAATGGCCAGAAAGAGAGGGAAATAGGGACTGGAAATCAAGTACAGTCTTTTGTATTTCTACAGCTCAAAGCTGCTTTTGAACAGGACTGCTGCCAACTGTAGAAAAGCATCTTTTTATGGAAAAAAATATGCCAGTGACAACAGATTGACAAGAACTGAGGCAGTGTGTCCTATACATATACACGTTTATTCCATATTATGCAAGATTGTTTGCAGCATCATGCCTTCAGGAGTCTTCCAAGCATTGAGGAGCCAAAATTAGACTTGATATCATGAAGTCAAATTTCCTTTTGTACCACAAACTCCCCAGGATGCTTGATTACAACAGTGCTGAATCTGGCACTAGAAGATCTTACCTACAGACTGGGCACAGTACTGCTTAAATATGACAAAGCAAATACATTTGCTTCCTTAGCCTGCATGAATTGATGTTTGGTTCCGGACCTTCAAAACATTTTCTTTTAAACAGACTTAATGCTTTTTGTTGTTTTGGAATGAGAAGGAATAAAAATATAGCAGATGGCAATTTGAATATACTTGTCACAAACAGGATTTTAAGATTGCACTCTCAATTACTCTATGACCCCATTATATTTCCTACCCATCCTACGAATGCCTTAAACTTGGTGTAAATGTAATTATGAAAGGTAATTTGTTTCGACTGCTAACTATAAAATGGGATTTATCTGTATACGACTCGTCTACACAGGGAAATGGAATAATTACACCCAATCTACCTGTGATGTTACATCAGCAAAGCCATAGCAGTATAAATTATTCTGCTACAATTATGCTCATTAGTTTTCCCGGGTAAAAAGGCTCTTATCACAAATAAAAATGGGTCTCTAATGATTAATTCAGTATTATATTTATCCAGGTTTATTGGCATGGGGGAATACATTGGTTACCATGGAATCAAAAGGCAGAGTCTAACAGCAGAGTAAAGGACTAGGCATCAAAAGTATCAGCAGAGTGAGAAACCATCTTTTAAACAAAAGGTTTGCCATATGAATATGTCTGTGAACCTTTGGACAGCATCCTGTGTACCACCTGAGCGACTCCACATCCCTACTGCAAACTGGAATGAGTACAGTTTTGCACAGGCTAAGGATTAGACTGGCAAAATTACACTGATTTCATAAAACTTTAAGTCCTTTCAGTTATGTTAGTTTTCACAGCAAAATGTTGAGGAATGTCCAACATCCATCATAGCCAGCAATTTGCTTGTAGTAACTCTTTGCCTGAATTCTGTTTTGTTTCACAGTTACAAATTAATGAGGCCAGTTAATTGGCAAGCAGTGTGGCTGAAGACAGAATGAACATACTATTGTGAGTATCTGATAAACTTAGCCAAACATATCTTCATGTCCAAACTGCTCTTCATGTCCACCGTGGAAAGAAATCAGCAAATATTTTGGGGAATATGTGGTACTTATGTGAAACCCACTCGCCACAGATGTTTCAGCAGCAAATACGGTATTTATAGCTATTCAGTTTTTTACTTGAGGTTTTGCAAGGATAGCGCATCTGAAACGAAAAAGAACATCTAGACTGTAAAGAGGCAAGACTCTCAAGCCACTTTTAAAGTTCTGTATTTTGCTGTTGAAAAAAATCTCATCTGGGGATACACCCATTGACACCATACCCACAAAACTGACGATCAGCACCGACATGCATAGAAGAAACTCCATTTCTTAGAAAAGTCACCCTTAGTTTTGTGACCTGGTTACAGACTGCTCCAATTCTCAGACAGCCCTCAGCTGGACCCCAGGGACCTCGGGCAGAGGCACGAATTCCCTCTTCACCTCGAGCAGCCACTTCGCCCTGACAATACTCGGAGCATCGGTCTCCGCCCGTGGCTGGGGCACCATCGCTCCCTGCGGGGCAGCGGGTCGGTGCCAGCGTTTCCCAGAGCGAAGCTATTTGCTGTGCCACAGCCAAGAATCCCCGCAGGCATTAGCGTGACAGAAGCGCTGCCTGCTGCCCCCGGACCCCTGCCGGCCCCTCCGCGCAGGCTGCACAGGGCCGTATTTGGTTTTCCTCGGCGAGCTCTGCACAGGGCTCGCTCTGCTCCCAGATGGTTTCAGACCTTCGGATGCTGCCACCTCGGTGGACTCGGCACCACGCTCCCCGAGGGCCGCCCAGCCGCCGCCCCGAGCCCCGTCGGGAGGCGCTGCGGCAGTGCAGCCCCTGCCCGGCCCTCGCAGCGCGACACGCACCGCACGGGGCTCTGCCAAGGGCGGCGTGAGCGACGCGAGGACAACGCCGCTAAAGTTTATTGTTGGCAAAGCCAGCGGGCTGGGCGGCACGCCAGCGGCCCCGGAGCGGGGCTCCAGCCCAGCGACCAGCCGCCCCCGCCGAGGAGGAACCGGCCCCCGCGACCGTCCGAGAGCGGCCCCGGCCGGACATCCCGGCTCTCGGGAACGCCCTCGCCCCGCGTCTGGCAGAGAGAGGGCTGCGGCCGCTCCCCCACCGCTCCCCGCCCGGGCGAGGGCTGCTAGCCGATGCCCAGCCCGCGGGGCAGTGGCTGCCCAGGCCGCCCCGGCCCGGCGGCGGGGAGCGGGGGCCACAGGAGCCTCAGGGGCGGCGGCGAAAGCGGATCACGAGCGCAGAGCCCGCCCGGCCGGGCGCCCCCGACAGTGCTCGGGCGGCGGCGGGAGGGGCGGGCCGGGATGTACCAAGAGCCCCCCAGGGGAGGACGCCGTGACGCCCCCTCCCACCAGCCTCCCGCGGCGCCCTCGATCCCAACGGGAAACCACCCGATGCGCCGGGTGCGTCCGCGGATCCCACAGTGCGGGGAGGGAAAGGCGGGGGCGAGGCGACTCGCCCGGGGGCGGCGGGGAGGTGGTGGGGGTCGCGGTGGAGGCGCCTGGCACACGCGTCCCGCCTTCCCCTGATCCCCCCTTCCCTGCGGCGGGTGGTGCGGCCCGCTCTCAGAGGGCGGGAGCGCCGGCCCCGCCCCGCTCAGTGACACAGGCTCCGTGTGGGGAGGCGCCGGCGGCGCGGGCAGCATCGGGTGGGACTGACCGGGCGTCGTAGCGGCGGCGACTGCGAGCCGAGCCCGGAGCATGGCAGGGGCTGGAGCCGCTGCAGAGGCTGCTGCTGGTGCTTTCCCTGCTTCGCCGCCTCCTCCCACCCGTCGGGAACTTTTCCTAGCGGCTGGTGGCGGTGCCTCCCCCCGGTTGTGGCAGCGGCGGCGGCGGTTGCTGCGTTCGGCGGTGCCTCCTGGGCCGGGGCTGGGGCTCCTGGGACTGGTTTTCTCTCGTTTCTGCTGCAGTAAGTGGAACTTTTCCCCTTGGCGGACAGGCGAGGGGGCGGGTGGAGGAAGAGGAGGAGAGAAACCCGAGCCCCGGCATCGCCGGGGGACGCGGCCGAGTTGAGGGAAACTTTGTGCGGCGCCCGGCGGCGGGGAGGGGCGGCGGGGGCCGCCGGCCGCCCTGCGCGGGGGGAACCGGGCAGGACGTGGCTGGGATGGCGGAGGAGGGAGGGATGCGAGGCGGCTCCGAAGCGGTGCCCGCACCGCAGAGACCTACGGACTCTTTCCTCCGGGAACATCCGCTGCGGCCGCGGTCGGGCGAGCGGGTGTCCCGGGAGGCCAGGTTTCCCTGGCAGTCGGGCTGGGGTGGCCGCGGCCCGGGTGGGGCAGCAGGAAAAGTTTATTCTCCGTGGCTGGGGCTTCCCCCGGCGGACGCCAGCTTATCCGCTGTAATTCCCGTCCTGAGCGGCGGGATTTTGCTTGTTTGCGGGAATTCACGGGTGACTTCCCCCCCTTCTCCTTTCCCATCCTGTAGGAAGGACAGAAGGGTCTTGGTGTTTTATGCGGGTGCGCCTGGGGGCAGGAATGGTACGCGCTTTGCCTCAGGCGGCGTGGGCTCGTGTCGTTGTTCCCTCTCACTGAGGGTGAAACCAGTGCTGGGGTTTCGGTGCTGGGATCGAGTGCTGGCTCTACATCACCCATATCCTGAGCAGCTGCTGCCGGGGGCGATGCGGCCCCGCCGGCCTTGGCGTGACCGCCTGCAGGAAAATGCCATCACCTACCCCCCCTTCTCGTTCATCTTCCTGTGGGGAACAAACAAGCGACGTAACAGTTGGAAACTGAGCAGGAATTTATTTATTTGTTTGTTTGTGTTGTACTGCATGCGGTGTAGTGTGCGTAGTGTCATTTTTTTTTTTTTTTACAGCAGTAGAAGATGAGAGGGATTAAAAGTAGACTTGGACAAGAGCAAATCGAAAACCCTCATCCTGCCGGTGTATTCCCAATGCAGTGATGAACAGTTGGCAAGGATATTTTATTATAGGAGACGCTGTGTCCCTTCCCTCTTTAATGAAGGAGAAACAAGTTAGAGGAGGTAGTCTCTGGAGGTTCATATGATAAAAATACTCAAGAACGAGCAAGCCATGCTGCCGTAAAACACTTGTGTAGTATCTGAGAAATGCTTTCTCAGGAAGGGAGTTGAGGCGCTGTAGGATTGTGCCTCGTGCATGTAGTAGTCTCCCCCCTCTGGCAATGATGTAGCTTTCGAAAATGGTGATTGTTACTAAGTTTGTAAATACTGAGAAGGCATCACGTTTCAAACTTAAGGGCTTGAAGACTTAGTTTTCATATGGTTGGCAAACTTTTTGCACTAGCACTTTTCTCCCCTCCGTTTGTTCAGGGTTGTATCTGCTCTTTTGCAATTAAAAAAGTGAAGTTGCAGACTTGACATAACCTTGACAAGCTATTTTTATATCTAAATGTGAAGTTAATAGTAACAATGAAGCTAAGAGCATCCATGCCTAGTTTCATGCAGCAACTCAATCATTTTAGTCTTGATGAGTGTAATTCGGGTTGTCAGTCTTCCTGGATTCTTTTTTTTTGTATAAGTGAGCTTGACTGATAACTCTTCAGAACATCAGCCAGAAGTGGCAATGTTGTGTTGAAATAATTTTGTTCCTCGAGCACAAAGTTTTGAAGTATAATCTCTGGATAAAAGGGAAATCTTGAAAAACTGCTACAGACTTTTGGACTTGGAGGTAATTGTCAGGGGAAGAGGTTTTTTGTCAATATCTTAGGTTTTAGTTTTCTTTTCACCTTGAAATTGCCCACAGTTGTTTTCATTGTTAACACAGTAACATGTGACTATGAAGGAAAAAAATATTAATACTGTGGCTCTTAAGAGTGCTCTTAAATATATTTTGAGCATGTTTACATGCTGATGGCACCCAAAACTTATTACTTTTGGTTGCCTTTTGTTCTGCTGCTCAGCCAATTCTGATAATGCTAGCACAAGATTTGAAAATGCTACCACAAACGATCCCAGTCCTAGTAGAATAAAGTCACTACAAAACCAAATCAATTTTTATCCAATCATTTTGATTGACAGAAATGATTATTTATTTGAGCTATAATTCCTCAGACAAATATTGAAAAAACCTCTCAGCACTCACATCAAAAAGCTGAAGGGGAAAAGAGAAAATATATCAGCAATCTGAAATAACAGCAGTTTTTTTGTTTTTGAGTAAATATAGATCTGCTTTAATAAATGCTGCTTCTTTTATAAAAGAAAGATTACTGGCTTCAGGTTATATGTACAAGTACTTCTTCTGCTTCCCTGTCAAACAGTGCACAATGCAACAAAGTGCATACTAAACTTATATGGTCAAACTAGTGTAACCTTGAACTAGGGGACATGTATGGCATCTGTAGAAGCATCATCATAACCTTTAATCTATAGAGTAACATGTTTTGCAAAGTAGCAAATTATTTTTAAGCTATGCTGTAAATGAGGACCTGTGTGCTACTAAATAACAAATTCCGCATAATTCCTGTGTCTCATTTGTTTGCACACAGTGAAAAATTTTTTGCAAATATTTTTTGAATGTAAGCTTGAATTAAAAATAAGCAGAACTTAAAGTGAGGCGAATAGAAGGATGTTCAAGATGCATTTTTCAAGTATTTTGTTGAATAAATAATTTTTTTTTCGATTTAAATTGCTGGTTGTGTTAAACTTCTCAGTAAGGCTAGACAAAGAAGTATACATATGTCATCTAAGATCCCAATGATTTTTTTTTCTTACAGGAGCCTGGAATACAGAACTCCAGACTGGTAGTAGAGCTGGAAGAATTGGTTTATAAAGGTGTAGATAATATAAGTGTAACATATACAAAAATAATTTTTAAAAGAGAAAATCCCCAAGTAATTATTGATGAGAACAATCTGGCTAGAAACATTTTTACTAATTTTTCAGGTGAAGTCACAGCAAATTAGAATGTCAAGCAAAGCGGGTTACCAACTTGGAAATGGGAAGGTGTAGTAGAGTGATCAGAAAGACAACAGAACGTGGGTTTTTTTTCTCATTTTATGTTAATAGTTTAGAAATCCATGTCTAAATATGTATTTATTTTTTGAAAATTGTATGGAAATGAATGCCCACTCAAACAGGTGTTTGGTGAAGCAATACGACAGCAGCAAAGGAAGGAATAGGAATGCCGTAGAAGGTATTTGAAAAGTTGGAATGAAATAGTGGTGACCCATGTTGTAGGTTGGGCAGTGTGTAAAGCTGCTGTGTGAAGAAACAAAGCAGCTGCACTGGTAAGAACAGCAGATAGGAGAATTTGGATCTGGATTGTTTGATAATTAACAAAAAAATCTTTTTAAGTTGCCAGAAGTTTGTCCAGCCTGTACTTGAGGATAACTGGTTGCAATATGAGGTGTGATCTTCTGAAAGAATTTTTAACTGTTTCATTGTGGTATGCCTGTCATTTTCCATGTTCCTGTTACACGGTGATGCTTTTGGTGTGCAGGAACTCCCATACACATGGAAATGAAGTACAATGTTATTTGAGTTAGGGTCTGAATGCTTGGAGTATCATAAAATAATTGTGATGGTTGTTTATCCACTTGGTCTACATAAGTGTAAAGTAGTTATTTGATTTAAATAGTGTTTCTCTCTTGCCTTCTTAAATGTCATGGGGTATGCATTCTTTTTGATAGTGAAAAAAAGGTAGTTCTAGCAGGGTTTACTTTTTGTGAGATAGTCAAATATCCTGTTTAGAAATATGGTCAAGTCTAGGTTGTTTTCTTTCTTATCCCTTTTATGTAGTATTGCTGACAGGGTGATATTCAGCAACAAAGGACTGTTCTGTAGCAGGAGAAGCAAAACTATGTAAACTTTGTAGACTACCTGTAGCAGCTGATTACCCTTCAGGTGATGGTAGTAGAGCTTTTAAGGTAGGCACAACCTGATGTAGAGAAGGGAAAGTTGCATCTGATGTGAGAAGGGAAAAGGAGTTGGGAGCATGTTGCTTCAGAAAGCAGTGTGTGGCGTTACTGAGTGGAGCATTTGTGGAACTCAAAGGAAAAATAAGTTGGAAACTCTAGAATCAAAAGTCTGAATTCTAATTTGTAGAAACCCAGTCCAGGTTGAATGAAAGTAAGAGAAGAATAAAATCTAGTACAAAAGAAAATTTTGCTAAGTAGCAGCTACCTGCAGTGCTGTTGGTAAATGTCCTTTTTTTGGTGTTGGTTATCTCTTGAAGAGCAATAAACTTTGCATCTGGTGTTACACCAGCCTGTGGCTGTGGAGGTGACCTGCCTCACTGCTGTGTCACTGAATTCAGCTTTGTCCAAACAACTCTTTATCAGAAGGTACAGCTGCAGACTGCTTGCATATGTGCACAAGGAAGTGAGAGTACTGAGATTGTGTGTGTTATCTGCTTGCTCTGGAGCCCTGTGCACTGCCTCTTAAAGGTGGCTCTGTGATGACAAATTGTGTTTGTGCTTCTTGTTTTCAGCTTTGAATGAATGTGTTCTATTGGATGAGGATTATTGGAACTTTGGTTGATTGTTTGGTTGGTTTTTTAATCCTGATGACTTCTGTTTTGATTGGTATGTGGATTGTTATGCAGAAATTTCTGTCAGGAATTTTCTAAAGCAACTGATAGTTAGAAGTGAGTGACCAGATTTGCTAAGTGAAAAATATGTATAGGTGCAATTATTTAATTATTATTACTTTGTTATGCCACGTGTTCTTGGGTTTTGTGGTTCTTAGAGGTGGAGGTATGTATAGTCTTTAAAGGTGCCTTTAACCAAAACTCTTTTGTGTTTCTGTGCTTTGTTTTTGGTAGGGTTAGTCTGTCTAAAACAAGGTTTTTGAGCAGTACTTATTTGGAGGGTAGTTGTGTTCCATGCCTCAGAGTTCATAGGTGTCTGAAATGCAGTAATGTATTTTTATTGACAGGATGGAGATTATGAATTTTTGATTAGGCATGAAATAGGTTGATTGAGCTTTCTTGTTAAAGGTAAAGGGATCATTAGTATTATTCTTTATTCCTGGTTAGAAAGTTGAAGGATTGCCTAGAAAATACTATCATCTGAATATGGGGTGAAATCACAAGAAAGATGAGAATTGCTGAATATGGAAAAAAAATGCAAGGAAATATGAGAAGCAAATAAAGAGTGACTTGTGCAGCAAAGGGTGTGTCAGGGGAAATAATTACTGTGTTTCTGTCTTTGTAGTGGGGAGAGATGGTAAAGTCATTGGGTTGTCTTACTCTGCTGCATGGCCTGGATGGTGAAGGTGTAAAACTGTGTTAAAAGGAGGTGGAGGTGTCTATGAGTGAGTCTCCTGAGGGAACTCATGGACAATATTTGCATTCATTTGATTCTAGAAAAGGTGGCCCATGGTTAAGTACATAAGCTTGTGATGAAGAGCTTTGAGGTGTAGCACAACTTCCAAGTCATGGTGAAAACACCAAACCCACTTTTTTGGTGTTATCCAATACATGAATACCTCAGGAGTTACTTTTCAGGTAATTAACTTTCAGACTTTGGACTGTTTCAAATGTGAACACAAAAATTGGTCTTTCTTCCATAGGTTAGCAATAGAAGAAAATTAGCAGCAGAAACGAAAAAAAAAAAAAACTTAAATGTCTTAAAAGCTTCTGTTGATATCCCCTATCCTTTTACTTTGGTTTTCCCAAGTGTATGAGAAGGTAAAGGTAGGTAAAGTTTAGTGTGTTATCAAGAAGGTCACTTTTAGTTCAGGTATTGAAAAGCAGTAACAAGCTTCCAGACAATTTTCTTTTATCATAGCTGCATACTTTTGTTTAGTATTTCTGCTTCTTTTCAGTTGTTTTTTAAGTAGTGTTCAGGAGTAAGAGTAATTTTGATTTTTAATTAGTGTAAGATATCATCCATCTTATTCTCAGTGTGAAGGCTAGTTGAGTGTAACTCTTGAGTTGACAGGGATACTAAGATTTTCTGCAGCAGCAGACAGCTCTTGCCCATTTCCCTTCCCGACCCCCTTCCCACATCAGATTTTCATTATCTGGCATTTAAGATAACATTATATGTCTACAGGGATTCATTGTTTTCTCATTTTCTATTAGTCAAGGTTTGTATAACATGATAGCTTTTAAACTAGTTCTGGGATTAGTTTGTACAGAGCAGAATGTTTTCTGAAAGTGACTCTTGTTTTGAATATTTCAGTGTAATGCAGTGGCATGTGCAAAATTTGGAGTCATTCAAATGGCAATCTCCTGCTAAAGGTGAATAAAGACAAGTCAAGCAGGTCTCCATAGCTGATATGTGTACAGATGAGTGGAAAAAACCAGCTGAGCTAGCTTGATTAATTTATTGGTTACTTTTGGATTTGTTATTTTTATTAGCCTCTCCGTTAGAAGATTACAGATTAGTGTTGGTTTTAACTTTTTCATAGTCCTGTATTGTGTGGGCATTCTTTGCCCACTTCTGTTGCTTTTTTACTTGAAATTCCACCCATGCTGCATGTGGTGTATTTGTATAAGCTGAAGACTATTGCTGGGACAAGCATAACCACAACCAGCCTATTGCATGAAGAGATTCTAGAGAAAGGATATGAAGAAGTTGACATGTTCAAGAGAGGTAACTTAATTTCTTTTCAGTGTATATAATTTGGCAGAAAAATAGTAACTTTAGTCAAGTGTAAGTTAAATTACATCAAATACCAAGTGACTTCTTCATAGCAACAGATTAACTTAGGGAGCAAGACTTCTGACTCATATATAACTTGCAGGTAATTTCTTTCCACAAATTCCTTTAATTTCTCCAACATTGATTGTTGACCATTGCCACAATGAATAATAAACTCTGCTAGGGTTGATTGTTAACAACTGGAGGTGGGAAGTCAAGAGCTATTAAGCTTAATATAATTTTTAATATATTTGTAAAGATTGATAATTGCACTATAAAAATCCAGTTCTCCAGTGCTGCTGTTCCTGTGTTTTGAACACTTTTGGACACTTTCGATTTAAGCACTTTTGAGTTCAACAGATAAATTTTCTTGAAACAGAAGTAATGTTACTATGACTTCATTAAGGCACTGTACCATTTAAAAAGACACTGTAGTTCTAAATTAGTCAGCTATGAGAAACTGATGGTTGTGACCATACTGTTAATCACTTTTTGGGAAATATAAATGCATCCTGTTGAAAGTTTCAGTGTGTTACTGGTAGCTGAGATAGCATAAAATAATCTACCTCTGGTAGCTAGCAAGTGTAATATAGCCATTTATCCAGGATAGGGTCTATAGGAAGAAGCATACTATGTTCTGTGTGGCTGTTTGAGGTATCCAAGGTAGTTCAAGCTTCTGCATGTGACTTATATGGTCTACTTCCAATCCAAACCATTCTGTGATTCTACATATAGAATCACAGAATATATGTATATAATAACAGTATACCACACACATATATATAGTGTAACACCGCTGTTAAGTTCAGCAGCTGTGAAGTAATAAGGTTTTTTACTATGACCAGATTATCACAATTGATGTATCAGTGTTTCCACCTGAATGTTTAATAACTTAAACTACCTCCTGATAAATCAGAATGTAATCTTTTGTGGAGAAACAGATTTGTGTAGGCTTTATGGAAAATCTTTAAACGATTCCGCAGAGTGTTCTACCTTACAGAAAGAGGTAAGGACTGTGTGACTCTATAGGATTGTTAGTGGAAGTTCTTCTTGTGATGAATTTGCAGAGCTACTCTACAGCTGTGTATTCTGAGTCTCAAGAGACGTGGTTAGGTATAATAAGTTGGTGTGGCTACAAATAGGTGAAAACTGAAGTGAAGTGAGGAAGAGCAGTTTTGATGGTGTCTCCACAATCTGAGACTGCTGTGATAAGAGGTCATGAATTGGTTGCTGTAAGTACATGGGACAAGACATTGGGCAAAAGAGTATTATTAACCTTAAGGGGCTTTTAATAGGATTTCCTAATATTTCCTTGTAGCTAAACTGGTGAGATATGTTTTGGGAAGTGGATTATTAGATGGGTGAAAATGTTTGTGTCCTGCTGAACTCAGAAAGTTCTGAGTCCATCTGGAGGCTTGTCACTGGTGGCACCAGTGCAGGAGCAGTTCAGCTGCATTCTGATCTCTCTTCCAGGTTGTAAGGCACTTCAAGCAAGTTTATGGATACTGTGGATGACTGTGAGGGTCAATTCATCTGCTGGAGACTGGGGCTAGTTGAGTGGGATGTCCAGAGGTCAGAAATAACTGTTGGAAACCTTGTGAAATTCCAAAGCAAATCTTTCTCTTGTGGGGGATGACCCCATGCAGCAGTAGAGATGTGGTGCAGACTGGTGACAAGTACCTTTACAGGAAAGATCATAAGGGTCCTTGTGGAGCAGTATGGGAAGAGCACACTGGGCACGCTCAGCCAGTTAAATGATGCCATTTGGACCTCTACTTGTGAGAAAACATCAAAAGTATGGTGCACAGTTTTGTGCTCCCAAATAGGAGGCAGGTGCTGAGGTGAAAGACCACTAAGGTAGGGAGTCACCACGTGATATATGAAGAGGGCTGGAGAAGGAGATTTGTTCAGCTTTGAGAAATGTCTGAAGTGGGGCATCCTAATTGCTGCTGGCACTGTTAATAGGCAGTGAGAGGGAAAACAAAGACAGATTCTCCTTAGCTATGCAGAGGAAAAGGATAAGAGGCAGCAGACACAAGCTACAACAAGGGAAATCACTATAATGTGTTAGCAGTATGTTTTCCCACACAGACAATGATGCACTGAAATACGTTGTGGAATCTCTGTCCCTGAAAATATTCAGAACCTGACTGTGGTATGACCCCTGAGCAATTTGATCTGACTTCAAAGTTGGCCTTGCTTTCAGTCGGGATGGGATTGGATAACCTCCAGAAGTCCCTTTCAGTCTAAATGAACCACACAGTGTGCATGGCCAGGCATGAGCTAGTATACTGTAGTTGCTAGCCCTGGAAGGAAAGTAGAAGTTGAAAGTTTTCTATTTAGATTAAAATGTTAAAGTAATGTGTGAAACAAGTTTTTCCTATAAATCAATTTGACTGCTAAAAACTTGCTTCAAAATTGGATCCCATTGTTACTTTCTAACATAAGTTATGTATGTTAGAGAATTTGTTAAATAAAGATCTGGCTATATCTTTTCTGGTACTTCAATAAGTAGCCAGTAGGACCAATCCCATACAGCACAGAGCTGGGTGACAGTGATGAAAATGTAGCTTAGCAGTAAATTGAGCAACTATTAAAAAGCATTCCCTAGGCTTGCTGTTGTGATGCACTTTCTGGGCAAAAAGGGGTTAACTTTCTGGAATGGCCTGCAGTGAGCTGGCCTGAAGAGCTAAAAAAAAGCCAGCAGTGTCAGCAATGCAGGGGGCAGCAGGCATCCCATAACTTTGTAATGTAACTCATCAGATTTTTTTATGGACAGCTGAGATTTGCTGCTCCTGACAAAATAAGTTTGTTCTATATTTCACTGTATAACCACAGTTGTTCAATATTGGCAGATAACACTAAAACTTTACAGGTAATTGAAAATATGAGGTTAATATTTAGCTGTCCTTCTCAAGTTGTTTGAGACTTTGCAACATTATGTAGTGCAAAGTACATCCTCCCTATTTACACAGTGCAAAGTACAACCTCCCTTCTCTTCCTGCAGACCTCAATTCTCTCCAGAGTAGGTGGTATATGGAAAGACAACACAGAAAAAGTGAAGGTGTGGTCTGCTTGAGGCAGTTGGGGCTTTCCTAGGGATTGAAGGTCTTGTTCCTTCCACTAGGATGTCACACATGCATCAGTGTTCTGACCAGTTTCTAATGGCTTTCTGTGTAGGAAGTACAGTGCAGGGGACAGGGAATGCTGCATGTTTACAACTGTTACTGAATGCTTAGAATTTCAGGTACTACTTACTAATTTCACAGAGAAGCCAAAAGAAAAACTCCCCAGAACCCAAAATCCTGACAACAGTGTTTATTTAAAGCAATTCAAAAACTTACTTGTACAGAAGTGTTTGGTAGTTATGTGGACCATGTACTCTCATACCACTAAATGCAGTGGGCAGTCTCTGATTCTGCCATGTCCCTTTCTCCAGTTAAAGTTGAAGCAATGTTCAGTTCTGTGTGACTTCAACTTTTACTTTATTGTTCCTATGTAAAAGTAATATTCTATTAAAGACAAAGATATTAATACAAGAGTATTTTTTCATTTGCCTTGTTCTCCTCAAAATGGCTGAAATGCTCTAGATAGTTGGTTTGTGGTAATTTGTTTGTTTAAAGTAATCCCAAGTCAGGAGGTTTGTGCTTAAAACTTCTTGGTTAGGTTAGGAGTTTCACAGACCTTGCTTTTTAGCATGGCACACCTCTAAATGTCAATAGTTTTGCCTTGTCAAAACCAGCTATCATTTCTGGTGGTATCTGTCAGAGTTAATTGGGGTTTTTGTTGATTTTTTTAAAACTGCATTGTGTTTATACTGGATGAACTAAGACAAAGGAAAACAACCTGGGTACTCTGACTTCATTGGCTTCATTCATCTGAACTGAGCAGTTCAGAAATCCTCCTTTCCACCCCTACCTTTGAGCAGGTAAAATATGGCATAGTTCTAGGACGTGTAGTTTGAATGTGATCACATTTTTGTTAGACCTTATGTCTGAACATTAAGTCAAACAGTAATTGTGAATTTCAGAAATTGGCAGTTAATTGGTTCTCTGAGATTACTTAAGTTTGCCTTGATAATGAATGTAGAGGTGGAGTCTGAGAAGTGCAGTGTAGTATCAGAAGAACAGAAAGTATGTATGTATGGAAAATTAAGTTACTGCGTAACAAAATAAAGTACTGATACAGCACTGTGCAAGTCAGTAAATACAGACACAGAAACATGGTAATTCTCGATTTATATCTTCGTTGCTTCTCCTAGCCAGCTGGGTTGACTGTCATTTCAGCATGTGTGCTGTGCAGTCTTACAATTAATATGTAAATTCTGGCTGACCATTGCAGCTTTCCTGTGCTGCCTGGTGTAAATACTGTGAAATGTATGAAAGATAAGGTATTAATCAATTGGACTTCTCTAGTCACTGAACTTTCCCTGAGGAACAGGGAAGGACTACTGAACCAGAGGCAGGGTCTGTCTGTCTGATGAGGTAAGGTGGAGGGTTCTTTTCCAAAAGCATTGCCAGCTTGTGAGGAGGATTTTAAACTATGCATGTTGAGATGGCCTTTGATTTTTCTCTGATCTGAAAGGAAGCAAAGATGCAAGGAGCAATCAACAAGTGTCCAAGGGGGATATGATGGAAATTGTTTTTATCCCTTCCCTTGTAAAGGCAGTGTAAATGGGCACAATTTCAGATTTAGGATCTCATTGGGATTGCAGCAATGTTGTGGAATAGCTTGCATGACTGGAATCATGCAATTAGCTTGATTTGTACCTTTCAGGAAAGGCAGGCTGGCAAGGTGAGGAAGAGTGTGTAAAATGCTTGGAGCTAGACTGACATGGCTAAACAGAGAGCTGGAATTCAGGAAAAGGAGAGTTCATGAGCTATGGAAGAATGGTCAGGCAACTCAGGAGGATGTGATGTTTGCAGATGGAAAATTAGAAGAGCCAAAGCCCAACTGTGACTTAATCTGGCTAGTGCTGTAAAATAAAGTAAAAAAAAAAAAATTATGACTACACGAGCAACAAAAGGAGGGCTAAGGAAAGTCTTTGTCCTTTTTTGAGTACGGGATGAGACAGTGACAAAGGGTAAGGTACATAATGGATTCTTTGCCTAGAGTATTTAATGTTAAGACTAGTTATTCTCTGGGTACCCAGACCTTTGAGCTTGGAAAACAGGGATGGGGAGAAGGATGAAACCCCCATAATCCAAGGATAAATGGTCATTGACCTGCTGCGCCACTTAGACACACACAAATCTGTGGGGCCACATGGCATCTACCCAAGACTACTGGGAAAGCTGTCAGAAATGCCCACCACACCACTTTGAATGATTTAGCAGCAGTCCTAGTTCTAGTTCACTGGAAGTTAGCAAATGTGATGTCCAGCTACAAGAAGGACTGGAAGGAGGATCAAGGAGACTACAAGCCTGTCAGCCTGACCTCAGTGCCAGGGTCGATTATAGAGCAGATCATACCGAGTGCCATCAATCAGCATGTGTAGATGTGGCACTTAGGGACTTAGTTTAATGGTGGACTTGGCAGTTGTAGCTTAATGGTTGGACTCAGTGCTCTTAAAGGTCTTCTCCAGCCTAAACAGTTCTGTGATTTTTAAGTCTCACCTCTGGACTGAGATAACTCCATTCAGCTGCACAGGCTGTGGTCCAAGGGGCTGGAAGGCAGCTTGGCAGGCACGGGTATAGAGCTCTGGTGAGCAATGAATTGAGCAGTATCAGCAGTTTGTCCTCACAGCAAGGAAAGGAGACCTCATCCTGAGTTCTGCTAAGCATGACAGCAGATTGGGGGAAGGGATATCCTTCATCACTGGAGCACTGTGTCCCATTCATGGCTTATGGTACCAGGGGAACACTGAGCTACCAGAGCAAGCCCAGAAGTGGATCACTGTGTTGACTGGAGCACAGGGTGTGTGAGCAGAGGCTGCAAGAGCTGGGCCTGATCAGCATGGAGAAGGGAAAGCTGCAGGAAAGGAGCCCTTATTTGATGCATGATGAGAACGTATCAAGAACGTAGATCAACACTTTTCAGAGTGTGGGAAATCCTGAGCCAATGTAAGGAAGTAAAACTTTTCTATGGGAGAGAAGGTGCCTGAAATATTTGAGGAATCAGTGTCCTGTGGTGATATCCCAAACTTGACTGGATGAGTCTTCAAGTAGTCTGATATAACTGGACCAACTCTGAGCAGGACTGAGTGGCCTCTTGAGGTCCCTTGCCTCTTTACCTACATGAAATCATTTTCTCTACATCACTATTAGACTTGTTTGACTTTGCCAATGATAAAGGAATTATGAAGAAAGCTGTGCCTAGGAGTTCTCTTGTGTTTGTGGTAATTGCTAGGTGACCTGCTTGGAAACGATTGATGTAGCTTACATCTGTGTTTGACATGACCTGTTGAACACTTTATCACAGGATTTCTGTGGAAGTTTGGTTGGTTGGGTTTTTCCCTCCCCTCTGCAGGCTGGTACTGATGAGTAGTGATTCCTATGACTTGAGTCTGAATGCTGCAGTCTGACAAATTAAGTCAGAGTGATTAAGTCAAAAATATCTTAAAAATGCTTATAATTTAGACTCTGGGATAGACATGAGCTTTTTGGGTAATCTAGCAAGATGCACATTATAGTTGCCCTCATGGTTAGGATGTAACCTCAGTTTATGTAAATACCCCTGTGTAGCAGAAAAGTGACTTGCTACTTTATAATGAAAGAGAACAAACAGCAGTGACAAGAATCCTATACTGAATACTTTGTATTGTATTTTTGGGTTCTGGTTGAGTTGCCTTTTGTTTTCTTTTAGTCTGTGAAATGGCAAGTTTATTATACGGTTGTGTTGAAACAACAGCCATTTAACTTTGAAGGAAAGCTGTTTTTTGGACTGGGTTGGCGTCAGGAGTACCAACCCATGTTTTTGCAAGTTTGTGGCTAGGTGGAACAGAATATGCTGCTATGTCATTGGTAATTTTCACATTTTGAAACGAGGCAGAAGTGATTGATGGTAACTCCTCAGACTTCTGTAATATTTTAGTGGTCAATTCCTCACCCCCAATTTCTCTTATCCAAAAAAAAAAAAAATCTTGTAATAGCATTAAATTGCCTTTCTAACGAAGGAGTGGAGAGGCATGGACTCTGGAAGGAAGTGGCAGGGTGTTTATCTGACCAGACCATTTAGCAGTCACTGTGGTCTGTGAAGTTTTTCTGGAAGGATTTGCATGGTGGAAGCTATAGTTGTAGGTGGTGCTGGAGGATAGTAGGATCTTGTCTGTTGCATTTCCTGCAGTATGAGGTGTCCCAATTACATATAACTGCTAGTTACTCATAGCAAATTGGAATAAATATAAGTTACAGAAGTACCTTAACAAACTGAGGGATTGAATAGTTAAGCAAGCTGAAGTGTAGATAGCTGTTCCATGGTGCCCATGAGGCTTCCTTTGTGGAGGAGAGTATTAAACTTTGTGTACGAATTATAATAAATATTAAATATTTGTGTAATTGCGAAGAAGGCCTTGAGTATGTGATGGTCAGTTCTGTGAGCTTTGCCAGAGGTCTGGTTGGAAGGGGCTGCCTGTATAAGATCTGAACTAGGCAGTGCACTCTTGGGAAACATGTTCTCTGTCATGATGTTGTATTGGCATCCTCTTTGAAGTGTAGTAATACCAGCTTTGAAATTTCTTAGCTCTGAAGAGTACACTAGAATTGAAACCTGTTAAGAATAAACTGATGTCAAATTTTTTGTGTAATGTGTGACATTGTCTGTATCATGAGAGCCAAGTGAGAAAAGCTGAAGCACTAGCTGACTGAAGCTATGTGATTGGGTGTTCCTGTATCGCTCCAGAATGGAATTTCTTTCATCATCTTGAACTCACAGCTCTGCAAATAAATGAACAGATTGAGATTTAAAATAAATTTGAAGCAAGCAACATTAGAATTATATCTAAGGTTATGACTTGACTTATTATTGAACATGCTCAGAATGAGCTACTTTTCTCAAAGCTGAAGGGTGTCGTTTCTCCTAGATCTTACTTGTTGCTGAGAATAAGATTTGTTTGTAAGGAGTGATTTGAGGATGCCACAGTTGAGGATGAAATGAGGATAACAGAGATTTCATGGGGAGTTAAATAGACAACAAATATAAAACTTTGAAGACTTAAAAGCTTTTAACAAAGCAGGTGACAAAAGATTAATATCTGCTTGTGGATCAGAATAAAAATAAATTAGTCATGGGGGAGACTGGTCACCTGCTGTGAGCTGGCTGTCCCTCTGATGAAGAGGAGAACCTTTACTGAAAAAAGTAACTAAAGGATACAAAAAGAAGGAAATGAGAAATACATTTGATAAGAAGTAGCTATTTATTTTAACAACTTGCAATGTTAAAGTTAAACCAAATGCAAGCTGACCTGACCATCAGAAAAGTAGCTGAAAGTGCTCAAAGTAATTATGTGTTAGCAGAAAGCACTGGTGCTCTGTTTCATAATGTATTTGAAGTTCTACTTACTGAGCATTAAAAATGAAATTATTTTGCCATTCTAGATACTGTTAGCATTAATTTCTATTTTGTGTTTCCCTTATTTTTTTCATGTATAACTGGGTTGTTTTCTTGATTTGCAAAGCAAGTGGAGGATAGTCTTAAACACACTTGAAGAAACAGCAGGTTTCTAGAAAGAGGACTGGGAATGAGACTTGCAAAAGCAGTGTATTCTGAAGTCTTCTCATAGTAACAAGGTCTGGATGAACCCAATGGTCATGCTGGAGCAAGTGGTATAAGTGTATGGGATGGAATGTTGCAAGAAAGTTCCTGAAGTGAGAACTTGTCATCCTTCAGCATGTGTGTCGTGTTGGCTAAAAAGAATTTTGAGGAAGACTGGATTATTACTTTAGTAAAAATGTCTATTAATCTTAAAATAATAAAGCCATTAAAAGTCTTGATCATGTGCAGGATCAGCTTAGATTAGTTTGGGAGTTTGATTTATTTTTTTAATTACTAAATATCAAACCTTTCTAAAGGGTGTGGAGGTTTGTAATTTTGGCCAGGGTGTTCATTTGTGGAATTCATATTCTGTAGCATCAAAGGTTTTCTTTATTTCAGTGGGCTTGGTTGCTTGGTTTTTGCTTCTGTTTTTGTTCTTTTTTTACTGCTTTACTGGTTTGTCTTCTTCCTAACCTTCACATGCATTCTGTTTTTGCAGTGTAAATTCTTTTGGACCTTTATTGGGTTACCTTTTATGAGAATAATAATGAGTTCTTCCAGTCCTTTCCTGTAGGTCAAGTTTTCTGGGCCTTTGAGCACACTTCACTTTCACACTCTCTAGATGGCTAATATATGATGTGTGCTGTTCAAACTGAACAGCTCCAGATGGAGCCTTACTGATGTTGCCTAGAGCATATACTTCTATATTAGCATATTCTATCGTGTCACTTTCAATTCTTGATATGTAATCGCCATGCACTTGCTGCAGCTTTCAGAACACACTTTGCTCTCTAACCAGTTATTTAACATCCTTGATGTGTTACTTAGACCTGTTCCTGCTGGCTGCTAGTCTAATTTGGACACACTGCAGCTTTAAGGTATTTTTCTGCCTGGCTGGGAAAGGTTTGTTAAGTGTAGCTTCACTTGTTTCTCTGTGTATAATGCATTAGTCATCAGCCCCACCAAGATTCAGATGTACAACTCTCTCCTTTTGACCTCCAGTCTTCTGTTAAATGTTTTTGCTATGTGTTTAAACTGGATGCCACTTAGGAAGACTTCAGCCTTTCCACCAGATCAGTTTGTCAGAACTATTGACTCATCTTTTGTGTTTCAAAAAATTTCTAAGATCATCTGGAACTCTTTAACAAACTTTCCAGTACGATGTTTGAGTTACACTAAGGACTGCTTGTTTCAATCTCTTCTGTGTATTTATACCTATTGCTCTGATACTTAGGGATTTGGATTTATTAAATGGAGGTGTCAAGGATTTTGTGGTGGTTAGGCAGTAGTGGTATGTATATGGATAACTTTTGAACTACTTGATTATGTTTACTACTAGGTTTTTTGAGGGAGTGGAACTTGAAATGAGATCTCTTCCTCCAGTCCTGCTTTTGAGCCTGGCCCATTTATTGGAAATAGAGTACCTCATTGTCCTGCTTATTTCCTTTTAAAGGAAATGGGATTGGAAGATTTGGTGAAACAGTGTTGGAAATATTCATTACTGAAGAACTTCCAGCCACTTCCAGCCTGCCTTACTTATTAGTTCAACATACTTTATAAACATCTGAAAGTTTAGTGTCAGGATAAACATGTATGTCTTAATTTGCTGTGTATTAATATGTCTAAAAGATTATAGTGTAAGAACATGTAAAATGGACATTGATGTTAATACGGTCTAAGTCAAAATTCCACACAAAGATGTAAAGTTCATGGGACTTTGTAAACGTTCTTAGTGAGTAGTAAAGTTTCAACCTTATAAAAATTGGCTTTCTAAGAGTGTCCTTCCCAACTCCATTTGAATCATGACCCTAACAATCCTTTTTAACTTCCTGTAGTGTCTTAGATTGTCCTGCTGCTTGATACTAAAGGTCTGTGCAGCATGGTGGGAAGCAGAGTGTGCAGGGGCACAGGTTCTGTCTTACATGGAGTTAAACTAGAACAGAAGCACTGGTTTGCATGTGAAAGTGGCATTCTGAAATAAGAATGGTGGGTAACAGCCAAGTCTGACTTTTTCTGAAGCTCCAACTCCTGACTCCATGAGTTGGGCTCAAGCTAATGTTAAATTCTATTTTGTAACTACTTTGACTTTGTGTTGCATTGGAGTAAAGTGTCTTTTTGAAATCTTTCTTTGCTTTCTGTGTTGCTAATGTCAGTCTTTCAGGTAATTGTTTATTGTGGAGCTGAAGAGGTTTGCATACTTTGTCATCTGTGATTCCTTTGTGCTAGGATGACAGTTCCTTGTCCAGTATTGCATTAGCTGGCCTTTTAACAGGCAGTGAGTCCTCTCTCTGCGCTCTGGATGCTATCTTACGAATGATAGCTGTAGCTTTCCCAACAATTATTTCTGTTCCTTGCTCCCTGTATGTAGACACATGTGTTGAATGCAGCAACTCGCGGGAGATAAGACAGCCTCTTCCATCAGCTGTGGGGAATGGAGGAGCAGAGTAAGACAAGCCTCCTGGCTGAATGGTGTGATATCTTGTCAGCTGTACCTTTAGGAGCGGCCAGATGGTGGTTCAGAGTGTTTCAGAATTCTGCAGAACATCCTGTGATAGCACTTAACTGAGAATCCGTCTGTCTGGAGCTTGATGTTAGTAAAACCCTTCAGCAACAGCTAACTTTTGAGACAGCACTGAAATTGAGACTGACCTCTTCACACAGTTCTTGTTGCCAGTCTCTTTGAATTTTTGATTGCTTGGAAAAGATACAACTTTGTGCAACTTTATTTTATAATTTTCAACTAGAAATTATATTCCTCTTTCTATGGTTTTTGTAAGAAGTCAGGCTATAGTCACCTAGAGGAGAGCTGCTCATGCCATAAACGAACTCAAGATTGGAACCTCATTTGGGGCCATTTGCAGGCATAGGACGTTAACATTCAGAAGTTAATCCAAGTGGTGGATTTGCATGTGTGTCCTAGGGTGAGAAGGAAGTGAGTTCTTTGGGAGGTTGTGGTCAAACCAATCAGTGCTTGGTTTTGAATATTGTCACCTGGTTTGGCCTGTGAAGGTATGGATGCCTCTGAGAACACAGGGGGTTAAAAGCAGAGAACTCCCAGGAGAACTCTCTTGGTTCAGGTCCGTGAAGGAGCTCAGAGCTCCCCTGCCCAGCAGGGCTGGCTGGGGGAGGGAAGCCATGCGGCCGGGTGAGGTAGGCCGGAGCCTCGGGCAGAGGAGGGGGTGAAGGCTTGGCAAGATGGAAGGGTGGAGGAGCCCTGAGAGGCATCAGGCCCCCTCCTACCTCCCCCGGGAGATAGAGAGGGAGAGTCAGTGCCTGTGCTGCCTTGAGGTTTGATATCGGCAGCACAGCCAGCCAGAAGTGGGGGATGCGGCACCAAGAACTGGCCGCCGTGGGAGTTCTGGGCAGACAGAGGCGAAGATTTTAACCCCTTTCTTGAATGATGGTTCTAGAAACCATTTGTAAGGTTCTAGAAACCTTACAAATACTGATCCTCCTGAATCAGAATGAGGAGAGATGAAGCAGGAGGAAATGAGCAAGTGTGAAGAAAGCTGGTGCAAGCAAGAGATGTCCGAAGAGGTGAGAAGAATCCTAGGTGGGAGGAGGTGATGGAGTGGCCTGGGGCTGGACTCTTTCCTTGTAGGGCCATGGACAGACCCATGTCTTTCCTGTGACCCAGAGACTGCATTTAGGGGGAGGCAATGCCTTGGAGCCAAGAGAGTGCAGTGAAGCAGTGGCGAGAGCAGAGGCGGCTGAGGAGGGTGTGAGATGCCCTCTGTCTTCAGAGAAGACAAAGATTTCTGTTCACACTGTTCCTCAGTGCTGGGGGTAAATTTGGGGGACACTGGTGTCCCAAGGCTGAGGGACCATCACTTTTTGGAGCTGGGTTTCCATCCTTAAAAAGGGGAACCCTAAAAGCAGTCCTGGTCCATGTGCAGTGGTGAGAGCACTGGACATGGAGGGAAGAAGTCACGAGGGCAGATGTTCTCTGGGCAGTGCCACGAGTGACATGGAAACACAAGTGGTTTCAATTGTGTTTCCAGGGGAAACCTATGGTGCAAGGGGGGACTCCTCTCTCCCTGATGGACTGAGAGTTGATTGTTTGAGGGGTGGTGATGGACTGAAAGTTGATTATCTGAGAGATGGTGACTGGGTGAAAATCTAAGGTTTTGTTTCATGCTGTGGAGGAAATGGGGGGGAGGAGAAGGAATGTATTTGGAGTGTTTTCATTCTGAGTTCTGTGTCTGTTCCTTTTTAGATATTGTAGTTAATAAAGTTTTTTTTTCCTTTATTCCTAAGTTGGAGCCTGCTTTGCTCTGTTTCTGATCACATCTTGCAGCAGCTACTAGGGAGAGTATATTTTCATGGGGGGCACTGGCATTGTGCCAGCCTCAAGCCATGACAATGAGCTACATCATAATGTTTTTAGTTTCCTGTTGGTATTAGGTAAAGTTGATTTAAAAGATAGAATCCCTTGAACTTCAGTAAAATGAAAAAGCAGCCTGAGAATTTCAGTAGTCTTGGCTTCAGACTATCAAATTGCTATGCCTCATTTCAGTGAAACTTTTTACATTCTGGTAGGCTTTTGTATGCCTGTTATACTGTGTGCTGAACACTGAACAAGGTTTTAAGTTTTGCTCTCTGAGATGGAAATAATACATCCCTGGTTTTCTTCTTTAAAAAATTAAGGCAAGTTCTGTACCAAAAAAAGGGAAGTTGAGCAGAGTCCTGTAAATGCAATGCTTATAGACGCTTATCTTGTCCTGTTCCTGATCTCAGCTCACTTGCCCCTAAAAAACTGATTGACACTCCACTTCAAGCAAGGATTGTGACAAAGCAGATCCTTAGGTGAGAGTAGCACTAGATTATAATACTTTCTCTTTGATATAAGTGCAGTTTTTTGCTGAGTACTTGCTTAGCACTTCTAATTGGAAGCTAGTGTTGAGGCATTTTGTACTACTTAATCTTGAATCTCTTCCATTCCTTGGTTCTGATCTTTTTTTGACACAGTAATTTGATCATGCCCTGGTGCTCAAAAGACACACTGACTTCTTCCCAGTCATTTATATATTTTTGTAAAGCCTTAAGTTGAGGCTTCAGCTTGTTTTCTACAGTGTTTAAAAGTGATTTGTTTTTCCAGTTAAACAAATCTGAAAATGCCACTAGATTTGTGGAGCTGTGCTCGTTGCCTGTGTTGCATCGCCTCTTGTGATTGACTGAGCTAATTCAGAAGGTTAAATCAGGAAGAGAACAAGTGAGTTTTTGTAGGATGGGGGTCTTTTAGGTACCTAATTAGTGATGACACAGGAGGAGGAGGAGGACTGCAAGAATAAGCTTTCTGATGTCAATTGAGATTAAACTGGCCAAATAATACTGCTTAGCCTGACTTTAAGAGTGTTCTGCTGACAGCAACTTGCTGTCTGTGAAATGGGATGTTCTTGTTGTTTTGCTCCATTTTTGATTGGACCTCTTCTGTGTTCCTTGCCACTACTTTGTGCTAAGGCCACGTGTACCCGTGAGCTGAATAACTTGCTGATAGAGGGAAAAAAATTCAGTTTTATGCTCCTCTGTAGTTTGGCTTTGTCTTGTGGAAATAGTTGGCAGGTTGTGGGAAATCAGTGGCTAGAAAGGGTCAGTATGGTCACCTTGTCTTGCCAGGAGTGTGCTGTTAAGTGGGTAACAAAATGCATTGCTTTTATAATTAGACTTGTGCATGGCTACTTCATATAGAAAATGTAAATCTGCTGTTTATTGCACCAAATAACAAGCCTGTAAATGTCGAAAGTATTCTGTCATTCCATATCATGAATGCTTTGCTGTGTTATGAAGGTTATCATATAGTTCCTCAGTATCTTTTTTTTTTCAGTTAGTGGTAGAAGCTTAATTTGGAATTGATATTGAAAATATTATCATGGTCAGTATTTGATAGCACGCAGTTCTATCAAATTTTATTGCTGCAAGTGAGCCTTAGGGATCTTTTTGTTTTGTTTACTCTTTGAACATTCTGTCAAGTTACATGAGTAGAGTCATTGCCTCGCTGTTTCAGGTACGACTTTATTGCCAAGCATGGCATTGGATCACTGTGATCAAAAATCAGATAGTGCATAGGAACCTAGCTGAAATTGAATCATGTTAAAATGCTTGAGATGGCAATCTCATCAGGCTGCATGTGAAACAGTAGGGGACAATCTTATTTATTCCAAGGAAGCATAAAGGAAAGGGAAGGCAAATCTGTAAAAACTTGGGCAAATATGAAGAAAAAAGTATGAAAACCTCATGATTGTGTTTACCTTGAGAAGTTACAAAACATATTGAATTACTAAGTAAATACAAAGTGTATCCAGAAGTTTTGTTGGAAATGACAGATTTCAATATTGTAAACATAAGGCAGAAAAGGTCAGATTTCAAGAGGAGGAGGGCCGGGCTTCATTAAAACAATGAATGTATGTCCCGTGTGCCAGTGCTTTGGATCAGTTAAGGACCTGAATAGTGTGGTCTTCAAGTGGCTTGTTCTTCAGAACCTTGGGCATTATAAGCCTCTAAATGTGTTGTTTTGGGGGAGACCTGTAGCTCATTATTCAACTGCAATCTGTGAGCAGAATACTGACTCTTGACTGGAAGTCTTTATGTCAAAGGAAATACTTATCTTAAGCATCCTGAGCCTTGGAGAGCCCTGAATATCTTCATGGTAATTAGCTTGCTAGTTTGAGCTATTAGCTTGATTGCTCTGCAACTACAGCTAGTTAAATAATAACTGGATGGAGATTAAAACAAGAGATACTGTTCCAAATTAAATATGTGGCATTGGCACTTCAGATTTAAACTATTTCTAGCACTTTAAACATTTCGGAGTCTATATACTGTTGTATGAACTGTATGTAAGTTCAAGTCATTTGTGTAGATAAGTTGATTTTGTGTGTGTGTGTGTCTTTGGAGTCTGAACATGTTGTCAGAAGATAAGATAAATGTAAAAATGTAAAATTTGGAGTAGTGAAATGTTAACTTTCTACCTCCCTTGCTGGAGAAGGTGAAGGAAAAAGATCTAACTGATCAACATTCTATAGCTGCAACTGTGTTTATGTCTCTAAATATATATGGGTCCTGCTCGGTTCAGTCTGTGAATCTTGAAAATAGCAGCAAAGAAAAAGTTTGACTTCTGAAAATATTAATGTAATTCATGTGAGAACACAATGTTCTTATGGCACAAATTAGTTGTTAGAAGTATTCCTTGGTGGGAAAGTTGTTGAGTATTGACTTCTTAAATGTACAGTGGTCATCTTTATGTAGCTAAAGCCTCCAATTACTGGGAGCAAAGTTGTCAAAAAAAGAAAAAAGTAAAAGGAAGCAAAAGAGCTTATGTGTTCAGTTAACTGGGATGTTTTTTCAGTTTAGTTTCTTACCTTCTGCTGAGCAGTTTTTGTAAGTTCACTTGTGGGGTTTTTCTGTACTAAGCTGTTTGGGGTTATATACAGCTAGTCACTCTGATAAAGTTTAATATAAGTTAAGATTCAGTAGATTTAACTGTTGCAAAAATCAGATTCCTGAATGAAAGTGTGTTTTTCTTTGCTTAAATTACATTACAGAATATTTGTATCCTGTACATTCTGAAATAAATTTCACAAATGTAACTTGTGAATTTATTTATAAGGTAGAAAGCAATAGTCAAATACTTTTTGAGGAACATTCTACCTTATGTTTAAATGTAGCAATGGCAAGTGGAGATGAATTTTGAACAGAACTCTGTACATGGCAGTTTGCAAATAGTTATACTGTTTCCAGAGTCTGCACAATAATGTGTCAGGTAAGAAGCATGAGGAGAATAGACAGAATGTTGTTGCACTACTTGTCATGGCAGATATTCTCTATTTGAGACGTGTTATGGTTTGGGTTTGTTTTTTTTTTTCTTTTCTTGGTATTTTTTGTCCCTTTACCAGCCCCACTTAGCTACTGATGTATCAACAATATTGGTCTGAATTTCTGGCTTAGTTTGACTTATTTGTGTAGCTTAAGGTGTTCATACTGTTGATGTTAGCCAGTAGTTTTACACTGAAGAAATCCATAGCTAAATCACTTTTTTGGGTGATTTCATTGACTCAGAAATGGTTTGAACAATGAAAAATCAATCTATGAGAAGCAGAAAGCTTTTAACAATGGATTTGTAGATAAAGGCTTTTAAGGACTTCTTTCCTGAACACATGGCTTGCCTTTTGTGTGAGCTTGGTGAGTGAAGAGGTGGCTCATGTCTCAAGTTGAATGACTTCTTCATGCTTATGAGAATGGGGCTAAAAAAATTGATACTTGACTTTTGCTCTATTGGTGAACTTCCTCAGTAACAGCTTGAGTACTGACTTGGTATCTGAAGAGAGGATCAGAGCATTTGAAATAGCTCTGTTAAAATCTGAGCACAGGAAAAAGAAATACACTGTGGACCAAGACTTTGGTTCTTTTTCGTCAGGTTAGTTTGCTCCAAGAGAACTAATGAGTGAAGTTGCTGGAGCATCTGTTGGCAAAAGAAATTGTGAACCTGTGGTATATTGAACTGCTTTGTCCTAGTGGATTTCCTTTCTTGAAAGGAGGGTGGTGTAAAATGTTGAGTTCAGAATTTTAGGTATTAAGCAGAAATATGTTGAATCCTAAGCAAGCACTTGACTATGCCTACTCTTGCATATTTGCTGTCTGAGATAAGATCCTGCGTGAAGACACCCCACTGCACTGAAGCAGAAAGATTGCATGTGCATGATGGTAAATGTCTTCATTAGGAGGTAGGGTAGGAAAGCTCAAGTTGAGGTCTTTTGAGTGATTGTCACTGTAAATGTGGAGTGGTTTGTGGGATTTTGATAGGGGCTTTTTTATTTGTTTTTTTTTTTTAATTGTTGCTTTGCTTTTTAAGTATTTACTGGTACGGTAAGTGCTAGAAGTTTCACTTATTTCTACTTATAAAAGATTTGACTTCATAAATATTTAAGGAGAAGCACATAAGTGCAGTAGTTTAACTTAAGTTTTTCTTGATGCTCTATATCAGTAGTCAGACTGCTAAAAAGTGCCATGTCTTGTTTTTTTGGTAAATCTGAATTCACTGAATGTTCATATCTAGTTAAATTCCCAAAAGACTGTTAGCACAGTTACACAATTGTTGGTGGTTTTTATATGAAGTTCTGTATTAGTGGTAGTATTCTCTGAAAAATTATTGGTCTGTGCCTAGGTTTGATGTTTTTGCTTGAAATGTGTTTCTGTAGTATTTCCACACTGTTGTGAATCAGTTAATTAGAAAAAAGCAGGAATTCTCTTCTAAAAAGGTAAACTAATTATGGAAGAAGGCTTATGGGGAAAACCAAGCAACATAACTTTCCTGTGTAGCAACTAACACTTGCTTTGTGTTTAGGTGCCTTAGCTGGACCAGTTGTTGATCCACATGTGACAGCAGTTTGGGGGAAGAAGGTTGCACTGAAATGCATAATTGATGTGAACGAAACAATCACACAAGTTTCTTGGGAGAAGATATATGGTAAAAGTTCACAGACTATTGCTGTTCATCACCCTGAATATGGAATATCTGTTCAAGGAGAATACCAAGGAAGAGTGGCATTTAAAAACTACTCACTTACTGATGCAACAATCATCTTAAAAAATGTAAGCTTTTCTGATGCAGGAGAATATGTTTGCAAGGCAGTTACATTCCCACTTGGAAATACACAGTCGTCAACAACTGTAACAGTATTAGGTAAGTCAGCTTCTTTTTGAAAGGAAAATTCTGCAAACTTACAAATAAGTTGAATTTTACCATTTAACCCAAAGAAAATGCAAAATATGTGTTTGCTGGTCTTTCGTTGCAAGTGTGCAATTTTTACTAATGTCATAGAGGAGAATTCTTTTGGTTCTTGCTTCTTTAGAACTTGTTATTTGACTGTCTAGTTATTAAAAATAAATAACATTCCTATTTAGGCATTATCCTGAAAACATTCAGTTTGTATTAGCCCAGTGTTTTAGAACTTTGACAGACAATGCTGATACCAGGGACTTGTGTGTATGTGCTGGGAAGCTGCTGAACTTGGCTTTAGCTACCACGTTGGCTAAATTCCCTCAGTTAGTACTGGGTAGTCACTGGTCTTCAGAAAAAGCAGGTATTTCTAAACCTTGTTGGTAACTGTTTGTCTCAGTGAAATAGTCTGTCATCTGTAATGAGGTTAGAGAGTTCCCAGTGAGGGTCAATGCCCCATGCCTGGAAACATTCAGATGGGACTCTGCAGCAGCCTGGTGTAGTTGAAGATGTTCCTGCTTATTGCAAGGGGATTAGACTGGATGACCTTCAAAAAGTCCCTTCCAACGCAATTCTATGATTTTATAAATGTGCTGCTGATGTGATAATTTAATATAGCTGCTTAGGTCTGTGATGCAAACTGTTCTTTGCACAATGTAAATGTCAAGCAAAACTATCTAGATGGCTTCTGGGAGTTGTGGGAAGAAAGAGTCAATTTAAGCTCTTGACTCTGGATAGTCCTAATGTGAAACTTTTATAGACTTGAGGGTTAGTTTGCACTAATTTTGTCCCTCTTGTTGAGGGCTGAGTATTGTTGTCATAAGGAATTAGTGCTGAAGTGCAAGTAACTCAGGTGTTACTCCAGTGTAAGGTAAAATGATTTCTCTGAAACTTGAAAGCCAGTTATTAAGTTGCCCTCTCCTTATAATACTATTCTTGTTGTACTAGTCTAAGGTACTTCTATATCTCTTGTCGGGGTGGGGTGGAGGGGGTAAAATGATATTTTCTGTAGCTGAGGTGTTTGTCAATGACTATTTCTGTAAGCAGGTGTGCTTTTTAGGATCATCTCTTCATCTTTGATACCAGCTTTTCATAATAAAAGAATATTCAATGGGATTAATCAGAGGGCTGTAGCACAGTATGTAAACTGGTTTTCACCACAAGGTGGGGCAAAATAAATGCATCAAAGCAACTGGCTTAATCCAATTTGAAACCAGTAACTTAACCAAAATTCTTTGTGATGCACAAAGCATGTGGTCTTACAGTTCCCTTTCACCTGACTTCCATCTGTACTGAAAGTGGCTGTGTGTGTGGTTATTATAGCAGTATCTTGACTTCAGGTTTCAGCTATGGTGCTTTACCAATAAGCAGTGGGAATTTCTTACTACTTCCCCTCACCTTTCCTAGTCAGTTCCTCTTTCTAAGATTGGTTTATTTTGTTTGGTTTTTTTCAGGTAACATTAGCTATTGTGTCCATTTTGCACTCATAATATCAGGTTTCTGGAGGAACTTGGAAAGCACATGTATGTCTCATGCGCTTATTAATCTACATTTGGAAGAGTAGAAGGACCACAACATGTTTCATTAGATATACATTCTGAAAAATCGCATTTGAAATAGGAAAAAAAGTGTTAGGCAAACAGTGGTTCTGATCGTAGCTTTCTTCATCATTGATGTAGATGATTGCCAATTGCTGTTAAGTCTCTCAGGACTCTCTAAATGGCAAAACCCAGCTGTTATTTGCAAAGATGCTTTTCCATCCTAGTTACCAGCAGCTTCACTTGCATGGTAGCTAACCTTCTGTTGGACTTAAGTTCTTTGTCCTCAGCTGTGTCTTTTCTGTCCTTTTAGAAACTCTTTGCTACACTGACTTGTAGGCTTAAACAGTCAAAATACTGGGGAAGTAATGATGTTCAGAATATGCTTGTAAATTAATACAAGCATATTCTGAACATCAAAAGTTCACAACTTGTGAACTTTGCTGGCCTGAACTCAGCAATTCCAAGCTCATCAGAATCTTAAGGCATGTAATTGCTATAATTTAAATCTTGATGTAACTTAAAATCATCTTCAATGATACATTGACTTCATTCTCCCACTGGTCTAAAAAACTCTTCCTTAAGTAAGGAAAAAAGTTCCTGTCCTAAGGCTGTGGCTATTTCCAGTTGAAGCAGGACTGCCTTTTTTCCTAGTCTCTGTCTGTTCTTATTTAGCAAAGAATTTGTTTCCTTCCCCTGTGTAGTGGACACACTTAGTCATTTACTAGATGCTTGTATGCTCTGGAGACACTGAAGACAAATGGAAGAAAGAAATACCTACAAGATAAAATGCCCTATGTTGTGCCACAGCGCACTGATCACTTAAGATCATATTTAAAACCTCTTATGTGCCTCAGGTTTAACACATGAGCCATGTTTGGTGACTTTGCCCACTCCCAGTTTGCTTTGTTTAGTGTTTCATGTTGTCTTAAGGAAATGCACTCTAAAAGAAGAGGTTAAGACAGTGGAAATACAAAATGCTTTTAGGGTCAAACAGATATATTGAACTTTTCTGAAACTTTGGTTTGCCAAACTTACCTTGTTAAACTTCTGCAAAAAATGGCAAATAATTTTTGTGTCAAGCTGTTGGTTTCCCCAGGATCCCAAGATGCTGACCAAATGAGGCAAACTGGTGTCTCAGGGCAGAAGTAAGGGCTTGTTGCTTGGTGTCTTGCAGAGCTGACATAATTTTTATGTTACTAACTTGAGTGCTGCCCATGACCATTTTAAATACTTGGTTTGGTTTAACTCTGTCTTGCTAAGTTGTATTTCTTATCATGGGTATTGATAAAGTACGACATGTTCCTCTGCAGCCTAGCTCTTACCAATGCTAAAGTGAGGAATGACTTATACAAAGGAGTGTCAAAGGCATGTCTATCTTAGATCCTAGACACTGTAATGCAGAATGTCTTCCAGTTAGGAATTAAAAGATTATGAATGTTAGGCAGTATAGATATTGGATACAGAATACTCAGGGCCAAGAAAAAGTATCAAGTAGATGGCAAATTAGTGAACTGACTGGCCTTAAAACAAACAAGCAAACTACCCCAAACTACTAAAACAAGAAAACCTTAATAAGTTAATTGTTAATTAACAAACAGGATAAAGTACACAGGAAGATAATGAGGTGAGAGAAAATAAAAACTTGAAATACTGTTTTGGAAAGAAGTTAATCAAGTACATGTCAGATGTGATAAAGAAG
The DNA here is from genome assembly GCF_036417665.1 of Passer domesticus. NCBI lineage: Eukaryota > Metazoa > Chordata > Aves > Passeriformes > Passeridae > Passer > Passer domesticus. The sequence continues at coordinate 108,367,515 of NC_087475.1, read as the reverse complement.
ATGACAATTCCCAGTGTCATGCTATTGCCAAGGAATTAGTGAATTTAATGTTGGGAGGAAATAATCCTGTTTGTGTTGTAATCATGCCAACATCATCCAGACCTCCTGTGCCCAGTATGTGCAGAAAAATAGTTTTAAAACTAATAGAAGCAATTGAAAAAAATTTATGAAGGTCAGGAAAACCAAAAAGCAGCTTTTTGGCCTCTAAACTTGATGCAGTAGGATTTAAGGCTCATGTCTGGCTGCTCTATTGTGTTTTTTTCTATAAAGAAGTATAAGGACCAGAACAGTGAAAGATTTCTGGTATGTCTGTGTTGAATGTAAAGTGAGGGTTGAATAAGCTGGGTGAAATTAGGTGGTGGTCATGAGTCAGTAAAAGGGCAAGCACAGATGGGCAAATTGATTGAGACCTTTTGAGCAACAGCCCATCTCTCTTCCATGGCTTCAGCCATCCTGTCTTTAATACTCAAATATAATTTATGCCATAATGTTGCTTTAGATGGAACTCTCACACTATGGAAGTAGGTCTTGCATCTTAGGGGATTGATGGCTTCCTTTTCCATGCAAAGTGTTATCCTCACTGTCTTTTTTATTTGGCCTAAATAGAGCATAATATTTCTACTGAGTGGGTGTAGCAGCTTCTCTAATGTTCTCCCAGCTGCCTCTTGTATTCCTCCACCACCACTGTGGGTAGAGAAAGTCAGTGAAAATGACATTCATGTGGCACAATGAATGGTCCTGGGATAAGAGGACTGTATATAGAAATTACACTTTCAAAAAACAAAAAAAAATGCCACAAATAGCATTCCAAAGCGTACTTTGGATATGGAAACCTGTAGGCCTGGGAATAATTATATTTTATGACGCTGAGTAGTTTTGAATAGTTTACCTTTGTGTCTACTTGACAAGTGTAAAACTAAGTATTATACAATGAACTCAAACTGACAAATCTCTGGTATCATTTGAGATAGTAGGTTTTTAAAATTAGTCTATAGTGCTTTATGGCTACTTGAAGGCTTCTTTTTCTAAAAGTACAATAGTGAGTAGTCTGCTTGGGTCTGGACATCTCTACAACTTATTTAGGGGTTCTTGTTTACATACATATCCCTTCACAAAGAGGTGGAGGAAAAATTACACAGTTGCATTTTTTAAAAGAAAAATCAAAGGAATAGAACATATCAGGCCTTTATTTCCAGCTGAAATTATCTGAAATTATTTGAGTCTACAGTTTTGGCATGAAATGCTAATTTAATTTATTTTACTATTGTGGAAATCTTGGGAAGGGAGGGATACAGCAAAATAGAACTTTCATGCATGTGAAATTCTAAATATAAATTTGTGTGTATACTTCTGCATTTTAGTAATGCTACAGAAGCTATTGAAGTCTCTACCAATGATTTCAGGAGAACAAGGCAATAGTGTTCATGTTAAATCAGGAAAACCAAATTGTGGGTCAAATAACAAAGCTATGTAATGTCAAATTCTCCATACTAGGTTTTAAAGGCTTTTTTTGAGGATTAGACAGTGCTTCATAGGTACATCAGTTCAGCTATGCAAACTTCCTGCACAAAGCTGTAGCTGTTGCTGGTGTTGAAGAGCAGGGAATCAGATTTTGAAAGAGGCTCTATTAGAAATGCTTCAGATCTAGAAGAGTGAGCGTGCAACTTGGCAGAAAAAACCTGCTATTGGCTTATTTTCAGTAGGTTTACTAACAAATCTCAGAGGGTGGGCATTCAGGGAAACAAAGAAAATAATTTGCTCTCAGTATCTGCTCAAATACTCTTCAGCTTCATAACAACTTGTATTCTTTAAGCACTTCTAAGCACAGAACAGAAAACCTACATTTTTATAAGATTATCAATTTAATAGTTGCCTTTTCCTTTAGCGTAATTGAGCAAATAATAAACCAACTTGTTCAGACATGAGCAGTGTTAGACTGAGCAAAAAAGTGAAAAACTGATCCTGGCATTAAATGGGCTGAAGCTGAAAATATTTATCTTTGGAAGTAGTTGGAGAACTTGCCAGGTACGGTGAACTTAGCTCTTTCTGATTCTCTTACAAGATGTGTGTGTCAGTCAGCTTTCATTTATTGGAAAGAAATTCCATGAACTAACTTTTTTCCTTCTGATAATGAAAGGCACAGAAGTTGCAAGACTTATCTATCTCTGCTTTGTGATTAGTGAGGGCTGATCCACTGAGGTGGATTCTGAAGCATTATGGTGAGTAGCAATGACCTTCCTTCAGAGCACTCCAGTAGCCAGATTAGAGCAAGAGACCAGGATTGTGGAACAGGCTGGTACACTACAGCAAACCTGGTGACACAAACGGGCCATTCTAACACAGCCCAGCCACGGTTTGTATCTGAAGCAACAGGTAGTTTTTCTGACTTGGGATGTTACTGGTGGGAGGTTTGTACAGGGCTGAAACAGATTTGCTAAACCAGAAGGAAATTTTTTGGAAGCTTGTTAGTCTACAGCCCTCAGCAGTAGACTTGTCCATGAGGACCTCAACTTCCTTTTAGAAATAAGTGTGTTCCCCAAGGTTTTAAAATTTTGGAGTGAGAAGTGGCTTTTCAAGGAGGTCACATCCTTCCACATGCAGATTTCTTTAGTATTCAGTTCCATGTAGACAAAATATATACAGGCAAAATTTTATTTTTCTATAGAACAATGAATTTTATTTTTGTGTTTTTATTGAAATTTTATTAATATATAGATTACTTTGTACATTGAAAACTTAGATTTTATATACAATTGTGTATTTCTGTGTACTTATTAGATCCTTTATTCAATGTGTGGTGTGTGTATATATAATAAAGATGCAGTTTGGAAGTCATTTCTATAATAGTGATCAAGAAAAGCTTAAACTCTTAATGTTGGGTGTTAGAACACTGAAGTAGATTTCAAGTGACACAAACTGACAGTATAGATAAATTCTTGAATGCTTGAAAATGCAGCAGAATCTAAGCTTTTTGAAAAAAACAAACCTGCAGTGTCATTTCAACCTAATACCTTTAGTTTGCTGTTTTAAGACACTGCATCTCGTATTTTGGACCCAGCCACTCTGGAATTCCCTTTCAGTGCATTAAATGTATTGAATGAACAGCATTGAACTTGAGTGGGTGGACAAAGAGAGGTAGTGTCAACAGCCTTGTAGAGCTGTCATCTCTTGAGATAATGCATGGTCTTCTAGGATGTTTGATTAACATGAGCATTTGCAAACAAATTAGAGCTTGTTTAACTTTTAAGTAGTGACACTTTCAAAGATATGGAGTTCTTGTTTAAATCTTTCTTTTCCCCTCCTTAGTTGAACCAGTTGTGAGCTTAATGAAAGGACCAAACCCTCTAATAGATGGGTCAAATAGGACAGTAGCAGCCACTTGTACAGCAGCCACTGGAAAACCTGCTGCGCAGATTGTCTGGGAAGGAGGCCTTGGTGAAATGGAATCCACCTCTATTTTGTTTCCAAATGAAACAGTGACAGTTGTAAGCCACTATGTGATTGTCCCTACACGATTTGCAAGAGGAAGACTCATAACCTGCGTTGTGAGGCACCCCACCCTTGAAAAAGAGATGAGATACCCTTTCATGCTGGACATACAGTGTAAGTATTCTGTGAGGTGATTATTCCTGGTATGTATCTTGCAACTTCCCCCTTAATCAGTGTACACCTTCCACGGGAAGGAGATGGGTGCTTTCTGCTTCAGGAAAATGGAAACTCTACAGAAAAGCTGTGATAAGAGGCAGGTCCAGCAGGAGCAAAAGCCTAGGGTCTCTGTATTGAAAATAAAGTAATGAAGCTAGAATACTGTTACATTTCTACTGTTTTGGATAATGAATCATGGGTAAACATGAGGGTTGATCCAAAAGCCATTTATAGTGTCTTAAAATGTCAGCAGTATTAAAAAAGAATGCTTATGAAAATTCATGTATGAGATGCTAAGTTGAAAATAGGTTTTGTAGTGGTCAGTAAGTTACTTCCAGATTATTCACCTAGCTTTGTCCACTCTAACTAGCACAAGGAAACAAGAACATAATGCATACATGCCTAGTGTTTGTTATTCAGCTTCAGATTGCTCATATAATTCAAACCTGCACCAGGCTTCTTTAAAAAATGTATGGCTTTTAAAAGATATGATTACAAAGCAAGGTGGCTTACAATGTTGCTTAGTTAAAACCAGTTAAGACAAGTAAGCTTTAGGCATGTGATCCCTTTTTGTTAGACAGTGCCTATATGAACAAAACCAGCCATTTTCGTGTTTTCCTTGGATGTCCTGTCTTGGCTGTGTGCTGCTTTAAAGTTCCTAAATCACAGAAGTCTGTAGTTGAAGTAGAACAAATGTAGTGGCTGGAAAAAATAGACTTGGCTGTTTTGATTTGACTAGAATTTGATTTTTGGCTTGTTTTTGTTCTGTTTGGTAAAGAATCACTTATTTTGGCATAAAATAATGATTCACACTGCTTTATTTTATTGGTCTTGAAATAAAGTTCTAGATTGGAGGGCCATTGATACACAAATAAAACTGAAGAGGATTTGCATTGTCTCAAACAGTGAATAAAATAATTATTTCCTGTTGAAAATGAAGTGAGGGTGCAAGTTGGTCTTCAATATTTTCATCTGAGATTAGTGTTAATGCATGTTTCAAAATTTCTAACAAGGCTGTATAGTAAGGTACACAGCAGCAGGTGAGAAGCAGTGTGTGCTCTTCAGTCTTCCCTGACACTTATTAGGTTTTGCAACTGCTTCTCCATTTCAGCTCCAGACCTTATCCCAAATCATACTGGTTTGACCGTTCCTTGGCTTTTAAATATTTTCCCAAGGCCTCTGAAATCACCTGCTGGCTTTTTAGAGCTATAACATAATTCTGCATTTTGATACGAATGGATAATTTAATCTTTACAGTTGGCATCTGTGAACATTTTGGTGATTTCTTAATTACCTGGTTTCTCCCAAGGTTGTTTCTGATCCTTTGCTGTATCTTTTTAATGAGAAGTAGTTCTAAGTCACCATTCCTCCTTCCCAAAAACATGAAACTGATTTCTTTTTTCTGAAGTCCTCTCACTTCCTCAAGGTGCTGTGTGGTTGGTTGCTGAAAACACACTGGGAAAGTTGCACTGATTAAAACAATTTGTTCACTGCTGCATATTAATGTTGTAGCTTGGAACTGTATCATGTTCTCTGTACATTTTGATGGTGTTCTTTAAATTAAAAACAAAAAGGCCACCAACAACTAAAGCAGACAAAAAAAACAAACATGAAAAAAAGTACCTATCTGTTCTACTAATCTTACGCATGATGCACTTTAAATGTAAAAATTGTGGTTGTTCATAAATGAAATCTTTTTTTGTCAGATGCCCCGGAAGTTTCAGTAACTGGCTATGATGGAAACTGGTTCATTGGAAGAGCAAATGTTCAGCTCAAATGTAATGCTGATGCAAATCCACTACCTATGGAATTTATGTGGACCAGGTAAATATTTATGAAAAGGGACTTGCCACATGATTCAAGTGGTATAATCACTTTGCTTACAGTGAATGCATGTTTTGAAAACAAAGAATGTATGACTTGTATTGATCATACTGGTTTTATCCAGCTTTTTAAAAGGAGAATACAAGATATGTGTTCATATGAATACAGGTGAGTGGATATCTTGTAAATTTATGTGCCTAAACAGTTTGTCATTACTCTCAGGGTAAAGTCTCTTTAGTTACTCAAGATGGACTGCACACTGTGTGTTACAGCATGTAGAGCAAAGACCAATAACTCTAATAAGGATCCAACTATTATTTACGTATGCCTCTAATGGGCAAATTTAAAAGCTTACATACCATCCACACTTCATGAATCTGTGGACTCCCATCCCAGGCTTAGCTGAAAATCACTGTGATGGGAAATTTCAGCACATAACAATTCCCGTGTTTAGAAAAAGCCCCTAACAGCAGTACCACTTGCTTCTTCAGATGCACTAGGTTCTCAGTTCTCTCATTTGAGTTTTAAACATATGTAAGAACTAATCAATACTACCAGTGTTCACAATTCTAGAAGAAATGAACCTATTTAAATACATTCAAAGATCACTGTTAGGCTTCCCTAACTTAAAATGGAAGAAACTTTCACAGGAAATCTAAATTTTCTGGAATAAACCTGTTGTGCCTTTCTGAGCAACAGCAAAACCCATCCAAAAAGCTGTAGTATTGGTGAATAAGAAACTTCATGTGTAGGGAGGGGAAATCCATGTAAAAGAAGGGTAGCTTGAGCTTGGAGAAATACTGTGTTGAACTGTGTGCTGTTTGACTGGTGTCAGATTACAATAGGTTGTAGAACTCCCTTACCAACCAGTTTTATCCCTTGGAAGAGAAGATGTCATTGTATTTACTGGGATAGTGATATTTTCATGATTGGTAATGTTTTTAAATGTTGCATGTATGAGAATTTTATTAGAGCTTTCAAACCACTTGACTGTTTTTGTAATGTTTCTTGAAATAAATACTTCTGGTACTATGAAGTATGTGCTTGATGACTTTTATCTGCTTTATGTGGCTGAAGCAATTCTGGGCAATAATCACAGCCAAGGACTAGGAAAGTTGTCTTGAACCATTTTCTGAAGATTGCATTTAGTGTGAGCTGTGAAGTGTTTGTTTCTTTTCCTTTGAGTACCTGTTTTGAAGTGATGGTTGCCTTTTTGTTCAATACTACTTAAAAAATCACGATTGCCAAATGCTTTCAAGATACTGTTATCTAGTGATCTAGTTTGAATATTGATTTAGGCCTCCTTGGCTGTTAATAGGTACGTAGATAAATTAAAATGCGTTTCAATGGCATGGAATTACACAGGTGTTTAATAGGCAGTTGGCAGCTCTGTTAGAATAGTTCCAGGGCTTTTGCCCTTTCCTCTTTTTCTCTTGTGTTTACACCGTTGTAACTGTAATCTTAGGCAAAATTGTACAGGGAAATTATGGACTTTGAAAAGTCAGTTGATTAAAAATAATTTTTTTAACCAATTGTTTCCTCAGGTGTATCACCAAGTACCACATTTCATTTCAGTGAAGTAATTTAGACAGAGTGATGGGAGATAAGAAAAGGCAGTTCAGGAGAGGAGAAACTGCTTGAATTCTTGCTCAGAAGTTCTAGTCAAAATGTCCTCTAAATTAAGAATGTATGGACAGAAATATCTACTGAATGCAAATGAAACAGGCAGCTAATCCTGACAGCAGAAGTGCTTCTTAGTTAGACTGTTAGTTTTCAGAGCCTGGGTTGTCTTGTTCCTCCAAGTTCTTTTGAGATGCTGTTTTCTTAGCTGTAGTGGTGTAGATTTTAGACAGCTTGCTAGTTCCAGTAGATCTGACATTTAAAGGATTTGGCCCAGCAATTTAATACTGAGTAAACCTTCAGGTGTACACTAAGAATATTGAAGGAAAGCCCACTGGAAGTGTCAGAGCACAGTGAAATATTCATTCTATAGATTATTGGCAATATCATTTTAAACTCCTTCTGTTTAAACTACTTGTAAATATACACATTTGAAATATAACTGTCCTTTTAGGTTGGATGGACAATGGCCTGAAGGACTATTGGCTGTTAACAATACTTTGCAATTCAGCAGCCCTTTGACTTACAACTACACTGGGACTTACATTTGTAAGGTGACGAATGCCCTTGGTCAGAAAAGTGATCAGAAGACTATCTACATATTAGGTAAGTCTTACTTCTTAACAAAGACAGTATGTTAACTTGGAACATTTTTTTGTCAGTGATTGAATTAGCAAACTGAAGACCCAGTTGTTGCATGAAATATATGAAAAATATATGCTTTTTGTGTGAAAAGACATTGAAAGTGTGGATTTAAAAGCTACAGCACAATTTGGCATTAAACTGACTCTTAAATAGCAACATATAGGAGAAATTCTTACAGTTAAGGTGCTTCTAAGATAATTATTTTCTCTTGGTAGTCAAATTAACATTTTTTTTAATGGTCTTAACTTGTGTTTGACAAGACACATTGACTGCAATAAGTAGTACCTTGTCTGTAATAAATTGAGAAAGCAGATGTTAGTGGAAGGGGAACAACTACATTTAGAAAAGCTGAAGATGCTCTGTTTTAAGGAAGTTAGGGTTATGTTCTGAGTGTGTGCATTTTACACCCATTACTTGTGGCATTTTCTTGGGGTTCAGATACCCAGTAATCATCAAGTTAAATACCTCATGAACAACTCCTGCTGATCTACTAGTACCATATAGCAAATTTGTGTGTCTGTGTAGCACTACTGCTGTTGGAACTCACAGCCTTGCATCATAAACACAATGTAATTCATGTTTTACTGTGACACCTTTTATGTGAAAGAGCACTATGGTTTACAGTAAGCATGAATACTTCTATACAAATGTGGAAAAGCTGTTCAGATTTTCATAAGGGATTAATTACCTTAATCAATAAATGCTAGTATTATAGGGGCTCTTAAGGAAGATAATAGACATGAAAATTAAAACTTCATTTTGTTGTATTGTGTTGCTGCTTTTTACTAAGCTCTTGACATCAGTTATTTCATTAAGCAAATTGTCAGAGCACATGGTGACCTGTTAGAGAATACAGAGATGGTGGATACAAACATAGATGACTTCTTTGTTAAAACTGCATATGAACACTTAAGAGTTAAAATGAGAATGAGAATTTAAGACTAAAACTATAAGTACAAGATGCTTGAAACCACATCAGTCAGAATTCACTTTAGAATCTGCATCTTTAGAATGAATGATTATGTTGAAGTCAGTGATGTAATTACAACTGTAGGCCACTGTGGAAAGCTAGTAAGTTCTAATTAACTGTCTGGCCAATGAGCTAGTTAACTGGAAACTTATAGTTTGAGACAGTTGAATTACTTGTAAACTACTCTAATAGCTAGAATTTTATATCATTTAAAAGAATTCAAGTGCTGCCAATTGTTATGAAAGTTAGTTCTGTGAGTTACTTTTGGGTGTTTTGGTTCTAAGGCTGCTTCTATGGAGAAGTCTTCATGACTGCATAGTAGTCTCAAAACAATTACAAAAACTGGCACACTAAGAAATATCAATTCAAAAAAATTAGAAAATCATCATTAAATAGGGTGAAATGTTTGACTAGAATATAACTTTCAAATAGACCTGCTCAAAAAATATGAGTGCAGTTTGGAGCTCTGTTCTCAGCCCTATTCTATCGGTAAGGAGTGGGGAAAAGTTTTTTTCAAGTCCACTATTATTCAAGTTGTTGGTTCTGTAAATGTTATGTGCTGTAAATAGACCTCATGCTTTTTACTGTGACTGTCATGCATGAAAATTAAAGGTTGTCATTCAAATTGTTTTCAACTAACTGACTAAAACAGCCCAATCAGGAAATCATAGATAGTATTTCCTAAAATGAATCAAGTTTTTGAAAAGCAGGGTGGGCATACAGGCTAGTTGGGCAGTGGTGAAGGTTTATGTTCTAGCCTAATGCAGATCTTACAGAGTTTAAACCAGCTCAGTGCAGAGACAGTTAAGCTGCAGCAGTTGGCCTTTGCTGTGAACTGATGGACACTATTTATATGTGTGCTGCTTTTCAGCTGTGCTCAGCAACTTGGTTTTACTGTAGCAATTTAACTGCAATTAGCAAACCTTAGCTGTTTTCAGGGAGCAACAAAACTGAGCCTCATTTAGTGCAGAATCATAAAGGGTCATAGTTGTGCCAGTTAGGTGCACCAGTAACAATAAAGGTTTTAGCTGTCAGTAAATTTCAGTCTTAAAAGTGTTATGCTGATCATGCTGACAAAAGGATTAAAAGCACTGTGTATAAACTTTTCGTATATAGGAGACTTGATAAAAACAGGAGAGGTAAAGCAATTATTACTGTAACACCTGTACGTTTTCAGAAACAAAAATACTAAGCACATTCTATTGTAACTCTTCAGAATAACTTTTCAAAGTGATTTGAAAAGTTCTTTAACTGAAATGGCCTTAAATGATGCAGGATGGGCAAGTGACTAATAATCAATCCACTTACCACCTGTAATATTTGACTTAACTCAGTGGGTATCTATTAATAGTAAACATGGCAGTGATGTACTGTAGAGCAATAAGCTGAAATAATCTTTTTTGTATATTTGTATTTTGTATATTTGTATTTTTTAATCTATTTTTTTATAAAACTTGGCATAAAATGTGAACTGAAACTTGGAAGTTAACAGACAAAGCTGTATGATCACACCAGCTTTCAAATTTTAATTATGAAGCTGTCAAAAAGGATTTATGAAGCTAATGTTTCTGAGCAGTCACCATGCTCATAGTTGTTAAGCTTTTTAACTGCTAGAAAAAATACCTATTAAGGTGAAATGTGTTGTAGGTTTGGAATGTAAGCTGAGCAAAAAATTGGTTTTGGTCCTGATATTCATTGTTTAAAATGTCAAAGCTATATTTTTAATAAGTTCTGTTGTGCTCCTAAATCTTGTTAATATTCTTGACGTGAAATACATAAATGAAAGAGAAGTAGCTGACAGGAACTAAACTGTCTTCATCTTCCAGCTGCGGGAGATTCTACATCTTTATAGGAATAGTGAAATACTCAAATGGTTTTTGAAGTGTGATACTTATTTTTATGTTGCACTTAAGGCATAGTTATCTTTGCAATTTTTATTAATTCAATGATGTAAAGCTAAACTTTTTCCATAGTTGTCCAGCAAAAGCAAGTCATGCTCCTAGTGGAGTTCAAGCATTGAAGTAAGTTTTCCAAAACATTGTCAGTTTGATATATAAAGCACTTCCTTGTACAATATTGATTTACTCAGTTTTCTTACACAAGGAATTGAATTTTGTTTTCTTGACTCTGTTCTTTCACCTTCATGCTGTTTACTGAGGCTTTCCCTTTCTCCCCTTGCAATGGAGAGGTGATCTGCGAGGCTTGCGTTAAGGTTAGAACATACTTCTTCTGTCATGACACCCTTTGGAAGAGATTACTTTTGTTGAAAGTAAAGCCAACCTTTGTTAGGCAGCAATTCTAGAAAGGTGTTTTTTGTAAGTGCAGGGGTCACCTTCTTGTAGAGTGGACACTGTGAGCATTGACATAGCAGAGACTGATCATTGGTTTTAGGTTTTGCTGCTTCATATAGAAACATTTGTTCTGAGAGAGCCTTGTGAATACAGGCACTCTTTTATTTTCTAAATTACATATTGGAAGGGATGTTGACAAACTGCTCTTTAGCAAAGGGCTTTTGCTCCCTGGTCTAGCAAGCTTTGAATTTTCAGTGGACTTCCTGAATATTCTTCAATGTTGGAGGTTATGATAATAAGTTTCTCTTGTGTCCCAAAAAATACCAAAATTTTTTATTTGGTGCATGAAAATCCCAGCTGGAAACCACAAAAGCACACTGAACTTTGAAAGTGGATGATTGATGAGAGAAACTGTTGCTACCAATATTAGTATTATGCTGCCAAAATAGAGGTGGGGGAGCACACACTGAAAATAATTCTAAGGAAAATGTTTAGCTCCAGTGTGGAACCTCTGTAGGCAAGACACTGTGGGGAGAGTGTTATGCAGTGTCCTCACTGATTACTTGACATTACAGTAGCAGTGGTTGGAGAAAGAAAGAATGATAAATTTCCAAATCATTTACTCTCAGACACTGAGTCTTCTTCCATGGAAAGCTGACTTTTCCTGCTGTCATACAGGAGTTGCTACATAAGCTTTTCAGCAGTTGAAAGAAAGAACTAATTTTTAAGACCTAACTGCACAGAATTATTATTAAGTACTTAACATGTAAGGGTAATTTAGCAAGAACAGCAAGTCAAGACACAGTAGTATGTATGTATCTGTGCAAACATACAAGTATTACATACACAGGCAGGTACTTGCCATTCAGTGAAATGCTGTGTGCAAAGACAGGTCTTGTAATTTGCTCAAAGCCAACTAACCTGTGGATTATAAGTAATTGATAGCAGGTTCTTGTCTTGTAGGAGGCAAAAAAGGGGACATTTGCATCTTGAATGGTGTGGGATTGTTTTTTTGCAAATAGAGAGAACTATTTTTGGCCACTCTGTTATGGCCTTTGGAACCAGACCGACTTTGACTGCGTTAACACAACAACTCTCCAAGGAACCTTTCCTTACAAAACTTAGTTTCTGTAATGCTTAAATGACAAATTTTAACCCAAGTAAATTGTAGCAGTATTGAATTATCTTATCTGTTGTAGAGCTGGTCACTCAGATACTTCATAGAGGGCTAAATCCAAAATGGTGTATGGTTTAAGAGTATTGTGTTCTCTTGTTTGTTTTTTTTTTTAACAATGATAAGCTGATAATACCGAGACAGGATTTAAACCTAAGACTTTGAAGATAGTGGTCTGGTTTTTAGGGATGATTCATCCATCTCCTTCTACTTTTATCTCTCTGACACTTGGCTTATTGTTGGCTTTGAATTGGCACCAGAAACAGAGGTGAATCCCAAAAATTTGAAGGATGTGGTATGGCAGGAGGATTGAAGCAGGGAGATGTAGTGTTTGGGATGCGAAACATGTTACGTTAGTTGGATGCTCTACTCAACCTAATGGTAGAAACTCCCCTGCCCAAGTTGTGTTGGTACTGTAAAAGCTGAAAAAACTATATCAAGAATAATAATTTAAGGGAAAAATAAAAATATCAAGCTGACACTGTTGAAATTTGGTACTGACTTTGATGGGAAACATCTGGAAAACAATCAGAGCTGGAAAAGTATCAGAGCTCATTTGAAGTCAAGAGCAAGTCTTGCATTTATTAGCAGAAAACTGTGTCAGAGGCTTTGAAACCAACCAGGAAATGGAAGGAGACATTTTACTTGCTATAATCATACCAGAAAATTGGGTTTTGCTTTATTCAATTTTGTCTCTTATTTTAATGGGGGGATAGCTATTTAAGAGTAGAAGAAATTTTGTTGGGGTCTTTGCTTGTCCTCATCATTATTGCAGGGTACATGTAAAAAGTATTTGAATAGGCCCCAGAACATAGTAAGAAACAAAAACTGAAATCAAGGCACATTTCAACTAAACCCAAGTATTTTCCAGAATTTCTGCTATTTTCAGCAGAAATTTTCCCTGACCTGTGTGGATATTAAAATGTGTTGTGCTTTGTGTAGCAATAGAATCCTACATCAGTGAAAGAGACAAGAGCTGTTGAACATCAGGTCCAAAATAAAGTGTTCAAGGAAGTCATAGTAGGAAATTGTTGCTTTTGAATCAAGTGCCATATGAAACAAAATTTAAATTATGCCCTTAATGTTTTGTGGAAAGCATTAAGAACTCAAACATGTATCAGTGATTATGTGAAATATTATAGTTAAAGAACTTGCTGAAATGAAATAATATCTTTCATAGCCACAGATAAGGGTGGCATTTTCTTGATTTGGAGATGACATTCGTGATGTGATTTGCAAGCAAAATGTTACAAAGTTTGGCATTCCTCATCTTAAAGTTGTTCTCCATTTGGGAAACTTGCTTGGTACAGGAAGTAAAAAAAAAAAGTTTTACATTTAGAAAGCTCTAAATGACATCAGAAGTGAACTCGCGTAGTCTTAGTTCTAATTGGCCTTATAAACAAGAAGGGACAGTTTTAATTTTGTTATTCTTCAACAATAGAAGGTACCAAAATAAATAAATCTTACAGCTATCATGGTTATGTATTGCAGGAATACACATGAACAAATGCTTAATTGATCCTGTGTTTGTAATTGATTTTATATGTTAATTAGTCCTTGTTGGTAATGCAGCTGGACGGTCTGACAACTGGTGGATGAATGGGAAGTTTTGAAGGAAAAACTCTTTGTAAAACATTGAATTTCTAATATATTAATAAGACTGTAATTGTGCTTATTTCATATATGCAAGGGTAAAATTTGCCAGGATCCTTGTGGATGTGGAGAGATAAGACCTCAGTATCAGAGGCAAAACAATTAGAAAGCCAAATAATCAAAGCCAAACAAGTACATAGCTTGGAAGGATTTTGCTGGTACTGTTTGAAATTGTGTTTTCAGGTCATAAATCTTGTGTCTTAAGCAAATACCTTTTCAAAGAAGAGGGATTTGAACGTCATGACCTAGGGATGTGTGGGACATAGAACCCTGGTAAACCTGGATTCTTAAATCTCTACTTCTTTGTTAAATGACCAAACTCACTTTAAGTCGATTTTTACTAAAATCATAATCTGAATTCTTCTTATTCATTTTGGTAGTGCATCTTTCTTGCTCAGTTTCCTGTCTTCTGTCAAATTAATTCCATTTATGCATAGTTCCCTAACAAACCATCACTTTTTACATAGTTAAGGAATAAAATTATGTCCTTTGAAAAGCTGTGTGAAATTTTACTTATGTCATGCTTAAAATGTTGCATTCAGCAGCAAGGTGTGTAGTAATCATGACAAATGTGAGAATTCTGTCTAGTATGAGAAAATTGTATGCCTGTCTCTGAGTAGTGAGATTAAAAATCATATTTATGGTTATTGAATTGTGATTTGTCAAATCACTGAAAGCTTGACAGAGATCTAGTTCTATCTGGCTTCCTCTTTGTGATGGTAAATTTAGAGTGCTTCTAATGTGGTGGTAGTACTGCTTTCATGGATCTTGCTTATGGGCATTTAACTAAATTACATGATACAATGAGCTACTTGCTGTCCATGCAATATTCTCTCTGAAAGGTTCAAGCTACAATAACATGTTTAAAAATGCTTTTTTGATTTTAAAATAGTTAGCTTGCAATGGGCAAGGCAAAAAGTAACTTCAGCATGGCATAGAAATAAGAAGTGTAGTTGTATATAGTATTGTGGTTGATTGGTATCATATCAGTGTCATCAGGCCATCACTTGGAACCTTGCCTGCAATACAGATGCATACATTTCCAGTAGACCTAAAGAACAAAGGAAAAAGCTGCATGCTGGAGAAGTTTGGTATCTGGCAGTCTCTTGTTTACATGCATAACCTGACATGAAATTAGTTTATATTTTATATTGAGGAATGAATATGGAAGTTTCTTTGTGCATGAAGAATCAAAAGGCTTACAGAAGGAATGCATAGATATAATTATTGGTTCAACTGTTTCAATTTTTGTTGTTTTAAAAACCTGAAGGCTCCTTGCTCAACATAAATGTTACTTTGAGATTAATACATGCCATTTTTAACTATGCTTCTTTCACTAATCCCAAGGTGAGGCTGAGTAAGTTTTATTAATGAAACAAATGTTTTTGGAGAGAATAGCTTAAAAATCAGTAGTTCATGTGACTGAGCACACAACTTGTGGTTTTTCATTCTTATATTCAGTGCCCTGAATTATTTCTGAAGGGGGAATTTAATGTGGAATAATTGACTCTGTGGCATCATGAATTAATTTGATCCAGAATTCCCTATGGCTGGATGGAAAGTAGAGGACTGCTTGAGTTTTTCCTCCTTGGAGGAGGTAAATAATGATGATCAAAATCTGAGTAGAAAAACTCCATCTCCTTATTTTGAGGAGGGCAAATTGTGTACCTGAAGGCTATTTTTATTTTATTCACTCCTCATTCTTTGTGTACTGCTGCAGCTTAACTCAAAACCATGTGTAAGAAAGCTAGTTCAAAGCTTGTGAGTAATTTAAGACCTCTATTGTGCCATGAACTTGAGAATGAAAAACTATTCTTGTAGAACATACCCATCAACTTTGCTTTCTTATAAACCCTTAACTGATTTAGCTCGCATTGACATTCTGTGCCTTTTCTGTGTCTTGTCTACTTCTTTGCTCTTTCCATTAGATCCTCCTACTACTACCACTCGACTGCCCACGGTTCCCTGGCATCCTTCGACTGATGGCACCACAGGTTTAGCAACAGAACCTAGAATAATAAATTTCCCAACATCAACCTTGCCAACAAAACAGGACGACACTTGGGGTATCGTTGTTGGTTGTGTGGTGGGTGGGGTTCTTTTGCTGTTACTTCTTGGTACTCTGGTTGGAGCTGTCTACTATAAGAGAAGAAAGACGTTCCGCGGTGACTACTTTGCTAAGAGCTACATTCCACCATCAGATATGCAAAAAGAGTCCCAAATAGATGTTCTTCAGTCAGATGAAATGGGTTCTTACCCTGGCAGTATAACAAAAGAAACAAAGCACCCAATGAACTTAATATCTAAAGATTATTTGGAAGACCCTGGAAAACCTGAGTTGAACAATGTAGACAATACTAACAGGTACCAGGACCGTTATGAAAGACCAATGGATTACCATGAAGGTGGAACATTTGGAATGAGTTTTATGCATGGTGAATTTTATGAGGATGATGACTTTGTTTCTCACTTAGATGGTGCAGTAATATCTCGGAGGGAGTGGTATGTGTAGTAACCACTGAAAACTAAACGTGTACCTGCAGTTCGCTTCATTGGCTGGTCACTTTCAGATTGTTTATACTTACACAAGAGGAGAATAAACTTTGAAACTTTTTTTTGAAGGTTTTTATATGTTGACTTGACACAATGGAAATACTGAATCTGGGGAAAATATATTTGAGCTGCTTTTTTTTCCCAATGCTGTACTACTGTTTAAGATTTGAGTTTTAATGCAGAGTGCTTATATTGGTCTATGTCAGAGTTAAAAAAAAGGCTAAATTAA
Organism: Passer domesticus; assembly: GCF_036417665.1. Lineage (NCBI taxonomy): Eukaryota > Metazoa > Chordata > Aves > Passeriformes > Passeridae > Passer > Passer domesticus. The sequence continues at coordinate 108,350,911 of NC_087475.1, read as the reverse complement.
AGTTGCCATTCAATATTGTTTAAGAATAAAAAGTGGCTGTCTTGGCTCTCTGATTTAAAAATAAGTTTACCCAAGGCAATGATCAAATATAATCTTTGGGGGCTTTGAATTACCCAATCTAGGTAACATCCACAGTAAACTTAAGGCTTCTATATAGCAAATACTTTACCAATTAAAATAAGTTACAGCAGAATTGAAGCTTTATTTTCTAGGGTTTTTTTCTGCATAAAAATGAATACCTCTTAGCATTTTAATGAGCCTTCTTGTAACTATATAGTTAAAAGTTAAGTCATTGCACTGAAACTAACTTATGAACAACATTTTGAGGAGTAACTGTAAACAGGTCAAAGGCTTGTATTTGAATAAGATGAAAAGTTATTTTTTTATAGTCATTGATTACTAAAGCTTACTCTAGTGTCTGTATATATACATACAGTGAGGTGTTTTGTTAGGCCTGTAATTGGCAGGATGTCAAAACTCATTAATGCATACAAGATGCTCTTTGCAACTCCACAGGGTGCAATTTTTGAGACCTGTTCTGGAGGCTTTGTGGGAATCTTACCATTGAACTTAAAAGCTGGTTATATGGACACAACTAAGGAGGAAACACCCATATAGATTCCAAAGCTGGAGGCTAATGTGAATGTGCTTATTTTCCCAGGTGCCAAAAAGCATTAGTTTCTATGACCAGAAGTTAAAACAGCGGTTTTACGCTGCTTCTGACTAAGTTACAATACCTGCTTTGAAGAGGGTAGACAGAGTTTCAGATTATTAGTAGGGAAGTGGACATTTGCACTGCTACTTCAGGTATTGAAAATGCACTCTTCAGTGGTGCAACTCAAAGAGTCTATGAAACAGGAATTCAGTCTCTGTGCAGTCTCTGTACCACAGTGGATTTGGTTTCCCTGCAAATAATTCATACTGATTTTACATGTTCTTTAAAATGACATGGTATCCATTATACATAGGAAATCTTGTCTGACATGTGAAATAGTTCTACTTTATCTTGAGCAGATTCACCAAACTAAATCTGCCGATTATGCAAGGAGGAATGAAACAACTTTAGATGAATTGCAGAACAATGAATTCATAAGTAGAATACTAAATCTTTTGAAGTGTTTAGCTTGCGGAAATTGAAGCTGATAAGGCTATTAGTATTTGAAACCTGAAAAGGGTCTGCTACCATTAATGTGAAATAGGCTGCATAAAGCCGCTCCATGAGCATTGATGCTGGAAGTTCTTTTCTGTCCTCATGATGTTTGGTAGCTTACAGCATTTAGAGCTTCCCAAAAATAGTTATATTGAGTGTTGTAGACAATACACTGTGATTGCATATGACTGCATGTCTTTAAAAAATATTAAGACAACAGCTTTATTTGAAATTCAAATGGAAAAGCATCCCTAAACAACTTAAGTTTGGGTTTGGATTAATGGAGTACATGATTGACCAAAGTCTCAAAAACAATAGCAAGTGATATTGTGGTTATCTGTAGTTTGAGTGCAAACAAAAGAAAAGGAGTGAAATTTCTAGCAGAGGGTTCTGATCCAAATTATCTCTGGAATAAAGAGATTATACCTCTCTTCAAATAAAAACTTGATATATCATCTTTAAAAGATGGTTTTACTTGGAAATAAACATAACCATAAACCAGTTTTCCACATGGGATATCTTGCTTTTGTCCCAGTGGATTTTTTGCTTTGATTTTTAAAATATATATATATATTTAATTCCTATGGGTTGAGAAGTTGAAATGTTCTGGAGTTGAAGTTATTAATAGGGATAGGGCTTACGTGCGTTGCAATGTTTTGTACATTATATCTACTGTAAAAACAATTGATTGTACTACAAATGGCTGTTGTGTGAATAAACTTTTTCTTACATTCTGAAACACAGGTAGTGTTCAAAAATGTTTCACAGGTATATTCTTAAAAATTGGATATGGAAAAGCACAATAAACTCATAGGCTGGATAGAATGAACTAAAGTGTTTAAGCTGTTTGAGATGAGCTGTTTAGTATTCCCCTAAGAGAGCATAAACTTATAAAACAAATGTCTTCAGAAACTCTTTTAAGAAGATTAAGAGAATGATAAATGGAGGTGTTTGCTGTCCAAAACATTTATTTTCAAGCACAGCTGATAAACTAACTAGGAATTGCATACTTCAAAATAGTCGTGGTTTTTCATTCTAGTGTCTTTGTTTACTTTAACCATATTTCTTGGAGTTAATCAATTCCCATCTATTTCTGACCATCTGGTGGTTAAAATGCTTTTTAGGTGGCACCATACATGTTAGGTGCTCTCTTGTTCATCTTGGCATGTTGGTCTGGGTTTATGATCATTCTGCTGGTTAGACTGATGTTTTGCCAAACCAAATGAAGTGTGTCCTGTGGTAATTGCATTTAAGATCCTGTGTGTCACTGTGATGGGATATTACTATTTTTCCTGGTGTTTAGAAGCAAGTGGGTGTTTGTCATCTCACCCATAATCAGACTCAATGGGTGGGAGTTGATTGAAAGTATAAGTGTTAAAAATATAGCAGAATTTACTAGAAGAAAATGCACCATGAAGTTAGGATGAAGCAATCAAGGAACTCTTCTGATATAATGACAAGACCAAAGCATCTTCAAGAATTCTGGACCTAAGAATGGATATTAGTTAGTTGAGACTTTCCCACTTCAAGAAGAGGGCACCCAGTGTAAACTGAACTTAAGCCAGTTAAAATGCAATAGAAGGGTCAATTCCACTGATTCTTGTGCCCATTCTTCAGGAAAAGTTATGAATTATGCTTGTGTTGCAGTTTAAGCCCAGCTTGCAGCTAAGCACAACACAACTTCATGCTATGCCCACACCCATCTTCTCCCACCCTGGTGGAATGGGGAGGAGAATCAAAAGTAAAACTTGTAGGTTGAGATGGGAACAGTTTAATAATTGACAACAAAGTAAAATACAATAATAATAGTAATGCATAATGAAAGGGGGAGAAACAAACAAGTGAGGCACAATACTTCTTTTGGGGTAATTTTCTCAGTTTGTATGCTTGGCATGGTGTTCTGTGGTGTGGAATATTCCTTTGGCCACTTCAGGTGATCTGTCCCAACTGCGCTCCCTCCTAGTTTTCTTTTGTGCAACTCCTCACTGGCACAGTGTGAGAGACACACACACAAAATAAAAGTCGTTATCTTAGAATAAACATGACTTAACCTACCCATGTTTTGGTTTTTGCTATCAGCACTCTTTTCATGCTGAAACCAAACCACTGTACAAGCTCCTGAGAAGAAATTAACTCTATCCCAGCCAAAGCCAGGACAGTTTATAGTGTTGGGGCTGGTTTCATAAACCAAAAGTGGTACGTTGCATTCATCTGTGAGGAGCAAAGTAACTTCTGCAAGTTGTTACTCTAGGACTTTATGTTTAACATTAAGGAAGTCACAAAAAAAAAACTTATTTCAGTTTTTTTCAAGTTACTTAAATATATTTTGTGAGTGCGATCCCAGGGGAATATTCATGTTGGATCTTTGATAAGCAGTGAGGGGACAGGAATTGCTTTATTAGAGTGCAAGTCAAGTGATGTATTTTGGTTTGGTTTTTTTTTTTAATTGAAAGGTTTTGCTCAGCTTTCCAGCATACAGGCAGAACAACATTAGAAATCTTAGGAAATGATAAATCATATTGCATAATTTCAGGGGTTTTATCTGTGAGTAGAACATAAAGCTGAAGAGGTTCTCAAAATTTCCTTCGGTAAGAGATTGAGTAGAGAATGGTTGTGTTGCATTTGAGTAATAATAAAGTGGACTGCTTTAGAAATACATTGAAGGTATAGAACTGTGTTAATTTTCAATTTCTTCGCTGTTAAATTTTCTGATTCAGTACTCAATGTAAATGAGAGCATCATTTAATGTACGCTGCCTGAACTTTGTAGGTAAGTGTTTAGTGCAGCTGACATGAGTTACTCCAATTGTGAAACTTTTTGTTGAGCTTGTTGGCACAAGTTCAAAGCACTGATGATTTTAAGTTAAAGTATGTTAGCAGGTTTTTCAGTTTTGGGACTTAAAAATTTATTTCTAAGCATAGTGAAAGGAGTGGCCTTTAAAGACTGACAAGTATGTTAGTTCAGTATGAGAGTTGTTCAGTGTTGGATTTGACAATGCTAAGGTCAAAAGAAAAATGCTGTAAAAGCAAACAACCACAGCTTTTTCTCTCTCCTTATTAAAATTTATTTATAAAAATTACTTTCTTGTAGCTTGGAGTGTGAAGTCCTAAAAATGATAAGTGGTCTTAGGGTTTGCTTTGATAAGTATCAGCCAAATATTTAGTGTTTGTTTGCATATTCATTGCTCCTAGTAGTTAGTATATGGGGTTTTTTACCCTGATTTTGTTTTTCTTTTTTGCTTTCTGCAAACTTAAGTGTCATTAAAGAGAGATTGTCAATAAACCATAGCTGCCCAGATTTTTGAATTAACACCTTCTTAGCTTATTTAAGTGCAAATCATATGTTTCATAATATTATTTACATTGAAATCAAGAATGAAAGCATGATACTTAATAAAAGTAGTCCATAAAATTTTTGAAATAAAAAATTTTTATTTCATGAACTCTCTTAATTCCACCAGTTTTTTAGTTGGGTAAATTGAAGCAATACTGCAAAAGTGCTAGTGCAGGGCAAGGTTTTCTGTTTGGCAGTGGAAGGAAGAAGCGTTTCTCAGAACAACACTGAAGTAGCTTATCTAAGTATTGAAAGTATATGAACTTCTTAAAGTTGTAATCTATGCTATCACATTGCAGATGTGCCATTTAAGCAGACATCTTCTGTTGCTGTAGCAGGGGCTGTGATTGGAGCAGTCCTTGCTCTTTTTATCATTACCATCTTTGTGACAGTGCTGCTGACCCCAAGGAAGAAAAGGCCAGCCTATCTTGACAAAGTGTGAGTATGTGTTGGACTTGTTTTTTTCATTCAGCTGAAAGTGATATGCAGAAAGAGTTTGTTCTGTACAGTAATTTAAGTGTCTGACTTAATTTAGCAGCTATTCAGCTTTTGTAATTTCAGGGCTCTATTTTCAGAGTACACAAATGTGAAATCACACATTTCTGAAAAAGAAATGAGGAAGGTAAGAATTACTTTGGAAGTAATATAATACCTCTTGAGAAGTTTGGAATTCTCTGAAAGAAAACTACTCATGGCTGTAACTGGAGGGCAAAAAAGGGTTCCCTCTTGACTGTTGCCAGTGACTGCTAGTTTGTTGTAACTGCAGGTCTAACTTGCAAGTAAATTTGCCATGCTTTGCAAATGTGAAGGCCCCCTAAAATTAGTTTTGAAATATTTGTAAAATTAAGCAAGCTCCCACAGATACATGCTCAGAAATTACTGACTTCTTGTGCTTTCTGGAATGTTGGTTGTTTCTTCAAGTCTCTGGCACAGACATGCAATTTACTTTATCAATGTGATCAAACGAAAAAGAAGGAAACAAAAACATCCAAAAAGGTGTTGCCACTTGAAGTGAATGATGTCTAGATTCTGTTTGGAACATGCATAAAAAAGTAACAGGGGCTCAGAATATTTGTAAAGATGGGTCTTTTTACATCCCCTATACAGTTACTTATATCCCATATACAGTTAAAACTAAAACTGAATTAGAAATGTTGCTCATGTAGTTAAGTAAAATAGTTAAGAGCCTTTAGCATAAAACAAGTTTCCTCATTTGCATTGAGCTAGCAAGATGAGTCAGGAGTCTTCTTTTGAGCACCTTTTACCATGGTTTCTCTTAAATTCTGTATCTGAAGCTTATTTCTATGAATCATCTTAAACAGTTAAATTCTTTTATAACCACTTGCTTTCACTGAGAAAGTTAAAATAGAAAAAGTCTTGCATGTAAGAATTGCTAGTAAGGCTTTCTCAAGTAATTATTTTTTAAGGGAAGCCTATAATTTAAAAAGTTGTTCAAGCTGTATCTCATAACTTAGAAACGTGTTAGATACCAGTAGTTTCTAATCCTCCTTAGTTGGAGTGTATGGAGGGAAGTTCAGTCTGCTTAATTCAGGATGCAATAAATAACAAATTCTGGGTAGTGCTTTTCTACAAAAAGTGTGTGCCAGTGGTAGGCATATTCCATTACAATATATCACATCTGAGTCATTGCTGACTGAAAGGTGTTTGTCCCTGAGTATTGAGCGCTGGGTGATTTGGCAGTTAATACCTGACCATTCGATTGGACTTCACAAACACGATGTGTCATATTTCATTCCCTCTTTACTACAGGATTGATCTTCCACCCACTCACAAACCAGCCTCATTTGAGGAGAGAACAATGTCAGTGCCACAAAAAGAAGCTATGCTTCAGGTGAGTAAGTGTTTATATGCATCTTAAATTAACTTAAGGAAAGTGTTAACTTTGCTTTATTGTGTTAACTTGGTCTGATTTTGCCTTCCTGATAATATATGTAAGCCTTTCAATGGTTTCACAACCAAGCTGTTTCCCTACATATGTGATATCTGAATCTTTTGTTTATAATGTTAAAGTCATCTGTAGAGGTCAGGAAACTTGTAGACAGATCGTATCTTGTATCTATCTTCGACAGATACAGCTCCTTTTGAATGAGAAAAATCTATAGTTGAAATTCTGTGGTAAGAGAATATACATAGCTTTATAAAGCAGTCTTCATAAGAGAGAAAAATTATGCTTGGTAAACTTAAAAACTGACCTTATCAAAAGCTCCCTTGCTAGAAACAACTGCCATTCTTTTAAGTTATTAACGGTTGAGGGGTGGGGATACACTGAATTTGGGCTTTGACATGGCTAATCTACTCAAAGTATGAGTTTGAGTCTCACTGAAGATCACTAAATCACTTTTAAATATTTGCAATTATGTAACTAATAATTTTATCTTTTCTGCCTGCATTTACCAGCAGCAAAGGCCCATACCAATTTCATGACAAATAGTTAAAAATTTTAGTGTCCTTTCAGGGGTAGCTTCTTGTCATCTAAAGTAATGCTGTCCAAGCAAGACAGCAATAGGCAAAAAACTTCTTTACCAGCATTTAATGTTTGTGTGGGTGTAGTCTGATCAAACCCATTTGTAGAGGTCACACTGGAAAGCTGATTCTAGCAAATGAAACAGTTTGAGTAAGTGGGGGAGCAAGGAGGGGTAGGGCTACATTCTTCCTTACAGTTTTGAGGTGGACTGGAGTGCTTGGTGAATTCAGGCTTGTCTTGCACTAGGCATTATAGAGGAGGACCTGTTCTTCAGAGGTGACTTAAGCTAATATCATTGATTATTACACTTCATATAATAAACCAGTCAGTTATAGATCCTGGCCATGGTCCCTAAAGTGTCTTGTGTGTGTTTATATTAAATTAATCAGTCAGATTTTTTAGAGTTCTGCTTACATTGAAGAAAACTTCTGTTACCTATCAGTATTTGTAAGAATTAGATTGTAATTGTTTTTAATAAAATTTTTGTTCCATCCTCAGTACATACCATAAATTATGTGATTCTGACCACTGATGTGCATGAATCGTAACACTGAGCTAATTAAAACAATCAATTGTTTATAAGAAATATCATTTTTCCAATACTATGGTATATCTTTGCAGCTGTAAGGACCTATAAACGTCCTTTCTCATAGAGGGGAAAATAAAATGTTCACCTACCTTTAAGAAGGATTTTGATGGAGTTCTTAATAACATTGAAAATATTCTTGTAGATTTTCTTTGTGACTGATGGTTCCTAAAGCTCACCAAATATCAGTTGCTGATAAAAGTTTTCCTTATGTCATAAATGTTACAGTGGGTAATACTTGTGTATATTGTTGCTGAGTGAAGCAGGAAACTATTCTGAGATCCACTGCTGCAGTAGTAGTGGATCTAGTAGTAGCAGCCTGATGATTACAACATTGTGAGGGTAGAAAACATTTGTTGGCATAAAGAATAATAGGTTTTCATCTTCTTACCTTAAATGTGGTATAGCACCAAAGATGGCACAAAAGAAGTGCTTTTCTGTGCTCAGGATGGGCATCATAGCTATTTCTTCTGTTACTGCAGTACTCAACAATTGCAATTTTTGATTAATTATTCTTCTGCTAATATTTCTGCTTAAAGTATTTGAAAAAATATTATCTTATAGAATCAAAAGATATTGTCTATAGTGGTATTTGTGCATCTGTAGTGCTGCTAGATGGCAAAATGACAATACTAGGAAATGCAATTATTTGCAGAGGTCCTACAATTATTTGGAGGTCCTTTGCAGAGCAATTTATAAAGGAAGTAGACATAAGAGAATGTGTACCTTATTGCTTTCCTCTTCAGAGCTTTGCTGTCTTTGAATTTTTTCTAGGTTGTGCTTACTGTGGCTTCTGTTAGTGGGTACTAAAAAACTTATACTGAAGCTGGGTGTAATCTTGGAATGTTTAATTCAATGTTTTATGAAAATGTATTTTGTAAATAGAGAAAAAACTGTAAAGAGACTGAATTGATTATTTGTTTTCCACAAGTTGGATAAACAGAGTTTTAAGTTGTTTTGGGAGGAGAAAGATTCCCCTTCGGGTTAGGTGTTAACTAGATTTTATTTAAGAAATGGATGTTACCACAACACTGTTAGTGTACCTGTCTTTTTCTCTCTGTGGAACTCCAGAACCAAAAAGACCTGGAGGCTGTCTTCCTAGCTGATACTGCCTCTAATCAGTATGTACTCTGTTAAGCTTGAGGCAAGAGCTTCATTTTATCTAACAGAAATAAATGTCAAAATGCTGGCTTTAGCCAAGAAGTGATTGGTTGTATTGTTTTGGTGTACCAAACCAACATTTGGATTGCTGTAAAGAGGCAAGAGAAACAAGTTAGCAGCCTGTCAGGATGTCTCATCCTGTGCGACTAAATGTCTGCACTCACCACTGTGCTAGCTGATGTTCCAGTTGCTGTCATGCCTACCCAGAATGAGATGCCAGGTGAGCCTCTCACTGGGTAGATAAGATGTAAACTTCTGGATCTGCTGAAAAGAACTGTAGGGGGAATGTCACAGCTTTGTCAGCCACAACGGATGATCAGTCCAGCCTGAGTGGAAATGATAGGCTGCACAAAGGTGCAACATAAAGAAGAGTGAATTTAAATGGTGTCTTCTGCATATTCAGAACAACTTAGAATTGAAAGTGGATTTATTCAATTTAGGCTGATTCTGGTAAGTTGTTATAAATAAGGTGCAAGTGTTTCAATCAGCTCTGCTGTTATTACTGTACTGAAATCATGTACAGTAGCTTTTTTTATCTTGTAAAGTATTTAAGATTCAGCAGATGATGCTGAAATTCTCCTTTTTGTATCCCAGCAATCAGAATTTAACTAATTTTATGCATATCTGAGTCAGCAGGTGATGGTATTAAAATGAAGGGAAAGTAACTGGACCTATGACAGTAGTGGATGGCCAGTCTCTTTCATGGACACTTCTTGAGACTTGGAAACTTTCAGTTTACTTTAAATATATGTTCTCATTTACATGCTAGTGTTAATAATGAGCTGTATGTACAAGTACTATGTAACTGAGTACTCATAATTTCTCTGTACTGGTATTCTTGTGAGTCACTTCAGAACTGAGAAAAACTGGTTCACTTATGGACCTAAAAGAGGGATGCAAAAGTCCAAAACATAAGAATACTATGGAAAAAAATGAGATTATGCCTTTATTTACTATGGAGATTGTAGGTTCATCTTTGTCAACTCTTTTGTCAACAGCACTGTTACTTTTGTCTAAGTGTTCTTTTAATAATCATTGCCATGGAAATGCTATTCTGTTGCTCAGAACTATCTATTACATGTAATGTGAAAGAGTGATGAGCAGCCTGAAGGTTATGTCCTTGGTGAGAGAGGAATCTCTGCTTGACAATGCAATTTTTGAGGCGAATCAAGAAGAAGTTGAGCAATGAAAGAATTCCAGTGGCTTAAAGAGGATTTTTTTTTCTATCACATGATATTTTTAAAAGGAGTGTAAGAGGGTGCACTAATTCTGGCAGTCCTTGGAATCATTAGAGTAGGTATGTCTGGCCATGAGAAGACTGACTTGAGACTTGCAGCTTGGAAGAATGCCTCACTATTTAGCCAAGCAAAGTTCTTTAACTGTAGTATTTGTATTACTGATCAAAGCAGGAAGGAAAAGGTGAGGTCGTCTTAGCACCATTAAAAGTATCAAATACCATTTATCAAATGATGATATTTCTGAATCAAATTTGAAAACATCAGCCACTGAACTCTTAAACCTAGTATAATACTGATTCATTTATAGGATATGGCTCTCTTGCACACTTCGATTTCTTTTCGTCATACTTCTTATGCAGGTGGGAATATCTCTTCCTTGATGAAAAAGGAAGCAGTATTGTTGTGATTTGCCTTATACCAAAGAACTGTTTAGACAAACAAGATTGAATGGAAGGGAGCAGAAAATGTGCATCAATAAAATAATCTGTATTGATAAAGGATCTTGGAATAGGAAAAATAAAAATTTACCAGATTGGGTTTAGAATGAGGCACAAGCTTTTTTTGTTAGTGGATGCCTTTGTAATGGAATTTCTAAATTGGAAAGGATCAGAAAAGGTAAGATGAAGTTTTTAGTGAGATAATTTGTTTTAGGCTTTTGAAGAACTGTTTGAGAAGGAGAATTCTTAGAATAAAACAGAGGTTTTATGAAACTCTGCAAAATGTAATGGGAAGACAATGCAAACTTCTGTTAGGAGTCCAAGCACAGAATTCCAGGTTGTTTCTATGCAGGAAGACAAAGACTATGTAGCTCAGCACCAGTTTTGTTTGACAGAATGCAATGATTTTGGTTGTCACTTGCTCCGTGCTTGTAAAATATATAATTGCATCATTTAGCAAAGGTATTGTCTTCATGCCATGTGAAATTATTTCCTTTGACTTACAGTTTTAATTGAGTAACCAACTCTGTGTTGCTGTTCTGGTTTCCAGTGAGTCTCTAAATCATGTCCACATCCACTCTTGGTAGAATTTCTCAAGCAAGCAGATTTTTTTGTTGTTGTTTTATGTTGTTTTTTGTTTAAAGAGCATTAGCTTTTGGTGGAGATGGAACTTCTTTTGTTCCTGTGTGTGTTTTGCCTCCTTGTGTAGTGAACTCATGCTCTTAGCTCAGGTATGAAAGAGCAATGCTGCCTGCTAAGTGGTAAATCGCATATTCTCAGAAATGCAGACTGCATTTTAGGACTTGAGAAGCAAAAGCATGGTGACTTTAAGGGCAGGAGGGGACACTTTGAAATAGAATTACCAGACAAAAAGTGTGACAAACTAAAGTTGAAAAAACCTGTGAAGATAGTGAAAAATAACTGTTGAAGGAGTGGAGAAGGTTAGGAAATATTAGATGATTTTTAAGTTTTACATATTAAGACTTGACTCAAAATTGCTTCAGAACTTTAACTAAATAAATGTGGAAAGGTAAAAAGTTAAGGAGAAAGTAAGAACAAAATATTACTGAGATTGGGTTCTCTTCAATATAATTCTTGAAAGTAAGAATACGGATGTATGACCACTGGGACTGTTACCTACCTGTATGAATACTTGTTGTGGAGGGACTTATGTGCAAAGATCAGCAACCTAGCCTACTTTGTGTTGTTGCTATCACTGTGATACTGTTGGGAAAATATGGAACTGTAAAACAAAAAATACATACGGTTGTGCAAAGATGTTGCTTTATCCTGTTACGGTCCTATACTAAGTGTGGCATAAAGGAAGAACTTAACTGGGAGTGATGGTACCAGAGTAAAAACTGTATCCTGAATCAGAATTCTTAGATGGCATTACTTGGTGTCATTTAGATCAGCCATTAACTCAGGCAGTTGGTGATTAACTGGATGTTTGGAAACAGCCCATTTCACAAATGAAGTTTTTCTATCACAATGGTGAAGAAAAAGATAAATGTGAAAGAAGGGAGATTTCAATGCTTCTGCAGAAAGTAACTTCTCATCCACCAACATTCACAAGTCCTTCTCCTCGGGACTGCTGTCAATCACTTCTCTGTCCAGTCTGTGTTTGTGTTTATGATTGCCCTGACCTGTGTGTATGATTGCACCTGAAAGGTGCAGGACTTTTCTCTTGGCCTTGTTGAACTTCACAAGGTTCACAAGAGCCACATCTCAAGCCTGCCAAGGTCCCTCTGCAGGGCATCCTTTTGCCTCCAGCATGTCACCACACCACACAGCTTGGTGTCATTGGCAAACTTGCTGAGGGTACCTTGATCCCACTGTCACATTGCCAAAAAGATGTTAAACAGTGCTGGTCCTGATACAGACCCCTGAGGAATGACACTTGTCACTGGTCTTTGCTTGGATTTTGAGCCACTGATGAGCCATCTCTTTGAGCGTGACCATCCAGTTTTTTATCCACTGAGTGGTCCACCCATCAAATCTATGTCTCCTCAGTTTAGAGATAAGGATGTCATGTGAGACAGCATCAAATGCTTTGCACAAGCCCAGGTAGGTGATATCAGTTGCTCTTCTTTTTTCCACCAGCACTATAATCCTATCATAGACAGTCACTAAATTTGTCAGGCTCAATTTGCCCTTAATGAAACCATGACAATGGTTACCAACCATCTCCTTATTTTCCATATGCCTTAGCATAGTTTCTGCTCCTTCATCTTGCTGGGCATTGAAGTGTGACTGACCTGTAGTTCCTCATCTTCTGTTTTAAGACGTGGGGGTCTTATTTCCCCTTTCCCAGACAGTGGGAACCACAGTCCTGCCACTACTTCTAATACAGGATGGATAGTGGCCCGTGAAAGTGTCTTTAGAACTTGCAAATGTATCTCATCAGGTCCCATGAACTTCTTCACCTCCAGATTCCTTAGATGATCTTGAACCTCATCTCCTACGGTGGACAGTTTGGCTGGGGTGGAACTAGTTTTCTTTGCAGTAGCTGGTATGGGGCCATGTTTGGGATCTGTGCTGAAAATAGTGTTGATAACTCATGGAAGTTTTTTATTGCTGGACAGCATCGGGACCTGTTCTGCTTCTTGTACTGCCCCCCCAGCAGATGGACTTGGGGTGTACACACAAGACTGGAAGGGAGACAAGGTATTGGAGAGGGAACACAGCTAGGACAGGTGTCCCTGACTGATCCTCATCTTTTTTCCACCAGCCATTGGATTGTAAGAAGGATTCTAAATGATAACCAGTTAAGACTTCCTAAGGCAGAGTGTATTTTGGGATGACTGGTATCTTTTTGTATTAACCAAAACTGTTCTGCAGTTTTGAATCTTGACTTGTTTTCCCCTGTAACTTTTCTTCTTTCAGAAAGAACATTTTGCTTTGCAGAGCCAGTACAGAGAGAGAGATGCTGGAAACTTGCAGCACATGGTAAATAATAAGATGGCTTGAATTCCTGATTGAAGCTTTGGTTTCATGTTTTTCCATGAAATAAACTTATAATGTCGGTTTTCATAAACAAAGAAATATTTATCCATGCTGGTCGATAACTGTTGGATTGTGTGAGTTAAGTGAAAAGTGGCAGTACCATTTGAATATCCTATAGTAGTTTGATGACTAATTTAAATACTTAAACACTCCAGCTTTCAATTCTCGGTGAGTAACGTAAAGCAGAGGAATGTTGACAGACATTTTTGTAGTTAATGATTTCCTCTTTAGATTTATTGAGCTTTAGAGTCCAACTTCATTTGAAACAAACATTTGAGGTTAACTCTGTTAGTGGAATTTTTATATTTCTGTTTCTTTACTCATAGGATTGTCTTGGAGATCATGTATCTTTGATTTTGCTTAAAGCTTTACCAAGAATAGGAATTGCAGGTTCTATGCATGAACTATGAAACTTACTACTTCTTGTGTGTGTTTAGAAAGCTGTGAATGAAAGGCAACTTACTTGTGGGGCTGAAGAACCACAGGAGCAAGAGGGTCTTCAGCCTATGTATCCTGTTTATCAGCAAACTTACTACAAAAATTGGAGCAACAGATACCCACAAAACTCAGGACCTGGAAGAGCCTACATCAATCCAAGGGAGCATTATGTATGATTTTGTACCCAGATGTCTTCAACAAGGGTTTTATTACCTGTTGACTCTATGACTTTCACACCTTTTTGGCTTTCCTCTCTAAAATAAATGGAGGTTTTTAATATGTGAAAAAAATGTATGGAGAATTTTATACAGGTAAACCATATGGAATTAAAAACTTGCCTCTAGTATTTGGTATGTCTGTGATTTTGTGGTAATATCAATCTGCCAAATAAGGAGAGACACTCAGCTTTATTAACCTTCAGAGTCATAATATGTATAACCTGTATTAATTGGTTGGCACATGCCAAAATGTAGTTAAGCTTTTTTTGCTGGCTTAGTCTGGGAGCATTCTCTCTGGATATTTTACAATAACCTTATGCTTATAAAAGTGAATAAATATTAGCAAGACAACTGAATCTCTTGTGACGTTAGCAGTCTCAGGCTGAGCCATCTTAGACAACTTGGGATATGATTTTGACTGGCCTTAGCTATTGATTTCTCAACCAGCTCTACCTCTCTCAGTCAAATGTAAAACTAGACTACCTCTCAAATACTGACTGGCTGGTCCACAAACTACACTGTTTGTCTTCCCACCTTGTTAAAAGTGAAGCAATTACCTTACATCAAAAACACTTCATTGTCTATTGATTCTGCCTGTTGCTGGCTTTGGTTTTACTGTTAGGTCTACATGAAACTTAGCTGAAGGTAGATGACTAGGCAGAAAGAACTTTCTTTAAATGTCTTTTGTGAAGCTACATCTTACCCTTAAACTGCTATTTAGCTGTTTTCCCAAGTATGATTCCTATTTTAGATGATGCAGAGTTTATTTTCCTTGATAATAGATACATTCCTTGTTTTTTTCTCAGTTTCCAACAGAACTGCCTGTGATGTGTTCTTATGTCTTAGCAAGAAAATAAAAGCTTCAATACACTTCAAATGCTTGTTAGCACTGTCCTTTAATCTTAACCAGTAGTGTGAATTAACTGGAGAACGTCCTGACATTACCAGTGCTAACAGTATCCCACATGAGTCTTTTGTGTCTGTGGTAATGCTTAAAAAATGTGCTCAGGATCTTTCTAGAAAAGTAAGTTTTCCTGTGAACTAAAAAGTTAATATTTAGCAAGTAAAATTATGTACATAATGTGTTAGTGCTGAAATAAGTTCATAAGACAATCTTAAAATATTTTAAGACAGTAGAAAAATGTGATGTGTCTAAAATTTGCCAGTCTTGAGTAAAAATTTAACAGTCTTGAGTATTCTCTAAGTACATTATGGACATAAGTACAGAATTATGGTTTTCAGTCAGATGACATGAAGGACAAAATGTTAAGAATGCCTGGTGTCATGCTGAACTACCCATTGTACAGAACTGAACATTACTTCTGGGATATTAATGTGTTTCTCTGCAGATGTGTGGGTTTTTTTACAGGCAAGAGTCAAGCTGTAGAAGCAGCAGAATTCAAAGCTAGCATAGGCGAGTGTGCTGCAGGCACCTGCATTCAACCTGCATTCATCTCCATCACAGTACAAGTTCATGAGATCCCTGTCCACAGTAGGGTGAGGTAAATTAAATGCTTCTAGTTTGTTACAGTTAGCAGCTAGAAGATTATGGTATGGGTAGCTGTATTCTGGACCCTGTAGAAGTAGGTATTAGCTGTTCTCTTGCAAAGCAGCTTTCTGCTAAATTGTGTCCTTGAAGTTGACAGCTGAAGGAATGGCAAAAAGAAAGGTTGGACAGAGCCTGCTTCTTGGGAGCTATCTTTAAAGCACTGGCACCTTGCTTTTCTCTTAGGAACTGGGCACAATCACGTAAATTGAGCAACTGTTTTCAATTGTAAAGTTTCCTGCTGTATTTGAGACCTAAAGAAGGGGCTTGTGTCCCCCAAAACTGTTTTTCAATAATGTTAGTTTAAGTAGCTACCTATTTACATGAGCATTGCCTCGCCTATCCTTACATTACTGCAGCTCCAAAAGGCATCAGCTATCAGAGCATTGAAAGAAAACAGTGTCGTGGCCAATTGAATGGCAGAACATGGAGAGGAACTATACTGCCTTAAGATAATCTGATCAATATTACTGAGCAAAACTTAATACCAGAAATACTTGAATAGACATTATAGAATGGTTCAAAACTGTTGCTGTGGCAGTGCTTCCTCTGTATTCATTAGTACAACGTGGTATTGAGCAGGTGATCACTTCAATCCCTTTTGCTAAAAAATCCAATTATTTTGGATTAAAAAAAAAATCTTATACTGCTTTTTATAATTATTTGCAGATACTTTCCCTTTTTTTGTTGTTTTTTTTGTTTGGTTGGGTTTTTTTTTTAAAGAGTTAAAACTTTAGGGGAAGGAAGAATGCTATCAACAAGGCTATAATTGTTTGTTTTTTTAATTTGTAAAAATGGCTTAAAAATAAAAATGTAATCCAACTCTGTGGTCCAAGTTACCTATCAACAAACTACATAAAACTTGATTTGCAAACTACCCATCAGGATGTAGTTTGCCCTGAAGTCATTAGGGAAATACAATATCATTTACAGGTTTATTACCTGTGAGAATTTTTCCTTTGTAATCTGTTCAGGGACATTTAGTGTATTAGGTTTTTGAAATGTTACTTTTAGGTTTTAGTGTGGGTGGATTTGTGGGGAGGGGATTTGGCATAGAATGCTCAGAAGAGAACAAAAAAAATGTCTACTAATTAGGCTTTCTCACTGAAAGGATTGTACATATAGAAGTAAGTTTGATCTGCTTTTGTAAGATGTAGGGAAATGTCCTTTTTATTTTTGTACATTTTCAAATGCTTGTATTTGTAATTTGACTGGAATAAAAACATTCAAAATATAAAATTTTCTTCTGTTGTTTAGATTTAAGATTGCTTAAAATACAAAGTCTGGTAAAATGCATCCACTTTTTTGGTGTTATGTTTCTTCTGTGGTTGTATATGCAGAACATATTCTTTTTCCTAACACTACCACTTTGGGATATTGTGGTGTTGCATGCTGAAATTCTTTTAATTTTCATCTTACATAACAGGAAGCATATAGTACTGTGTTAAAAGTGCACACTGAGGTGAACTGAGCGCCCAGAATCTCTCATGAGGGAGGTGGAGAAGGAGGGGAAGATTAGTAATTTGCATCTCTAGCATTGGTAAATGTAAATTGTCCTCTGCCCAAGTATCTCTAAATTCTACAAGGTAGTCTAATTATAAAAAGTATAAGATTCAATGTTTGAAGTATGTCCATAATAACTGTGGATACAATAAAAATGAAAACTAAGAAATTATACTACTAAAAGTAAGGAAACACTTAATAAAATATTATTAAAGGACTCCCACTGTTCAGTCACAAATGATCTCATGTATTGTGTGTTGAGCTCAAGGAAAGCACAATAAAAATGTGTGGTAATTCATGAAGAGCAAAGGGAGACTTTCCCCCTTCTGACTTGTGTACTTTGCCTTCTTCCTGGCAATGTTACCACTCTTTTTGTCCTCTGAGAGACACAAGTTCAGGTGCTATGTTGTTATATAGGTGATTAAAATTTATTACAGTAATGTTTTAATGCCACAGAACTGAAAGCACTCTATCTGAACCTGTGTTGTGTGAAGGCTGAGTGAGTGCTGTATCAACAAGTAGTTGCAGAGCAGATTAAATTGTTTTGACAACTTGGGCCACTTCAAAGGTTGCTGACAAGGACAGGCAAAGCTCCAGGTGAAAAAAGAAATGTCTGTGTAGTTTCCTGCTTGACTGCCCTTGTGGGAGGTGGCTTGGGGTTTTTTGTCCACCTGTGGTACATGTCCAGAGTATTGGAAGACTGGGTTTGACTTTGTGACAGAAGGTAAATATGTAATATTTTTGCATTTATTAAAAGGTATGACATGGTTCTTGGTGAATAGCTTAATACCTTTAGCTGAATTATATTGCAAATGCACAAAAAATACATTGTGAATCTTAGTAGTAATTATTCAAACAATGTGAAAAACCCAAGTAGGATGTGCTAGGTATTTTAATCTGCATGACAACCACACAGTGAAGTTTTTTCTATACTTGTTTTATGATCCTAGTTTTGATTTTATGATATATCTAAATCTAGATCCTTCAATTGTCACTAGAAAATAAATTGTATTTAAAAGCCTACAAGTCAAACTGTGACTCTTCTACCCCTTTGTGGGACTAGTAATCAAGACTGTAAATCAGAATTTATTTTCAGACCAAGTTGGAAATCAAGCAGACTTCAGCTTCCTCATCAACTGAGATAAATTTGCATATCGGTGCAAGGCTACACACAGAATGTATAGAGTGTGCTAAATATATTAAAACATCATTTCAATTAGACTGAGTTTAGCCACAGATTTATTATATTCCAAAGTGTACTAGGTTAAATTAGACTTATTATCCAACTGAGATTTATGGGAAAAAATAACTTCTCCAATACTGATTGTCAGAGGAAGAAGTTTAAGATATGCTATAAAAGATTCCACTGTGGTGGTTTTTTTGGTTGGTTGGGTTTTGGGGTTTTTTTTGTTTTGTTTATTTCTTGGGGGGGTTTTTGTGGTTTTTTGTTTTGTTTTGGTTTTGGTTTTTTTCCTTTTCCCATTGTTAGATTTTGTTTATTACTGCTTTGAATTATGACTTCTAATAGTGTTGCCGCATTAGATCCTGTTCCTAGCAAGGTGTGCCTGCAGCTTCAGTTTCCCTGACACTTCATCTTGCCTGTCGACTTCAGATATTCTGTGCTTGGACAGCTCCATTCCTTGACAGCAAAGTATTTTGGGCCAGTATGGTTTACCCAGTTCAGCTTATAACAAACTCCAGAAAATGACTCTTTTCCCTGCTGATGTGTGGCTGTGTGCAGTAGGAGGTTGTGTGCAGTGCAGCAGTGTACCCACAAAAGATGCTTCAGCCCTGCCAGTTGCCTCCTGGCTGGTCAGCAGAGAGGGAAACCATTGTCCAGATGGGGGCTTCACTGTCACCACAGTGTTTTGTCCTCAAGAAAAAGAATTCAGAGATATACATAACTTTTCTGACATAATTTGGGAATAATTGATTTCGGGTACTATTTGTGGCAAAAGCTTAATTCATTGTCAAGAAGAGCACTTGGATTTCTGTCTTATGTTTGACTAACCTGGCTCTTTGAGGACCAGACTTCAGCTACTGATATGATTGCTCTTATTAGGCAGAAAAACTGAAGGAGCCTGACTTTAATCCCACAATTAGCAAAGTTCTTTGCTTCTTTGACATGAATTGAGAGGTAAGAGAGAAATGCCTGTGTGCAAATAAAATGTCTTTGTATTAGCTTTAAAATTCAGATTGATGGGTAGCATCAGATGTAGATTGGTTTATCCAGCTAGGCTAAGCAAATGGACAAAAGGCTTAAGGGGTGGCCAGAGGAAGGAACACACATTGAGTGCAGTGTTTTAGTAATGCTTGTGACATCTCAGTGTGTTGCTTACATTCATCTGGATCAATTTCTTGTGCCCATAAATACTGCTAATGACCCTGCATTAGTGGCAAAAGACCCAAATATTGGGCAAGGCAAAATGTCTCACCTGTTTGCATGTGTTTTAAAGAAGTTTTAAATCTGACCATTAGAAGATTGATTCTTAAAAATCCCACTAGCTTTAACAATAAAGTCAAGCCATCTGCTTTACACTTCCCCCTACCCTGAATTCTTCCTGGGTGGACTTCACACCTTATGTCATGTGGCACAGATGTATCGACTGCATGTAACAAAATCGACTGGTCTCTAATTTTCTAGGATTGGTGTGGCCATTACCAAGGTTTGTGTGGACATAAATATGGTTTTCCAGAATTTCTCACTGTGGGACTGTTACTTGATCAGCCAGCACAGCCCCTGGTGTCCTCTGGTTTTGTACACTCACTGGTATAAATCAGAACTTGCAAGTTCTCCTTCTTGCCTCTGTTTTTCACAGTGTGTTTCATTCAGTTCTATTGAGGATTAGTAATGAAAGTGTTTCACATTAAAAAGTTGTCAGGCATCTTCAAAGTGCCTGCTTGTTTCTATTAATTTGGCAGGTTGTCTGCCTCCTATCCTTTCCCTCTACCTTTGCTCCTTCTATGTCCTTACAGTTTTTCTCTGTTCAGTCACTTCGTATCTCTCTTTTTTCCAGCTGAGAGAGTTAGCAGTCTCTTCCTTAGCCTCTTCCATTCTTTTTATATTATTAGCTAAATTATTTCTCCCTAATACACCTAGTTAGGGCTTTATTAAAAAAAAAAAACAAAAACCCACAAACAAAAAAAACCCACAACAAACAAATGCAATGTAGTTTTAGGATGGAGAGTAAGTTCTATTTTATTCCATATTTCTCTCTTACCTTTCTGCTATGGCTTATTGTGACACTGTTATTTAATTTTCAAGTCTATATGGAAATGGTTGAGATTCGGTGTTGCTGAGAAAAATTATTTTTCTCCTTTTTCATGTTCTGTAACAGCTTGAGGGATGTGGTGTGTCTGTGTTTAACTAGGGCTAGGAATCTGCAAACAGAAATATGTTCTCTATCAAAGCAGTGACTCTCTGTTTTCTGAAACAATTTTAAATGAACCAAAGGTAACCACTGTCTACAAAGCTCCTCAGTTTCAGATGTGTCCTAATAGCACGAAGAATCTGGTTAATCTGGATGTTGATGCTACTCAGCTGATTGTTGCAGGTTATATAGTAGGTTATCCCAAAGCCAGTTTGGAGACAAAGTGAGAAATTTAGAATTGTAACTTTTAAATGTGTTACTATGAAATCACATCCAAGTTTCACCATCTGCTTAACGTGGGATCTGTATACAGATTAATTAGCCACATAGCTATGCCCTAGTCTGTCCAAAGATTCATCTAGAAAACCAAAGATAATTGGATTTCTAGCGTAACTGATCACACTCAAGTGCGTGATTTGCACAGCAAGTGTAATTGACCCCATGTGTATCTATGTGAAATAAAACGCCCAGTGGATACTTGTATCTAAAAGCATTGATCATACAGTAAGTAGTTTGAGTTACTGTATTGGGAAATAATTCAGTGTTTTTAACTGAAGAAAATCTAATTAACTAAGAAAATATATTCTTTTAAAGAATGCTGAGGGACATAGGTCCCTGCCAACCCCCCAGAATACAAAGTCTCAGCTGAAAGTCAGTGAAAGCTTCATCTACAACTGAATACTCACAGCAAGTAGTGGCCTTGGATTCTCTTGTAATGGAATTTTCAGCTTTAAGTCTTCCTCTTGAAAGAATACTGGAAGACAGAATCAGAGCTTTGCAAGACTTTGCTTAGAAAAGCCATGAGCCTTTGGTGTCTGAAGACAAAGCTGGGGATGCACGATGGAGATACCTGAATGCTGCAGGTGCTCACTGCACCTTTGACTTTCCCTCCCACTTGCCCTGTCTGAGGCTGCCTGAGAATCTTGGCAGAAGGGCTTCTGCTGCAATTCAGCTTCTCTTGACATCAGCAACTGGATTTAACTCTGGACTGCTTTCTGCCTCCCCTTGCCCTGTCCCCTCCACTGACACTTTTAGCAATATTTTGGGATATTTTTTTTTTCCATTTCTAATGTTCTAGAGTTAAAGGAGCTAATGTTGGTGAGCTTCTGAGATGGTGACTTAGACAAACTATGGCAGACCATGGTATGACTATGCAGTAGCAGCCTAAAGGATGCCCTGAGATGTTTGGAGCTGCTTTTTACCTATTCCAGCACCATTTGACAAGGACTGTGAAACAGTTCTGACATGCGTTAAAAGGAAGAGCTTCCTTAGGAAATCCCATGGAATCATAGAGGTGGTAGTTCCTTTTTTTTTTTTTTTTTTCTATTAATGTTTGATTACAGCTCACAGCATAATGTTCATCGGCAGATGGCATTTAATTTGATCACTTTTGATTACAATTCATGTCTTCCAGTTCCTGAGTAGACATTTGGTAAAGAGGGGGAAAAAACCCACTGTGGTGATATGCAAGTAAACTTTAAT
This sequence comes from Passer domesticus, assembly GCF_036417665.1. Lineage (NCBI taxonomy): Eukaryota > Metazoa > Chordata > Aves > Passeriformes > Passeridae > Passer > Passer domesticus. Next base: position 108,328,957 of record NC_087475.1, on the reverse strand, counting down.
CTGAAATAAGCACATTAAGGGCTATGCTTAAGCATTTTCTATGGGAGCTCACTGAGTTTAGAAACAAGTCAGACAAGCTACCATTATGTGGTGAGCTACAGAGATACCAAACCATGCAAAAAACTGGGGAGAAAGTTTTTTAAATTACACTGAACTTCCCCTAACTCCAGCTGGCCAAGTTGCTGCTTCTGTAAATAAAAATATTTCATTGATGTCACACAGTAATACTTTTTTTTTCTTTAAAGATTCAGGGAAATAAGCAGAAGAAAATTCTTGTAAAGTCCCTACACACAATATGTATATGATGAGATGCGTGTTGATTGGTGCAGTTCAGGAAACTGTCTGTTCCCTGTCACAAACTCCATCTGGGCATTTCTTACAAGTTTAATTGCATCAATAATAGTACACTGCAACAGCAAATGTTTGCTGGCTTTTATAACTGGAATTTTGGAATTCTCTAGGAAATCTAAGTATTTTTCATATTTCTTCTGAAGCCTATTTACTACTTCCTCTTACAAAGATAGGTTTGCTGGTCCTCTGCATTTTACTAAGCATTGCTTTATTTACTTGGAGATGGAAATTTAATTTTAAAATATAAGGTCACTGTTGCCCATGCTTGACAGACATAACTACGTTCTAAATGAGACCCCTCTATTTGGGGCTTTTGATTAACCTGTCCCCTTCCCTTTGTGACTTGAAATCTGGAATCTTTGTACTGAGCTTGGTATTTTCTGTAAGTCAGTGCATTTAGCACACGTGTTTGTTTTGAATTACAGTTAATTTAGACATACATACCTGACATCTTTGAAGATAAAACTGAAATAAAGGGGGGGGGAAAAAACCACATCAAAAAAAAAAAATTACCAAACTGGATGCTGGTATATGCACCACCCAAGTTCCTTAAGACCATTTTAAGGGCTACCACTGACGTCCCACTTGTTTACTGGAGCACTAAACAAATAAGGCTGAAGGGAATAGTGATTGTTGAGGACTACTGTGCATCTGGATAGCACTCACCCTATCTCAAGATAGCTTCCATATTAAGAGCTTGTATCTCACCCTGATTAGTAACAGGAAATAATTAAAATATAATCAGGCTCTCTTCATTAGAAATGTTCTTGAATACTTTGAAAATGGTCACATAACTATCTTCAAAACTGAATGTTCCTATAAAGAAAGTAAAAGAATAATGTTGTGTCTTCCATTTTTTTTTTTTAATGCATGTTTGGTTCTAATACCAGGATAAGCATACACTGGTTTTGTAAATGCAGAATAATAAAGCATTTTGGATATTTACATAGACTCAGACTAGCAGGGACAGCTCTTCCATAAAGCTGAAATTCCAGCAAATTGTCATTTCAAGTCAGCTGGTGAAGGGATAAAGATGGAGTTCAGCCTAGGTGTAAAATGTATTTAACTCTGAGCCATTGGTACATTGATAAAGGCAAACTGCTTGTCCTGCTGTTTGGATCTCCCCTGGCTTGGGTGAGTGCCCAAACTGAAATATTTTCTTAGATAGAAAGTATCAAAGGCACCGTTTTGTATGTTTCCCTCTATGAATTACTGTGCTGTTATTGAAATGCTTCTTGTTCAAAAAATATGTTCATTGAACACATGGGGCTGCCTGTAATAGGTTTTATGTATCTTCAGTTAAAACGATAAATGTCAGGACAAAGTGATTGTGCTTCCCCTTTAGGCCCATACAGTTGGTTACCAAAGAAAGCTGGTGGTTTCTGCGAGGTAGGTGGTCAGTGCTGCTGCCCTTATTGGGTCTGTGATTGCCTAGAGTAATTATTCTGCAGCTTAACATTTGCGCAATCAGCTGGAAGATACAGAGGAATATAAAATTATGTGACCCTCATGATACAATGCTGCTGTGCCCCTTCAAGTGAATTTTCTCTTTTGAAACATAATTTTTTTTTCCTATTTGAGAGAGCACTGTATGTACAGTGACATTGCTTAGTCAAAACTGAAACAGTTCTTTGTTCCCCAAATTGCAAACCTTGGAAAAAACATAGATGAAGTTCTAATTTGAGCTGATACTGATTTTTTTCAAGAGAACCTACACTTCCATTCAGCCTTTGTGAAATCTGAAGATACGGTTTCATTGTGAAGTGAAGCCTACTTGCATTCTGTGGTCTTCTGCAAATTCTGTGTATCAGATTACAAGGGAAAAAATGTCCTGAAACACAAGTAAGTTTTAGGTTTATTTCTGTGCTGTATCAAGTTTGTGTTCTTCATCAGTATCCTCCATCATACATGTCTTTTCCTTTAATAACTGTCTCTCAGAAATGTATTCAGCTATAATACTTCCTAATAATTGAGGTTTTTTTCTGAAATTTTCCTTTTTTTTTTTTTTTCCTGGTAAATGAAAGTTACAGTCTAGCCAGAAAATAGATTTGTTGATAATGCCACTTCTCCCCATTTGCATGAATGCACCTTGGGATGCAAGAGTAAACTGAGGAAAGAAAATCCTGTTCCATCTGAGTGAGACACCTTCAGCAGCTGTAAAAGGTACTGCAAGAGACTCTCTGTGCCTAGAAATGTGCTCCTTGGTGTGGTCTGTCACAGGTAGAAGAGAGTGAGACAACAGATAGAAGCTGTGAGACAGCACAGTGGCTCTGTGTGAAGCTGATGGCTTAGAAGGTGATTTCAGTTAGTGTGTCACCAGTGTGAGCCACATTGAATGTGCCCTGTGCACCCCACACATCCCTGCTGAATGCCCGGATGAGCTGTCAGCCCTGGCAGGCTGTTCCTGAGCCTTTGAAGCAAAACCATATGGAGTGTGAGTGCAATTAAGGCACTACGGCTTTTGCAGTTGCTTGCCATTCCAGATTCCTAAAGATACCCTGAGTACCTAAGGAATTGCTTAAAATATAATGATGCTCACCTTAGTGAACACAGGAGAAACTGGTGGGATGCTTTTCTGACATAGAATCATGTATGATGCCAGAATAGCCTCCTGATACTGAACTGATGGTGTGAATTTACAAATGAGGAGAAGAATGACTTTTCTGAAAAGAAAGTGTCCTACTTTAGCTTCAACTACACACTTGCTTCATTTTAGAAGTCTGGGATTTTTTTGTCATCCATAGTCACTACAAGAGACTTGCCAATTTCTGTCCTCTGTATTGGAAGGGCCGAGATAGACAGAGTGCTCCATGAGGGGCTTCACAGAGAGTGGAACTGGCCTTTTCCCTTGGCCTGCTGACCAGGGCACACTGCTGCAAGGTGGAGTTCAGCAGTGCACCCAGATGTCTTCCTGGAGAGGCCAGCACTTGCTCTGTGCTTTCCCAATTCCTGTATTTATTATTGTATGGATCAATCTGAGCTTCTGTAACTGAGGAACTGAATTCTGCCGTACACCTGGTTTGATACACGTGTGCTGTGCATAATAGTTTTGATGGGTAGTGGTCACTGAACTTCAACATTGATAAAAATGTTCACTCTCTTAAAAAGAAAGAATTTTCTTATGTGTTTGGTCACACTGTGGGTTTGTGGTTTACTTATCACACTGCAGGGGGGAATGGTTCATTCTTTGCTGCCATGGTAATGAATCAAAGTTATCAGCAACACAGCAGTTGTGGTAGGTGTAGATGCACTACAAGCTTGGTCTCGTATATTTAAGTGATATATAATATCACTTAAATATCTCCAGAGACCTGCTCTGGAGATTGTATTTCAATACAATAAAAATATTGTATTTAAAAACAATAAAAATAAATCATTATTTGTAGATAGAAAAAGGAGCGGTGGTGTCATTTATTGCCCCTATTTCTTCATCATTCTGTTTTAAGGACAGAATCACTTTAGCAAATGATCACATAGCTTGGCTTATTGCAACATGTAGCTTCATAACCAGGATAGCTTCTAGTAAATATATGTATTGAAGAGTATAACTGGTCTTTTACCTTTCTACACATCTTGGGTAATGAATTTGTAACAGACATTGCACCCAACTTTTCCCAGTGTTCAGGAAGCTGTCTCTAACTTGCAGACTTATCAAACTCCTTGTACAATAAAATCACCTTTCACAGTACTATCCCTGAATCTGCCTGATTATTGTGATCAGATCTAGGAGGTGGAGGTACCTGAAAGGCAAAGCAACCTGATCCAGTGAATTCTGCTATCCTGTGTGTTTCCTTCCCTGCTGACAGAACTTGGATATTATCTGGTTTAGATTAAGTCACTGGTGGATTTTGCTCTCAGAGTCACTGCAACACCCAGATTCAAGGTTTATGGAAAAGGAAGTCCAAGGGTTATGAGTGGAAAAGGACATGGCTCACTATTTCTCAGAATAAAGACCCCAAAAACCAAAGCAATGTGGTATATATATACCCCAAGTCCCAGGAAACAACCCCTGAAAGCAGTATGATGGATTTGAGAAGCAAACTGTATATTATTTGGCTTCATAAATAATGATGTCATGGGGAAGGTCCACTACAAAAGTGTAGAATTTTAAACTATGCTTTATATTCTTTTCTTAACTGTTGATCCGTACTGCAGTTTCTGAAAACACGAGTTTTGACCAGCAAGGAAAGAGTTAAAGGTACAGTTTGCTACTTTGGGTGAGTGGCTCAGTCTAAGGAGATGTTTTCATCCCAATTGTAATGCTAGATGTGGAAGACGGCTGTTCCCAGACTTTACTAAGACTGCCTGAAAGTGACAGTGCAAACAAGCTTCTGAATGATGTGATGAACAGGGAAAGAGGGACAAGGATTAGTTTTAAATTGCTAGTTAAACATCCAAGCAGACTTATGTTGGAAACTCACTTAGGTAACATTTATGAATCTGGGGGAAAAAGCTGTCTGAACTCACAGCAGCAAATGAAAGCATGGCTGCTGAATTGCTCAAGCTATAAAGAAATCAGAGAGAACGTGGGCTACTTGCTGCTTTGAGTGTAACAGATGTTGCATTATGTACCTATCCAGCCTAACAAAGTGCTTACTGTGACTTTGAAATTTTTTGTGTAGTTCCAGGTATTTTATCTGTAGAAATTCTAAGTAAGTAGTAGTTGTGCTTCCCAGCGAGCAAAAATGCTTTCATCTCTCTGGTTTAGACAGTGGGTACATCAAAAGCCCAGAGAGTGAACTGCTGCCCTGTTGTTGAATGCTTGAGCTCTGAGACGTTGGTGTCTCAGGGGGGTGTGAGAAATGTCCCAGTAAATCTGCTGGGACATATGGAGTACTTAAGAACTTTAAGACTAGGGGGATATCTCAGGCTGTGAAAGTAAGCTTCCCTACTGTCACTTCTAGTTGCTTGTACATTCACTTTCACTGACTGGTATTGCTTCATGTGTAAATCTGTTGTTTTGTGGAAGGCTGTTTAAACGTGATGGCTCTGCTGGCTGGGACATCCTGATTTCCAGCTTACAGGTGTATTTGGTAAATCCTTACTATTTCCTCTCACAATTTACTGTCTTCAGTTTGAATTCTTCCTTTCTGGTATTATGGCTTCTGTAGCCAGCAGCTCCCTTGCCCATCACGGGGCTGGGTTAAGGAAGTTCAGCGCTCTGTTGGCAATGCCAGACTACTGCATGTAACCCCCTAAAAGACAAATAGTTCCTGAGCCTTTGGCTAGCCTACTTTGTTGTGAGCACTTTGGTTTTTAAATCTCATACCAGATACCCCATCAAATCTCACGCATAGCATCCATGCTTTAGTTAGTGATATTTATTAAAATGCATAAGAAGGTGGAAGGTTTTTTTCCCCCATCCAGATACATGGGAAACACTTTGAGGCTCTTTAGCTGCATGGGGTTCCTTTGCCACATATGGTGGCATGTAAGTGTTCTCAGTGGCTGACAGAGTAATTAACCTGTCTTTAATTATTTAAAATGCTATAGTTGGAGGAGGAGGATACATAATATGAACAATGAGGCATTAGGATGAAATTAATTCCATAAGAGTGGCCAGGAAGTCCTGCAGAGCAGAGTTGTAGTGCACTTGAAATCCTACCAATTAGTGCCCTGAGCTCTCTGGGCCTTGCTCGTGTCACTGCCTGGTAATCTGCTGCTTCAGTAGAGCACCTTAAATCAGGTATAGCTGGAACTGTAATTGCCTGTTTGCCCCTACCCAACATTCTTCTGTGGCTTGCAGGACACCTGCTGCTAGGGCTTTACTCAGTGATTTGTGCTGCTTTTAAAGCCTGGGTGGTTTTGTATTTGGAATAGATCATAGTTCTACAAAGATACTTTGTTCACCAACAATGGGAATGGGAAGCTGGTGGTTCTAACAGCAGTGGTGTCTTCAGAGGAGACTCCAAGAGCATGGAGTAGGATCTGAAACAGTGTTGTTTAAGTGACTTAGAAGGCTCTGCTGTTAACAGCGCACAATGGGTCTAAATAACCCTCCCACCCCCAGCATTTTTCACAGCTGAGGTACATCCAGTGAAGATCCAGGGGTTAGGCAGTGCTTCCAGGCACTGTGAGGCTCCTGTGGCTCCCCTTGGCAGGGGCAGGAGACAGGCCTCAAGGAGCACTCTTGAAATGGGAAGGTTTCTGCTGGTGGGGATCTGTGATTTTGTGCAAATAACAGTGTGTTTACTATACAGGCAAGAGAATTTAACCACCTCCATTAAGCTACTTGGTGGCCAGAAAGCAAAGCTTTTGTCCCTGCTCCAGTCAATTTTCAAAACAGAAAATCTTCAGTAGGGGATGTTCAGAGCCAGACTAGAACAGAGTAGCCATTATTAATCCTGAAGTTTAGCAATCACAAACAATGGAGTTGTATGAAAAATAAAAACTTGGGATTGGCTTTTTTGACTCCATAGTACGTATTCTCATATCACTTATTAATTCTCTTGAGGTTTTGTGTCTTCTTACAAAATAGCAGTAGGTCCCTAATTTATTGAAGTAATGAGGAAGTATTTGCAACTTTTGACTTTTTCCAAAAAAATAACTCTTTATAACACAGATAGAGTCATGGTAATTCTGATTTTGCTATGAGTTTAATGCTTTGTGGCAGCTTTTGATGTCTGCTAAGCCTCTACTGTTATGCTCAACTCAGAGGAATTCAGTGCTGTAAAAGTTATTAGATGTCTTGAGTGTGTTTCACCAAATGTACAGATTGTCTTAGGATCTTCCAAGATAGAAAACAGTCTAAAGCCTGGGTGCTATTTCTTATTATTACTGTAAAGTATTAAATGTCAGGGGCATGGTCAAGCCAAACCATGGGAACGTTTTAAAGCAAGTCCTCTTGTAAAGGGGCAAGAAATAAATGGCCTTTTCCCAGTAGCCCAGCTGCTTAGATGAGGATGGAACCTGTTATGTTCTGTTCCTTGCTGTTGGCTGGCTTTTTTACATGTCTGAAATAATGAGTGAACACTAATGAGCTGCAAGCCCTGAGCAAAGGGCCAGCAAGTCACTGGGCAGTGCTCAGGCTGCCAAGCACTGAAGCACAGCACAAGCTGGAGAAGCAGCGCCTGTCTCGTAGGATTTGCAGCCTGAGTGCTCTCGCTGCTGGTGTGGATGAAATCTGAGGGTTTGTGGGTTTCTTCTCTTTCTGAAACTAAACTTCACAAATCGATGTTGCCATGGAGAAACGCCTCCTCATCATCAAGGGTAGACGATGAACTAACTAATTGCAGCAATCTGACTGCAATAGTGATAATACCCCTGGGATATAAAACAGTTACCATTAAATTCAAATAGCCATTTTCAGGGAAGCAGCACTTCCTTCAACATAATGTAGTGCTGGATAATCAACTATGATATGAAAATATAGGCACTGATGGCTGTGCAACCAAGAATGTGGATGCTCAGCTAGTTATGAGTGAATAGATACATCTGATTTATGTGTTAATTTTTACAGATGTGGATATAGGAAAATGAAGAAAAGGTTATCTTATGCACATTTGGATCACACACTGAAGATACTTTTTTTTTTTCTTTCTTTAGCATTTGATTATTGGCAAAAACATGATACTCTAATGCAAGGAACTTTCTGATTGCTGTGGGATTTCTACATAACTGTTCTCCCTCTCTTTTCTTCTTGCTTACCCATTTGGTTTTTGTCTAGGAAAGTCCTTAGCCTTGTCTCTGCTGTCCTAAGCTGCTTGCTGAAGAGCATTACTAAGGAGAAGAATGTAACATGTTTAAATAGAAGTGCTATTTTAAGTCTTGCTAGCATGAAGACATTGGTCAGTTCCATATCAAAGGCACACTAAGAATCTCGAACAACTGGAGAAAGAGGTAAAATATCAAGTTGCTTGCAATTAGAAAAGGAATTTTTAGTTGCTACAGAAAGCAGGTTAAGCGTGGGAGGGAACCTGCCTTTGAAATGGCTACGGGAAGAGGAAAATGAAAGATGCCACAAACACCATATGGGCTGGTGTGTCAGATGGGAGCTGGGATGCCCTTTCAGTGTGCTCTGCAGCTCAGAACGTGCAGGCTCCTCAGTCACTGCAGAAAAGGGCAGAGAGCATTTCTTTACCTAATGTTCAGAAATGTCTCTGAAGTGAAGCCTGAGGCTGTTTTAGAAGAAAGCAGGAATGAATTCTTTCTGGATATAAATCTGAAGTGGCATGTGTCATTGTCTTGGTTTGAAAAGACAGGAGCCTGTGAAGGAAGGCAAAAGCCTCCTGTGAAATGGAGAAGGTAAACCCCCTCCCTCCGAATTATCACAACTTCAGAATTAAAAAAAGGCTCTCAGGCAAAGATATGGGAACGGGAATAACAGTTCTTTACTGGAAGAAAAAAAAACTAAATAACAATGTAATTTAACACAAGCAAAACAATCACTGGCAGAGTGAGAAAAACCTGGCACCCTGAGAAGTCAGGGTGCTGACAGCAGTCCAGCCAAATGGTGGCTGCTCCTCCTGGAGCGGCGATCTGCAGAAGGGTGTAGATTCTTTCTGAAGATGCGGCGAAGGAGCAGCTGGGTCTCAGTTCCTGATTCCTCTCGGAAATCCAGCGAAGAAGGCTGTCTGTGGTCTCAGAAGTGCTTGTTTTATAGTGGCAGGGATGCTTGGCTCCTCCCTCTGGGTGGAGCATCTCCCAATGGGATGATGTAACTAATCTTACCAGCCACAGTGAGTAATTCAATAGCCCATTAGCAGGACATTGTCTTCCTGGCAGTGTCATTGTTCTTGAAAGAGATAAGAAAAACTGCCCAACCCCCAACAGATGGCAAAATAGAATACATGCATATTTTACAAGCCAGGACAGTCATCTTTGTCATGGTGTGGTTATATCCCTTGCACATCTCCTTCTGCACCTCAGTAAGCAAAGTCAATCTGTAATTAAAGTGGCAAATCTGGAAAACCAGCATTGGGATCTTTTACTGAATAATAAAATAAGTTTCAACTAATCAAAAGGTCCACAAGGAATCCTTCACAGTGGCATGGCATGTTGAGTACGATGCTTGTAAGGCTCTTTAAATGTTAGGTGAGTTGAGAATTTGCCCAGAGAGTCTGAAGATGCATTTCTGCAGCTGCTTTAGTGTTTGAGCTTCACTTTCGGCTCTAAAGGCGGATCTGTCACTGCCTAATGAGGTCTGTCTGAGCTCCAGCTGCGTGTGACATTGCAAACAGTGCTGGCCTGCCCCAGTTCTCTGGTGCCTCTAAGTAGGAAAGCAATACACTAATGAGGGGGCTTGGCTGTGTTCCCTGCCCCCCTTCTGCAATTAGGGGCTGCCTGGCCGGGCAAGGAGGGGAGCTGGGTGCTGTGGGTTGGTGTTGGCTAAAGACACATGGAGATTGGTGACCTTGGAATGCAGGGAGGAGGGTGTCCTCCTCACTAACACCTCTGTGTCTTGCTTAGCCTATTGATTTTGGGGGAATACGTTCAGCAGGCAGGGCAGGGCTGCTGTGTGGACACTGTGATGCTGCAGCTGTGAGCCCTGGAGGGAATGCATGAGGAGTGGCTGACATCAGGTGTCAAATGTTCTGTTCTGTTCTGCATGTGTCTGCAGCAGGAGGAGCTGGCTGCTGTTGCAGTGAAGCTTCTGGGCTGGATTAACCAATGGTTTGAACTGCTGAGGTAAACAGTGCTTTCTCAGGACCAACTGTCATACCAGAGTTTGGAAAACTAGTCCATTTGTAGTAAAGGAAGGCTAAGAGAGCAGGCATTTGCAGTAGACCTCCCTACTTGGAGATCATAGTACTTCTAAAAAAGTGGTTTTACATTACAGAAAATAAAAAACAAACAAACAAATAAACAAAACCCCAGTAGATGCCTTTCTCATAGTTGTCTGCTCATTTTGCTCAGTTATTGCAGTAGGGCTGAATGGAAGTGCATTTGCACAGGATTCCTCTTCTTTATCCTCTGTAGCAATGAGCTCATACATTAATGCATCCCTTCCTGGAATAACTCAGAGAAGGGTAGTGCTTGTAGGCGAATGGAAAAACTCGTAGTCATTGAAAAACTTCGAGGGTATTCTGGTCACAAGACAACATTTAAATGCAGGTGAGTAAACAACAGAACAAGAAATTTATGAGAGGCTGCTGCTTGTGGTTAAGGAACAGTGAAAAGTCAAATTAGCATAGAAATGGATATGCATAGATTAGAGGAATGAGGAAACTAAAGTTGCACCTGTACTAAACTGAATTGGTAGGATAGAATATTTCTACTGACTGTGAAATAAATAAATAAATAGGAGTTCCAACCAGAGTCATGTTGGAAAGCACTTACCTAGAGGCTAATACAGCCTTTGTGCTGCCAGAACATCTCTGTTGGATTCAAAGCTGGAAATTAGATGCCCTAGAGGAGCTGCTTATAGAGAACAGCGATAGAAATGCTGGATTCAAAAGTCATACAGTGCCACATGATAGAACAGTAATAAAGGCAGGTAACAGCCACTGCAGTCATCTTGCCTGATTAGACTGAGGGGTTTGCATCACACTGAGTTCCAGAGGCTAAAATGAGTCCATCACTGTCTTGCTGCACACCAGATTGATCTCCTGAAGACCTATCCTGTATCACACCACGCCTCAAAGCAGTCCAAGCAGCAAGCAGGCTCATAAAAACCTTCTTCAGGAATTGGAAGTCCTCCGGAATGTTTAGATATCCCTTTCCATCATATATGTTTTCCAAAGACTGTTCTCTGCACAGAGTACATCTGCACCAGCAGGTAAGGCAAGCTGGAGAGAGTCCTGGGCTACTTTGTATTAGCAAAAATAAATTCTTTAGAGGAACAGGTGTGATCATTAAGATGTTAAGGTACAGATGTAGTAGTGTTTCTTTTCCCTGTTAACAGGTGATTTCTTTTGGTTCTTGATTTAATTTTCATTGTCAAGTATGATCTTTAATTCACTAATAATCAACCTCTCCTCACCCCTTTTCATGAAAAGCAAAAAAAAGATTTTTGATGGAGAAGATGAAGTTAGGCGGAGTGTGAATAAGCTTGAATCTGAAGCACTGGGGTATTTGTATTCATGATCAGGTAATGACTTTTCAGTTCTGATGTTCACCTCGGAGAACATCTGTCCTCTTTCAAAATTCTGCACATTTATGAGAAGATACCCCATTTCACTTGATTGTGTGATACAGAAGTTGGGTTTTTCATTTTAAAAATGCTGAAGTTTCTTCTAATTTCAAATTTCTAACACATAAAAGTGCCATTGTGATCTACTCCATGGTAATACTCAAGATGTAGGTGTATTCTTCAGGGTTTTTATTTCATTTAAATTGCTTAGGCCAAAGGAACTGTGGAGTAAATGTTGCTGAACAAGAACTTTGCCCATGGAGCTTTCTGGTTACTCAGCTTACTTGCCTTGCTTCACCTACAGCAAAAACCAACCTCTGAGACACCTTTTTACCAAGCAGGTTCGTCTCTCCCTGTACTAAGCAGCTTACCAAGATCTGTTCATCCTCCCTCTTTGCCTGCTCCTTCCTGCCTCTCCATATTGTGCCTTGCCACAACATGAAACAGTTTAAACTCAACTGTGTAGTGACTAATATTTGAAAGAGGCTGTACCAATCACCTCCCATCTCCTTTCTTGCACTGGGTGTCAAATCCAACATTGATCCTGTCTGCCTGTCAGAAAACTGACAGCTGAGCTCACTTCAGTCTAATAATGGGCAGTTTAGGGAGGTGTTATTTTTCTGGCTGGATCAAAGATTTGCACTGCAGCCACCTGACTGTTCAATCCATTCAATGGGAAACAGGGTGAATATTTAGGCAGCAAGAGGCACATTTCAGTAGCCAGACCACCCCTTTGGCTGTAACCATCCTGTATGGATGGATGAGGCATGTTCAGTGCAAAAGCTCTAACCACTAAAATTTAACATCTTGTATTCACCTAAAACTGAAAAGATATAATGAGTAAAATTTCAGTAGTGTAAATCCAGAGACTTTATTGCTACTTCTTGGCAAAGAGCAGACACAAATTAATTAACCTGGTTGGAATTACTGACCCTCAAAAATCTTTCTTCCAGGGTGACCAGTAATTACTGAAAGAAAGGAATAGAGGAGGATCTTGAGCACATTAATCTATGTAAACTGCTAGAAATTGAAAATACCTCCATACTTTGGTAATTCTTTGGAGGGCTAAAAGTGGAGCTGCTTCTCAAAGTAAGCCAGCTTCATTGATATAATAGTTCAGGTTCATGTTGCTGTTCCCAAGGTGAGAATCTGGCCAGGATGTGCAATGCCTTGTATCAAGTGCAGTCAGAAGACACTGCACAATGCAGACAGGTGGAAATGGGGAAAGAAATGAGTTTTCCATGTGCAGTTCTGAACTCTTTCAGATGTTCTGTTGCATTTTCTCATGGGGTCAGTAGCAGAAAAGTTAAGTATGTATCACTGGCTGAGATTTATTCACCATGAAATTATTAAAGCTCACTGGAAATTACAGAAAAGCTCTTTAGAGGCCAATAGTGTCATGAGGTGATGTTCTCTGATGCACAGATGTTAGGTTTGAACATAAGGTTTCTACCTGTAAAAGTTTGATTTAAAATCTTCTTTACCAAGGATACAAATCTCTTAACTTGATTTGTTTAGGCTTGAATGTGTAGCAGCTATTATCTCTCCTTAAGCTTAGCAGAATGATCTGTGAGCTCAGGGCAGCCTGGTGTGTGGCTCGTGTTGTACAGGAAATGGGTGGCAGCAGTGCAGCACTTTAGAAATGCGAACATACCACCAGGCATTAAAGAGCCACTTTTGTCAACAGCTCTAAAATGCAAGTTAACCAATGCAGTCCTTGCACAAATCATTGGCTGATAGAAAATCTGTCCTCCAAGAAGTTTTCTCTTGTGAACTTTTTCTTTCATAATAAATTAATCTTAGTGAATGGCGCACTTGTCATCTCTCCTACTAAATTATTTATTCATTTCCAGCACTTAGCTGCTTATTTGAAATCCTGTGCTGTCATGTATGCATCAAGGAAACTGTTCAGTCTGAGGAACTGCTCAGGCTGCCCACATCCAGTTTAGCTTTCCTTGGAAAGAGGATGTTTTGGAAGAGGTCTTCCTTCCCATCCCCTTTAGAACTCAGGAGAAAAGCAAGAAGAAAATATGGTGTGGAGAACTGATGGGTTTGGGCTTGGAATGGAAATAACTGTACAAATGTTGGATCCTGCAAAAGGCTGAGGAAGTGATAAATCTGTGTGTAGTACTGTTCTCATGATGTGGTTGTGACGGCTGCATAGAAAAGCCAAGGAAGAAGCATTTGTGAAAGATAAAATCCAACATATGAAAGCTCAGTTTAATGTCACACTTGAAATTATAGCTTGGGATCTGCCTAATTGTTCTGGTAAATGAGTAGCAGGAAAGCCTTTCAGGATAAAATTGATGGTGCTGCTGCAAATCCTGCTGCCCAGTGTTCTGTCACTGTGAGCTTCTTACAGCAATTTTTGGACTGAAGTCTGAACCTGCTTACTAGTTTTCTGCTTTTTTAGGACTTGAAATAGGTCCATTCAGTGTCATCCTGGGTGGTTTTATATAAGCTCTTTTAAGCCCTATATTAACAGCCCAAGTGTGTGTTCTAGAATCTGCCAATTGTGCAGACTAGCATGATGTATTTCCCCTGCACATCAAGCATGTCCATTTTGTTTCCTTTCCTTAACACGTGGGAAGGAGTAACAAGTTTTCCATAGTGTACAGATGTGTCCCAGAGGCTGTTGAGTGTCTCAAAGAAGATGCTCAGACTCTCACAGGAGTGATGCTGGAATGTGAGGCCCCCAAGAAGATGATGTCCTGAGTAATGTGTCATAATCTGTGCTCCTATGTTTTGCAGCTGGGTAGGTCCAGAATTGTTCTGCACCTTTTTTCATTGCCCTCCTGCTGAGTTTTGTACTGCCAGCAAGGACTGGAGTAAAAAGAGAGCTTAAATGACATTGTTTGAAGAATGGGGAGGGGAAGAAAAAAGCAAGCTCTGTGTTCTTACTGGTTTTGTGCTATCATTTGAGCAAGAGTGACAACTGACAGCGTTTAAAAGTCAGGAGAGTGGTCTGGAGAGGCTGATCTGCAGATGTTGTGAATTGTGCAGGTAGCCCTGGCTTTTCATGGTATCACAGGGTGCCAGAAATGCTTGTAGATGAAATCGATACCATGTGAGCTGGCAAACAGCAAATTCTTTATGAGCACGAGCTAAAATAATTAATAAATAATACTGTTGAAAAATTAGATTTCACAGAATTTCTACAGGGTTTTTTGAAGGTTTCCTGCCTTGTTGGGGAGGGCGATGCCATCAATTAAATTTCACTGGCACTCATATCACATACTGCTGGTATGCTGGGTTTGCAAACAAAGATTTGTTTGTGAAGATGCTGGCTTAATTCCCATTTGAATTCTTCTGGAAAGATAGTAAGGCAATATATTTTTCTTTGCAATAAATTATTCCCTGGATAATGGAAATGAGGAAAAAATATTCTGGCATAAAAGCATTCTAAAATAGCTTCTACCTGCAGTCAGCAATCTTTTTGGTGTACCAGATAACGATTTGCCTTGCCAAATTACAGGTGAAATATGCCCACAAACAGGGCTGGAAGCTGGAATATTGCCTCTTGGATGCCACTCAGCAGGCAACAAGCAGTGTGTTGTCCCTAAAAGAAGGCAGGGCTCCTGGCTAACCTGGCTCCAGAGTGTGCCCAAAGCTGGAGGCTGCTGCCTCTCCCCAAACACCACGGCTTCCATCAGTGTGGAATGTCACTCCAATCTCCTCACAGGCTCTGTTGGGCAGGCATTCCACTGGCAATGAAATCCAGAGATTGCATTGACTGATCTCCATTGTGAAGGTGGATCAAGAGAAAATTGCAGCATGGGGGAACTTGCCAAAATTGCCCGTCATGGAACGCATACACATAGTTAGTCTATTAGACCTCGATGCTTCAAGAAGCTGCTTGGAAAACAGTTGCTCAGTCTGGAGTAGATTTTCCTGTAAAAACTTAAAATTAATATTTTGGGAGAAAGGTTAAGTTTTTCAGTTGGTGTAAATAATGATAAGGAAACCGTAAAAGGTAATTGCAAAGCTCAGGCATGTGTTGCAAGGGATGAATCATTGCATCTGGCTTTTAAAAAGTTACTGTATTAATACTCAGTGTATATTGACATAATCTCCAGGAAGTTTTCCAGCAGTGTTTTATCTCTAGCATTTTTGGATCAATAACACAAAATTAGAAATGGTAAAGCTTTTTCTCTAATGGCCACTGCTGATGGGCTCAAAAAGGATTCCAATCAACAATTTTATTCAGAAGCCATTGTCTCTAATTGTAAGATGCTGATTACTTATAATAATATGCTGCCAACAATTGATGAGTCATGCCAATAGTCAGATCAAGAAGTTTAAACAACAAACCTAAATATAGCAGATACAAACAAACTGGAGAGTCTGAAGTCTATAACCAAGGGCATTGCTAGCACAGCTTTTGGAATACATGGGGGAATATAATAAAAATTGTTTGCAATACAAAAATGTCAGTAAAAACCTGTTTCTTACCGGCATTGATTTGACAAATAACTCAGAAACTTCTAATTCAATCCCTGGTCCCAGGGTGCTTATTGCACGTGAAGTTTAATTTTTGCTGCAGATGCTCAGATTGGATTTTTCAAAATCTGTTGTCATATGCCCCTTTCCCTTTTGTATTTATTTTTTTTCCATTTGTAGAAGTGGGCATTGAAGGCCTCTCCCTGAGACTTTTTAACCTCAGAGCACATATCATGGAAATGTGGTGTAGAGCCCTGAGCAGATTTTTGGAGGATTCTTTGGCTTTGGCTTTGTTTGGGTGTTCAGAAGGGGGACTGCATGTGGACAGCAGCTCTCTAGAGGAGCAGAGGACATGGCCAAGGGATACAGATGTCTCAGTCAGCCCTTGTGGGACACAGGGAGGTGATGGAGTCTGTGGATGGATCTGTCACCCACCACCCAAAAGCCTCTAGGGATAGAAGAATAAAGGAATGGCAGCTGCAAAAATTCAAGCAAGAAGCCTGGAAGAAACAAAAACCAAATGTAATTTGGTTAAAAGAAGAGAAGCAGGTGAGCTGCTGGTCCATCTGCTAAATACAGAGGAAAGGGAGAGCCTAGAAAGACTCTGGTGATCATGACATATTTCTGGGTGTAAGGGGCTGGCACATGGAAACGTATGGCTTCCTCTAAGAAAATGAGTATTTACCAACCTGTCCACACATTAGGGGCATCTAGATATATAAAAGTGCTGCATCTATTCACTTTGCTTTATCTACTGATAAATTAAATTAAGGCCTTGTGCGGATCCAGGTGATGCCTTTGATGTCACTGCAGGGGAGAAAAATATTAAAACACTTGGTAAAATATGATAATGTTCTTTTTTAGAGTTTATATCTGAAACTGTATTGGAAAGTAAAAATGTTTCCAAACAGTGGCCTCACATTTTTACTTATATGGGTGTAAGGGAAATAAATGTGTGGCTGCAGAAAAGGCTTTGCTGTGAGCATGTGTTAACTCAGATTATCTAGCAGTGGCCCAGGGTGTGTGCAGCTTGTCTCAGAGGGCTCAAAGAAGCCTCTCTGCCTTAAGAAAATAAGTGTTTGACGGAGCAGCTATTCTTTTAGAAGAAAGGATTGCATCCCTCTCTGCTTCATTGAGAGAATGGGACTTGCCTGAATGCCAGCCTCCATTTCTACTGCTGGAGAGTGGCTTTTCTGTGCTTTTCTTCCCCCAGCTGCAGCAGAATTTGGGTAGGATCCCAGATGAATGAGAAGGCTGAAGTGAGCCTGTCTCCAGAAAGTGTGTCTGTGCACTGGCTGCTGCATGGGAGCCTGACTTGTGGGGCTGCAGAGCTCCGGAGGTCTGGCGCGCCACAAGCTGGTCGGTGCTTGGAGGCCTCTGCTCCTGAAAGGCAGAGCTAATTCCCTGAAGGGCCTGTGGCCCCAGGACAGGTCATGGCTGATGCATTGAAAAATTGCTACATGTCACTGTAACCAACAGGCGAAGCAGGTCCCTGGGCACCAAGGCAATGGGAGGTTTCCTTGCTGAGCCCAAGTGGGTCAGTGGTTTACTGGAGCTATTTCATGGCTTGTTGATCAAACAACTGCATTACAAGAGAGGGATGAGGAATGATGGCGAATTTTACAAATTAAGTTTAGATCATGCAGGAGTTGCTCTGGACGTCATATGAAGTTAAAGGTTTGAAGGGCTTGGGTGTGGAAAGTGCGATCATTTCAACACTAGAGCTATACTGGAGGGAGAGGAAACATGCTTATTGCATATCCACATGCCTCAGTAGGTCAGGAACACATTTGATGTAGATGATATTTAGCTTTGTAGATTGAAGAAATAGGAGTAATAAAATATTTTCTTTGAATGCTACGTTGAACACATGTGTTGCCTCATATAACGAAAAAAGGAAGATGTTAAGGCAATAAGACAAACATTAATCATAATTTTCTTTCTTGGATCACTCTTAAGCAGCTGTCTTATTCACTGCTCCATTTCTACTAGAGGCCAATGAATTGGAATTACAGAACTTTTATAGCTGCATCTGCCTGAGCCCACTTTGGAAATGTTAGCTCATTAGCAGGAAGCCATGCTAAAATGCTCCACCTTGTTTGCCTCCAGCTCAGCACAACCAGTGAGCAGAGAAAGCACAGATTTTTCTCTTGGATAAAATTAAAAAAAAGATTGCTGTTGAGTTTTGTGCATGTGGGTCATGCAGAATGGACTCAGGCCCTCATGGCATGTACTGGATTGCAAATTAATTCCAGACAGTCCTGGAGTGTGAGTGCTGCAAGTGTGTGGGAGGATCCATATAGCTCAACTGGAAACTTAAGATCAAACTGTTTCATAATGTTTCTGTTGTTTGCATTTCCAGCTGGGCTGTTTACACTAATAATGTCTTTTTTAGTATCGCTATACGTGTGCTTCCCTCATTATTTTCCTCTGTCACCTCTGTGAATCAGCTAGGACTTGTATGAAAATGAAAGGAGAAACAACTCGGCAAGTACTCAAAGGCTCTCAAGGTTTAAGAAGGGATGGAAGCAGATGCTCAAATGTGACTAATCCTGCTTTTTTTCCTTTGTCAGCAATGGATGTTTTCAGCCTGGTGCTGCTTCTGAGTCTGAAGCACAGGAAATAAACATAGAGTGGGCATAATGCCATACCAACCAAGGAAGTTTTTTGCTTAAATTCAGCCCTTTGAGGGTTCTCAGGTTGAGATTGTAGGTGGTTTCAATTGCTTGAAATTTGCAATTGGCAATTTCAAGGCATTTTCTCAGCTTCTGGATCAAGAACTCACATTAGTGCATATAAACCAGGCATGTGGAGCCAGGTGTTCTCTGACTCCCTGGAAAGAGTAGTTTATACAGAACACCATGGGAACAGTGTTTTAAGAGAGGATCGGCCGGTTTTAGTTGAGTTGAAAATATTTCCAACTGCTCCCTGCCATTCTTTGGTGCACAGTAAACTGTACCAAATATCTCAAGGACAATGAATGAATGGCAGTACTTGCCAGTCCAGCTTTCTTGTGCCATTATCCCAATGTGGCATTGGCACATCTTCCGGACATGGGTGGTCTCTGCAAGACACGAGGACTCTGCACTCATGTGAGTTCGTGGGCTCAAATCACAGATCATGCTGGAAGGCAGTTTTGCAGACCAGGATTTGGGAGTCCACTTGGACAGCACAGTACTCCTCTGCTCAGCACTGGCAAAGCTGCATCTGGAGAGAGGTGTCCAGTGCTGGGCCAATAGAAGAGAGACCGGGACATACTGGAGAGAGTCCAAATAAAGGCCACAGAGATGACCAAGGAGTCAGAGCTTTTTTTCACATGAGAAAAGGCTGTGAAAGAGCTTTGGCTTATCAGCCAGAAGAGAAAGTTTGGGAAGATCTCATCAACGTGTATCTGATAGGGAGTGAAGCAGACAGAGGCAGACTATCCTCAATAATACTTAGTGGCAGGACAAGAAGAATTGGGCACAAAGGAAACAGAAAATTCCATCAGAAACCACTGCTTTACAGTGTGGGTGGTCCAGAGACCTTTTGGAGTCACGATTCTTGGAGATATTCAAAGCCTGACTGGATGCAGTCCTTTGCAACCCACTCCAGCTGACCCTGCCTGAGCAGGGGTTGAACTAAAGGACCTCAAGAGTCTCATTCCCACCTCAACAATTCTATGAAAATACAGTTGGATTGTGTGACACAAAAGCTTGAACAGCTTTATTGAAGTATAAATTGGATTAAGGTGAGTAGGTTCAGCTCAAAGCAGAACAACCATTCCGGATTTGTGAATATATGTAACATTAGATCTCCTCACAGTCTTCAGTCTTCTACAAGCTGCTCTCTGTGTGGTGCCTGGCATAATGAGGATGTAGCACTGCCAACACCACTGTGTTCTTCAGTGGCTTTCTTCCTTTCTTCTATGCCTCAGAACTGAGAGCTGGAGACAATTACTTGCTTTCACTTTTCTGGATTTCAGCAAGTATTCCACTGTGCAGGCTCTTCAATATGTATTAAGACACTGTTTTGCCTGAAAAGGTGGCTTTTATTTTCTCCTCCAGAAGGTGGTAACATCTGCTTCTCTAAACTATATTATACTTGAAAAGAAATCTATTTCATTTGGTTTACGCTGTCAGGACTTGACTGGCATTTTCACAGCCTTGTAGATTAAGATCCACTATATTTAGTTTCTGTGAAAGCTGCTTAGTCTGGGCAAATGAGAAGAAAATCTGCAAGTAATTTGCAGACTTTAGCTACTGCCCAGGTATTCAGGAGGGGAAAGCAGACCAGCAGCTTCTGCTTCCACCTACTTGGAGAGGGACATTGAGGGGATGTGTGACAAGTGACATGGGCTTGTTTTGTGCCCTCCTAAAGCTGCAGTTTGTTTTCTCATGGTATATTTCAGCAGAATTGACAACAATTTTGACTAAAATTTGGTGCCAAACTTGTGTAAAGTGAGACCACAATAAGATGACAACTTACGTGGATGACACCTCATCAAAATGAGTACAAATTATAAATAGATCAACAAACATTAAAGATCTTGTATCCAGCAGAAAAGAAAAAGCACAACTGGCTGACTAACAGGTGTAATAGGTGCACAGGCAAGTTCACTCTACCTTTCAGTGGCTGCAGCTGTGCACAAAGCTTCAGAACACCAAGACCTGAGTCATGGCACTTTGGGAAGAGTGGGATATCTTGGCTGTTACAGCCCTGTAACCTGCTCACTTCATAAAGACTGGTTCTTGTTAGGTTCTTCCTGATTTTGTCTTAGCCATCCTAGTGCTTTAGGTCTTTTTTTGTTTAGCAGCAACAGTTCTTTATTATTTTTTAAAGACAAGGAAGCTGTTAACAAATTTGTTTTGCTCTTGCTTAATTTTGTATAAGCATGTGGAATTAGCTTAATTTTGTATAGGCAATTATAAGAAGCAGTTATTTGAATTTAACACTTATTACCGTAGCAGAAATTAACATGGGATAATGTAGGTGTGGTATGACAGTAGAGGCCACCAGAGAATCAGAGGATGTGGTGCAAAGGTGTAGAGATATGGGGTGACAATGGAGGGGGCAAAGGATGATACTGGAAGCCCTAAGGCTATTGACAGCCCGACTATTCTCAGTTAAAAAACTGTCCAACCGCACTCAGTTAAAAAATTGTAGAGCTTGACAAAGCCAGTTTTACTCATAATAAAGAGAAAAGGAAGAGGTGTTCAATTTATGGAGAGAATTTCTCACCTATGGCAAATCTGGATGTTGCACATCAGTGAAGATTTAAGTTTAGAACTGTCCTAGAAAATGTATTAAATTACTCAAATGGGCTCCCTGGAGGGAGAAGAAAGAAGCCATTGGTGGCATAATCCTCAGCAAAGGAGAGGAACATCATGAACATCCTTCTAGCAAAGGACTGGGAATGCTAACAAAACTTTTCAACCCTGGTCTCCTGTCCTTCCCCGTGAGCTGATCTTTGAGGCTGATTTATGTCACACTTGAAAGCCAGAGGGGCAGGGTAAGGGAGGGCAGAGCAGAACATCAGGGAACACTCCTGTACAGTGATCTTTGACTGCACTACTGAGCTATGCATTGTGTTGTTTAGATAATTGGGACTACAAAGGTTAGTGTCATTGCAACTGCACTGTAATAAGTTTATTGTACTTTATCTAGGCTGTTAAGATTTTAATTAGTCTAACATAGAATTCCTGGCTTCCCAAATGAGGCATTTCCCTTTTTGCCCATAATAAGACTTTGAGTGTAATAACTTGTCACATGGGTACTACAAGGATTCCACATCAAGGAAGAATGATGAGTGTGTTCACAGAGAACAAAGGACTGTACTGATGCAGTGCAAGAAATCACAGAGAGAAGCAGACAAAGCCAGAATGATCCTCTTCCCAATGACTAACGATAGAATACTTGTGCTGTATTACTTATGTTATTTTAGCAATCTCCTGAGAAACCCAGTGGGAGGTGTTCCTAGCGATGTAGAAAAGAAGCCAAAAAAATAAGAGCTGTCTGAAAGAATTTTCCTGCGATAGGTAAAGCAGGGATATGATGATGGGAAAAAAATGTTCAGCTGAGATAGCTTGGTAGTTCATGCCAATTTCTGTTCTTAGTTTAGCTCACAGTTGATTGGCTTCATTTGCAGGGAGTGGAAGCACTGGATGTTCCTAGGATAGTCTTGCTAAGTTGATTGGAGTTTGTTTTTGGTTTTGTTTTTTTTTCCAGATGGGCAATTTCAGCCATGTGATAGAATTGGGAATTGACATGAAGTGGACATCAACTAGAACCAGACACAAATTTAGGCAAAGCCAGATGACTGATTAGGTGCAGAACTGTAATGAGGCACTAAGAAGATGTGAAGGAGACTCAATCCAGCACTGTCCATGCAGATTCTGACCTCCTTGAGATTCTAGCTCCAGAGCAGTCATCTTTCTCATGAAAGCACTGTTTGTAAATAGTTTCCAGTAGCCATGATATTTTAGGGTGATTTAGGTCATACACATATGCCTTTACCTGATGCTGGTACCTGAAATTGCTGAGTAAAAGATTATGTCAAATAATTTATAGCTACATATTGTGGCTATTTCTAATCACAAACAAAGCCTGATGTGTTTTTTGGATATAACAGAAGGCTTTGACTTCTTGAAAAAGACACTTTTATGTTTTAGAGCTTTACTGGCTTTTACTGAGACACCTAAGAGAAACTGAATATTATTACTTAAGGCTACAAATGGTGAAATGTTGCTTGTTTATCCTTAATTTGGAAACTAATTATTCCTTTTATTCTCAATATATCATCACAAATATGGGGAGTGTTTTATCCTAGGGTAGAAACCTTAAAAATAAAACACACTGCCCCCAAACAAAAACCCCCTAAACAACAACCCCCAATCCACAACCATGGCAAAAGTAAACAACTGCAGACTAATGACAATATGTTTGAGTCAAATGGAAAAGGTAAATCTGGGAGTGTTACTTTCATGCTTGGATACTTTCTTACTGCTTGTAGTGAAAAAATATGTTTCATATTATCTCTCTAAAAATCTCAGTATTTTAAAAAAAATTAAACTGAAATTAAATTTTTTCCCCCCTCTTGGCAACAAGGAGGAAGAAAGCTTTTTTCCATGTGTTTCATAATTTAAGTTTAAGAAACAAATTCAAGGGAAAAATTGCTAAATTATTTGATTTGTCCTAATTTGCATTTTCTGCGTTAACCTCCAGGAAAATACTGTCCAATTTTCCAGCAAGGGGAGCTATGCCAGCAGTGCAGTGGCATTCCCAGCTCCAAGCATTCACTGAAGGGTGGCAGCACCGGGGGCACAGCAACGAGCTGGGAGCGCGCTGCCAGCTGGAGAGACAAATGAGCCCAGGAAATAGTGCAGAAACCTCGCATGGTGCTCCCACAGCGTGGGAGGAGGAGAAGCTGGCATGGTCCATGAGCTGTGCAGGCTCAGCCAGGGGTGTCAGTGGTCACTCTTGAGCAGGGCAATGGGCAGGGCATCGAGTGCCTGAGCTCTGCCCTTGCGTATGCACCATGAGCATTCGTGGTGACCCTTGGTGTCTTGTCTTCTGGACATGGGGCAGGCTGAGGGCAGCAGGGGCTGCAGGCAGTGTGGTGTCCCTGGGCTTGTCCCATGGTATCCTCTGTAGCCAGGGGCCCTTAGCACGTGAGGAGAGGAGGTGGAGGAGGTGGGACTGGTGCAGCAGCTCCAAGTTCTCAGCTGGGTGTGACCCTGTGGGTGGCTGGTGGGTTGTCCTGGTTTAGGGCAATTTTGGGAGAAAAACCACTAAAGGCATTTCTTCTAGAAAACAAATTCCCCAACTGGTTCAGGAAAAATATTTCCTTGGAGAAAAGTGGAAAAACTATTTCTTTAACAGGCAAAGCATTCACCAACACAAAAAAAAAAAAGGCAACAATATTAAGCAATAAAACCTCTTGCCACTCCAAAGAGATGACAAACCCAGCAAGTCCCCTTCAAGGCCTGTAGCTCAGCTCTCTCAGTCTCCTATCAGTCCCTCCAGCACTGGAAATGCCGTGGCCCAGGCCTGGCCCAGTGGGCCACAGGTGGAGCTGCCAGTGCCCTTCTGGGTGTTCAGTCCAGAGCAGGTTTAAACAGGTCCAAAGAAAAGGAAAAACCACAGTCCAGGGAACTTATCTGCCTCAACTAGTTAAAAAACTAAACTAAAAGCAAAGGAGAGTTCTGTCCTGCTGTCTGTCCATTCACAGACAACACAGTCCAGGAGCAGGATGCAAGGGAGCACGTGCAGCTTCTGATAAGAAACTCCGCACTTCTCTCCCCGCTTCGTTCTCAGAACAAGTCTTAAAGGTGCAAAACTTATTATCCAGCATAAACAGAACAGACAGCTGGGGATACAAGTATCACACAGCCAACCCAGGACAAGGAGCAGGGCTGAGAGCCCCTCCTGGCTGCAGTGACACCCCCTAAGCTCAGGGCAGGGCAGGGAGACACCAGGAGTGTCACTGCTCCCAGGGTGGGAGATGCCAGTGTCCCCAGGAAGGATGGGGGCAAGCCGGTGTACAGAATGTGCAAAAGGAAGCAACTCTGGATCAAACACTCCACTGGTATGGCTGGGGTAATCAACAGTGATTGTTACAAAATCCGGCAGAGACCCTTGAGTTGTGAAAGAGCATAGTGCAGCACCCTGCTTGCTGGAGAGACCAGAGGTTCACCATCACAACAGAGACAGCACTTCAGGCTCTATTCTTGAAGCAGGAGGGCTCTAAGAATACAAGATTTTCCTCTTTGCCTACAAAGCAGGCACAAGGGAATTGATCTGATCTAGCAGTGGGAGCTGGTACTTCTTGTGCAGAACAGCAAAAGTCTTTGTTCAGTGTATGTGCAAGAAGGTCAGACAGACCTGCTTCACTGACTGGTAACAAAAAAGGAAAAGATTGATTTCCTTTTACCTTATACTGAGCTCCACAACACAGGGGTTGTGGGTTTTATCGGTTTGTTTTCCCCCTCATGCAGAGATGGACTCCCAGGTTGAAGCTGTGGCATAGGTACATGCTGCTCTTCCCCTGTGAAATGAGATGTAAACCTCAAAGGGGTGAGGTGATTTACAGTGTCTCTTCCTCATGAATTATCTTTAATCTAGAAAAGAACTCTTGCCTTCCAGTGATGCATCTGTTTCGCTATCCCAACCTGGCAGCGCTGCTGATCAAGTGTGTTGTTTGGTGCCACAGGAAAGCAGTTTAAGAGAAAAGTGAGTTTATAAATTATTATTAATCCCTCAACATCCACAGGTGCAGATGGTAGTAATTTGGTCTCCTTCACTGTGTGAATTATTCACAGATTTGTTCTAATTTGTATGCAGACATTAAATGATTCTTCTATAACCAGGTGAAATTAATGACTGGAACAAACATAAAAAAACACAAAACAAAAAACCATGCCTCTGCTCCAAAATGCAAAGCCAATATATGTTCTCAAAATTATTTGGGGGTTTATACCTTAGAGCTTTGGGTCATGGTGATCTGTCTAATGAATTTGAGGAAAGGCAAGGCATTTAATATGATGGAGAAACACTTATAAAAAAAAAAAAAAAAAGGAAAAATTAACTGGAATTAATGAATTTAGTACTACTTGGAAGCTTGTCTGACATAGATATACATTGCTCCTGTAAGACAGTTTGTTGGTGAGAGTCTATTTTAGAGGGAGGTGGTTAAGCATAAAGTATGGCATTAAGCCTCCAGCCTTGGAGGTATGATTGATTTATTTGGAAATGATGAGTGATCATGTCCTAATGATGTTTTGAAAGCCATGAAATTAAGTGTGTTCCACTTTGTGGATGACCCTTGGCTCTCAATTCTGAGATGACAGTTACTGGGCACATCAGTGAGGGGACAGAGGGGAAACTGGCACACTGTGCCACTGTAATCACTGTGAAACTCTGTCACCTGTTTGATTTTAGCAGCAGACTCTCTAAGAAACCCGAAGAAACTGTAACTAGGGGGTGGGTGGGAATAGATAAACAGAAGTGCTTTAATTGTTCTTTATGGAAGTAGCTCTGATGTATTTGTACCTCCTGGCTTTTTGCTGAGGTGCTAGATCCTGTGAGGTAACTGGTTTGCTCTGAGTCCATTTTTTGTGATTTATTTCTTCTGGTAGTTTGGTGAGTGTCTGCAGTCCAATTTCTGTGCCTCTGCTAATCCTGTTGTGTTGTGAGAGAATCCACTCAGCTTAGCAGCTATGTGACTGCTTCCCTTTCCACCTCATTTTTTGAGGTAAAAATGCCAAGTAAGCAATAGCCATGATTCTTGCAGACCTCTGAGGATATGTTTGATCAGAAATATCCTTGAAGATAGGGATTTCCTTTGAAAATAGTTGCTGAACAGAGATCAGACCTATATCTTAGAACTCCATCCAATATCATGGCAACCTGGGGGAAAAACATTTGGGAAGTCTTCACTGTTGGAAGTGATCTCTTTCTAACACAAAGAGATAGCATTAATGAACCAGCTTGCCGAAATACTGAGTGTCCTTTCCAAGTGTGAGGCTAAGAGATTTTAAATTTAATTTATAGTGGAAGATCTGATTTCAGGTTACACAGACCTGCTGTGTCTTCACTTGCACTAACTGAAATGAAGATGCAATAGATAGGGGAAGTATTGAAATATTATCTATAAAGATGTTGGCTGGCAGATCACCCCTCCTCTTACCCTGCAACAAAGGTGCTATATCCAGATTTGAACATCACACTTTCAGGAAGAGAAGGATCAATCAGAAGAAGCCTTGAGGAGGAAACTGAGAAGGCAAGGTCTAGAAAACTTGTGGTCATTCAGAAACACCCCAAAGAATAGACTGGCAGGGCACACAATAGTAGTCTTCAAATGTTTAAAAAGATATTGCGATATATAGGAAATTTATTTCCTTGATTATATTCTGCAGCACAGGAGGTTCAGGAAGGACTTTGGTAAAGTTTGCTAATGATAAAGACAGCAAAGCCTCAGCAAAAGTGGCATGCAGTGGCAGGGCTGTGGAGTCTACATTAATGAATATTAAAAACAAGCCAGCAAAGAGACTGTCTGGAATCGCTATAATTAATAGGTGTTGTTACCTCTGCCGTGCTCCCTTCAGTCCCTTCTTAAAACTTGATATGATATTTCTCTGTTATATATAACTTATTTTTCTTTTAAAATGTTTTTAGTGGATTGTGTGTATGAAATTACCATAATTCATCAGTAAATTGCCCTTCCATGTTCTGGTATTAATGGTATTATGCAGCTCTAATGAAGGCCATAATGCATACTGGGAGCCTGTAGGAAGTCTTCATGTTAACAAGCTTGTAGCTACCAGGTGCTAAGGTGTATTACCGAATGGAAAGCATGAGATGGAATATAGTAATTTTTGCAAAAGGCCAAGTTTTCCTTAAAAAGCTGTCAGCAGAAAGATGTCTTTTGAATCCAGGTATCAATGTGCTCTTTGAGGAACTTTAAATAAGGCTGGAGATGGCAAGTTTTACCAGGTTTCTTTCTGGTTAGTGATGGATTATAGCTTAAAAATTTTAGCAAATCTGTGTTCAGAAATTATCTGTTGAGAGAGATGAGAGAAAGGAGATCAATGCAACACAGCCATATGGGCTTTGTTCTTACACATGGTTTGACTCTGTGGGGGACATCATTCTACAGCCTGTCAAAGCTCAGCAAACAGCAAGAAGTTCTGATGGAACGGATATTCCTTTTATGAGCAGACAACGCTCAAAGGAAAAATTCTCTACAGCGAACAGACTGCAGACAAACAGCACTGCAGTTCTAAGCATTTCTGGTATCTCTGAACGATTTGGGTCTCTTTCATAGTATGTTAATTATAAAAGCTTTGCTTTTAAGATTGCTTTTAACTGAATACATTTGTTTAATGTATTCCTGGTGTGGGTTTCCCAACTCCAGGCAAGAGGTGTTCCCTGCAGGCTGAAAATCATTTAGGTTTTTTTATTACATGTTTAACATTTTGTACACCAATGTATGTATCAACTGTTTGATTTGAATCCATCAAATGGAAATGTCAAATGCACTTTGTGATCCTTATGGGTCCCTTCTAACTAAATATTTCATGATTTCATCTCCCATGTAGAAAGATTGCTAACAAGAATGACCACTTAAAAGCTGGGGTCACAGCTCCTATTCTTAAAAGCTCTTTCACTGCTTGAGATTCAAGGTCAGAAAGACGGGGGTGAAAACTGAGACAATATTTAACAAGAGGTAGTTGCCTAGTTTGCAAACCTTTGCAGTGGTACTGAAATAGTCCTTACAGGAGAATAAAGAAATGCAGCATGCACTGGAGACAAACACTGCAGCTAGAATCAAATGCCCATGGTGTCTTAGCTTGGCACAGCTTCCTCTGTGCTGGCACAGGCATCTGATGAACACATGTCTCTGATCCCAGGGGGGAAATTTCCATCCCATCTGGGGCAGCTCCACAGCCGTAGCTGTCAAACAGGGCAGCAGAGGTTGTTTAGCACAAATGACTTTGGCCATGGAGCTTTTTTGTTGCACAATTCTCTTGTCATGCTGCACCTTCGACAAAGACCAAACTCTGGAACAGGTTTTTACAAAGTCCTCCATGGAGGAAAGAAGAAGTATGGTTTTGAACAAATGCTGTAATATGGAAAGTCATGTCTTCCTATTTTGATCCTACTGCCTGGCCAGTTTAGAGGATGTATGCAGTTCACCAGAATACACTGCTTTCACTCTATCTTAGCAAGGGAAATAGAATAATACTACAATACTACTTGTCAATACATTGCCAATAAAATCTCTCATGATCGGGTATGATGCTGAAGCCTTGCCTGGAAGCCTTTCCTTTTTGCTTTAAACATGGTGAAGGGAGCAGAAGATCAAAAAAATAAAGTAGTTTTGATTGCAACAGAGTTGTCTGGTTTTATTGCTTTGATTTTTTTTCACAAATTGACCGAAAGGGAAATGAAAATTGACTGCTGTTTTCTAACGGGGTCAGTAAATAGGCAATAATTTTTTTTAAGTTTAAGATTTTGGGTAATGAATGCACCTAGAAGTCATGGAGTTTGTAATGTTTCTGTGATTTATCCTCTCTCCAACTCCACAATGAAATATAGTAAAAAAAAATTAAAAATCTGTAATTCAGTGCTGCTTCAGAGGCTTTTCCTTCAGCTCTGAACAGGGTACTAATTGCAGAGATTTGACAGCTCTTGGGTATTCATCACATGTACTTGCCCTTACTTTAGATATTTAATTTAGTTGCAAAATAATTCTTCGTGAATTAGTAATTGCAATAATTGCCGTTAATAACCTGGCAAGATTGTTGGCCTTTGACATTACACCAGGGGGGAAAAATTATAGTAAGATAGCTCTTGCCTGAAGACTTAGAAATCTTGAGAACGTTAGGGATTGGGGGCAGATGGGGGGGTAGTGAGGAACAGAATACCAGAAACAAGGCATCATGACAGGAATCTTGGGGTGTTTGCAGTTGGGATTTATGCAACAGGCTTATGCAATTTGGTTGTACTTCTTTACAGAAGACAGGTGTCAGATGGAAAAAAAATAATAGGGAGGATGAGGAAGATGAAGTCAGGAGAGTGTGAAATAACAGACAATTGGGAATATTTTGGAAGCAGAACAAAACCATATGCTGAGAGTGATACCAGTGGTAGCTCATGTGACAGCAGAGCAGAAATTGTTTTTCCACGGCTAGGCAACCCATCTCAGCTGGAATAAGTCATCTCCACTAAGGTGTAATAATCCTACAGTGGAATGGAATGGGTAGGCTTCCCAGAGCAGTCAAACAGAAAGAATTACAAGACACTGAGATTTTTAGTGGTAACTGTTATCCCACAGCAGCCTTGTATTTTGTCTTCTTTTTTTCCTGAGGCTAGCTCTTCCCCTGCTTCTCCCCTGATGCCTCCTAAAACACCAGTGATGTTGAGAAGCCAACTCCAGGACATGGTTATGGATAAAACAGCACAGGGAGAGGTGTGTGCCAGAGGCTGATGCTGCTGTGCCCCACAGCTGCTGCTGCAGCCGTGGCTGGGCACAATTGGGTGTGAGGACACCTGAGCCAGAGGAACTGGGAATGTAGGCCAGGGTTCACTGGGGTTCTCAGGAACTGTGTGCTCACCCCTGTGGCTCTGCCTGTCTCCAGTCTTCTCAGGCAAGAACTGACTGTCATAACCTTTGAGTCAGCAGGTGCTGTTTCTGGCTTGGGACATGTGTGTGCTGTGGTTTTGTTCTAACCAAGGATCAAGGTTGCTCCCCCTTCTTGACCATTTTGCTTGTCTTGTGTGATGGTTAACAAAGCTGACAGAATACAGAGAAGAGGGACATAAGGGACTGCAAACTAGGTCTTGTTTGTAGTTCAGCCCTTCCCTGCCCTCACTGGTGCTGTGTGAGTGCTGTGGTCATTACAGGCTGCAGAGGTCACCCTGTGTCTTCAGCACCTGGCAGCAGGACACCCTGGCTCTGGCCTCAAAAATTATGTCCAGACTGGTGCAGCCAATGGCTAATCAGGGCACAGAGATCCCTGGTCTAGCTAATGAACTGCTCAAAGTAATTTCTTTCACTTCATTTGAAAGGAGTAACATCTTTCCTCGCTTCTTGGTGGAATTGTTAAATTCAGGTACAATTGTGGAATTGTATCTAATTTTTCTTCTGCCCGAGAGCAGAATTTAAATCCTATTCTGTTCTTTAAAACAAGGGTATGCATCTCATTCACAGAAGTTAAAACTTTTCTTATTCACTCAATGAGGAAAAAAAATTAAGCTCTGCCTATCCCAAGCTGTCAAAGCATGCAAGAGCAGCATATAGATTGTGGGTACCATTAGAAAGCATTAGTGTGTCTAATTGCTTCCACATGGACCACAAGGGAAGATGAAAGTTATCTATTCCTGGGGCTGCTGTTGTTTCATTTGTCAATAGGCACGTCACCCATTGGCACTCATTCTCCCTGTGAAGGAGAATGATTGATTAATAAATGCGTGTTCCTTCGCAGACAATCACAGAATGTTGGAGTATTTCTGTAGCAAATTCTTAATGGAGAATCTCAGAAACTATTTTTTCCTTACTGATACAAGGGGAATAAAAATCTATTTCTACACTCCTCAGTTTTTAAAACTGGATTGGTTTGGTTTGGTTTGGTTTGGTTTGGTTTGGTTTGGTTTGGTTTGGTTTGGTTTGGTTGGTTTAAACCTGGGCTGCTAAAACCCTTGTATATCTTTTCTCACCTGCAGTATAGTCATTTGAATATGTGACTTCCAAGTTCTGCACAGAAGTTGTAGATTGAAAAGAGACATAGCAATCCAAGGGATGGCAAGACCAGGCTATGGATAGAGCAAGTGAAAATGATTCACAGTCTTGTAAATCCAAAGCGGTGGCCTTTGTGTGGCTGTTGAGGTCATGAAGAATGGAATGTCAATTGCTTTCATTTTTAAAAGGATGCAATTCCTCGATAAAACACAGCAATGTGCCCCTCTGTGATGTTCTGGAATACAGCAAGTGTTCAATATGATTTTCTTCCACCTGAACAAATATTGCCAATTTGTTCTTGGACACTTATAATTTGCTCTTACATAATATTTCTTTCTTTGCTTCCACCTCACTCTACTATATGTCAAGCATTCCTTGATGAAAAGGGGTACTTATTGAAAAAGAAATCTGATCAGGAACGTAAGCCCTTAAAAAATGAGACTTGATGCGGTGAGAGAAAGTTTGTAGCAGATCAGAGCAATGGCCTGTGTAATTGCCAAGTCAATCAAGCCATGAAGCAGAAGGCAAAGGCTTTGATTTCTACTGTTCCCATTCACAAGTACATGCTGGGCTGTCACTGCCTTCAGCTCCTACCCATAAAATCTCTTGAGCTGCCTTTCTGTTGCTGATTCATACCTGTAGAAATAGATTTGCAGTAAGAGCATTAATGTGTGTTTTGAAATCACACACATTAAATTATTTTTCAGAAAAGAAGCAAGATTTAAAGGAGCAAAATTTTCTTTCCCAGACATCCGGCAAGAGACACCTTGTGTGACTTTGTAGGCTTTGATATTTAATTATTAGAAGAGGTACATTTTGTTTTCTTTTCATTATTTTTTCCCACTGAGACAGTCAATCTTATCAGTTGATTTCTCTAGGTTATCAGGGACATGTTTAGATAGAGGGCAGGTTTTGAAGCAAATCTACATACAAAATGTTCTGCTACTGTCTGATCTTTAACAGTCAAATAAATGTGGTGTACAGGATCTGTCTGCACCTTTAGATTGATTCCTTTCACTTCCTTTTTTTTTATTTCTTGTGAAAGGAAAACATGAGAAATTAGACAATGTTCCAGAATTAGCTCAACTCAGCAGAAAAAGACTAATTACTACTTGACTCCTGTGGTCTGTTTTATCCTCAGCTTAGTTTTTAAGGAGTGATGTAAAAAGCCTTTAACATTGTCAAATTTTGTGGTAATAAATCATCTCCTGAGCAACCTCACAGAGGAGACACAAAGACTTAATGCACAAACTTAACTTCACATTGATGACTTCAAAGCTTATTGCCCCAGACAATAACCAGGGAAGGGTTAGTGTTTCAAATCTGTTTGGTTCACTCTCAGAAAAAAACTGAGGGTTTTGGCAGATAGCCTAGGACCTTACTAAAGAATCTGAGAGGAAAAAGATTACTTTTCTTTGCTGCCTTCTCAAGGGATGGGGTGGAGGGAGTGCAGTTCAAACGAGCCTAGGAAGCAAGATGTCTCTTGTTTGGACCAGACTGGACTAAGGCAGGCAGCCTGCAGGAAGTGCTGCCTCCTGGCACAGGGTTTTCCTGTTAGATGAAATCACACAGCAAAAGGTTGAGGTTGGAAGGCTCCTCTAGAGACCATTTTGCTTTGTTCCCCTGCTCAACGCGCGTCAGCCAGAGCAAGTTGTCCAGGACTGGGACTCCAAGGACTGGGACTCCACAGATTCTCTGGGCATCATGTTCCAGCGCTTGACCACCCTCAATGTAAAGAGATTTTATTTTTTCTGTTCAAGTATAATCTCCTGCATTTCAGTTTGCACTCACTGCCTCTTATTGACAAATAATGACAAACTTCTTCCATGTTTGGGCAGATCTGCTGACATTAATTTTATTTTCTTTTTAGGTCCCAAATACTGTATTTTCTATTTATACTCCTATCCTTTTATTTGACTGTTGGATTTATTGATTCAACTTGTTCTTTGAGGCTGCAGTCATGTAACTTTAAAATTATTTTGTTTTACTGAGAATTTCTTCTGTGAGATAAAGGATAACAGAAACTGTAAAACATACTTTTGCCATGTACAAGCAGCAGAACTAAAGGTCTGGGTCCTGCAATGAGTTGGTAGCATGTAAAAAATAGCCACCTTGGTCATTCTTACCAAAGCTGCTTTTTTTGTCACCGTATTGCTGCTTTCCCAATTTTGTTTTCTTTTCCTTTAGAATTTGTCCCTCAGTCCATCCCATAGTTTGACCTTTGCATATGACAATCCAATTGTTTTCTTCAGACTAAAGAAAATTTTTTGTTTTACTATTACTAGCACTGTGGGGTGTACCTTTAAACTTTTTATATGTGGCTGTACATATTATCAGAAGATTCACAATGCACAAATTACCTTGAAGACTGTATATTCTGGAGAACTTATTCTCAGGTTAAAAAGAAAATCAGTTTAAAAAAAAATATCAGGTAAAATCCTATTTTTACTCTTAAGCACTCTTGGAAAATAGCTTGCATCACTTGGAATAGAATAAAAAAAACAGTCTTTTTTAGATTTCATCAGAGTGATTCTGCAATGTTATATATATTTCTAGAAAAGCAGTAACAGATTTTAATCCTTATTGTAGAATTTACCTCATGTTTAAATGTAAATGTAGAGCTATATATTGATTTTTTTAAAAAGGTAACTACCCTTGCAGAAGTCAGAAGGATTGCTGCTTTGACTTTGTACCCTTTAAAATCCTAATTACCAATGTGATCCACCACTCCATTTGAGTTTGAAAAAAAAAACTTAACCCCTTACCTTGGAACTACATTTCTATTTCCTAGAAAAGCTGTTTTCTTTTGCAGAAAAAAAAAAAAAGCAGTAACTTTTTTTTTTTTGTGTGGTTTAACTAATATTTTCCCATCTGTGCTTGGCTTCTGCACTCTTTTTGTGGGGAAACTGAAGTCACAACCAGAATGCCTGGCAACAGAAGCAATGGACTTGATATTTATATTAGCAATGTAACACATGGGCATCTGTTCTCTCTACTCTTTAGAAGATATTGCTTCTGAGGACTGGTATTTGGCTTTTTCAGCTGTGGGCTGCTGCTGATAGGTGAGGTTTGTGGGAGTCTTGGAAAGGCCTTTACTGCAGCCCATGGGGCAGCCCCTGCCCAGCAGATGCCCCAAGACAGACAGGGAGATGAATGGACAGAGAGAGGAGTCTTTTTCCAGCCCAGGGGCTGAGGCAGTGCTGGGTTGGCCTCCTTGTAGTGTTGGGGCAGAGCTGAGAGCCCAGAGCCCTCTTCCTAGCTTGCTGCTGATCTGCAGAGATTGGGATGCAATCCCTTCCTTCTGCCTCTTTCCTTACACTTGAAACCAGAATACTGGAACCAACCTAATTTGATCAAATATTTTGAGCTCTACTGAAGAAAAAGTGCTGGTGGCAGAGCTTTTCATCAGTACAACATTCACCTATAAAAGACAGAGGACCAAGGAAGTTTACGTAGAGCAGGGAGGATGCATTAAACCAGAGATTAGTATTCACCCTTAGTATATGTAAGTGCCTAATCAAGTTAGTTATTTTCCTTCTGATTTAGGGTGAGATTTTCATGGCAGTCAGCTTTCTTTAAAAAAGCAGTTTGGAATTAACAGGTGGGCTGGCATGACTGCACTTTGCCTTGTCCTTTGGGAGCTTAGTACGTTTTCCCAAAATACCAGCTCCCTGTGTTAAAAGTCCCATTGGAGCTCAGTCTTCCTGGTGCCGGATTCAATTCCCAAACACACATATTCATACAGCAGCTGAATTACACAGATTGCAGATGTGGATGCTGCACTGTTTCTTATCCTCCTTCTTTAAAGTATGTTTAAGGCCTGAACCCAGAACTTCAACAACAGAAATATCTCACAGTTGATCGTTATGAATTCGTGCTGGAAAAGTAAGACTATTAATGTAATATAAAATAAAGCCTTAAAATCACACCAGCAAAAGAGAAAGGGAGATTGCCACACAAGATGATGAAAGCCACAACTGGCAGCCAAGGAGGAGTTGTATCAACAGATGAAGTAAACCTAGCCTGTACAGGAAATGGGCACTATCGATGGCATGAACGAGAAAACACCCAGTGATGATGGTCCATGAAGATGTCCACCTCAGATAGACAAAACCATCAAGGACGTACATCTGAATGTGGGATTCTGGGAACTGGAGGTCAGATACACATCAATTCCCAGACAAGGCTTTGTCCAGCACAGGACAGAGAATAAACACAACATTAATAAGAAGAACTCCAAGGAAGGACAAAGGGACTCTGCCGTGGCCAAGAAAAAGAGTATAATATTCAAACTCTGCCAGGCGGCCTTGGTGAACAGGGGGATTCAGTGCGACAGAGGCCGGATCGTAGTTCACCCGCTCCAATCCCAGGGCTAGTGCTGCTTTTTGATTGTTGGTGGTTGGGACTGCGCATCGGTCACAAATAAATTGTATTTTTATTTTTTTATTTAATTGGCTGGATCAATTTTTGTCTACAACATGGTGATACCAGGATGAGATGGAAACACCTGCTCCTGGCCAGCACTGAAACTGTGTTGCCTGTCATTAGGGCAAATGCAGCAGATAAGCCTGTTCTCTTGCCAAAGACGTGTTGGATAGTTTGCATACCTTCCTTGCATTATTACAAGGAAGTAACAGGCTTAGTTACCCAGAGGCAAAACAAAAGTGGTAAGAGGACACTAGGCAGAGACCTTCTCATAAACCACAGGAGCCAGGCTGCACCCAAACAGGTGCCCGGCCTCAGAATGCAGATTGATTTGGGCTTCAGGAAGTTTAGATGTGTCATTTCTGTCCAAGTAAGAGCGTTTCTGAGGGTTAGGCTGAAGGGTAAAAGGTAGCACAGGGAAGATGGAAAGAATGTGTCACTCTGTTTTCTTCCCACGGTAACGTTCTTTAATTTTCAAGTGCCATCTAAGACAACACTAGCGGCTGCGATGCCCCAATATTTGTCTAGAAGAGGCTAGCTTGTCCTGCCTATATTCCTCCCCTCCTAACTACAGCACTGCACATTTCCACGACCTCTGCAGTACTCTCTGCCTGAGAATGGGACAACTTGAATGAGCATCAAGCATGGGGATGAGGGGAGTGTTAAAAATGGGACCAGACTCCTGGTACTAAAGCAAATTCAGCATTTATTATAATAAAAATAGACCTAAAGCATGGGGGCTTGCGGGCCAAGCAGGAGCATTCCCATCGAGGATGCTGCAGCGCCAGTGCTAGGTCTTCTTCAGCAGCAATGTCCTCGATGT
The DNA here is from genome assembly GCF_036417665.1 of Passer domesticus. Lineage (NCBI taxonomy): Eukaryota > Metazoa > Chordata > Aves > Passeriformes > Passeridae > Passer > Passer domesticus. Next base: position 108,292,627 of record NC_087475.1, on the reverse strand, counting down.
TTCAGGTGGAGCAGCACCGCTTCCCTGGATAAGATGCCCTCTTTTTATCCTGTTTTTTGTCCCTATGGATTGGTTTCTTTCTGGATCCTTCATTTGCATGAAGGTTTTAGGCACCTGATTGGCCCATTACAGTTCTGTCCAGGCTGGCTCATTTTGCCTGGGGAGTGGTGCACTTAGGTGTGTTGTGGTATGTTGAGTACCATAATTCTTATAACGACCCTTTAATCCCCTTTTACAATATAACAACCAAACTAACAGTACATGCTAAACAATTATCAATTATTTTACAGTAGTTTCTAAACTATTTGTAACAAGCAAGCAAAATTATTTTTGTGCATAGGAGATGGGAAAGTTGCACCATTCCTGTACTGTAAGGCTGGCTTGCAGTGCTCAGGCAACAACAGAAAGAACAGTAGGGAAGAAAAATGCTGCATGAAAAGTGAGACAGGGCATTTCACAATGGTTGTGATTCAATGATAACCTTGACATGAAATATTTGAGAACTGACTCATGAATTTACCACTCATATGACTGAACAAACACACAAAGAAAGAAAAACATACAGACTTCTCTACGAGGAGTTCTTGAAAGCATTGATGCGCTGCTTTTCACCTTGGAAAGGCTTTCTCTCCTTCCCTGTACACCCCTATACCAGCTGGTAATTGCCTGAGCTGGAGATGTGCCACAAGCTGGCACCTTGTGGTTCTTCATTTAGTCCAGAGGTCATTCATCCCTGAGTGTCCTAGAAATTAAAGCAGACAGTGCAACAGAGCACTCTGGAAACAAAACAGTCTCTTCCCATCTAAGAGTGCTGTGAAGGAGCAGATAGTTCCCCTGCGATGGGGAGACCTCAATTCATGTCCTTAGCATGCAGCAAAAGGGCTCCCTGGTTTCCCACTGAGTCCTCTGAAACCTGACTGGAGAGAGGAGAAAGGGCATCAGGGAGAAAAGGCATCAGTCTCTTTCCTGTCCTTTCTTCGGTGACTAATGCTTACGGAATCTCAATTGCATTATGTGGGTTAAAACCATAAGCATAGAAACATAACAGCTTGTTTCAGCACCAATAAAACTAATCTACTTTTCTCAATTTATTTGGACTTTTTTAAAAACAAAGATATAATCCTTCTAATTAAGGGGGAAAAAAAAAAAAAAGTTGAGTTAGCAACCAAGCTGAGAAATCAACCATTTGTGTGGCCCAATTTCATATCCTTGTTGCAGGTGGTGCTTAGCTGTTTTAGTTCAATTTCATTAGCACAAAGTATAATTTTATCCGTGTTAGTCTGGAGTTTGACTGCTGTCTTTAAACCTCTTTTGTAATCTGCAAAATTCTGGTGAAAAAGCCTATGACACAAGCTTCTAAGAAATACAATTGTTTGCAGACAGCTAAACAAATCTCTGCCTGAAACAGGTAAATCTCGTGATAACAAATAACAAACAAAATGGTGAATAGAAACTGTAGATTAGCTAGTTCATCAGATGAACAGTTTAATGAAATAGTTATCTTAGAATTCTGTCCACAAAGCTTGGACTAAAACTATCATGGTGAATCTGCATCATGCATTGACGGCATTGGTAAAATTAGTTTCATTGCTTTGTGGGATTGTATATCTGATGAACAAGAGAAACTGAATTGATATAGTTCACTTGCATTTGTCTTTGGATAAAAACTCCAATACAAAAATACCCTAGTTAGATCATACAAGCTGTTACCAAAAAATTGATAAATTCAGAACTGTTTTGGTTACTGGCATCCCTCAGCCCGCCAATGGGAGGTTGTTTGTGAGTTCATAGTGATTTTTTTTTCCTCATTTAGCATTGCTGGATGCTTCTGCTCTTTTGAAAATGACTGGAAATCTGAAGCAATATACAATTTGCAAGAGACAGGGTAGCAAACATTAAATACAAGGTTGCAGAGACACTAATCAAGGTTGTCTACTTGTCTGGCTTCAAATGGCGGAGCAGCCCCTCCCTTCAGTTCTGCAGCTTTGTGTCTGCTCAGGGATCACATCAGATCGAGAAGGTGGGACTGTGGGAGTATCTTGCAAGGCTACCTTGGCAGCGAGCTGTGATGTGTCTGCTGTACTGGGATCAGCTGGTCTTCCCAGCTCTTTTGTACTTGTTGGCCCTTCCACCTCCAGCAGCTCAAATCTTAGGGACTGAATGAAGATTTTAGCTCCCCCTTTCCCTCTTCACATTGAAAATTATTCTGGGAAATTTAATCATGTTTGCTCACTGAACTGTCACTATTGTAGGAGAATTTGTTGGGGCATGAAGACAACAGATGATAGTTTTCAGTTACAGGCAACCTTTAAGAATATCTTGGCATTGGTCTTCCAGTACTAACTTGATTTCCAAACAATGTGCCTTCTTTGTGGAAAGAATTTCTTATGTATCTTGCTTGTAACACTCAAGACCTGAACTCCATTCTCTTAATCTCCAAAATCCCTGCAATTTCCTAAGCTGAAGGAAAACTCATGCACTTCTATAAGTAGCAGACTTCATAAGCAGACCAGAGACAGAAGCAAAGACAACACATCTTTGCTCAAAGGGTGTGATCATTGCCATCTTTCTTCCATTCCAGGGATTAGAAATAAACAATTCATGAAACAGGCTGATGGCTAATGATTGGAAGGAAACCAGGAAAATCTAAGACTGTTTGAGAAGCAGACTTCTAGCCACTAGAACGCTTTTTTTGACACAGCAGCTGCATACCTTCTTACATCTTTATTTTAGCAGCTGATGTCGTTGTTTCAGTGAATCATTTGCTAATTTTCTGCAATACAATTGTTTGAGAGAACATATTTTTAGAGATATGACCTCTGTGAAGCTCGTGATTGCAGCTTAGGATGTATGTTATTGTGGCGTGTAAAACACATTCTAGTCCAAAAAGGTCAAATGAATTTTCACAGACACAGGGTCTGCAGCCAAAGAATTTATACTGATTGACTGCTTTTTCAGAACCACCTGCATGAATTTCTAACCTTCAGTAAGTCACCACTTGGGAGATCACTGATGACACAGACACTTGTCTCAAAATTCAGCCGCTTGATCTTTATTGAACTTGATACGCAAACATTTAAATGATAATTGAGACACTAATTAAAATGCTGCGCCTGTACTCCTGGTTCAGGATTGAAAAGTGACACTAAATTGTTTAATGACAATTTGGGGAGTTACAGGTACACATCTTTAGCAGACTTGTAAGAAAGAGGGTTTATTCTGATGTTTAAACACTGCTGCTGCCGCCGCTTACTGTTCCAAATATCCCAGTTGATCCTCAGGCTTTACAAAGGCATCACTAGGATCCCACTCACCACAGTTTTTTATCAAGTGCCAGGACACCAAATTTACTCTGGTGAGCAAAACTGAAGGGTGGGGCCTGGGTTTTGTTTTGGCCTTTCTAGTAATTTTCATTGTTTAGTCCTGACACTATTAATCCACGTCTGCATTTGTAAGTTGGCCTTCGTAAAACATGGTCTGGGGCTTGCAACTGCAATCAAGTTGTCTAATTCTATGTCTCAAATTATTGCCTATTATGCTGATATACATTCCAAATAAATTAGTTGCTTCTTCCTACATTTTCCACCCTGCCCTTTATCATTGTTCATGTACATCCCTACATGTCTGCTTGTTTTCCCTACTGACACACTTGCGGCAGTTGTTAAGGTGTGAGAATATTAGACCTTATCAAAATGTCTCCAACTCTTTAATAAGTCACGTACAACTACATTCACAAATTACTTTAGACTATTATTCTCCCAATGCAGTCACTTATGTCTGCTCCCCTGTCCAGGAACCAGAAAAGTAAAAATCATTCTTGGCACTTCCACAGGAATCTCAGGGGTAGGTAAAAATTTCATCACTGCCAGTGATTTGTTTCCTGTGCAGAACAGATTTGTCAACAGGACCTGCAAAACACTTACAAGCTTGGTACAGCACCAGCTCTGCTTCCTCCTTTCCTATCCTTTCCATACCAACAATGTGCAGCAGATCAATTTCCTTCACTGGGGGGAGTCAGGAACTGCTATGGGAACAGATGCTAGGGAAGCAGATGGGGCAAGAGTTGATTTGGAGCAAAGACAACTCCGTAACCTTTTGGTGTCTGCCTGAGATTGCAACTTCCCTGTATTCCATACCAGAAGGCAAGTCCAGGCTTAGCACTGCGCTTAAGCAGTGGTAGATGGCAGCTAGGCTTCGCAAGCACAGCGTGGTGGCCCTGAAAAGGCAATTTATACTCGAGCGAAGCTTTTTATGCATTAGGTTCCAGCCTGTATTGCAGTCAGTACCTCAATTTTTTTCAGGAGTTTGGTCTCACAGAGCTTGTCAGCTCAGCAGTACTGTGAGCTCTCATTCCACGCATGCTGAAACAGAGACTGTGAACACTGGAAAGCTGCTCCTCTAATAAGGCACATCAACTCCTGCACTGGTTCGTCAGCTTGACTGAGAAATGTGTGTCCCAGGCCACCCAGAGGGTCTGGGGCACAGCAAGTGTGACGTGTAGATACACGACATCCCAGCCTGGATCCCAGGAGAAAGGGCGAGCCTCATAACCGGTTGGCTGTTCAGCCCTTTTCCTCCAAGCAGCGCCACTGAGTCACCGATCCCCGCCTCGAGGTCCTTTAGCTGCAGCTGAGGGTAGCAGTTTGGCTTTCTGGCTGGAACCTCCCCTCCTACCTGGCCTGACCGAAGGTGGGCACCCGGAGAGTTTCCTCGTTGACGCTGAGTGACACAAAGGAAGAGAGAAATTCTCTGGCCGTAAAGTTCCAAGGTGTTTATTCTTCCCTGGAGAGAGAAGTGGCTGAATGACACAACAGAGAAAAAGCACACACTGGAGAAAGCACAGAAAATGGGATAACAACAGCTTATAAAGGGGGGCAGTCTCTGGGGAGGAGCCTGCCTACAACCAATCAAGAGTTAACAGGGAGGAGTACAGGGTGGGTCTACATTAATCTAACACCAATGAGGAAGCAGGAGAGAGGGGTGAATACACAATTGACAAATGGGTGAAAGGAAACAGCATAACTAACATAGATCTTTCTGGTAAAAGGGTGTGTAGCAAACCATAATTGACAAGCTGCAGGGGCCAGGTATAGAGAACTGACAAGGGAGGATTCACAAACATGGGAGGGGTAAAGGGGATTGATGTGAGGATTGGCATAAGAAAGGGCAGCAAAATATGGGGTAAACAACTCTGGGAAGAACTATTTTTGAAACTGAACAGAGGGGTATGCAACAAACCATTACATACCATAGGAAAGTCTAACATATTACAGATGAAACAGTTGAAAACCCAAAACCACACCACAACAATAGATGTTGTGGTGTGTTTTCTTGATTTGGCATTTTTTTGACTGTTTAATTTGTGGGTTTGACATCCCTCTGTATTTTTCTCCCCCTGCTCTTAAAGTGGCACAGGTTCCCCATTTTGTATCTTACGTTGCTAAATTCAGACTCACTCCCTCATTGTTATTCAGCTTGGTTAACTGTCAGTCCTTCTGTTTGTTGCCTGGCCATTCCCTATCAAATTGTCAATCCCTCCTGTCCCTAGCCCTTTTCCCCAAAAACCTCCCCTGCTCCTCACCTCCTCAGATGTCAATCCTTCCCTAAACCTGCCCTTTTCTCCAGAACCTTCCCTGTCAGTTTTGCATCCTTTGAAATCCCATTGGTTTACTTAAGCCTTTCCCCTCCCTTAAGATTCTCCAATGGTTTACAGATTGTATTTCCCCGCCTTGTGTTCCACCCCAATTCTCCTGATTGGTTAAAAATTGTATCCTCCGCCAAGCTCATCCCTGTTTATAAGCTAGTGCCTGCCAGTGGTTCAGGATCCTGCAGCCTTGGGCTTGGGGTATTTGTCGCGTAATAAAGTTTCCCCGGTTCCGCTCTGGGACTTGTGCTGCTCTCTTTTTCTCCCTGTGCTGAATCCTCAGCTGGTGGCTGGAATTTCTGCTGGGTTTGCCAGGGGGATCTGTTGCACCCCTGTTGTTGCCATCGGTAGGCCGGGGGCGTATAGCCCCCATGCCGCAACAGATACACGGCTCTCCCCATTTCCGCAGGGGCAAAGACAAGATTTTAGTTCCTGTTAGTCTTTTGTTAGGGGGCACGGGCATGCTTGGCGTTTGCACATTTTGTAGGAGGAAAAAAAACCCAAACCATTACGGTTCTTTCCTTATGATCTATCTGGATTGTTGGCTGTATAGCGGAGAACTTCAAAAAGTCTAAGGATGTAAGTCTTCAGTAGCAAAATTTAATTTGTTCTTTTAGCCAGGTAAAATGTCATTTAGATGTACTCAATTAAAAATTGGCATTTAAAACATTTAGTAAGGCTACAGACAGTTTCTGTAGGTGTATCTCAGATATCCTGGGTAGTTTATTCAGGATGCATTACAAAGATTTATTATGTTAAACTACAGGATTAAGGACAGTTGTGCTTTTTGGATCAAATACTTATTCTTTCTGATGACTGGTAAACGAGAAGATCGTGAAGATTGAGAGGTACTATGCATTTTAATTAAAAATGCACTTTAGATCTAGCCAAGTGGTCAACAAAATGATTTATATTTTTCAACCTCATCTTTGCTTTTAACTATGTTTTAGTTAATAGAATTTTGTTTTCTGAATTTGAATGACCATTAGCACAGAGTCTGCCTAAAAAGCTGTCTTCCTATGCATGACTTACCAGGGAACCAGTGATAACATATTAGAACATACCAGAATGTGTTTGGTCTCAGTGTGATGAGATGTCTCAAGAGCAGTGGCATAGATGTGATGGGGCTGGAATTAAAAATGTATGTAATTGTGCATTTACTTTACTTGTTCACAGTGTTCCTGTAGTTTTTCTTTATTAAGTGACTGTCACTTGAGAAGCAGCAGAAGAGCAAAAATAGATTACTTTGCACAGCACACCTTGGCATGTTGTATTACTCTTCAGCATAAGATTTTACCCGGTGTCTCAGGACCACATGAATCATGGTGAAGGGAAGCTGACAGCTTTGTAATGCTCTTTTTGCATGTGCTTGTCTATCCCCTTAGCCTCCATTCATCCAAATTCCAAAATTAAACTAAAGCAAACTCCAATAAGATGCTTGCTTGGAGTGCTTTTCTGTAAACCTAAACCAGAGACTTTTCTTAGGGTGGTGTGTGTTGGCTAAATTGGAATAAAAATGCTGTCCAGCTGATGGCTCATGCTGGCAGCACCTGTAATCTTATCAAACCTCAGGCTCTTCATGGTGCTAAGTGGAAGGTAATGCCAAGCATGCCTGAGTGTGTTACCAGCTGTCAGGCTGAGCGCAAGAAGTATGACTAAGGCATTTCACTGCAGGAAGCTGGGTCTCAGTGTAGGGTTGCTGTGATTTTCTGTGGTGGACACAGACCTGGCTCTTCTGAGGAGATGTGATCAGAACTGAGCTTTGTAGTTACTACAGTGATCAAGGTTCCTAAAGTGACATTTGTCATTGGCCAATTCAGAAACATTCTCTAAGACAGAAAAGCAGTTTAGTGAGTTATTACAACATCAGCACAGTATTACAATATATGTTGCTGTCAGACATTGTGTATTGCTGATTTACGGCTTTTAAAAAAGTCTTTCTTGCTTGAAAAGGCTGATATTAGCTGATAAAGCTGATTTGTGTCATTCTGAGAAACCCAATCTCATCCTAAAAACTTGTGGAGGAGCAGGGATGGGTCAGCAGTTGGCAGTTCAGAGAAAAAGTGTCATAACCTATGAATATGTTTTGTTACATCATGAGTGCTAGGAGACAAAGATGAAAACCAGCTTTTGAGGATACAGGCAACAATTGTACAGGAAATGCTGTGTAAAAGGGGAAGGAAGCAACACCAGGATCTAAAACACCTTTGGGTGCTGCTCCTGAAATCGCTCAGCCACACTCAAACTGTTTTTTAGTAAACAGGTAAGTAAAATTCAAGTACTGCTTTTATAAAGCGTCTTGGTTTCAGAGAAGTGGCTCACTGTCTGACAGTTCACTGGGATGTTCTTCTCCCAAGACTGCTTCCCTCCTTCGGGAAGCTGCCTGCAGAGCAGCTCGCACGCTGGCAGGCTGCACCAGCCAGGCGTTTCCTCCCACCAGTGCCACCTGCTCTGCTGAAAGAGCGCTGAAGCCGCGAGCATCTTTGTGCCTGGATGCAGGGCGGCTCCTCACCTCGGGCTTGGCTGCTCTCCCACGGCAGGAAGAGTTTGCCGAGCCCTTTGGCTCAGGAGCTCTTGGCAAGCTCCGGAGTGCATTCCGCTGGGCAGCGGCAAGCACATCCAGGGCGCTGCTGTGTGCCCCATCCCAGGTGCTCCCCGCAGGCAGCAGGCAGCTGGAGCGATCGTCACCGAAGATTTAGCAGGAGAGCACACCACAATCACGAAGGCTGAATTGACATATCAGTGACTGTTACGGTCCAGCTCTTTGTAAAAACCTTTCTGAGAGTTGTAAGGCATTGTGTTGTGCTTGTTGCTGGATTTAAGGCTGCTGACTGTCAGGCGGTGAAAGTCACTTTGTGCTTTCCTCTTCAAGGCAAGTTGCTGTTCATATTACCAAGAGACCAGCTCTGCTGACTAATTCTTGGCATGTTAACCTGTAAAGCATGTTCTCTTCTAGGGAAAAGGTCTCCCTTAGGACCTGTATAGTTGCAGAGTTGTATATCATGGAGGGTTCAAGCCCAATCAGAGCTTCCTTGTCAGGATGTCAGGGCAGCTGCCTGCAATCTGTGTGACAGTGCACATCTCTGCCAATAATAAACTACTTTTGCTTTCCCTTATGCTGTGTCTGCTGTCTGCATGACTGTTGGAATGCTGCCAGGAAGAGAGGACAACTGCATGCACAGAGGTGTCTGGGAGGCACCTCTTGTAATGTGTTCTGCACTGTGCATTGATTGGCTTTGTGGAGGGATCCCAGGGGCTGAACATGAACATCAGGTACCAGACCATGACATTTTAATCAGAGACATGTTTAACCACTGGGAGCAGCTTGGGTAATGTCTACTTTAAAAAAAATAAAAATTGCACCAAAGGAAAAAAAATACACATGTTGGTTAAGAGTTATGTGCAGTTAAATGTAGAATACAAATAAGTAGGTTGTGTCAGGGCCAAGTGCACTTTGAAGTAAAGCTGTAGTAAGTGCAAATCAGTGATACAAGTGAAGACACTGAAATAGTGTCTTCTATTGCTTTTGCACGTGCATCTGCACAGACCATGGCTAAGCAGCAAAACCTCCAGCTCAGCACAGTGACAGTGTCCCCCACCTCACCAGGCAAAGGGTTGCACTGTCTACCAGCTGTAAAATCCTTTGGCTCAGAGGATAAAAAGGTGTTCTGCAGGAGATGAAGCTGGCAAGGAGCAAAAGATACTTTAAAAAAAGGTAGATGAAGTTTTTTAGAGGTAGATGGAGCACTCTGTATTTGCAATGATAAAGAGTTGTGAGAAATATCGAGCTCTTTTCGGGTTGGTGTGCCAGGTTAGTTGCACCAGTATTTTGAATATGTGTTGAAAAATGAACACCTCAGAAACATCAGAGAAGATTATCCTCCTCCTCCTCAGCCCATAACAAAGCTGTGTAGTAGAGTTTAGCCTTCTGTAGTAAAGTCTCAGGGTCCCTGAAGACCTCTGTTACCCTTGAAATCTGTGTAGTAAGTTACTTTCTACCTGCAAAGTATAAAGGACCACATATTCGCAGGCATGAATGACACCAGATCTAGTCCAGAGGCAGACTTGAAAGGACATTAATCTGATGTTTGTGGGAATTTAACTGAGAGGAAGCTTCTGAAATACCGAAACAGAGAGAATAGCAAAATTATTCCCAAAGTGCTGCCTGCCTGCTAATTGCTGGCCATCTCCTTTTGTAAAAAGAAGCAAAAGAAAGAGTTCACACAAGAGAAAGTGACTGCCGACTTCTTGGGAAAACTGTTCTTTCTTCTCTTGATTGTGGATGTTTCAGATGAGGAAAGCAATATATCACACTAGAGAGAGAGGGAAAACAGTCAATGTTACCTTGGTGTCTGATGATCAAAGGTATGACCCCCCCTCTGCAGTGTCCTGAGAATGGCAGCACTTGTTCCTGAGGAACTGCTCTTAGCTCAGAACAGGCAGTGTCCCTTCAGTCCCTGTACTGCCACAAGGATCAGGAGCTGCCTGCCTGCCTTGGGAGAGCAGGGTATTTAGCTTTTCCCAATAGAAACAGAGCAGCTTAACCTGTAATCCTCTGCCAATGAAAAGAAGCAGGAAGATAAGTGTCAGAGAATGATTATTCCCTGGGTAGTGACACGGCTGACATGTATTTTCTTGTGAAGATCCGGTGAGCTACAGCTATTAAGTAGCAGGAATTTATGAAATTTGTGGCCAGCTTTCCTACCAGCTGCCTTTCATCATTTGAAAAGTCTGTGATTTTGTTCTGACTACCATACTTTAAACACAGAAAAAAATTTTGTTCTTTACAAAAAAACAAAAGAAAAAAAAAAAAAATATATATATATATATTATTTTTTTTTCCAGAGGAAAATGGTTTTGTTCTTTACATTCAGTTGCCACTTTACTGTGTGCATTTTAACACTCAAAACGTACTGGCTCTGGCTGACATTTCCATTATGTTGGTGTGCCTGTATGCCCCTCATGTTTCTAATGAGGCACAAAGTACACAGAACATAAATGACAGGAAATAGGCTGCGGATTTTTAAATGACCAAAATCATATATATTTTAAAGCTTTAGCCTAAGGTTACAGCACAACAAAGCAGGCAATCTCTTTCTTCTGCAGTTTACTTGAAAACTAGGACCAAATTTCAGTGACAGAAAATAGCAGAGTTCCCAGTACAAAAGCAGAGACACATACATCATCCAGGCCTGTAGTCTATTTTCCAAGAATCCTGTGACACCTTTCCTTGTAGAAGTAAAGCAGACGAGGGCAGGACAGTCAGAGACCCAATTAGACAAAAGAAAATGGAGAAAAAATTAAAATCAGTCTATACTGTGAAGACATTAGATGAGGGTGTTCAGGACCTGCTGTGACAGACCTAAATCAGGACACACTTAACATTGTCCCCCACCTCACCAGGCAAAGGGTTGCACTGACTTAGCATCAGAAGTGATGAACAGCATCAGCTCATCTGAGTTCTTAATATACATCATGCCTTTTGTATAAATTTTTGCCAGAACTATGAGCTATTTTCTGAGATGAGAATTATTTTTGTCACCTGTAAATTGCACTTTCGTGAGGAGCCATACTGAGGAAAAGAAAGGTAAGATGTCAGTGGTGTGAGCTTTTGCACCGAGGCTGCACAGCTGACAAATGAGACTTCTGACAATGAGAGCTGTAGGAAAAAAAAAAGGAACCAAGTTCAATTCCTGGTGATTTGAACAGACTGCTGAAATTGCAGGCTGTCATTGGGAAATCCAGATTCAAACACAGATGGACAGTGGACATTGACATGAAAATGCCAGTGTGAGTCAGTCTCTGAATTATGTTCTTAGGTGTAAATAGTCTTTACCTGGGTCTTGGCAAAGGGTTAAGACAGGGTTTTAGCAAGCTCATGGTTACTGCTTGCGTTACAAGGCATGTTCAGGACCCATAATTCCAGCTGCAGTTTTCACAAGCAGTATGCATTGAAGCTGTTGTGTAAGTACACATAAATATATGTATATATGCTGAAGCCCCTGAGAACCATTAAATTCGTTTGGAGAGATGAATGGCAATCCAAAGAACTTGTTCATATTCCACCTGAAGAGTTCCATATGGGGAGGAAATAAAAAGAAACAAAAATAAACACTATCTAAAGCTCTAGATTTCTCATTCCTTACTTCCATGTCCTTTGTATTTTACCAGAAGATGCTACTGGAAATCTTAAGTGGCAAAGGGTCTGTGCAGTATCAAGATTTTTTTGTTCTTTCTGGTGCACGGCCCAGTTGCTGCATGATGATGGAGCAGGAGCAGCCCAAAGGCTTTTTGTATTGTGTGGACGCATGGTGTCAGCACATTAATCTGTTTCTTGGGCTTGAACTTCCATTAAGTCAACTCATGCTCTAGTGCTAAAAATGTAACAAAATTGAATTTGGGGAAGGCAAAACTGATAAGAGATTTGCTGCTACTGGGAGTGTGAATCAGACCTTTTCTGTAGCAAAGTTGCAAACATTATCTGAATGTGAGTACACAGAGACAGTGAACTTCTCTTGGTTTTAGCTGTGATCTGATAGTGGGGAGTACCTGTTTGTTTCTGTACTTAAGAGATTGTCTACAAACCAGCAACAAAAGGAACTATTCCAGATGCTTTTGGTAACTTCCAGGCAGGACAGCACAATGAGGATAGGAGCTATAGATGTATTCTCAGATATCAAGCAGTGAGTACTTTTTGAGATAGTGAGGTGGGATTTTGTTCATATTTAAGCAGTGCCTTGGACTATCATTTCTAAGACATTTTCATGTCTATCTTTGATCTGAAATGTGTTAATCTAATGAGTGGGTAGAGAAAATGAGTTACTATGGGAACAACGTCTGTCTCTAACTTACTGGCCCAGCTGGTTGCTCTGGCAATTGAAGCATGCTGCAAAATGGAGCAAGGCCACCGGAGACAAACATGCATTTCATTCTTAAATACAGCATTCAGGCTTGGGCTTGGGGTGTGGAGGATAACAGCAGACTTCTGGGAGCTCTATCATGTGCTTAAAGCAAAGAGAGGAGGGGGAGTGTAGGATCTGACTCTGATAAGGAAACTTAAATCTGGTAGGAAGGAAACAAAGGCTTTTCTTCTGGGTTTCTTGGGGTGTTACTGATAAATTATAAGGACAGCTGTTAAAGCTTTTAAATCTGTTCTGTGGTCAATAGAAAGGTATTTCACCTTTAAACAGTTCTGTGGCCTACTTTTGCTTCCTATTTCTTTCTGTAGGCTCACAGAAGAAGCCCTGAGTATGAAGAGCATGGGTGTGTTCATCCTTGACCTGAAGAGCAATGGTTCCTGCAGTGGTGGCTCGTGACCTTTCTCTAGGAGTTGTTGGCTGGGAAGCAGCATCCTGTATTGGTATTAAATATCCTCTGTTTGCACCTTCCCAAAAACTTAACACACGAGGAGAGGGAAAAGCTGAATTTCTTATTACTGCTCATCAAGGGGAAAACTTTTCTCCGAGTGGGAAAGTCTTAGTCTTCTCTTATTTGATTCCTGTCTTTGGCCTATTGCCTGAACAAGGCAAAGGGAAAAACCTGTGGGCATCCTGCCTCCCTTCAGCTCACTGCCTTCTCAGCAGCATGTGAGCATTGGGTGAGTGCTCACCCCAACTTCAGCACCTACAGGTGAACAGGAAATAGTTCCTCTGGGCAGTTTCTTTGATACCTACATTCCTCACTGTGTAATGTGTGTCCTGTTTTTGCCTACTTTCTCAGGAAAAGCACTGTACAATTTAGGTGGTTAAATCCAATCAGGATCTAAGCATTTTTATCTGCTTTATTTTAGTGAAAAGCAATTGAAGAACAATTAATGAAACATTCTGGATCAATATCAACTATGGAATACAGTACTAGACATGCAAACATTATCAAATGCCTATGACTTGCTGGATTTCTAACTGGGTTTTGACCACCACTCTCCTATTCCAACGTTTCTCTCCACAGTCACAAATTTTTGTACCTTCTTATTTTTTCAAGTTCATTCCTGCCCTCAAGGTCTCTTAGCAGTCCCTTGCATGCTGTGTAACCGGGCTGGCAATCAACTTAAGGCAGATTAATCATTGATAATTTCTTCCCAGCACTGTGAACTTTTGGGTGATGCCTTCTCAGACAGCTGCAGGTCTTACACTGCCCCAAGTTATGTCAGTGTTGCTCTTCTCCTGGCTGCTGCTGTCCAGGAATCACTGTGGGTCTGTGTGGATCCCCCACACCTACCTCAGGCTGTTTGTGTCATTGGGGCTGTGCTGCTCTGCCTGTGGCCCTGGTGCTTGGATTCTTCTGATTTCTGTATTGTTATTGTGTCCCTACAATTAGAACTTCTTCTCACTGGTGATGTTTCTGAAGTTTAATGTTCTGCTCATTGCTTGACTCATTTATTTGCTGACTTTGTGTGTATGCATCTTTATTGGAAACCTCAGGGTCTTGCCTAACTTTGAGTTCACCTGCCCAAGAGCACCTACCTGGGGAAGGCTAGGTTGCTTTTTCATGTGTACGTGGCAAGGGAAGGCTCTCAATGTCTTTAGTGCCACAGGCACATCCCCAGGCCAGGTAGGATCACACTGTGCAAGGATTTGAACACAAGGAGGCTGCCTTTTTCCTGGTTTGAGAATGAAAACACTGATGAAAACAACAGCACCCTGTTGTAAGCACCCTGAGCTCACTGTTGCAACACCTGCACTCCCAGTCTGCAGAAGTGCAACTGCAGCATCTCCCTGCCAGCCTTTGGCAACTGTGCCTCTCCACCTCTGGCATGTTCCCAAGCTCCTCTCTGGAGAGTTCTCTATGATGCAAAGAGGTCAATAATTCAAATAATTAATGTCAAGTGGCTGTCAATAGATACTAGGTCTGAAAACGTAGCACATGTTAAGCCCATGTTAATTAATTGCATCCCATTCTGAAATTTGAACATTAAGCAAACTAGGAGGGGTGGCATGGTGATAATGACCGATGCTTACTTTTTCCTGGCAGATTGAGAAGCAGAGCAGCTTTGACACAGTTCAGTCCTAACTGAGTTGATTTATCTCTCCTTTCTTCTGAAATTGAATTTTTAAATATTGGATAGTTAATGGTGTAGTGCTTACTTTACAGAAAGTTGAGGTGCACAGTTGTAATATTAAAAATTCATTTAATGTATTTATTAAAATAAAAAAGAATTACACAGGAAAGCAGAAAATGAGAAATTAAGTTTTTGTCTTGACACACATACTGCTTTTTCATGTTATCTGATCCATGTTCTTGCTATTTATATTTCATATTTAGTCCTTGCATCTGGTGCATTTAGCCCAGTCCAATTTCCTGCTCTCAGAAGCATGTGATGAAGGTGGAGGAACAGGGATCTCATCCTGGCTCATACAGACCTTGAAGAGGGTAATAGCAAACAAGACCAACACCAGCACCATGTTAAAAAGATTCCATGTGAAGATCTTTCCCATACAGACATATTGATGTCTGTATTGATTTGTGGGGTGGGAGTTGTTGGATTTTTTCCTGCGATATTTCTGAAGCAGATATCTGATAGTGTTAACTTTTCTATGTTGCAAAACTTTTTTTGCCAATTGAGAAGGAAAGAGCTACAGGAATAAAATCAGAGGCTTTATAAAGGCCCTGATTTTTAATATACAAAATAGTTTCACTAGAATGAGAAGGAGAGGATACATGGGGGAACAGAGTAACATATTTTTACCTTCAGAATAATACAGATCTTTACTCAGGTGTAGAAACATTTCAATACAAGGTTTTTTTCTTTGCATGCTGAATATGACACAAATCCAGGCTTCTGCCCACACCAGTCCCTGTGTCTCTTTCCTGCCCCTTCCCTGCTGGCAGGTCTAGGTCCCAGTGAGAACAGAATTCCTTTCCCAGGGCAGTTCTGGGGGTATGGAGCTGTCACCACAGGGAGGCTGCAGGGGACTGGGGTGGCTGAGGGCAGGGAGAGCCTGGAACACATCTCCAAGTGGATAAGAGTCAGTGGTGTGCCTGTCAGGTGCCAGTGAGCTGACATTACTCTGGTGCTGTGAAAATAAGCAAAGTTCTCCAAACCGAGATCTTAACTTTGGTCATGCTGGATATTCTTCTAGCTAAGCAGCAGAACTTGTTGAGCACAACAATTTTTTCAGAAATTGCTCTGTGAAGTCACTTTGGATGCTGAGAAACTGAGCAGTTGTTCTTCAGCCTCTGGTGGAGCAGCCAGTGTTATCGAAACGTGGTGAATTGCAGTAAGTCCTACAATTACTCATGACTGATTTATCACTTGATTGTAGGAATTCAGTTTAAATAGATTTTTTTTACATCTCCCTTGCTCTCTAATTGATTATTTTTTCAAATGCTGAATGTTTGAGATTCTCTCATAAAGTAGATTAAAGTCATTACAGCTGTGTGCTTTTTAATCATTCTGCTGTATAATTACTGTTGCTGCCACTGTCTTCTGGTTTACACTGCTTCTTTATTAGCAACTTTTATTGCCAGAAGCTTTAAGCATTTAATAATCTGTCAAGGTGGTAATTTGTTGTCTTTTTTTTTGTTTTTACTGAAGACATTTTCAGCAATACCTTCAAGCACCTGGCCTGCCCAGATGCTTTAATGTTCACTTATTTCTGTCTGGTTGGCCTCATATTATTTTGAATTGCCCTTCTTCTGGATAACCAAAGTTACCCATTCATCATAGAGAGAATGTAAATAAGTCACACGCAACTGCATCAGGCAGTAGGAAAGTAGACTGTCCAGAAACAGTAATGAGGCTGATGGCCAGAGGTGATGCATAGGCTGTCTGTTGGCACCAGCAAAAGATCATTATTGGAGCCTGACGCAGACAGCACTCGTACTAAAAGCAGGTTGTAGTGATTTCCATACTATGGAAGGATTATGCCCCAGTGTCTTCTTTTTAATGCATTTTGGGGTTTCCATTGAGGGTCTCTGCAGGAATACAGCCATCCTTCTCCCTGAGCTCCCAGGGGCTTTTCCTATATGATGTATACCAGCTCTGGAATAGCTTGCCTTTCTCAAAAGCCAGGAAGTGCCTAACAGTTCATGGGTGGTATTTTATGTCTGTGAGAGGCCCTTAGACTGCAATTCTGGCCAAGCTGGGCTGTGGCTCCCTGAGGAGCCCTGTTCCACTGCAGCTGTGTGTCCATCAGCCTTCAGTGTCACTGAGGGGCAGCACTGCTGAGTGATGGCATTTTGCACCAGTGGCAGCAGTGTCCTCTGGGGTCACAGCCATGAGCTGCAGCACTACCCAGTTCACCTGCAGTGTGCAGCCAGAACACCCTGTGTGCCACTGGAACAAGGCACCATTGGTTCTGCTGTAGCAGCTGCTCTTTACCCAAAATATCCACTGGAACTGGCCCCCACACATGCCCCTGGGCCCCCCACTGGCATGGAATGTCAGAGGAAGGGCAGCAGTCTCCAAGGCAGTTTCTCCTTTGTCCATGAGATGCTCAGAGATGGGACAGCAGCAGGAAGGGCTGGAAGAAGTGAGCAGCAGTGAGATCACTGAAAGTGGAGACACGGTGGCCTGTTGTTAAGTAAAGGACTACTGTGGTGGGGAAAGTGTTCCATTCTCCCCGTCCTCATCGACAGGACAAAAGGAAGTGGGTTCCTCTGGGCTGGGAGTAAGAATTAAATTCCTGGTGAGGAAAGAGGCTGAAGCTTGGGAGCAGAGCACCTGGGGACCTGGTGGCATTTCAGCTGCTGGTGGTTTCAAAGGAGTACCTGAAAAATGAGCCTGCGGAATCTGACATTGTATGATGGGTTCCTCCCTCCCAGCAGGATGGATCATGCTGGCTCTTAATTCTCTTTCCCCTCTGCTCTCTGTCTGTGGAAGTGCAAGCCAGAGGGAATAGAAATGCTGGGATTTGCACAAACATCTCCCCTAAAGATCAGAACAAAAACACAGAGTAAAGGTTTTGACACACACACAGAAAAGAGTACGATTCAAAGACAAATTATTTATGACTGAAAATCAGGAACAGTCAATAATTGCTTGTGGAAAGTAAAGATACTTACCTATATTTTGAATGACATCTTACAGATTTCTATTTTCTTTGCTTTATAGTTCTTTGTAGGGGAAATCATTGCTTTACTTTTTCCTATCATTCCTTCAACCATTTTGGGATAAGCTTTTTCATTGACTGTCTGCATTTCTTTTAGCACCTTGTCTGTGCCTTACTTTATCTTGTCAGAGAAATCCAGCAGATAGATAGCAATTCTTAGGGTTTTTCTTGTCTATATGATTATCCAGACAGGATTTTGACAATTTCAGTACAATAGTCTCCTCTCAGGAAGACTTTGATTGTACTAAAACATACTCTGAAGTGTTAATTTCTTAACCTTCTAGAGTTCATTATTTGGACAGATAAAAATTGAGTTTAAAATGACCTAACAGGTCATCCTGCCAAGGTATAATCCAGTTAAAATTTTCTCAAATTGAATTAAGTAGGGTGTATACCATGTATTGATTTAAAAAATCTTGTTAATGTAGTCATATTCTAAAACTCTTGACATAATTTTTTTTTCTGCTTTGACAGAGCTGTTTTTTACAGAAACTTCAGCATTTTGTTTTGTAAAACTGTCACTATCTTGATGTCTTCTCAGTTGTATAAGACTTTGACCTCTGGACCAATCCTGCATTTGGAGAAAACACAACTGCAAAATTATCTACTCCTTTGCCACTTATGAATAAGTTTCTCATATTACATTGACATGAAGAAGCTGAAGACTGCTTTAGATTATCTTCTGAAGGACTGATGTTGTGGCCTTAATTAAAATGCATTCTTCGCACTTTCAAAATAGAATTTTTTGTAAGTTCTGCTTTCAAATGTTCTTTTTGCCCTGATAATTGTAATTCTTAGCTCAGTTCTTTTTTAGCCTGGAACAAAACCAAAGAAATAAATAGTTAAATACATGAGGAGACAACTTCAGCTATGACTCATATTTCTGGAAGGTGGGCAAAAGTCAGACACGTAGAATTCAAGAGCTGCTCTGTGGTGTTGGATAAAGAGGAGGATCCCAACTTCATCACTTCTTAGCCATTCCCACCTATAGCTTTTCCTCTGCAAAATCTTTGTTTTGTGGATTTGGGAACTCTGCAGCCATAGCCTCCTGTCCCTGTTCTGTTCAGTGACCTCTTATTGGAGAACAGGAAAAGGTTTGATGCCAAAATATGTGGCAAAAGAGAAACAAAAGGAAAGTGGAGTCTGGATGTCTCTATAGCAACAGGGTCAGGGTTTTAAGTCTTCCTGTGGACCTTAAAATGAAGTTTGAATGTCCACAAGCATGGTGATTTTCTGAACTTTGACCTCCTCCAGTTGCTTTGCTTTTAAATAAGGTAGTTTCAGTAGTGGCTTTCTGATGGTCTTTGGCTCATCTACAAAAACTGCTCATCTCAGTGACTGGGGAGGTAGGGAGTAGGTTGTTTAGTGGGGGGGGGAGAAGCGCTATTAAAAAACATCAAAAATATATTTTTGTTTATATCTTAAGTGTTGAAAATACCATACCATACCAGCTTTTCTGGTATGCAGATACTGGTCTTTTAAACATAACAATGGTTTGGTTTCACAAAAAAAAAAAAAAAGTCATTCAGTTGTCCTTTGTTTAGAAAAAGCTATCTTGTGGCAAACATGAAGTTGACAGTATTTGTTCAATTCACTGTAATTACTGGAAATGCTTCATCTATTCAAAAGCTTTCATGACACCCTCAGGGACTGTTAGGCTTTAATATAATATGGTTTTATATCTAATTTTTCTCTCAGATGATTTCCCCTTTTGTTTTTTCAACTTGTCTAGGTTTTGTTATTGTAGTGTTAATTTTTTCACTTGAAAAGGTAACAGCAAAGCAGTGTTCAAACCTTTTATCTAAATTCCTAGGGTCCAGTTCTTATGCAGAGCTAAGCTATTTCTTGCTAAAATATAATGTTGCAGGTTTGCTAGTGAACATTCAATGAGCTAGTGAGCTCATTCAATCAATAGTTCCTATTTGATAGACTAAATAAATGATGTTGTGCTAAGTGATAATCTCTGAGTTTTCCCACCACCTGACAGAAGGCTCATACCAAAGTGGGAGTGCAGAAATGGAGGAATTGACAGGCCCAGACAAATGAACAATTAAGTTGGTATACTGAGGCCTGTGGCAAGGCAGTGGAATAAGGTAGAATACGTGCCTGGAATATCAAAATCTTACACGCTAGTTTAAAGTGTCCCAGGAGAACTACTGGACAGATATTGCATGAAAAGCAGATGATATTCTTGTTTCAGCAGATTAGGTGGCTTAGCAGCAGCCTAAAACTTGGAAATATGGGGAAATGAGGCCGTAACACTTTGGGAAAAGGAACCTATGTTTATATATTTCTGAAACAATAATCTGCTTATTTTCAGCAAATATGTTTTGAAGCAACCTCTGGTCAAAGAGTAGGATGCCTCAGGTGTTGCAAGCAGCAAAATGGAGTTTTCAGCAGCAGGTCCCTTGCTCCCCAGTTGCAGTCTGGTCGTTGGTGCCAACAATTACACAAGTCACAGATTTCAAATGTCACTATTATTCAGCCACATCTGCAGTGTTACATGTGGCAGAGTGACAATGAGAAGTGTTTATATTCAAGGTATCACTTGTTTTTGTCTTACATCCACACTGTGAAATGTTCAATTCTATTGGTTCTTATTTAAGTAATTTCCCACTTCAGAAAAAGAAAATGTGTTATCAACAATGTGCAACTGCCTTGCACCTTTAGCTGGGACAGAAGAGATGCATCAGCAAATGCCCAAGCAGATGTAAAAGCATTGCTAAAGTAATGGACCCTTATGCGCATCTGATTTCAATTTTGGGATAAGTAAATGTGTTTGCTTTGGCATTACATTTTTTTTTCTGGATGTATTTTTTCCCATAACTGCCAATAAACTGCAAATAGGATGATAGAAAAGAAACTGCATTGTGAGTCATAAATAGGATTATTGACTAAATAGCAGTTGTAGGATCTATGCTGCCAATGTGTAAGCCAGATAGCATATCTTGACTGTACAATCTTCTTTCTGTTTTCATAGAAGCAGCAGTTAAAAAAATCATTATTGCATGCATCTGAGCTAATCATGTTTGATTTGGATGTTACTGGGATGCAATAAACAGGAAGCCCCAGGGTGCCATTTTACTAAGACAGTTTTCAGAGAGGAACCACAGTTTCTGCAGCAAAGCACCACTGATTTACATGGATTTTCTTGTCACATGTTTTGGCAAAATGTATCAGCTTGTGCTTCTTTGCATCAACAAATAATACTTGACTTTCAAACGAGCTCCTTGGCAAGTACCCAGCCACAGAAGGCTTGCAGACTTGACTATATAAAAAAGACTTTCATTTCACCAATTTCTGTACTGGCACTGTCCCTGCCAGGGTTGTCTGTAGCCACTTGCTGATCCCTGCTCTTGATTCTTGGATATTGAAGCTATTCAGACTGTTAGCTTTTACCAAATTCCATTCCACGCAATGAAAATGAAACATTTATTCTTTCAATTTCCATGTAAATGCCTTAAAGGGCTCCCAAGCTCATTTGTGCTCTCATGTTTGAAATTAATCTTTTCTACCATGTGACATTGGCATCTTTAGCCTCACAATGTAGGCCTTTCAAAATGTTCACCTTTTAAAGAAAAGAGTCAGGTTACTTTGTATTTTTCCTGTGCAGCCTACTTGTTTCTAATGAGCTTAAATATAAGAAGCATAAACCCATCCAGAAATAAAATTATGCTCTAGGTTCACTAAAAAAGGTAATTACATTATAATCAAACTGTCACTTTATAAGATAATGGGAGATGAAATATACTACATGCTGACAAAAGAAGAGGAAAGCTTGCTCTTTTAATCATCATCCACAGCACAAAGCAGTGAAGAAAATCTTAATTATGTACAGTGTAACCAGGAAAGCTCTTTGAGCCTGGCAAGTAAACCTCAGCAGCTGGACCAGGGAGATGGATGTGCTTCCTTTAGGTGGGGATGGGGGAGCCTTCAGCTTATACAGCCCAATTCGTGTGCAAGCTACTGCTGTCAACAGACTGACAGCCCAGGGGTGTTTGGACACACGGTGGGAAGCACTGGCCTGTCATTAGGAAAGGCACTCCATTCCTGTGTCATGTTCCGCACAGAACTTCAGTCTTTGCTGCTGTGGCAACTCTTGCATTGCCCTGTTTGTTTGCTTCACCCGAAGCAGTTGTGCTCCACCAAGCACCCTGTGCTCAGCAGAGGCTGACCCCTGTCTCAGGTCAAACATGTGAGGGAATTGGGACAATGTGAGTGCGTGAGGAGTTGTCTTTGCTCACATTTTGCTGTTCTTATGACCCTCTCAACCTGCACTACTGTGACTGGAAATGCCTTGGTTCAGGTGAAATCCATGGTCCTGTGCAGCCCCTAGGCAGACGGCAGCATTCAGGGGTGATTTTCTTGAATCCTTCAGACCCTTATCATATGAGCTGCTGTTGAATTAAGTCCTTTTTTCCTTTCTGCCGTAATTTCTTTGAGATCTGCATCTGTTCCCTGTTTTCTGTCAGAAATGGATCCTTTTCACAGGCAGATCCTTGCTGTGACGCCTGACAGTGATGGCAAGTGGTGAGCATGAGAATGGGCCACAGGAAGAGGGAGAGGAGCTGGTGATGGGAGCCAGGATGCCAGCCTTGTTGTTCCATTAGGAACCAGGGAGGGGACAGGTGGGTGGCTGCAAGTTTATTCTCCTGGATGAACCAAAGCTGGTGAAAGATCGTTGTCCAGGAGAACTGGTCTTGCCAGTAATGCAATCTAATGAAAGAGAAATTTGTTCTCACATAGGGGCTTTCTTCTGGTAACTGAAAATAAAAAAGTTTCAGAAATATGAACAGATTGAAATTGATGCTTTGTAGTCTGTTTTTTTTCTGTTCTAGAGATAGAAATGGTGTCATACAGAGAGGTCCATGCTGTGTAAGTGGCACAGCTGATAGCTTTATTCAGTGTCTTGCTTTTCATGCTATGAGTACAGTGATACCACTTGCTGTGCTGGCCACGCTTGGGATTACTTTCTATACACAGCAGATAAGACCCACTTTGTATATTCATACCACATCTCTCTGGCAGGGTCCTGAGAGCCTCAGGAAAACAGAAGGTGGGGGAGCTCACTGGAGACTTCCTGATACTACACCTTGCTTTTTCAAATTTAAATCCCTAATTTGTTTAACTACAATTAATTTTTATTTATTTTCTAAGAAAACTGGTAATATTTCAGTTCCAAGAACAAGAACATGAAATAAAGCTTCATTGAAGAGAAATAATAATAAAACCTTGTCCAAATGCCTATGTAACTGTGTTGCCTCTGTTTTGACAGAAGTAGCTTTTGTCAGAAACAACTTTTGACAGCAGCTCTCCCCAGATAAAAGCAATCATTTTAAAGCTACTGTTCTTAACTTCTGGCACCAAATCTCAGCACAGGTAAACTTACTCATGATCTGCTAATAGTGGTTTACTGATGAGCTGTTAACTTGTGTATTGAAGGCCTCATGGACACAAATTTAGCATCCTCATTCCACATTTTGCTGCTGTTTGCAGCAAGAGACTTGGCTAAATTACCATAATCTTCTTCTCATTAAATTCATGCTCATTTAGCCACCTTTATAATGCAAGACATGTAAGAGATTTTGAATTAGGAAAAAACAAAGCAAAACAAACAAAAAAACTCTAACAAGCCTCAAGCCAACCAAACAAAACAATCAATATTCTCAAGACAGAAGATACAGGTCTGGTTTTTGCTGTCTGTGCAGGTACTTCCATGAGGCTACTGTGGCCTGTTGAGCATACCAAGGCTGTTTGGAGCAGAAACTGCACTCATCCCAGTGCCTTGGTCAGTCTCAATTTTTCCCATTTCTGTTCTGCTGGAACAAGATGAAGCCAGGGGTTCTGGTTCATCTCCATGCCCCTCTTGCTACACACAACTGGGGCTGTTCACCTCACAGAAGAGCCAAAGCCAATGGTGGAATTTGTGCTCCCTGGTGGATTTCAGCCCTTAAGAAAGTTGGAGGATTAACATATGCCATGCATATTCACTACCCTTGGGACCCATTATCTTTCTGGCTCTTTCTGCTCATATTTAAATTGACCTCAAGTTGCAACAAATGCTACCAAAAAGGCTTCCAAATAGTTTAGATGGTGCTCCTCTTCTGTTGTTGTTGTTATTATTATTATTATTATTATGGGATATTTAGTTGTTTTGTTGTTTGAGGGGTTTTTTTCCTATAAAAAGTTTAAACAGCTGGGGCTTGAGTGGAGCTGTAGAGGTCTGGTTTGTGGTACAGGCAAGCATCATTGCTGCTACAAGGAAAGCTGAGTTGAAGAAGGAGTATAACCTTTTAGAAACACAAACACAACCTCTGGACCTAATCTTGCTTACCTCTAACACAGAAATATGTAAGGCTTTTCCTTCTGCTCCTAATCAGACATAGAAGGTATGTTGCTCAAAGCTAGCAAGCAGCATGGGAAATGTTGTCAAAGAACTACCAATAATACACTGTACTCTCTGCTTTTGATTTAACCTGAACTGGTCATCATTAGTCCCATAAACAACTACATCTTTCTGCTACTGTATCTCCTTGCCATGTGAAGATCATAGCAATGCAATAATTCAGCTCAGGTAGGTGTGACACTGTAAGGCAAAGATCTTTCTTTTACCTGCCTGAAGTAGCTTTTGCCTAGCAATGTAACCACCATGCATGATGAATAGGAAAATTCAATTTTTTTCTAAAATATTAAGTCCTTGGGGTTTTTTATAAGTGAAGGCATGGAGAAGACAAAATTACCCATCTGGGCCTGGAATCATGTTCATGGGATGTATCGCACCTCTGGATGGAAACAGGTGACGTTGCTGACTCTTCATATCCTGAAAAAATAGTGGCAAAATTACTGTAGTATGTTCATGACACAGCTGGTATTTAAGTATTCTGCACAAAAGTTATAAATTCTGGCCTGACTCAATGAACTTTGTGTTAGATCTTGACAATGTTATTAGTTCTTTTCTTTCTCTTTTTGTTTCCCCTCTGTGTTCCTTTCTTCAGCTACTGTTCTGAGTGTAAAACAGATACCTATGTATGAGCTGGTCTGTTAAGGTCGTTTCAGAGGCTGATGATTTTTCCTGATTCTGAAAGGAAGAGAGATATTAGACCTTTTTGTTCCTTCTCTGCAGGGGCACAAAATCTGGCACAGCTTGACTCTGAGGTATAGGGACTAGACGTACTTAAAATGTACTAACAGAGCAGGATTATTTTCTCATATCTGGGTGCATTTTACCCATGTATTTGTTGGAGGTGCTATAGGTCCCTCAACTGTCACCAAAGGTCTACACTTTTCCTTGTAACCAAGCTTTCACACACTAGTGCTTTGAAGAGCCAAAACTAGCATCCTCTTTCCTGAAATGGCTGAGTATCTCTGTCCCCTGGGATTACATTGCTCTCCCATTCTCCCCAACCCCAGTACTGAGGTGCATCATGTGGGCAGGGCAATATGGCTCTGAAACTGTTTCACCATTCTCTTAAAAAAGCCCATGTGCAGAGTGGTGATGCTGATAACTCGCATCACTTCTTTTTGGTTTTTCCTTCTTCAGGCATGCTGAGACCGAGGAAAATTAATATCACACTTGTTATAAACCCATCCTTGTGGCAGATGCAGACCTTCCTAAAAGCATGTCAAAACAACTTAAGTGTGGCAATTTGCTAAAAAGTAATAGAATGGAAAACAGGACAAAATCATATGAGGACTTTGCAATTTCAAGATTTTAAATAGAATATCACCTTAGAGGTGTGTGATGAGTTTTGATTGCAAAGAAAGCAAGGATGTAGGTTTTAGAAATCAATCTCTGACACACTTTAAAAATCCATCTCTGCAGTGTCTACTTGCAAGAAAGCAACCTTCCATGTGATCCCTGCTCTTCAAGCAAGGATTGTTGACCTGGATGAAATAAACCACTGGTCTTAGTACAATACTGGAATGAAAAATCTTCTAAAATCTAACCTGCTTAGGCCTAAAACAGCTTTCACTTGCTCAAGTGAGGAGCTGCTGACCTGCTTGTTTAGTTTTATACTGTAATTATCCTTGTCTTTGTAAAAATACATTACTTCAGTTTCTACTCTGTAGATTAAAAACAGAATTGCTAATTTTAGTGAGGATTTTATCCTGATTAATAAATCAAGATTTTTTTCTGTTTCAATATAAAATTCACATGGCTTCATTAGAAACAATGTGGGCTGTTTACACTCCTGATCTGACTTACAGTGTATGTGTGAAGCAAAACAAGATCAAGGAAAGGATTCTCCCAGTCTCATTTAATGTGCTTAATAAAGAAGGAAAACCCCTTTCTTTGCAGCACCTAATAGTAAGTTCAACTAAAAACATAGAGGCTTGGAAAAAAAAGCCTTTCTTTACATGACTGCAGACTTTCTTGGTCCTATTGGCCAGCATTTCACCAAGTTCTCTCTCTAATGTAAATCCTGTAAATTACACAGCACTTCAGTTCTGGCCTTAGAGGTAAGTGGAAACCTAAACTCAATAACATTTAATCAAATCAAGTCTAAAATGGGAGACATAGACAAAATGGCCATGTGGGTTTGTAGGGGGCTATTTGTTTTAGAATTTCCTTTGCTTCAGTGCTATTAATTTATTTGATTAACCTCACTGTTCAGTCTTACCAAACTGCTTACTTCAATGCGTGAAACCTGCTTGGTGCAAGCCTGATTTGCACTTGCATCTCCCAAATGCAACCATTCCAAAAGGGGAAATAAGATAAATAGAAAATTCAGGAGTCAAAAGTAAAAGAGTTTATTCAGAGGCTTAGAGTCCCAAGGGAGATTTTTATGTACAGAACACAAATCCAGCAAGTTGTAGTTGCTAAGACACGTGGATGTCAAGGCTCAGGAGGAGTGACTACCTAGACTGCAAAAAAAGAAGTAAGTTGCACTCAGATATGAAACTGCAAATACAGTCAACATTTATCCCTTAAAAATGTTTTGCACATTCACACCATAACCTTGAAATGAATCTTTCTTCCTTTAGCATTCTCTGTTGCAAATAAAGTTGCTGCGTTTGCTGAACCATCTTTCATGCCAATGCTCTTTGGCAGCCATGCTGCAAAGATACTGATGAAAGAAGAGAGTTCATTTTACATGGAGCTGGTGTTCCACATGGGTCTTAACTCTTATCTTGTCCAAAGGCTGGATTTTATGGAAGCTGCCAATAGACCTGGTAGAAAAAACATAGTGATCTGGAAGATAGCCTTGTCTTTCTCATGGTCTGCCTAATTAAAAAGCCAATTGAATATCAGGTCAGTATGAGCTTTCTCCCTGCAGACATGGTCTTTGCTCAGACATCAGGTGATGCATTTGAAGCATCAGTATATGTAGGCAGTGGTCAGGGACCAAGTCTGAGAACACACAGCACCCATTTGAAGCCTCAGCAGGACACATTTGAGAATGAAAGCCTGAACTGATTCGGTCTTTATGTTTTCTAAAGGCAACTTGGAAACACAGCACTTATGGCTTTTCTATCACTAAGACACATCTGAAAGCCATGGACATGGAAATGAAATTTCAGGTTACAATGAGAAATATATCATGAGGACATGATAAGTACCCAGTAAAATGCATGAGCTTTTTAATGGGCCTCTGTAGGAAAAAAGCTGTCTTAGGCAAGCCATTGTGTCCTTAAGGCTCCATACCAGTGAAGGTTCAAGCAGCAGCCGGAGAAAGGTAAGTGAGGTCAGATGGTAGAGCCAACATTTTATATGATAAAAGAGTGACAGAAGACAACCTACAATGAAAGCACAGTGTTGCTGTTGTTGCACAAATTTCCAAATGAAAAACTGTGGTGAAAACCACCCAAAGCTGTGTGAGGCCAGTTTCTGAAAATCTTCTGAGGTCAGCAGCCTGAAGTCCACAGTATTTCCTATCAGAAATGTGCCTTTTCAGCCAGAGCTGCACCTACATGCAAAGTCTGTTTCAGAGCCACAAAAGGGGTTGGGTCAAGGGTGAAGTTGACCAAAATATCTGTCTTTGTTAAAAGTTGTTGCCTGTGCAGTAGGACCATGTATTTTTTTCTCCCAGCACACAGCAGTGCTGCAGCATCCCACTTTTGTTCAGGATTTGAACCCTTCATGACAATCCCCACTTCAGCCAGGAAGCTGGACTGGAAACCCCTGGGCTCGCCTCTAGCCTGAATTATCCTGTGGCTCTGTGTCAGACCCCACAGGAGAAATGCTGGCTTGAAGCCAAGCTGGCTTTGAAACTAGCACTTTTAGTTGGTGTAGCTTCAAGATGAAGCTTATGTGTGATATCAATAGCTAGAATAACCAGTTCTGTCAGGCTTGGTGGGTAAGATGAAGGGATCCTGTCCTGAAGGAAAATGGAGGAGAAATAGCAACTATGTGGAAAGCTGAAGGATGGAGAGGTGAAGCTGGTTCACAAGGCTTACCAAGCCTGCAGGAGCTGAGAACAGAGTTGGGGTATGTGGAATCTGAAAAGTATCTGTGTTTCTTCCTATATACACAGAAAACCAGATTTCTTTCAGGAACACAAGCCCCCTGGCTTGCTTGTGGCAGGACAAACTATTTTCTGAAGCATGGTATATACAACAATGGTTTCCAGCTAAACTTGTTAAAGACTGAGCTTGTTATTTGTTAGTTACCTTATTTAACATATTTTAGAAGTACTGTCGTAATGTGTCTATGGAAGGACAGATGCATAACAGTCACTCTGATTTATGCAAATTAGAAGTGGGAAAATGGGCTTAGGTAATGGGGATGTCATAAATATCTCTGAGTTATGAAGTGGTAAATTATCAAAAAGGTCAGAAGCAGGGCACAGTGATTGCTCACGACCTCATATTCATCATAAGTCTCTTCAATAATACCTTTGCACTGTCCCTTTTGTACCTTTGAAAAATACACTGATAAGCAGATAGCAGGAAATGGTGTCTCAAGAGGATCACACCATGAGTTAAATTAACTCTACAAGAGGTGGATAACTCCAGTGGTAATTCTTCCCTGTGAGTTGGTGTTATGATGTCAGATACAGTATACATTCAACTGCATTTCTCCCAGGAGAAATGGGGCCAATGAACAATTTTTGTATCATATAATCAAATAACTATTTTTAGCAGCCTGTGGATTGGTTTCCAGGGGGCACTTGTGCAGGGAAAGCAGGAGTGTGTGCATGAGAACCACCACAGCAAACCTGAGATCTTATCCCAGGGTAGGTATAAGGAGGTTGGGCTCTGGAAGCAGCCCCAGCAAAAACTTAACATTGTAGCTTCCTTTAATGGATTTTCGGGTTAGTCTTCCTGAGATGTTGGTCTGAGCTCATGCTCTGCCTCTGTCAGGAAAGCCTGTGGTGATGGCTGTGCTCCCTTCTCTGTGTTCAGATTAAGGTGATGGCTGCAAGGAACCAGTTATTAAAGGAGTAACTCTCACTTAAGTGTCCCTGTAGGGAAGGAGTTCAGATGAGGAAGGTAAAGGGCAGAGGTTCTGGCTGCATTTCACCAAAGGGAAGCTGGGCCAGCAGAGCCCATCAGAATGTGTGCTTGCACACATTCCTGTACTGAGAATGCATCTGGTGTGTAAGTGCAATAGATTTGATGCTCATAATGCCTATCACAGATATCCAGTGATATCTTGCAAGTGTCTTGGGATGAGTATGCATTTCTAATATTTATAACACAGACTGCAGAACTGGGGGCAAAACCCACAATTATTGCACATATTTAGAAATAGAAATGGCATATGATGTTTAATGGCCAATTGCATTGTCAGTTTTTGCTGCAAGGTGTTAATTAGTACAATGTTTAATTGGAAATCCTTATATGCAACAATACATGTTCATGTCTTCTGAATTTTCCTTTATTGGCTTTTACCAATTATTTTACAGTAAGTACTCAGAGAGCATCAAGTAAATTTTAAAAAAATTAAAACTGTGTGTGGATGGGCACATATACAGATAGTTTGGTATTTGAGAATGCATTTTTCAGACAACACTGTTGAACTGTTTAATTTCTGAATAACTTTGTTGTATTCGTGTTTTAGAGTTTGTTTTGCTCTGTTAAATTTTTTCATAATCGAAAGTTGTGTCTCAGATCTCACTGAGGTTCATAACATTAATTATTAACTTTGTCTCAATGAGAATGAAATCACTACAGGAACTGTGGTGTTACATTTCATTTAAATGCTGTGCTCTGTCTCACCCCTCCAAAATGTATGGTATATCCCAAGCCTGTGGTCCTGCCCTGAACCATCCTGTGTCTGTAATCCCATTGGCACAAGTCTGATTGCACACCCACTTTCAATCTCCCTCTTAAACTGCAAGGGAAACCAAACTCTCTCTTGGCCCTTCTCCTCCTCTCTTGGCCCTTCCCTCCCCTAGGCTCTCCCTCCCTCCTCCTCCTCCCTCCCCCTTCCCCCCTTCTCCCTCATTAACCATGCTGCTCCCAGGGGTGGGACCCCCAATAATCCCTCATCTAATCAGCACCCTCAGAAGCCGTGTGGAGTCTCCTTGCCTGCCTGCTGCTGCCAGTGAACTCACAGCCTAGGGGGGCCTCCAGGGACTCCCCAGGGTATCCCCCCAAACAAACTACATCAAGGAACCTCAAAGTTTATTTTAGTGTTAAGAAAGCGAACAGTGTTCAGCTGTACAGGGATGATTTTGTTCCACGTCAGTTATTAAACAAGTAGGAAAGTGTGGATTGTCTTTGAAAGGAACTATTCTCTGGGCTTCTACTCATTGAAGCTGATCATGAAGATCTGGTGCTTAATGTTTACCAGCTCATTCAATGTCAGGAGTGATCAATCTCAGGCTATGGAGACTATTTTTAAGTTTAAATTAATAGGAGAAGTTCTATTTGTGATTTTTGTCATTGCTTTGTTGGCCATAGCTTGCTCTGGAGTGTGATTTATGATATGTAGATGTTGATGATACAGAGGTTGTGAAATAAACGACCCTTCTGGGATGTCCTGGTTCAACAAACTTGTCGCTTCACATTTTTCAGTTCTGTTTCATTAAAAAACTGTGATTTTCACAATCTCTTGGACTTGTCTGGCTAATAGAAAACTCTACTTAACATGAGACTTATGGCATATGCTCAGACTTTCTGATTCAGTGGAGGAACCATCCAGAAGAGAGCAGTAAATTCAGTTCTATTGCACTCAGGTGATGCAGATGTGGATGAAGTGCTTAAAAAACCAGACCAAAGCAAAACCAATTTTGAAAACTTAACTTAGAAAATCAACTCACATTGATAGATGTGAGTATCCTTTGAGTAAAGGTAATGGCTGTGACGGACTCAAATCTCTTGAACAGGATGGTTGTTTGTAGTCAGGATGGCAACAGGGCTCTCCACTGGAGGGCCTTTGTATCAGCATTTTATCCATTGCTATTGAGTGTCTAAACTACACTCAGAGCACTGAACTGTTCAAGCAATGGTGATAATTTCTGCATGAGCAGAAGACGCTTCTACTATTTCCAAGAGTCTCACTGTGAAGAAATTGTTCAATTATGCAGCAGGAACTGCCTGGGGAGTCCCTGGGACAGCCAGATCCCCACCTCGGGTGCTCATCAGCACACTGAAGCACAGACATTGCTCTACCCATAGCAGGGATCTACCTGGGGGAATGTAACATTTTCCAAAATTCCTTCCTGAATAGCTCCTGAGACAGTTAGTTGTGTTGCCTCCAATCAAAGGAGATGCTTGCCTCCAAGCTTGCACATCAGGAACTCACTCATTTCTACCATTGCTGGCTAAAATAAGTAATTTGCACCACCAAACTGAAGTTCAGTATATCTGCATGCACAATATTGTTGCACAAAGCACTGTTCTCATACCCATTGTAAACTGAAAATACAGTTCCTTCTTAAGCTGTGGGCTGAATTTCAAGATTAATTAAGCATGAGCAACAACATATTCCAGTTATGAGCTTATAAACTTAATTGTAGCTACTTCACCTTTCATGTCTTGTTACTTGTGACTCTTGAACTTTTGTAACATTAGAAGCTGTTTATAATGGATTTGTTGTTGAGGTGAGCACTCCATGTGTGGAGACACAAGGCTTGACACCATTTTCTCAGAAGGCTGATTTATTATCTTATACTAAAATACTACGTTAAAACTATACTAAAAGAACAGAGAGAAAATATCACCAGAAGGCTACAAAGAACAAGAATATAATAGAATGCATAACAAAATCTTGTGACTCTCGGAGTCCGATGCAGCTGCATCTGTGATTGGCCATTAATTAGAAACAACCAACATGCACCAGTCACAGATGCACTTGTTGTATTCCACAGCAGCAGACAGTTATTGTTTACATTTCTTTCCTGAGGCCCTCAGCTCCCAGGAAGGAAAAATCCTAGCAGAGGATTTTTCATAAAATATAATGGTGACAGTTGGTGGATAAAAATAACGTTAACAGGGCTTTTTCTGATAAGAAAACATCAGAAGAAATTATTGGAAATGTCTTGACAGTTAAAGCATCCAACTTAAGATGCTTTGTAAAATGTTAGTAATCGTTCAGTACTTTTGATTTGCACCTTCATGTGGCAAAGGAGTAAAAAGCCAAGCTAATGTTAAGCAGCCTTTGGCAAACACAAACAAATGTGTAGAAGCCACACAATTGAAATTGACATTTTCTACAAACAAAGGCAACTCTACACTGTTCAATAATTGAAAAATCCCTGTGTCATGAACATACATAATGATGGGCAACAAAAATGCTCATCTTCCTTGCAGTGCTTGCTGTGGGTTTCATGGCTGGAGCTTGCTGAATTATTCATTGTAAACAGTTACTGTGGATATGGCTTCTTTTTGCATTCTGAAGTCAGGGATGCTATGGTTCAGTTAGAAGAGGATGTGATATGATACTCGCTGGGTCATCTCCAGTGCTCGGATACATAATGTCGGGATGAGAGAATCAAAACCTCCTTTTGTAGAATCACAACTGGAGCTTTTCAAAATTCTGTCTTCTCCCTGTTTGTGTTTAGTCAGTAGCTTATCACACAATTAGGTGCCATTCTTTCCATCCTATGTGCTGCACAGCTTCCTACATGGGTTTATTGCTCCCTGGACATGGTCTGTATCTGGATACACATTCAGGGATCTTCACGTACACATTTAACCATGTGAAAACACAAAAAGGACTGAACCCAAGGTGTCAAGCTTCATCATCATCATGCTTTCCCAAATATGCTCCTGACCAATTCAAGGCTTTCTCTGACAACCTGAAAGACAGACAATTAGCTCTTTCAAGGGTATGTGAAACCTGGTCTCACGTGACCAGTCTCTACCATGCCTGTTCCAACCAGTCATTGAGGAGTTTTGGTCTATCAGATAGTTTTCCTCTGGTCACCAGCTTTAGAACCATAGCATCATTGAGGATGGAAAAGGCCTCTACATTCCTCCAGTCCAACCAGTAACCCAGTGCTGTTCTGTTCACTGCTAAAGCATATGTGCTTTATCTATATCCCTGTGTGCCACATCCAGACCTTTTTTTCTGAATGCTTGCAGGAATGGAGATTCCACCATATCCCTGGACAGCCTATTCCAATGTTCTCCATATTTTCAGTGAAGAAATTTTCCCTACTATCCAATCTAAACCTCTCCTGCCACAACTTGAGGCCTTTTTCTACTGTTCTGTCACTTCTCCTAGGAGAAGAGACCAACACCCTCCCTCCTTCCAGGTGGTTGTAGAGAGGGATAAGGTCACCCCTGAACCTCCTTTTCTCTAAGCTGAACAACCCCTGTTCTCTCAGATGCTCCTTACAGAACCTGTGCTCCAGACCCTTTCCCAGGTCCATTGACCTTCTCTGGACTCACTCCAGCACTTCAATGTCCTTCTTGTAGTGATGGTCCCAGAACTATCACAGCACACAAGGTGTGGCCTTACCAGTGCAGCAGTGCCAAATACAGGGGGACAATCACTGCCCTGGTCCTGCTGGCCACACTCCTGCTGATTCAGGCCAGGTCCCATTGGCCTCCTTGGAAACCTGGGTAGATGCTGGCTCACATTCAGCTGGATGTCAACCGGCATCCCCAGCTCTGTGCTTTGGAGCACAAGTTCCTCATGTCAAAGGAAAAGTTGTAGAAATCCCTTTAAAAAGTATTGGCAGTGTTCCGCTGGTCATCAGGCAGCTATCCCTGTCAGCTACTGCACACTCAGTTTCCAAAGCAGTGAATCATCCAAAAACCTAGTTCCTTGTGGCCGTCATCATGTTTGATGAAGTATGACTATTTTGGAACCATCTCATATCTGAACAGCACATTCAGTCAGTCAGCATTGTTACAGCAGAGTGGAGGATGGTGCATGTTTTTGGTTATTATGCCAGCAAAGAGCTTAAATACGTCCATCTTTTCCATTTGTAAATAAATGGTTTACAAAAGCTGAATTCTTGTTTTGAGTAGAGTCTTATAAATCACAAGCAAACTTGAGAAAGACAAGCTTACCCACTGCATTTTAATAATTCTCGTGTATAATTACTTATCTTTTCCTAGAGAAACATTTCTAGAAAGGGCATAAACTCTTCTATCATTAAACTTCACCAATCCCTCTCTGCAATACATCTTTTTTTTTTAATTGAGAATTCTTTTTTGACACATTATTGAAAGCAGGATTTTAGTCCATGCTAGAGTGTCTTGAGAACTGTATGCTAAACTATAGCAGTCTGCAAGGTACCAGAATTTTAAGAAGGGTTTCTCTGTTATTCTCACTCAGTGTAAATGATTGGTTTTGATTTTTTGGATGTGGGGAGGAAGAACTCACCATTTCTTCCAGTTCTTTTATTTAGAATTTGGTGAGCCATTTGAGGCTTGTTCTGTGTTACAAGCAACAAAGTTTGATAGTTAAGTAGGGGAAAGGAAGGTCAACACTAACAAATCCATATGCTGTAATTTTGAATGACAACTGTAAAAAATTATTTATATTCTCTAGTGGGGGGAAGGAAACCACATCCTAGAAAAAAAATTCCCAGTCCAAGGTATCTCTTTTTAAGCCGCAAACATTCAAATACATTCTTCACTTGATGTGCTAAAATTTTCTGTGCTCAGTTTCTCAGTGCCCTATATTGTGTGCTATTATTTTCCTTGCACCAAAAATCACAGATAGCTGCTCATGTACACATTGGTCAGTGAAGTTGGCAGGTACAAGATGTAAGGATTCAAATGAGAATATCAAACAAAGTATAGGAAAGGGAAGGAGATTTGTGGCACTTGGGATGTAAAATAACTTTTTTTTTTTTAAATGTCATTAAATGTTAGCAAAAGATCCATGAGGATTTCCAAATAAATGTTTGAATTGACCAAGTAATTTAAAGATGACCAAAGTAATTGAGAAATCCAGCTTTTAGTTTAATCTGAGGAAGAGAAATATTTGTACAACCGAATGTTACTTTTCAATATATTAAAAAACAAAAAATCATATACTAGTTCAATCTCAAGCTTCTTTTAATATTTAAAACCATCCTAAATATAGAGTTTTCTTTACATGAAGCAAAATTAGTTCCTTTTTTACCACATATTTGTGGGTGAGGTGGATGAACAGGGGAACCATTGTTTTCCAGACTTCACTAGCTAGCAAAAAAATGGTCTGGCCCAGCCTCAGTTCTGATACCTCTTGGACCAAATCCAACTGAACATAACTCTAGTCATGGTGGAGCAAACCTATATCTGCTCACTGGTGCTCGTGTCATCTTGTCACCCTGAGAGGAACCACCAGAACAGAGCTCTGCCCCTGAAAAATTGTATATTTTTGATTTCTTCATCTTGCCATCCCTGCAATTTCCCTCTGTCATCAACACTGTGACCAAGGAGTGTGGGGTAGCTCCTTGCTAGGGCTGCTTGTAAAAGCAGATTATCCCTGATGGTCTCTTGTCTCTGGATTTTTCATCTTGGCATCCAGCTCTCAAATGTCTGGGAACTTTCCCTGTCCTCAGAGCATCACTGCTGTCATAGAGGGAGGCAGTGAGACCAGCTTTCTGAAGTCAAACACCACCATAGGAAACCCCATGTGAGAGATCTGGTATCCAAAAACAGTGGTGTGGTACCCTGCTGTATCAACCAGACCCCCATGAACCTCCTAAATCTTTTGTTCAACAGCAAGAAATCAAAGACAAATAAGAAAATAGTACAGTCCATATACACTTTTGAGTGTAGCAGCTGAAATTGCCTAAATCCAGCTGCCACCAACATTTAAAAGAGCAAAAATAGTCACATCCATTTGAAATAACACTGCGTGCCAATACCAATGTCTTTGTGTGTGTCAGGAATGACATTTGAACACCATAAATCAATCCTCTAGCTTGCTAGAAGGAGAGGAGGTTTGGTCAGAAGATGTCAAGAGATACCAGGCTGTGTCTAGATTTAAGTTTTGGGTTTTGCTTGTTTGTTTGTTTCAGGGGCAATGCTCTCATGTGTCTGCTAGGAGCAGTAAAGAGAGATGCTGCCTCTAGTGCTGCAGTCTGCTGTAAAGGCAAATGTTGGTGTGCAGTGCTTCAGACAACGCTTTTGGATAGCAAGTTTAGTTGCTACGAAAAAGGAAGTCTCCTCTCCCTTTACCACCAGGTCCTTTTCCCACAGGCAGTGGGATAGACAGTAATCAACAACACTTTCTTTACCCTGCCCTGCAGCACGTTTCAGCACAGGCTTTAGGCACCAAAGGTATCAGTTCCCATTAGTGTCATTTATTAAGAAGCAGAGTACATTGAAAGGTGTGGACACAGATTCCAATGTTAGGACACAGTGCAGGAGATTGCCAAGTCTAAATGCTGGCCTGAGACATCTCCAAAAGATTTCCAGTTGAAGCCAAGGAGTAAAATACAATAAATTGTCTTTTCTACCACAGAGTAAAACCTACTGAAACCTTCATGTGGTAAATCGAGGATCTCGTGTAGTAAAATGCCACATTTTCAAAAAACAGAACTTTGAAAGTACCCAGTACAATCCAAACCTAAATTAAAGTGATGACCTTTCAGCGACTTAGGTTTGGCTCTTATGAAATAAGTTTTTTTGGAGATGGGCACATCCCTCATAGAAAGGGACATGTTATTGAATTCTCATTGTACAGGAAATTCTAATGATCCTTTCAAGCACTCCCAGAGAGGTGTCATGAACTGGAGCAGGCCCTCGAGACTGTGTGTGCTCTGAACAGTCTTCAGAAGCAGTTCATTCAGGGTTAGGATAAAGGCATGTTATTGCTTTTCTCCTGGTTTCTTGTAGGGTAAATGAATATTTCTTCACTTCAAATACTTCACGCTTCAAATCTGTCAGTCTAATGACCCCTGCCAGAATTAATAAATCTTTTATGGAAAATATTATTTTGTTTAATTGCACCATGAGGAAAAGGGGACAATAGAGGAAAGCAGAATGGTAAAATGATGCCTTCAGAGATATAAATATAGAACATAGCATTTCCAAAAGGAAAGAGGTGGTGGGGGAAGCACCTGTAATTTTCCCTGACAGTAGGATTAAAACACCTGATT
The DNA here is from genome assembly GCF_036417665.1 of Passer domesticus. Lineage (NCBI taxonomy): Eukaryota > Metazoa > Chordata > Aves > Passeriformes > Passeridae > Passer > Passer domesticus. The sequence goes on along the minus strand of NC_087475.1, from coordinate 108,255,494 downwards.
TCATTTGTGCAAGAGGCAGTTGAGGTTTCTCAAGTGAGACTTCAAATTTTTATTTAAACAAATGTTATTTTTATAAACAAATTCTGACAGGAAATGTGTCAGAAAAATTATATTTTTGCCATGGCCTTTTTTTTTTTTTTTTTTCAGATTAATGGTGCTTTACAAGGACCTTTTGAAAGGCTTTAAAAAAGAAGGTGGTGGGAATAAACAGGTTTTACATAGATCTACAAATTTCACACATTGAAAACATACATGGAACAATAAAATGAAGATAGCATGTTTCTTTTCCCCAAGAAATGCAAATAAAATGATTGTTTATCAATAAATACATAAAGCACTTTATGACTGCATTACAGACAGTGGGAGATGAATGAATTTCAATTACGCAGACCAAGGATATTGTGCCATTCATTATACAAATCAAACCTAGGCAGGGGCCTATAAGCTTTTGCTGCTTCACTGATTTTTATTGCCATACAAAATGATAACTGGAAACCATATAGAACAAGGCAAATTAAGAATCTACTGGGGGGAAAATGCAATTGGAAATTAACATCTTCCTGGAAGCTACATTCACGAATCAAGTGCCTCATGAGATTTTATCTTCCATGAAAAATGTGATGATATTCCTAGGCATATATGGTTAAATTAATTTTCCATTATCAGCATAAAAATGTAGCTGGCCAAAATAGATTAGAACTGCATAATATGTTGGATCACATTTTATTTAGGTGGAGAAGAGGAAAATACTTAATTTCAGCCCGGAATAATATTGAGCAGAATGAATGATTGAGTTCAAACAAAGAGATCGTGCTACACAGGTGTTTTTTCTTTTGTTGCAGGAATGAAACGATCTGTAAATTCATGACAACATGATGATTTTCTCAGTTGCAGAACAGTGACAATAAAATTATTTCTGTGTGGTCAAACACAGAAACTTCTGAACCTGCTGCAGTCCAGTCTCACCCTTTGAATGATTATTCAGTTAGTTCAGGAATTATTATTCAGGAATTCAGGGTTTCAGCCAGTCAGCCTGTGCATTTTTTAGCTAAGGTGGGATGAGGTGATCTGTGTCCTGAAGGATTCTTCTGTAAATGAGCTCATGAGCTCTAAACAATTCACCTGTAACCAGTCTGGGCAAGTGTCATCAGGCACATTGGCTCAGGGGTGCCAGGTTTGTCCCTCTGCTAAACACATCTGGCAACCCCTGGGGGCCCGAGGCTGCCCTTGCACACAACCCCACATAATCCTGAAATGGAAGCCTATTTTGTTGCACATTAGAAAAAAGAGTAGCAGGAGGGTGGTATTTTGTTGAGGTTGGTCAAGGGGGTTTTTGGGTGGGTCGTTTTGTTTTTTTCCCAGAGACAATGCTGTGGAGAATTATTCAGCCTTCAACTATTTTTTAATAAACTTTTGAAGAAGACATCTAGTACATGTCTTAGATTCTTGTTTCAATGACAAAAGCACCTTCAAACACAACAGGTAAATATCTGCCTGTATCTTCTATTTTGATGGCTACTTCTTGTTTCAGCCATATCAATATTATTTAATCCAGTATTCAAACATTATTGAACTGGTGATTGTTTAACCCTAAACTGAGATTTAATTGCTTTTTAAAAATGTTTTTAAATGTAATTTCTGATTTTTAGTGTTAGGTATTTCATCTCAATACTTCAGTAGGCCAGATTTAATTTGTACCCATTTCTACTCAATCGCTGAGAAGACAATCCTCTGTCTGGTTTGGCCAATTTGCCTTTCTGTGGCCAGAACTGAGTTCTCTCATCCCAGCATCAGTCTGCATTAAGTCCCTCAGAGGCTGATGGCACAGCTCCCATGTGCCTGGCTTCCCACAGACCTGAATGAATATCTCAACTGAGGGAACCTGGGAGCTAATTCCTGCTCACACCCCACCATGAGAACAGAAAATAGCCTCTTGAAAAGGCACTTAATAAGACAGATTCAGCCTGAAAGCGCATGGAGTAATTCCTGTGTTCCTGTCCATTGTGCAGGAGTTCAGGTAGTGAGTACTTGGGGTGAGCCTCCTGAAGAAATAAACACCCTATTACTATAAACATGATGAAAAAGAGAGGCATTTTCTCAATTCATCTCTGTGATGATAGCAGCAAAGCAGTGGTAAGAAGGATTCTGAGCCACGTGAGGGCCAAGCCTGTTGATAGGCAGGCAGATGGATGTTAAATGTCTTAACAAAAGAAAAAGTATTCCTTCAGATTGTGGGATTTTGCTGAAGCCATAGAGATACTGCTTTGTTAGTTACACTGCTTGTGTGACCAAGGCAAAGCTCAGAGCAAACGTAAAGACAATATACACCAATGCTCATGAAAACCCTGTGTTTCACCCATTATCTCTTGGTACTGGAAACTGTAACATTCTGATATTAAAACCTAATTCACTGCGAAGTACTTTAGGAGGCAGTGAGGGTGATAATCTGCACTGTGCCTGTTTTAAGGTGAATTGTTGGACTAAAAGCAATTGAAGGCACGACCTACGAGCAGCTTGTTCCTGTGTGCTCAGAATAGTTTTGTTCCTTTACCTTCAGTGATACCTGGACAGTCTGATGCTCTTACCTTGGCAGTTTATGGGTAAATTAACTTGAGATAATTTGAGTCAATTTGAATGTTAACCTTGTTTGAAAATGCGCTGTCACTACTGAAGCAGCAGACGTGACTGCGAAATGCCAGGCAGGAAGAAAATAATTCACTGGTGGGCTCACAATAGCCAGATAAACAGCAAAGGGGAAGCCAACTTCTGCTGCAGGTCACAGATACTTTCTCTGGACAAAGCCCCAGACAAAGACTGAATGAGCTAACCTTGTGGCTGGAAAACCACAGGCACCAGCAAACTTTAGCTTTGAGACACACTGCACTCAGCAGTCAGACGAGCGTTGAGGGAGAGATAGCAAAGGCTTTCCCGTAAGACTTATTTTGAAGAAATTGCTGGCACATTTCCAGAGGTAATTTATGTGTGAGTTTGGGTTTCTTTTACTCCATGTCCCCACCTCGTGGTGCCAACAGACTGTTTCAGGAGCTATGTCTCCTCCGATGACCACAGGAGTTCCAGCTGTCCCTGCTTCTGCTCTGCCCACACTACTGCTCCCATATAACCAATTGTGCACAATACTGCTCACTGGACCAGGGAAATGCCCCAGCATTAAAGGCAGTATGGGAATTATGGAATTTTTTTAACATTTTTTTTAGTGTGTAGAGAACAAGTACAATGTCTTTGGATGTACTCTGGATAGAGCAGTGGATAGATGGGGTTACCTGACAGAATTCCTAATCCTTGATGAGTTGAGATTCTAAAGATAATTCTCTACAAAGCACTGAGGGGATGCAGCATTTACTAGATTTGTCTTCTGTAGATTTTGGGATGAGAATAGTGCTTGGATACACAACAAGCAGGAATAAAATATCCTAGGTCAGTACACGTCATTCAGGAGCACCTGCTCTCCCTAAATGGGCACAAATACTGCTGAGCCGAAGTTCAGCTAAATGTTTTTTGTATAAGTCCTTTGCAAGGACTGAACCTGAAGACAATTTTTCCATACTAAAAAGTCCTATATTAAATGAACAGAACAAATCCATCTTTGTAAAAAAATGGATTCTGCGGGTTACTCCCCAGATCTCAATAGCAAACACTAAGAATGGAAGATGGAGTTTTGGAAATGGTAGAAGGTTGCTATGAGGTAAGAAGCAGTGAGAAACTTGAGGTTTCAAAGTAGTATGGGCCCAAGGAGAGCCCAAACAACTTAACTGGAGAAATTAAAGTAAGAAGCAGCAGCTGGTCTCAGCCCAGACTCATGGAGAGGTGAGCTTGGAGAATGGCACTAAGTATGAACAAAAATCCAAGAGTGTCCAGCTGATGGCCCTGCTGAGATGGTGGGAGAAATTACCACCAGGAAAAATAGCTGTAAACCAAGTCTCTGTTTTAAAGGTAAAGCCTTGAATGTTACTGGCTTGGGCTGTGGCACTGCCTTGTGTCTCTTTCCAGGAAAACATTTACTAAACATGTCATTAGCACATATTAACACTGTTGCTGCTATTAATGACTCTACTCTTCTTGAAGGAAAATACTTCTTATTCATGAATAAGTTAGGCTTTTGTTGTTGTTGTTGTTGTAGATGGTTTAGCCTGAATAAGTTAGGTTTTTGTTGCTGTTTTTGTTTTACATGGTTTTGCCCGAAGCATAACAATTATTTTATCTTTGAAAAGCCCATAAATGACAGAGGCACAGCAATGTGAGTTCTCTTGAAAAATCTAAGCCTGTCATTCTGAGAACTGTAGTTGTCTTGGCAGCAAACAAGGATTTAAGTACCTTTGAGACATTTGCCTTTAATTGTAGAGGAACAGCATTGCCAGCTGCAAAAATGTTTAACCTTCAGAATTGCTTGTCTTACCCATTAGCATCTCGTTGAGGCACTGATTACAAATATGAGGGCTGGGAGAGAGACCTGTAGGATTGCTGCCTTGGCTGGGGCCAGGCAGAGCCACGGGGTTCAGCTGAGTGTGTCCTCAGGACATCTCAAAAAGAGTCTATTTCTTTGAGTAGCTAAAGGTCTGAGCATGGTTTCAGGCATAATGTTACAGGCAGCATATACTTTTACCTTTAGCTGAGAGGGGGGAAAAGTCACAAGCGTCATAAAAGCTGGGGAGCACCTGTGGGGATGTTGAGGTCTGGGATGGTGTCTGGTCACGTCCTTTTTTAGGGCACAATGACTGTATCAATGTTGTTTCCCCCATCTTCACCTTGGGCATGCAGGAGCTGGATGCCTCAGATAAGTACGTCAGAGCCCATGGGGAGTGGGGAGGAGGCACTTTGGCATCAGCCAGAGCAGCTCAAGACCTGTACCCTTTTTCTATACCACCAGAGCTCTTATGATTAAAGGTATATTCCTGGAAATTATTATTTCAAAGTCAATTTCCCTAGACAGTTTTCTATACTAAGAAAAAAAGATTGGTAGCCTGTTTACATTTTTTTTCTTAATCACCAACAGAAATTAAAATGGATAAAATCCTTATGACTCTGCAGCCTCTCTAATTAGGAATGCTTCAAACCTTGCTTGTCAGGAAGCTGTGCTGGACTTAGCAAGTGCTGCTATGTAGCCTCAGCTGCTGCTTTCTCCCCAGGAGCTGCCTTCCCTCAGTCACCACCAGCACGGAGGTGATTTGATGAGCTCTGCCAGGCTGCCTGTGTGAAATCATAGGCTGGTCATAATGAGTGCTCAGCAGGCTGTCCTTGCCCCTTCTGCCCCCTCCAGTTCCCCAGCCAGGATTCCTAATGTACTCAGTTGTCTTTTAGCACGGGTCTGATTTAGTATTGTATTTGTCATCCCCAGCTTTCTTGATTCACTGGCTGAAAAGCAGCAAACACAACACTGCAGCTGGTGGGGTCCAACACTGGAGAAATGCCTGTCTAAAGACTGGAGCTGGGCTTTCTTTCTATATAAACTGAGTATCAGTACAGGGAATCCCTTCTTACAGGAATACACAGAGAATTCTCTTTCCTCGTCAGTCGCTGACTTCTGCCAAGTGCTCAGCTTTCATTCCAGGTCTGTTCACCATCAGCCCTGTTGTCTTCAATTTATTCTATATAAGTTGAGATGCTTTAATTGGACTTTTCCAAGTCTGCACAGCCTTGTCTTAAAGTACACCAAATGTCTTATCCAGGCTTTGATTATTCTCTGATGGACTACAGACATCCTGTTTGTTTGCTTATTAGGCAGCTTCTTATCTCAGGAAACTCCATCATTTCAGTTGCACAGCTCCAGCAATTAGGCTTCCTGCTTTTCTGGTCTGGCTGGTATTACCTTACCCTGTGTAAAGACCCTGTGTAAAGACCAGAAAAAGGAGGTGTAAGAAAGAAAGCATCACCACTGGGAGCAGTCAGCATTAGGTAAGAACCCTGGTCATACACGTCCTATTCTGAATCCTATCAAGCTGGGGTGTTGAGCAGAACAAAAAGGTGCTAACACAAGACCAGCAACAAAAATTATCAATAATGTTTTAATCATGTATTCCCATTGGTGAGCACACTTAGCAGCAGCAAATATTTATCCAGATGGATGAGTGCAAGAATCAGTTTTGGCCTCAAGCTGTCACTGCTCCTAGCCAGTCACACATGTCACTGGTGGGTCTTGCTGACATGTCATCTTCCTTGCTGAGAGCATCTGGGTGTCTTCAGCTGCTTGACAGCCCTTCCCTCCCCTCACTGGGCTGCTCCCAGTCACTCTTCATGCTGTGCCAAGTACATCAGCCACTGGAGAAGGTCCATCTGCCAGCCTCTCACAGGTGAGCTATTTGGGGCTCTTTTTCTGAAGGTCAGCAGTATTGCCAGGATCTTGCGTGGTTTTCAACAGGCTACAGGGCCCTGACAAAAAGGTTAAACCAGGCACTTGCTGGGCATAGTTTTAATCACCCAATAGGACAGTCCAGAGTCCTGCCTGCCAGTGCTGCTGCTCATGTAGCTGCCATTAAATGTTGTTCAGGCAGTAAAGAGTTTTAATAAATTATTGCTGAGCAAGAAGCATGGATATAGCGCTGTGTCATTGAACAGGACATTTTTTTAACCAATTTCAGTCCTTCTGGGCCACAGTTCAGTTTCTTTGCTTTGAACTCTTGAAGGGGAATCCAGTCTACACTCAGTATTAAGTGCTTTGTTTTCTGAGTCCTTCTGACAGAGCCATGAATACCTTAATTTTTCATACAGAGAGCCTGATCCCATGAATCAAAAGAAGAAGCTACTTCTTAGGCATGGCATGAATCAGCAAGGGAAACTGGCCTTTATGTGCAGGGTCTGAGACCCAAAAAGTGTGACTTCCATATATAGCTTCCATCCTCTTGACAAGTTTCTGTAGTAAGATTAGCTGTAGGTGACATCATTTTAAGGTTAAATCCTGAAGAATTCTGGAACAAGGCAGGTGAAGTTCTATTGTTAAAAATGCAATGAGCTGTTATGGAAGGGCATTTTGAGAATGATGATCCTAATGGCAGCAAAACTGCATCAGGACTAAGGTGTCAGAGCAATTTCAGGGCAAGTTTTGTTCTTGCTTTCCAGTAGGGAAAAAATTCTGCGTTCTGGCAAGTTTCTTCAGGCCCAGAAAACTGGGTGCTTAAAATTCTCTGAGAGGTGTGTAATTATAGATTAAACTACACAGGCACAACATGATTCCTTCAACTGATGCTCCGTGCAGAGGGTAGGGATCAGGGAGCTCTCTCACGTGAGAGCTGTGGGAGGTTGTGAAGGGTGATGACAGAGGTGCCCTAACCAGACCTTCTCCCCAAACCACAGCAGGAACACAGCCTTGGCCTGCAAAGCAGTGGCTTTAAAAGGGGGAGTTACACATCATTTGAGTGGCAGGTTGTTTTACATAGAAGAAACAGAGGGCTCTGGGAAAATTTCAAGTCCCTCACTCTAAACTACATGGGAGAGTCTTCTCAAGGCATCCCTGCTTTGGTGTCTGGCCCATACCTTCCCACATCTTCTGACTCCACCAAGTCAACAGATTGGTTGATTTTGGTCTCTTGCGCAAAATAACAACCTTCTGAGATGGACTTTGACAGTTTCCCAAAGAGAAAGTACACAGCATGGAGAACCAGGAAAAAACATACAGGCTTCTCTGTGGTGTTTAAATGTGGGTTGCGAAATCCTGCTTCCTCAAAAATGCAAAGCAGTAAATGTCAAGCTTTTAGGTGCACCTCAGGTCCTATGGAAGAGTTGTTGCTGCTGGCAAGGAACTTGTGTTGTTTTGTATAGATGATGGATGGATGGTGAAGTTTTTTTCTGAGAAAAAACAGAAGGTCATCCATGCCTGTTGGGGGGTGGTGGGTGAGGTCTCGCTGAGGTAACTCTGAAGTCTGGGAACCTCCTCTCCAGAGGAACAGACTGGCTACTGAAGCTATTGTACACAGAGCAAGTCAGGGGCTGGCAAAACATGATTCTGCTGAGAGAAGGAAAAGTCAGCCATCAAGAAATACTGCTGAAAATGGCAACTGAAAATGGAACATTGCAGGAAAACATGCTGGAGAGCCTGTCGAGATCTAATTCTTCATGTTTTGCCAAAGTCAGACTAACAGCACCTAAGCTATTTTTTGAGGTAATAATTCTAATAATAAGACAGATAATATAGTTGCTCTGTTCAATATATTGTCCTTTTTGAAACAGCTGGTTACTTCCCTGAAAAAAAAATCCTAGCCCTTTCCTGTGGCCAACCAGTGTACCAAAGCCATAAAGCTGAGCATGTACTTTTTCTGTTCGGGAAAATTTAAGCAATCCTCCCTAGGATACCAAGGCACACAGTTGTTGCACCCAATGTTTTCAAATCTGGGCAGCATTCACACTGGTATAATAAAACTTACCTTCTGGGTGAACGGACCACATTCACAGACTGCTTCTTTCCCTTTTTGTTTCGTATATAGGTTGTTAAAGGCTTCTGTTGTAGAAGCCACTGAACCATATATGAATTTTCTTTGAACTTACATTTCTTTCATTATTCACTTCACTCTCTTCAGCTTCTTGGGAATGAGAGCCAGTACAAAGCAGGAAGTCTGTCAGGGAAGTCCAATATCTGAGGGTGTTATGAGATTACAGCCCCAATCTAATAAGGATAGATTAGTTTTGTTTCCAATTTAGCCATGAGCATTTTTGTTTGAACCAGATATTAAATCAGACTTCTAAAATTGTACCTGTACTGAGAGCAGCTGGTCAGCTACACTGATCTCCAGGCTCAGTACTTGCTCCTGCATCTTGAAAGACCACAGCCAAGACGTGGCAGAAACACTGCGAGCTGAACATGTCTCTGGTGTGTTCAGGTACATCACTGAAATGAGCCTGACGCAATTTTGATCCAGCCTCCTGCAAACAGATCTGTGGCTCCTAAACTTGTGCTTTTCATGCAGTTCTGTGGTGGGCCGTTGTATCCTGATCATGGGAAGGGCGGCGGCGCCGGTCGCTTTGGGCATGAGCGCCAGGAGTGACCATGTCCTGCGGGAGCCGTCGGCAGGCAGGATCACGGTTCGACCACTCGCTGGATCACCGGGAGCGGCCGATAAATGTGGGCCCATGTCTAAAGATCGAGGCAAAGGAAGGACTCTTTGTTTGCTTCTCTGAGCCGTCTTTATTCTTTCCCGCACAGGAGCGGTGCTGGGGCTACAGCGCCACGTGGGAATGGCAGCGCTGCATGAGCAAGGCGCGGCTCGAAGGGGTGCTGCAGCAAAAGAGCAGGAAACAACCAAAACCAGCAGCTTTTATTGGGGGGAGGGAGCGGATTCCCTGGAGGAGACCATCTAATGAATCAAGGACTAGATAGGAGGGGTCTGGGGGATACAAATGTAAATATAATACAGATGGAAAAGGGGACGGGAAAGGTGCATACCAATGAGAGAAGGGAAATATAACTGACACCGAAGCTTCTGGATAAATGGGTGTAGCAAATTGTGACAGATAGGCTGCAGGGAAAGGATTTTGGAGAATAGACAGGGAAGAATCTGGAATTATCATAACTGCCACAGGGAAAAGGCGGGAAGACAGGTGATAAACAACTTTAGGGAGAGACTAAACATATAATCTTCAAAACCCCACTGCCACAGTGGACTTGTTTCATTCCTCCTTGACATGCTCTTTACCATGTGAGTCAGTGCAATTTTATAGGGAGAAGGGATGACCAGTAATGGCCACAGCTGCATGATGTTCGGTACTGCAGCTGCCATCCAGCTGAGCAGAGGACAGGGGAGGAAAGAGTTCTCCGGAGAGTGTGAGTCACAGAAGTCAACTTTGTTCAGTTCTGTAATGAGTGATTTTTTTTTTCTTATTTGTAATTAAAATGTCAAATAGACTATTTGATTTGTGCTCAGTCACAGTGCAATTCTCCAGCTTACTGACTTTCATAAGTCTTGCAAGATGCTGCCGTTTTTTCAAATCAAATTACAGTAACAGACTGAAATTCATTTACTGAAATTATTGATTTTCCAAGAGGCAGAAGGTGGCTTCAGCCTTTTGGTAAAGAAGGCTTGGGTAACATGAGTGGCTTTCCTTGTCGTGCTCTTTTTGGGACACAGTCTGGAAGCACCCAGGAGCTACGCATCAACTTGGGTAGTTAAACCCACTGAGCCACTACATACTCATTTTGAAAATGGAGGCAATCATGCAAAATAGAAGTTAACTGCTCTGCTAGAGGTCTCAAATGATTTCATTGCCATTAGCAGCATTGCTAAGCTTAATCAGCTGTGGAGAAGTTAAAGCATAATCTCATTTCAGGCAGAGGAAGAACAGCATTCAGTAGAGTGGTGCCTGTGTGTCAGTGGGTCACAAGCGGGCTCCTGAGAATGGTTAGGTAACACATCAGTGACTGGGATGGAAATAGTGTTGAGGACAAGGGGTCAGACTGGGAAGAGGGCTAGAGGTGATGACTACTAACCTACTCTTTGTCCACAACCAAAACTCCAGTGCAGGTGGCACTTAAGGATGGTTTTCATTACTTGGTCGTCCTTTCTCTGTTTTATGGAAAAAAATGTGTGAGCAGTGTCTTTTTAAATCCCCATTAGCTGAGATATGAAATTTCACTAAAAGAAGCAGCAGCACTGGCTAGTATTGTTTTGGGAGGTGACAGATTCAGCTAGAAACTGAACGTGTATTTTACATGGACAGTGACCCTTATAAATCAACCTAAAATTAGAAGTCTTTGTTAATTTTAGTGGTGGTTGAAACTTTAGTAAGTCATATTGAATGCTGAAAGAAGGAGTTTATGTTAAAACCCATCTTAATTCTCCATCCTTTTCTTCAACTACTTGGCCAGGAGTGCTCTGGAAGGACTCAGTGCATGTTGCCACTCGGAAAACTCCTTCTAGGCTCCTGAGGGCGTGTTCACATTATGCCTTTGAGCACAGAGAGAACCAAAAAGATTCACATTTGCAGTAGCCACATGTTACTCTGCTTATGGTGTGGAAAATAATAGTATGCAGAAATCTCCAAGAAGTTTCCTACTCTCCATTTTGCCTTGTATCATCTGCTGTGTTGTGTTTATCCCACCTGACTGCAGGCTGCTAAGTCTATTGAGATGCCCTGATTCAGGAATGCTTCATTGACACTGTTGAGGCAGGGATGAAGTGAATGAGCTCAGTCATCAGAAGGTGAAATAGAACCTTTATTAGGAAGAAGGTCTGACTTTTATAGTCTGACTCACTAAGCTGAGACCTGATTGGTCTCAAAGTGAAAACCTCTCACACCATTGGTGAACTATGAATAGCACACTCTGGAGAACCATGTCTATATACAACGATTACAGAAAGAGAGATAATAATTGTTTCAATTCTTCTCTCTGAGTTTCCCACAGCTTCTTCGTTTCCCAGGAAAATGCTGCTAGAACTATGTCACTCTCTCTTCAGAGAATATGTGATTATCACACTTCATATCCCACGCTGGGCTCATATAAGGAACACTCAGCTCTGCAGAACCTCCTAGAGATGATCCTGCTCTTCCCAGGAAAGGGTGAGGTGTCCTGCTATGCAAGGCTCTGGGCTAAAGCACCTCAAGAGTCCTAAAATAGGTTCCACTGAGATAGACTTTCTTCTCTGCAGAGTCAGGCTCAACATGAGAGACAACCTCTGTTTTGCTTTTTTGATTTGTACTTCACAAACTTCTAAAGAGACAGGAAATTACAGTTTAGTGGACAATTTAATAGATAATGGATGTGATGGGAGTGATACCTCATTTTCCTGTGGTTGCTTCTGACATGCTGATAATGTGAAAGGTATGCAATGCCTTTCAGCATGCAAACAAAATCATTAACATCTGATGCTTCCAAAATATTCTGTCCAAAAAAAAAAATCTGAGTTATGGTTCTCAGTGTCACTGTAAACTTGGCCTTTTATTGTTGTAAATTATTTTATTTATTTTCTAATAAAGACAGCTCTGCTGCCCTCAAATTGTCACTGCTACTGCATCTAAAGTTAACTTTCACACCTTCAATATTTCTATTTGTTCACATCTTTAATCTTTTCTGTTTGATGTGTTTCCTCAGTGGTGAGGAATTCTAACCAGGGCGCCATGTTGTGCCCTCACCAGGTGGCTGTGTGCCTTCAAGAAGGTCTTTTCATACAATAGTATGGATGAATTTAAATTAGTTGGGGAACACAACCCACTGGAGATAGTCTGCATAGCAAAATGAGCTGTGCAGACCATCTAGGTTTACATCACTTCAGAAGTGAGCATAAACTTTCCAGTTCTGACCAGGTGGTCTGTTGCTTGTCTTATTAACTCCCTCTGTCATGCACCACTCAAAATAAAGCCCCACAAACTGTGTCTGGGAAAAAATCTTTCACAAGCAGACTCCTCTTGCTGGAGTGATTCACAAAAGCTGCTCCAAGTTTCTCAAGCTGCTGCCAAAGTGACCAAGGGATGACATGGCCCTTCTGGGAGGCTTCAGTGGAATCTCATCTATGTAGTCTCACATGAGCAGGTGTTTCCCAGCACTGGCAGTGGGTTATCCTTTCCAAACAAATGTCTTTTTCAAAGCTATGGGTGCCATTACATTTTGTTACACAGTTCTTCATCTACTTTGAAACATTTTCTTACAAAACCTGGAAGATGAGATGTACAAGAAAAAAGCCTTTAGCTGATGTTGTTGGAAACAGTGGGGAATCACAGCTTGTGCTGTATCTAGAAAAAAGAAAGTATCAAAGAAAGCAGGGCTGGTCTCATGTGTGCCTTCCCTTTTATTTTAGAAGTAATGGCTGTGTAGAGTCCTTAATTTTGATGGAAATATCCAGCTGGATTTCACACGCTGGTATTTCATTAGTGGGTAATTGTTGGGTCAATGTGCCTGTTATTGTTTTGTTTTGCTCATTGGTTGCGCATTTGTACTCTGCTTTTTTAGCAACTTGCACTTTGCACAATAAAATGCTCAACAGCTTACCCCAACAGAACATCATTGGTCAGAAATTGCATTAAATGGGAGCAGAGTACCACAGGAACCTGTGGCTGGAATGGCAGAGAAAGTGAGGGAGCTCATTCTCCTGTTTATCCCCAAACATTTGCTCTCTTTCTCTAAAACATGACCTGTAAGTTAGGCCTTCTAATTAGAAAAAGTCATTAGAAAGTTGAAGGACAAAGGCACCTAGGCCTGAGCTGTTCTTGGTTTTCTCCCATAACTGACCTGTCAGTGAACAAAAATTCACTCAGAGCATTAACATCTTTCAGATGGAGAAACTGCTGGTGAGAAGGAAGTGTGTATGCCTCGCCATGCTGCCTCCAGACCCTGGCTGGAACTGGGGCTGGATTGTGTCATACACGGGGTGTAGGTGTGCAGCCTTGAGGAAGGAGGAGTACAAGGAGGAAGCAGAGGAAGAAACCCTCTTCCCTCTTGTCCCCCACATGCAGAAGAGGCAGTGCTGTGAGCAGGAGAGAGCCACCAGAGCTAGGAGTGGGAAGGGGTGACAGAGGAAGCAGGGGGTCACTGAAAAAGCCTAGTGGGTGTACCACTGCCAGTTCAGTGTCCTGTCCCCTGCAAAGCTGCCCCCCCCAGCCCATGCCACCCACTCATCCAACCCCGCATGAGGTGCTGTGGTCAGAGGGGCCTGCTGGCTGTGGAGTCATTACTGCAGGTTTCAAAGAAGTTCAAACCCAAAATATAGTGGTGAAGTGGGAGTTTCTGTACCAAGTGCCAAGCGAACCTGAAAGGTTAGTTTAGTCTTTAATGAAATTCCTGCTTCAAAGTCTTCCTCTCTTTTCCACCGGGGACCTGTGCTTTCTTTAAGCAATGTTTAGAGGACACCAGTCTGCAAGGGTAATCATCCTCGCCTCTGGCAGAAACAGCTCGTGCACTAGCATTTCTAAAAAGTCTCTCTTTGTGAATAATTGAATTTGTCTCTCGAGTTCAAGATTTCTTTTTCTCTGGGACTGACTGTAGCTGCGCTTCCTCCTTAGGTACAGCTTACTATAATTGAGGCAGAAGAAATGTATTGCAGTGGAGGGTTTTGTGAGCATGATGCCTAATAGGGTGATTACAATGGAAATAGTAATTTGTAGCATTTAAAATACTTCCTTCAGTTGTGAACAGATCTGCAGAAAATAAGTAACAGATCTTCCACTGCCATCCTCTACTCCCACCGGAATGGAAAAAAAATTAATGCTGCATGAGGTGTTCCTGTGCAGTGGGCACAGCCCCTCGCTGCAGTGCACTGCCAAGGACACATCCTCGATGTTATTCAGAGCCCATCTGTTCCTGACACCACCTGAACACAGGGAACTATCAACCAGGTCAAATGCTTGTCCAGCCTAAAAGAAAACACATCCACTGACAAGGTGTGTCACTTGCTTGAGCACAGCTTCTTTTCCTCTGAAACCTCCCCAGCCTTGCAGCGATTTCTGGGTGTCCCTTGAATGGCAGGAAAAACCTGCACATCCCAGATCTGAGACAATCATCCCTGTAGCTTCTTCACCAAGGAAAAGCCAAATACAGGTGCATCCTCCTTCCAGCTGCCAACGAGCATCATCCACCACCCCGGATGTGTTTCAGTACTTCCTCACATCCTCGGCATCTGTAACCTGGTGTGTAACATCCAGCTGTGGCTTTTGCAAAGCTGTCTGTAAGTAACTTTAGAGAGGTTAGAGGGGGAAGAAACTCTCATAATAATTTGCTGTGAGCAGGACCTCAAGTCTGGCTCTGGGTAAGAGATGTCTCCCTGCCAGTAGGTGAGATAAGTGGTGTGTCTCAGGATGGGTTTTGCCATCATTTGCAGAGGCAGGGCTATGCTGCTCATGCACATGAATGTCGGCAGCAGGATGAGTGTTTCAGGGCCTGGGCTTAAGGTAGAAACTGGGGCAAAACGCAGCTCTGAATGGAACAAAATTCCATCATGCTGGGAGGTTTCTTTCTTGTCTGTCTTTAATCACCAAGCACAGCAACAGAGCTGGGTGGCTGCATTCAGTCAACACAATGAAACATGGCAGCAGTATATTTTTAGGATGTTATTTTAGTGGGGGAAACAGATTCTAAGGGCAAGATACAGGGATCTAGAAACTCAAACAAGCTGCTCTGGGATTTCTTTGTCTCTTGAATATGCCACACAGCGCTTAGGCTATCGTGTCAATTTGTGATGTGTGTTTCAGATCAATAAAAAAATCTCATTTAAGACAAAATACATTCTCTCATGGTACAAAGCTTACATGACCTGATCAACAGGAGAAGCAAAGGTAACTGCAATTATAAATGAAAATCAAAATTTTGGACTGAAGTCAGATTTTCTTGGACTCTAGTATCTGCAGGTAATCTCTGTGTTCTTTGTGGTCCTTGCTCTGAAGTGGAAACCAGAACAATTCCCTTCTGTGGCTGTCAATAACCATGGCTTGAATATTCTGTTCGTCCTCAGCTTCAGGACTTCTTGATCATCTGGGACAGATCTTTGTCAGATTTCTGAATGACAAGCAGAGATTTCATCCCCAGGGAAAATTCCTTTAGCAGTAACCTGGGCATCCAGTGCATTTCCTACAAGTGCTCTTAGTACATTTCCTCGGGTAGAAAAGCAATGCAACCAAAAAGAAGACTGTGCAGCAGCATTTATTCTCCAAAAGATGTGGAGCCCTGACGTAGCCTGGCCAGCACTACCAGCTCCAGCTGGAGCCTATTTAAATGTGACATCAAAAGTTTGCATATGCACAAATTGGGGATGTGGTATAAATGTTGTTAACACCTGGCAGGTCACCAAATAGGAAAATTACCAGAGTCCTCCTTTTTCAGCTTTTACTTTTTAGCTTGCATTACAGAGGTATGGGGAGCTCCATGGTTAGCAAAAGTTGACATGTCAGGATTCAGCTCAGTCAAGGACTCCCTCCTGAGGGAGGGCACTGCTGGTAGAGAGAGGTCACTGTTTAAGGGACTGTGACCCTTGCTTTCTCTTCCCTGAGGAATGGGCTGTAATAGACTCTGTCACAAAGTCCAAATTTGTTGTCCTTGGGCTCCCGAGGATGGAGCTGTCAGGAGCAACAAGCGTCCTGCCATCCATACTGCTAAACATCCACACTGTGAAGAGCCAGCACATAACATATATCCACACTGTGTATGTGAGGTGTCCTGCCCTGCTCTTTGGCCTGATAAGCAAGAACTCAAACCTGTTTCTTTCTGTAAAGCTGCCAACAGCAGAAAATTTGCATGATTTGCCTGCAATGAGATGCTTTGCTGACAGGTTTGTGCCTAGCTCATGGAAATGCAGTGTGCTTCCAGGACAGCTCAGTAGCATGTACAAGTGACTGGCAATAAATACAGGTGACAGGACTGCCAGGAATCACGCCCCTCCACCTGAGGGTGCTGCCATTACCAAAACTGACTGCTGAAGGACTTTAACCACACCAAGGGACGTTGTCACACAGGATATTGGAATTTATCAAACTGCAGAAAATGATTGGTGTTCTTAGGAAGAAAATGGAAATGGGGGGAAAGTGAATGTAGAAATCCTTATTTCAATCCATATTAGTTTCTGGAGATTGTTTATGATGTTTTGCTGTGTTTTTAAAAGATACTCAGTGTAGAGAGTATAGAAATAGCATATGTGAGACTAGCACATGAAGGAAATTAAGGAAGAAAGAAAATCAGCTTTTTTGTATGCTATCTACTGTTGCAGTGTGTTGTCATGGTGTGCCTCAGTTTCCCTAGTCCCTCCCCTGAAGTTTCCTTCCCCAGGTGGTGTGTCAATCACTGCCTCTCCTTTTCTCCACCCTTGACCCCTGCTGGGCACTGTCTATCAAACCAGAAATTCCAAGGGGAGCATCAAGGGGCAGGTTCAAAGGATGTTCTCCACTCCCTGAGGGGCCATTGCCCACCCAGGTGTCCCTCTCACCTGAGACCCCCTCCCCCCGTGCCTGGCTGGTGCTCCCTGTGTTCCCTCCCCTGCCCCTCTCCCCAGGTAAAAGGACAAGCACAGCACGCGGTGGGAGTTCTGTTGGCATTGCTGCAGGATTCAGTGGCCATGCGGCCCAGAATAAAAACTCTGGATTAAAAACTCTCCACCAGGATCCACTCCTTCCTTCACCATCGCCTTAAAGGTTTCTCCAGCTCAGGGAGGCCTGAGGAGTGACCCTCATCCACAGCAAGCTCCAGCCGTAAGCACTGGAGCTCAGGATGTGCCTGGACTTGACCCCACGTGCTCACAGCTAGCCAGGGCGCCTCTGGGGTGAAAAACACCACAGGTGCCACGATTGGGTCAGCAGCTGAGGCCAGACAGACCAAGGCAGTCCCGTTCGGTAGTATTGGTAAAATCCATTAATCTACCTTATAGTACACAGAGCATACAGAATCATCAGTGTTGGAAGAGACGTTCAAGAAGAATTCCAACAACTAACCTGGCATCACCATAATCACCCCTAAAAACCATATCCCCAAAAATTATATATTCAAACTTAGGTACCTGGCATATTTTTGAGAGTGTGTAAACTGGTAAACTGCTTACTCTGAGTTAATCTGAAAAGACAAAGGAAAAAATAATTGTTTTCAACATGGGCTGAAATGTAGGTAATGTTTTTTTCTCAAAGGTTTCAGAAGATTTACCTATTTTATCAGTCTGGCAGGAAAATTAGGCTTTCGGTTTAATGAAGCATTTCTCTGAAGTCATGCTGAGTGGCTGTGCTGCACATCTGCCTGTCTGCATGGGTCAGGCCACTTCAACTTCTTTTTCTGAGGTAGCACCAAGACAGCTAGATATTCACAGAACTTCATCTAGAGATAGTGCCCAGTGTCACAGCTAAGAGTGTCAGGGGGACACCTTGACTCAGTTTATGATGGTGGGTGATGAGGGGCAGGCTGGGATTAGTGGGTCTCACTAGGGTGAGATGTAGCTACTGGTGATGATTTTCTATTTCTTGACAACTTTCTAATAACCCTAGTTATAATGTGCAGCTAGTAAGGAGTAAATGCCTTGTGCTGAGCAGATTACTTAATTCAATATGCTTAACCTGCTGGAATAATCACTGGGATGAGCTCACTTGAAGTAGGGCGATGTGTGCTCCTCTCAAATGGGCCAAAAGGAAAATAGCTTTCAATGGGAAAATAAAAAACATCGCTCTGTCTCTGTCTTACATACCTGTGTATGCAGAGAGAGAAAGAATTGAAATACTTCAAGGCAAGAGTAAATTGTACAGGTATAACCCCTTTAAACAGATTCCTCCCTTCCTCTTCTCCACCTAGCCCCATGGGCTAATATCTAGAGAAACAAGTTTGTCATTCAAGTAAAACACTCAGAAAAGCTGACTAAGGAGGGCTGCACCTTTGTCAGAGAGGGAATTTAAACCAAAAGCAATCTGAAGAAAACCAAGAAAAAGTATGTTCACAAACCCCCACCCCCACTCCCTAAAATTCTGACCATGATAAATGCAGGAATACTTATTACCAGCTAGGAACAACAATTTTATAGGATACACAATTTTCCAGTTAAGGGAAAAACTGGATGCATTTCACAATGGAAGGATGCATCTCACAACCTGGCATAGGCTCTTTTTTTTTTTTTTTGCTACATCACTGAGGCAAACTGGTTCTTAAAATAAAAATAATTCATACATATATTCATAGAAAATAGAAAATCTCACGTGCAAAGAAAGGAATAGAAACCTCACAACATGCACATGTAAGAAAGAAATAGCAATTAGAAAAATAGGAATTGGAGGGGTTTTTTCCTCTGAGATTAAATCCTCATTGAAGTCACTCAAAGGTGAAAGTGGAGGCCTCTATGCCCTTTGTGGGATCAGACACTTAAATGTCTGGGAGCTACCCTAAGAAATTTCAGCTGGAGCACAGGTATGCACTAATGGACACTATTTGATTTTGAAAAATAAAGTTGACATAAAATGAGATTATTCATATTGAGATGCTAGCAAAAAGTTAAGAACACTTTTGTACAAAATGTTTTAAGTTAAAATAATCTACTGTGCTAGGCTACTAAGAAATAATGCAAATCAAATTATTTCTACATATATAACTTTTTCAACTTAATATAAGTTACTCAAGTGGTTCTTCATAGACATTATTTATATGATCCTTAGACCTAAGGCAGCATGAATATGAGAGAAAAAATGCTGTGTGTCTTTTGCTTGATAGTCTGATTGCTAGATTCCTAATTGCTTTTCCCTTAACTTTTACTGATGCAAAACTTGCAGTGAAATCAGAGAGCATTTCCTATAATAAGCTCCTTGGACTGACAAAAATAGTTTTAGTAATTTTTCTCTCAGAAAAAGGCTGTGAGACTTGTCATTCGGGCTTATTTTTATTTGCCCTCTTACATCATCACATCTTTTAGAATAAAAGATGAGCAGAAGACATGCAGCAATGAAACAGCAGAGATTAATGTTGGCCATGGCAATTGAGTAGCTTTGTTCTCCACACATCTCGTCTCCAAGTGTCCATGTCACCCTTCAGTGTACAGATACCAAATCAGAGCCACCTCTGTGAGGATGTGTCACACTGCCTTTGTGCCTTCTCCCCATCAAGCCAGAGCTGAGGGCACACAGAGTCCCTGCCTGGCTCCTTCTGAGCTGAGGGGAGTGTGGGGCACACTGCAGCCCCACTGAGGATGCTTGAGCCCTGGCAGGGCCCCCCTGGCTCAGGTGCCCCAGAGCCATGTACCACACAGCAGAGCCAGTGCCAAAGCAAGGGAATTGGTACCCAGCTTTTTCAAGGAAAGAAGGTGAGCAGTGGGCACTTGCAGCTGGCAGGGCTGCAGAGCAAATTCCCCAACAAATATATGGGGATGTTATGATACACAGGGAGGATGATAAAATGGAATGTAAATGGGGGGAAACAGGTCTGTACCTAAGGACAAACGCACAACTAATTTTTTTGTGGACCTGGATGTTCTTTTGGAAAGGGGACTTCTTGTGTATGGCTCTATGACAGTGATTGAATATTCATGTCACTGCAACAAGCCCCTCCATAAATACTTCATCTCCTTGAGTTTGTCAGTGCCCTGCATTCAGGGGTTTGGGGACTGACGGACTCTTACTTAGAGGAGGGAGAAAGGAATATAAATCAATTCTACTACAACAGCAGCTAAACCAAGTGGTACAGGCTCCTGCTGAATGCCCCTTCATTTCATCGATCCATTACTCCTTTATATGGCACACTAAGGACTGCCACCTGCTTTATGAAATTAATAGAGGAAGAAAACACACACACCAGAGCAGCTCACATTGACACTGAGACAGACACTGGTTTAGGACATGCAGGAGCTCTTTAATAACACAGAGAACAGCTTTCTCTGCTGAAGCCACAAGGGCAATGGGCAGGGGGGTGGTGCAGGGAATTAGCCAGCAGGGATAGCACATTTGTTCTTGCAAAAAGAACTGGGGAATAACTGTGTCCAGCTTCTGCATTATTTATATTACTTGAAAGATTTTCATTTTCACAGAGGCCCTCAGAGCTCTCATTTCTCTCCAAGAAGTGTGACAGGATCTCCCTGGCCTCTTCCAGACACACATGCATTTGCTTTCCCAGTTTTCTCTCTGCAGTCTGTATTGGTGGAGATTTGCTGGGAAGCCTGTGGTTAAAGTTGTAGGGCCTTTGTAGCTGTCTGTGGCTAAGGCACCAAATCACGTCAAAGATGGATTAGGAAAAGCTTTGTTTAAATATTACTTGCACTGAAGATGATCCTGTTTGTTTTTAAGGCCAGACTGCAGATGTCATTACCCAGATAGAAGTGGTCCATGCTCTGCCAGGTACTGACATGACCCTGGTGTGCTTGTTCCCAAAACCACACAGCACCCACATCACACAGACACAGTGGTCCAAGACTGATGGCAGCCCCTCTACCAAATAGCTGTATGTCACCCCATCTATGGCACCCATTACTTCAAGTTTTCTGAGGCTTCTTACAAATTTTCAGTGTCCTTCAGCACGAGGATGTGCTGCAGTGGGGATGACACAGGGTCCTTGTGTTCCGCCGATCCAGATGTCACATCTGAATGCAATTGGTGGATGCTGCATCTGGAAAATATTACCGTGTCACTTACTGGGCAGTACAAATGCACTTTTGCTAATTACCCATATGGGACAAAGGCCACAAAAATTCAACTTACTGTCAAGACAGAAGGTAAGAGATTGCAAGGTAAGAGATTCTGCTGTTTCCTAATGAGGTGGGGGAAGATATTGGGATAAATGAACACTTCTTGGTTGGTGATGGTGACGATGACTTTTTTGGGATTCACAGTAGTGGCACTGAATGTTGCTTTTACAGTTTCCTATTTACCAGGCACTCTTTAGCTCTTTTATCCAACTAATGATTAAGAAATCTTAATTGTTTGGTGGAATAAAAAGTTCGATAGTAAGGTAAAAAAAGGTGGTGAGGTGGGCAGTTTCTGCATTTTCATTTTGGATAAACATAGTGGAGGAGACTGGATGAACAGCTTAGGATATGGTGGGACTAAGGATGTTGGATCTTCAAATCATGGGCTGCTGCTGCTGTGGGCGTGCAGCACTGGGCACCAGAAAGAGAAAACACCCTTGTCTGATTGAGGCTGAGGGCTGGCATCTGCAGAGCATGCTCGGTGTTAGCTCCATGGAAGGATGAATGTCCCCACTGATACCTTGTGAAGGCTGATCTAGAACAGAGGCTAGACGGAGTTAAAGTAGGTATTTATTAAAAGGCCTCAACAAGGTGCCAAGATACACCTTGGGCAGTACAAGAGCCCAGACAGGGCTGCAGCCAAGATGAACCCAAAATGGTCACAAAATGGATGACCAATCACAAGGTCTCACATTTTTGTAAGTTTTAGTCCATTTGCATATTCAAGTTAATTGTCCAGTTATAGCTTTAGGTTATGAAGTCCCATCCTTCTTGTTTTTCTCTCTTCAGTCCACATTGTTTATGCTTTTGGGCCTGAAACTAGTATTGATTGTCCTTGGTCCCAAGCTAGAAAAGGAATTATTTTGTCTACCTACTCTGTGAAGAGAGTTTACCAAGCCTTAATGTGAAGTTCAGAACTATACACTAAAGCAGCACAGAATCTGAAAAATCTAAAAGTTAAAACTTAAGGAATCACCACCACCAAAAATACACTGGAGCAAAGTGAGGAATTGTGTAGGATAATCACAGGAATGGAGATTTGGCTGCTTCTGTCAGGCAAAAGGAAGCTGGAAAGCAGCATGACTGCTCTTCGGTAAGTAAGCCTCAGGGGGGGAGAGTGTAAACTCCAGGGAGGATATTTAAATTATTCTGGTAAGGGAACAAATTTATATAAATCGGATGAGAATGGATTTGATAACAAATTAAAAAACAGTGGCAGCTGTCAGTGTAGCAATTTTGGGAACAGCTATTTAGTGTCAGCAGTGAGGGCAAAACCCAAACTTCTGTGAAGGTGGAACTTGGCATGGATGTTGAACAAGCCTGTTGTTCTGCACATGGGGAACTGGATTTGATGACCTCAGAAACCTCCTTCTGACCCCGGTTTCTGCTAACAACTCAAGAAGGATTAAAGTAAACAGCAAACCTGGCACTGTTTCAGTTCAGAGCAGCAAGGCCAATGTGCTCACTCTGCTTGGGCCCAAGGCTGTAGACACAGCACACATTCAAGAGTTAGAAGTAGGGTGAGTGCAGGTTATTTTAGGGGTATTTTGATGTGCTCCCACTGTCCTTTTACCTACATCACGAGGCCAGACTGGTAGTCCCCACGCTGGACCATGTTGCTCCTGTAGCAAGAGGAGGTCATACTCAGGGATGTTTAACAAGACTCATACTCGGGGATGTTTAACACTGATGGCCCCTGCATGGCAGTGGCTCCAAGAATTTTGGGCTGTTATCCTGGAGACATATCTGGGGCAACTGTGCGGCACCTGCCTGCCCTGATGAACTCACAGAGGCAAATGAGAGCCAGGACCTCTGCCCAGGTCACAGAGGATGGGTGTGTTTAAACAGTGCACGCCAAATAATTGTGCCAAAGCTGAAGCTGCCACTCTGGCTGCTGTATGGGTGTGTGTTGTGGTAGGCTACCCTTTTGGAATTTGCTTGTGCTCCACAGGGCAGAGGGATCAAAGGGAGCACAGTGAGGTGCAAACCATGCTGGTAGCCCTGTGAAACCCTCCCATGCTTCTGTTCTTCATGCAAAGTTTCTCTGTCTCTTTCTTAGTACAGTAACTGAGCTAATCAGGCATTGCTTCTCTTCTTCTGCTCTTCATTGAAACAGATGGGTTCAATGCTGTTATTGCTGTCTACAGTCTGGGCAGCCCTTGTTCATATCAGCATCATTCTGGCTTTTTTCAGTAACTACAAGAGGTAGCAAGCTGTGCTATTGATGACTGCTTGCTAGAGAGAACTAAAAAATTGAGTTTGCCGCCTTTTGCAGGTTTGTGTTTTAAGGTAACCCGATCTTTTGCAATAAACCACTCTGACTCAAAAGAAGGCAAAAAACCTTAATCCAGCCTATGAGTGAGTGGGATGGATAGAGGTGACAGTCTATGATGAAGTACAGTTTTTCTTTACATCAAAGTGAAGTGAATCCAGATGCAGTCAACTTGTAAAAAGCTCACAGAGCAGCAGGCCTTCATAGGACAGACAGACACAAAGGACTCTAGCCAACAGGCTGTTAATGGAGATTGGAGTCAGAGATGGGAGGGGATGCAAGCAGCTGGGACATGTGACTGTGAGAGTAGGCAGAAGCTGTTCCCAGACTGAACTCTGGGTTGACTGCTCATCTCCACGCTTGCTGTACTGTGCACAGCACTTTTGCATGGTGGTTTGTCACAGCAAAATCTTCTGTACAGTTTTGTTCCTGGAGAAACTATAGATTTACTATAGATTTACTTGCTTTGTCCTTTCATTATCCTCTCTGCACTACCCAGCCCTGTTAGGGCTTCTGTGCTCTCTGTCCTGCTGCAAGAGCTGGCTCCCCAGGTCCCTGTCACTCTCAGGGACAGTGGAGGGAAGCTGCTTCTGCTGCTGGGTCTCCCGGGCACAGCTCAGGGCACTGCCTTTCTTCACATCTTTGTGGCACAGGCTGATGCTGGCACTATTGCTCTGTGTTTGGGTGCCAGGTACAAAGGAAGTTTCAATCACCACAAAGTCCCCACTGACAAATAACATGGCAGTCTGGGACAGCTGGATATTCTCACTCCCCTCAAGATAAGAAATAAATTAAATACATACCTCTTCTATCTCTACATGCAAGCCAGAGCTACCAGGGGAGCAGAGCTGAGGAGTTTCCCTGTGTTGTGTGCTGATGCCTTGCCTCCAAGGAAGGCAGATCTGAGGGCAAGGGAGGATGGCAGGATGTGCCACATGCCTGCCTGCCCTGTGGCCAAGGGTCAGAGAGGTCTGTGCTGACCATGGCACTCAGAGCATCTCCCCCCCCATCACCACTGCTCTTCCTGCTTAAATACACACGTGAACAATCACAGACCCAACATCTGGATCACAGCAGGGCACTGTTCACTGCAGCACTCTGGCCAGCCTCCACAGCTGGATGGAGCCCTGGATTGAGAATGGGTAGGGTAGGAGGTGGTGAAATGGCTTTTGAAATGGATAAGAAAGGAAAGAGTGACAAGTTTTGTGGTAGTGGGCAGGTTGGAGAATAACAAAAGGAGCACTTACACTGAAAAACAGAGTTAGTCTTAACCTAACTGACATGCTGAATAAGTTGCTTAGTGAAAAGAAGGTCTCTGAAGATATCTTCAGAGAAAAGGAAATAGAGGTGCACAAAATTGATGTGAAGGTTTATTGCCACAGAAAAAAAGAATTGTAGATAAAAATTGTAGCTTCCAATTATTCTCAGCTCCTAAAGGAGACATTGTGATCCTGCAGTTAAGAAAAGCTTTTTTAAGAATTGCCAAAAAGTTCTGGTAATGCTGTGAATTGAGTCATGAAACTGTAACTAGAATCAGATGCAGGGCTTTCACTTAAAAAATGTGTCTAGGGGTAATGGTTGAAAATTACAGTTCCCTTCTAAACCAAAAAGTGCCCGTTCCTTGAATAGAAGACTAGTCAGCATTGGTTGTCAAAGCACAATGAACATCATGTTTCTAATTTTCCTTCTTCTGTTTTGTTGTTGTTGTTCCAATGATAAAAGAGGAAAGGCACTACCTGAAGAAAGTGTGGTTAAAGCAGACTTTAGAAATTCCATGCCTTGAGGATGAGACCTCAGAAAATTTGTCCACTTATCCTTTGAAATGGTTAGTGGTAAGTATTTTTCATCTGAGATATAAAGTTCAGAAAGAACTACAGGGTATTTTTGTAGATTGAAATGAAAATGTTCTACTCCAGTGTGTCCTGTCTGCAGAATCTGCTAAAAAACTTATCAGTCATATTGGACTATGATAATAAAGGGGAAAAGTATAACCATAGATACATTGCAAATAATAGCTGTTAAAGAAGCAAAGAGGAAAATTTCCATCTTAATTGCTTTGACTTTTTCAGGAGCACATACAGAGCAGGTCTAGGGAAAGTGGCTAATATAACAAAACTAAAATATTTATTGTATTGGATTTCCAGTGAGTTTTTCTGTAGTGAAGCTTTAGTATCTGAAAAAGACATGGTTACTGTGTAGGACAGTGAGATATCAGGCTGCTTTGACACAGAAAAGAAAGGTACTGGCTAATGTATTTGGTTTTGTGAACCTCTGTGTCACAGATGCTGCTGAAGACATGCAAACCCAGTTATCAAGCCAACCACATGAAAAACTGGTTTTAAGCAATTTTCTGTCAGATACAAAGCTTGCTGTATTTTTGTACATTGTCTCACTTTCTGGATAAATATTTATATGTATGTTTTAATGCAACATTTTAGCATTCATTTCAGTGTGTAGAGACAAGTATCAGTGAGCAGTGTCCTTGAGCTTTTCCTGTTCATTTATATATGTTGTCACTGAGAAGCTGTAACTGTTGAGGATTTCCTTAAAGGTGATTTTCATATAGTGTAGGTTTTTAAACCTTCTGTCCTGGTTCATTATCTATTTAGATCTCCCTTCTGCAGGTCATTCTTAAAATTTTAAATCATTTTGTAGGGATTTAAACTTTACTTACTTTTACTGCATCAGTTTTGCTGGTTCACTCTACAAAGTAGCAGAGGAAAGGAGAAAAAACCCCCAAAGATCAGCACAATTATATATGTGGGTTGCCAGGCATCGTACAGAGTAAAACTTGCAAATATTTACTGAGGCACAGATGTCCAGGGCATGCTGGCTGTACTTATAACCAAGGGCGGCTGCCACACAGACAATAAGAGAGATAGATAAATTTTAGTTATTATTATCAGGGTTTTCTACTTAAAATTCTAAAAGAGCAAAGTTTTCCTTGAAATTTCAGTTGCATTTAATATGTATGGGATGTTCAGCATAACTTAAAGACTGGTACAGTGAGAAAGCACCTGTGTTGCTCTCTCTGCAGGATACAGAGATCAGAACTCACAAAACACAGCTATTTATTCCATATTTTATTGTCAAGATGACGACTGCTCTTGGTATTGAAGTTCTGAGAGAATATATTTGGGAAAAAAAAACCCAGATGTTGCAAATGTCCACTTGCTGCTACACAATGTGCAAGGGAAGCTCTTCATAGTGGGAATAGAGCTTGCTTACAAAAACATTTCTCTCTGTGTGTGTCCGAACTTCACAATTTTGTTGGTTTTTCTGTACACAGGATGAAAATGGGAGGAAAGAGGAAATTGTGACCAAGGAGCTCTCCTGTCCTGCTGTGTACAGGAACAGCAGGATGCCGTATGGGCAAGCAGTCCTCCTGGGTTTGAGCAATGCCCTAAAGATTTTCCCCACCAAAATTACTGATGATGGCAGAATCTTTTCCTGCCACATGCTGTACCACCCAGAGAGAGTCCAGAAGAGAAGCACCACTGTGAGAGCATTTGGTAAGGGGCTTATGCCAACTGCCTTGCACTTGGAAAGGTGACACTCCTGCCTGGTTCTGAATACTGAGTTTTCTTTAAATGTAAACATATTCACCTTGTCATTTTTTTCAGCTGCAATGACATAAAATATTAGTAAATGGTAGTGAACCCTGGAGTTCTTAGAAGAATTTTAGTCCCTTCAGTTTCTGGCAAGAAAAAATAGTAGGTTCATATATGCACACTGTGATGCACATGGCAATAATCTACCCTGATGTATAGGCTTATGTTGGGATTCTGTGGGTTACAGGGAAGCACACTGGTCATCAAGATCTCCATGTCCCAATAACCATGCTGTCTGTGGTCAGGAAATCATGGCCATAATTTAGTAAGCAGTTTGGGACTACAATTGTAGCAAAATCACATCCTCAAACGCATGTGACATTCAACTGCTGCCAAAATGAGGAAATGAGGGTCCCGGTGGGGGTCTCAAATTGGCCAGGAGTGGCAGAGCCTGTGTACTGCAAACATGTGGGCTGGCATTTGATTTTGTAAGCCTTTCCCATTTTTAGTTACTTGCCTTGTTCCATTTCAAGTGGCTTATCACTAACTGAATCAGAAAATTGCTACCCACTTGAAAACCAGGCTTTATTTTCTCTTTAGATATCAGTTGGTCAGGAAAACATATTTCCAAAGCTTTGAAAGTAAATGAGTGTTAAACACTGGGCCTGTGTTTAGGCCCTTGACTGTAGCTGATTGTCCAAGGAAGCCCACAGCTTGAGGATGGCATGGCCATTCAGGGCTGATGCTCTGAATTCAAAGAAAAGTTTAACAGGGAGCAGCTGAAAAAAAGCAAAATGTGTCTGAGGGCTGTTGGTCACTGAGGTAAAAGAAATAAAAATAGACGTTAATGATCTGAAACCTCCTCTTGCGTTTGCATGATTCAGACACTTTTTGAAATCAACATGTCTGAAATAGCAACAGTGTTACCTGGGTAATCATTAAAGGACACTAATATACTTGAACTCTCTCTTCCATCACTGCTGATGCTCTTGCCTCGATTTGTGTATCTCTTACTAAGAGGTTGCTTTTTTTAGCTTTTTCTCTGAATTACTGAGAGATACGTGCTTAGCTATGCAAGAACCCACATCAAAATATCAGTACAGGAGGGTAGAGAGGCAAACTGGAGAAAGCAGCTGTGGCCCTTGGTGGTGAACAGTCTGCATTTCCCCGTAGGTGCTGGCTGGCTTTGGACCAGGGTGCTGTGCCACCAGCCTCTCTCGCAGGGGTCTCAAGGGCAGAGCTGGCTCCCTGAGAGCCTTGAGGTTTGCAGTGGGTACTGAGGAAAAAAGTCTCTTAGACCTCAGATAAGTAAAGTCCACCACTCGGAGGAAATGTGCTCCTAGCCCTTTCATGTCTGAATTTTGCAGGTGAAATAACTATTTTGCATCTTGTCTCACACTTTCCTGTTACCATTTGCTGAAGTCACGCCACTTTTGATTGCACCCTCCCAGACTATCTCCATGTACTCCCTTGTGCCCCGAGCCAGCCCATATCCCTGCACAGCACTGGCAGAGACACTGCCCAAGATAATCCAAGCATTCTCTAGGTGACATCTGGGGACAAAGAGCTCTTTCAGATGGCAGCACCTCTCTTGTTCCTTGTTCCGAATATTCATAAAGAAATGAATATTTGTATTCTGGCAGTTAGATCCAGCCTCAAATGGGTGGGACAGAACCTGAAGATAGTATATGCATACAAGTCAACAGCAGATATAATGTTGATTATATCTGTCTTTCTGGCCATTAGCAAGGGCACAGCTAGGGAAAAAGCCCAGTGGAAACCTGTGGAGGTTTTCCCATCTTGGCAAGCCAGCATCACCCCTGTCACCCGAACACTCATGCAATTGAACCCCTCAGTCTGGGTGGCTTAAAAGTAGGGCAGGGAGGGCAGGCAGCTATCGCAGCACAGAGCTGAAAGGGACAGGAGGCTGAGAAGGTGCCTGTGGGAAACTCCTCATGCAGGATCCCTCTGGAAAATACTTCAGGCAGGGCTAAACACAGCAGAAGCAGGCCAAGTCTGAGGAGTGCCAAATGGTTTTCCCTCACAGCTGCTTGAGGTGGCCGAAAGGGGCTGAGAATTGGACTGGAGAGAATGGAGAAGGCATGAAAAGATCTCTCAAGGAAATTGAGAGTCTTGGTATGTTGGGTAAAAACAGACATTCAATCAAGATAGCTTTTTTTAAGAGGGTACTTTTGGATTGAAATACTTTTAAATATTTCTCTTCTAGAATAGAGTTCTTTTAGATACAAGATACTGTGAAAAGGTATGGCCTTTTTATGTCCAACTTTGCCAAATATTGATTTCTCCTTTTTGGTGTAGGAGTGTGCCTCCTGTTGACAGAGTGACAAAACTATGCTTTGTCTCCCTAAAAAGGAAAGAAGCCCAGAAGTTTCTCTTATGGATTAGGTAAAAAGCCACCTCATAGGACCTCAGGGACTTCACCTCAAACTTAAGGGCAGCTAATTGGATAGATGCCAAAAAGTCCTAATTTGACAAATTTTCTGACTAATTGGGTAGAAAAAGAAGAGAACAAAGGAACTAGGGGCTTTTGTGAAGTGTTTTTACCAGGAGCAGATCTGTTGCACCTGGCTCAGTTTTTTCTGTTTGTTATTTTGCCTTTTATTAAACCTTTTTGTTTCCAACACTGCAACAGAAGACATCCTGCTTATTTTATGCCTCCAAAGGTAGCTGAGCTATCTTGGGTGTTTTATATTCCTCCGAGAGCTTATAAGACCTGGTTTGAGGAAGAAAATATAGTATTTTGTAAGAGTAAAAGCTTAACAGCAGAAACTACTGAACTAAATATTGAATTTCTGCTAGATCCAAAACGTTGGTAAATATCCTAGCAAGACAAATTAATGTCAAAGTGTTAACAGGGGCTGAGATGTTAATTGGAAAAGATCTATTAGACCATTCAGAGCTCTGCATGAAAGCTGCCTGCCAGAACAGCTACCCAGCAAACACATCTGAGAAAGCAGAGGACAGCGCTCAATACAGGTGTGGCAAAGCATACCCATTCTCATGAAAAAGACAAAAGGAAGAGAATGCACTAGACCAGACATCATTTAGCCTCCCAGCCAACTTCTGCAGCAATTAGAGGATCCAGTTTACCAGACTTTTCCCTACATCTGAAAAAGTCTCTCTGTCTTCTGCCAGCTCCACTACCATCTGTACAGTTTTAGCAAAGAAGAAGGAATGAAATCTTAGGACACTCATTTCCTGATAGGAAGAATCTATAACCCCTGCCCCACCCTCCAAAAAAGCAGAAAAATTCAAAACCCAGAAGAGATTTAAAAAAACAGGAAATTCCACTAAAAAAAATTACCATAAGTCCAGAAAACCAGAAGGCCATGATAACTAAATGTAAGTCATGCCCAGGCAGAATCCATCAGTAACATCAGGCAGAAAAATGGAAATTTAAAATAAAGTCAGGAGAGTCCTTGGTGGATTAGCTATTTAAAAGAGGGAAACTTAGATAGTTCACCTCAGGGGGGATTGTAATTAACTGAGGTAGTCCTATACCAATTAACAGGGAAAGAAAAATAGAAAATTATTTTAATGGTAGAGATTAAAGTGAAGTTTAGGTTGGAAAGATAAAGAATTTTGGTCCTCCTAAGTAATTCAGGGAGAGCACTTGTTTCCAGTCCAGTTTCAGGTCTCAGAAAGGGCCAGAAGCCAAATTTATCTGAAGCTTTTGAGATTTGTTATACATTAACACAGTTTCAATAGTCCTTACTTAACAAGTCAGCCAATGTTGCTCCAAACCAGGCATCCCAATGGCTAATTTGGAAATGCAGTTTAGAGAGGCTTAGGGTACCTGATAGCTTTAATTTATACAATCAGCTGTGCTCAGAACCAAAATGCTGCAAAAACCAGAAGAAAACAGTTTTTTTTTTCATGTGGATGAAAACAGTTTTTTGTTTCATGTGGATTCATCAATGCCCTGCTGCTCTGCTGTGAGGGCGAGCTCTGGGCTTCCTGGCAAGGCAAGAAGCATCTGTGGGGACACTGTCACACGTCTGTCCAGGCAACAGCATCTGGGTAGCTGACATCCAAAATCAATCAACATTTGGGGGATGACTAAAGCCTTTGGAGATACCTTTGGCAAGCACACAGAGGAAGCAGGAACAGGGGTATGTGGGATTTCATGGGGCCCGGGAAGGGTGGCTCTGCTGCTGGAGCTGTGACTGCAGGATGGTTTCAGTTTGTTTCCCCAGCAAAGCCACCCAAATCTAGTTGAGGTAGGCAGTGAAATGTATCCTGGATCCTGTGGCAATAGCTGGTGATATAGTCTTGTAAACCACTTCACTGACCTCAAATTGCAGCTGTAAACACTTTTATCTTGCTTGATGTGTGGCTGGAGGTAGGATTTAATTTCCACTCTTCTTACAATAGAAGGCTGTTAAGTGTTATTAGAAGCTGTTACTGTGATCTGCAGTGTCCATTTCACTAATACATTTATGTTTGCTTTCCAGCTTACCCTGAGATCTTCATTAGCCTGGAGGAGGGATCGGCCAGCATCTCACAGGAGGTGTGCAATTTTGGAGCAAAGAGTGATGCCTGTGACTGCCACCATGCCAGGCCAGGCAAGCTGAGCTGAATCAGGCATAGGAGGCTGTCCTGGGTTGACTATATGATGCTTTTATCTCCAATCGTCTTGTTCTGTTTATACTGAATAATAAGTTTTACACCTTTAAGACTTTAAGTTTTACACCTTTAAGAGAGTCTTAAAGCTGCAAGTAAATCTCAAATCAAGAAGGTTTTCCTTGGAAACAGAGCTTGTGGGCAGGCAGAACTTTGTACTATCCATAACCACCCACTCCACACAATCCATGAGTCAGTTGGTTTTGCAAACTGGTATAATTTTCCTGGTGACCTGTTTCTGGGTGTGGTGTTGGATATTGCAGGCTTTTGTCTGCACTGTCCTGTTGAACAGAGCACGGGATGCCTGCTATCACAGGACTGGGAAATAGAAACTCCCTCAAGAGCCTCTGTCTGTTCTTCATCTCCAAACAAACGCTGACTTCTTTACTTCTCTTTTCTGCCTTTTTTTGCAGGGCTTAAATCTAGTGAGGATATCAGATTTCTATTTCTTCATAGGAAGAATTGATAAAATATTATGATATAAAAGCGCCTGAAAAATAAGAGAATAATGAAGAGGAAAATAGGAGAAAGCAATTACACTACAAGCTCAGGTGCTATTTACCATGGCAGGGAAAGAGTTTCAGCTGGATAGTTTCAGTCTTCATACTGAATGATTGACTTCTGCTGGCTTCAATACATCAAGCTTTCTTCCAACTTAATGTGGGAACCACTTTCTTTGAATGAGGGAGCAAGAGAGGTTTGTGCTGCATGAGTAGCACACGCTCTTTTCTTCTCTTGAAATGAACAAGGCCATTTCTCTTATAACAGTGTTTAGTACTTAACAGCATCATAACCTGCTAAATAAACATACTTGGGAATGTCTGGGCAGCATGAGGATGAGACCTCTCACCCTGATAGTGTCCAACCCTTCACCTAGCCTTGACTTTGAGGTCCTGCCCATCTATTGTTTGCTGAGAAATTAAACAGAGCACAAACACAGATCTTTGGAACAATTGGCATATAACCAGGACTACTGCATCTAAAGTATCTACTTGTGATTTCTGGAAATGGCATATTCTGTCTGCTACAAAGGCATCCTCTTTCTTATATTCAACATATCATTGGGCAAGGCAGTCTTTTTCATAGGAATTGTCTCTTTAGCTGCCTAATGAAGAAAGATTTACATGGCAATCAGAAGGTGTCTTATTCTCATCACACACACTGTGCCCATTACCAGTTCCAGTGTTTTTCCATGTGAGTGTTTGTCACTGGGAGCAGGAGAGTGGGCACAGGAGAGTGGGGGTCACTCTACATCTCTCCAGCCACAGCACAGGACTGGAGGGAGTTGGAGTCCTGACACCCAGGGCAACAGGGCTGTCCCTGGGCTCTCATTCAACAGTGTCTGCAATCAGAAAAATGAGGGCAGGGGGCAAGAAACACAATAAGGAGAAAGCAAGTGCTTCCGTCCAGAGCAGGATTGGGAGTAAGCAAGCACTGTCCATCCAGGAGTTTGGAAGCTGGCAGCCAGAAGGGAAATGTCAGAGGCTCACCTACATACATATATATCTCTCTGTGTGTGTGTATATATGTAACATAACAACTGCCTAGATTAACACTGATCTATACAGTGGGACCCATAAGACACGTCAGAAATTCTCATGTGTGTCTGTTTCCCTTCCCAGAAAATGAAACAAGGAATATTTCATCTGAAGAAATATTTGTTTCCTTCGGTAGGTTTTTCTTAGATAGGACACATCTAAAATGTTAAGAACACCAAACACATGTATTCTCTTGTTATTTAAAATACTGAAGAAATGCCAATAGTATAAAAGCTTTTTTGTACAAGTTCATCACACAGTTTGAACTCTCTGGCAGGTTTTTTGGCTGAAATATTTGCTCAAGCCTCTGAATGAGCTAAGAAACTTCTGCACAAGCAGAAGACACTTATTTGTTTAACCAGAATCTTGCTGTACTTCCCATACCCAAAGATACTCTTAGCACAGCCACACGGCACCAGTGAGCTATTATAATTATGTGTTTCTCATGGAGCACTCGTGGCTTCCTGAGAAATCAAATCCTCAGACTCAGGGCTATGTTATACACCTTCAGTAAAACATGCAAAAGGCTGCACCTCTATGGATAGTGAGGAAACTCCTTTAGAATCCTTATAATGATTAGGGAAGTGGGGAGAAATATTGTCCTGCTTTTTTGATAAAAGCAGGAGACTCGGCGGTAGTTTTCAGTACCTCTGATGATGCAGGGTGACTGGTGAGAAGGGCAGACAGATTTCCTTTAGCACCCTCTTGTGCATGTCTCCTCTTAGGTGCAAATGCATATTTATACTTTTTTTTTTTTTTTAAATATGCATGCTCCCTGCTGCACAGAGAAAACTGAGCTGCTGACCCCTTAGCAGCATCTAGGGATATGTCACCTACCATGGCAACTATTTGCAGCTCAGCTGAGTTCTCTTGTGGCTGTGTATATTCCTATTGATATGTTTTTCCACAAAGTAAGACTGCAGCAAAAGGCACAGCTTACTCCTCTGGAAACATAACTTCAGAAGGGAGGGAGATAAATTGTAATTTTTTTTCTCAAAAATTACTTATTTCCCCAAATTTTCTGTTTTCTAGAAAATTTATTCATATCGAAGAGCTGTCAGTCAAAGCAGTCTGTGTTCTTGCCTGCAGGCTATGCTAATGCTAAGATAGATCCACTCTGTACAAAAATGTTAAAGTATTTAGATGTGACAGAAAGGAAAGAATTACATTAATT
This sequence comes from Passer domesticus, assembly GCF_036417665.1. Classification (NCBI taxonomy): domain Eukaryota; kingdom Metazoa; phylum Chordata; class Aves; order Passeriformes; family Passeridae; genus Passer; species Passer domesticus. Next base: position 108,221,262 of record NC_087475.1, on the reverse strand, counting down.
CTCAGCCATCCCTTCTGCAGAGGTGCACAATATGACACAAGCCCAAACTAAATTTTCAGCCTTTATAACTACTTTTAAGAACTGCATTAATCTTTCTCTTTTTTCTCCCATCACAGACAATAAGTCTAATGAAGCCTCAGCTGAAGTTTTTGCTACCACAGTTTCAGACGGTAGGATAAATTAGAGAATAAAATAACCTGGGTTGTGTTTGAGGTGTGTTTATAAAGTCCTAAAGCTGTTGTAGCATTTACTACTCTAAATGGGTAGTAAGGAACCCCTTTCTGCAGCTTTGACTTCGGAGAAAATACTATAAACCAATATTTTGGTGATGTAATCTATTATAATTAAGACCAAGCATAATTAAACTCCATCCTTGAGAGGCATTTAATGTTATTTCTGATGCTTCAGCTGGCATCTGAATATAGCTCTTTCAGTACTGAACTAGTAAGTAAAAATAACAGCCCTGCTAATGGCTCTACCTTCTGTTTAAGCACAGAGCCAAGATCCTCAACATTTTTGCCATGTTAAAGAACTGATATAATGTTTCTTAATTTGTGTAAATTTGGTAAATCCCAGCTCTTCCCCTGCAAGTTTGTCTTATTATCAGCTTATTGCAGACAGATAAATGTTCCCTCCACACCTCAGCTGAATCCCTTTGGAAACATCTCTCCTGAAGCAGTTTGCTTTCCTCTGCTCTGCATGGGAGGCAGCATGTAGCAGGGGGTTACATAAGTTTGTCAGAGAAATACTGTAAGTAGATGGCATGAAAAAAGTATGGGTTTTGTGAAAAACTTCAGGAAGTGCAGGTTGTAGCAGTGGGGGCTCAGCCAATACCCCACAGAAAAGCATCCCACATATTGGGGGCCCTGAGAGAGGGATTATTTTTCCTCTGCTGGCCTCTGCAAGGTGAACTCAAAGGAAGCCTAGCCACTCACATCAGGCCACCACCCTGCTTTGTCTTGCACACTCTGCAGAACCCTCTGGGAGCCAGGCACATCTCAAAGAGCCACACTGCTCTGGTTTTTAGACCTGTTGCATTTTTGGTAAGGAGTCCTTTATGTCAGCCAGCTACTGTGAAATCCCTGTTAGTGCAGGCAAGGCTAAGCTGAAATGCAAATGAAAGAGCAGCAGTCACAGGAGGTACAAGTATTAGCACAAAAAAGCAGCTGGAGGGTGGATGGTCACCTGCCTATGCTAAGATCCAGTCTGCAGTGCCACTCAATGCCCTCCACATGTGCCTGACGAGACAGAGGTACTTTCTGACTGCCTTCCCAGATATATTTTTCTAATGAAATGTGTGATCAGTTCCTTCATGGACCTCTTTGAGGGGGGCATTATCCATCCTCCTGGCCCACTCAGGAAGTACTTTGCCTCTCCTGCTGGGAAAAAATAGGAAAGAAAACAGACATCTAGGTCTGCTTAGGCAGGATGGTGTCTCTGCTGAGCTTGCCTGTGTGGTTAACAGTTTTTAATTAGAAGGAATAATGCCTCCTCCTCCTCCTTCTCTGAGGACTCAGTGAGCATGTTTCAGTGCAGAGTGTCTCTGAAATTTCCTCTCAGAGCTGCAGCGTCTGAAGTGCCTCGTGTATGAAACTGTGCAGGTGCCCCCACCAGGTCATAAATGTTGTTTCAGCATCTGTGCTAATATGGTGCATCTCTTTGTATGGAATAAACCCATGTGTTCATTTCTGGTTTTTAAGTTGAGGCGCCAAGGGCTCCAAAGTTTTTTCTCCAAAACCTTTGTTTCTCTAGGGATTTCTCAGCACAGTTACGTCAGGTATTTCGTGTTTCCTTCTGGACTACTTGTCTGAGTTGCACATGGAAATATTATTTGGAATTCAGGTGTGATACACTTTCTTGCTCCTGAACCTTTCAATCACCCACTTTCCTAAAGCAGAACAAACACCTTTCTCATGCTGAATGATTACTTTGATTTGTTATAGACTTCGGTAATTCAACACTTACATCAGCTGTCATGACAGCCTCAGGCAAGGGGGAAAATATTGAAGGTGGCTTCCAGCCGGGCTGTGCCTGTTGGGCTGCCTTGGCCAGGATAGCTCAGTGGTGCTCAGTACAGTGTCCAATTTCCCAAGCAGCTCCCAGCCACAGGCAACCTAAGCAAGATATAGTGATATCAGCTCTTAGTGATTATCATCTCTTTGTGATTTCAGCTCTTTAGCTTGCTGGTGCCGCTGCAAACACCTGGGAGAGAGAGGAGAAGCGCTGTGTGAGGTTCCTAAGAATTCATTATTGGTCTACGAAGGTTCTCAGTGACAGCTTTTCTGCCAAACCAGGCAGAAGTAGGGGTTTGCCTTACAGGGGTTTTGGAAATTGTCCAATAGTAAGGGTCAAGGGAAAGCGATCTATAAGATAAGCAGAGTCTGAAAGGTGGAAGAGAGGGGCTTCTAACGCCCCGTCATCATGACTTGGCATTTCCCATCTTAGGCTTCTGACCTCCAAGGAGGCCTTGCAGGCCCTGGGCCTGCTACAGGAAAATATTACTTATTCAATATATGTAGGATCTCTACTTTACCACTGCCTAAATGTCATGCACCCAGAGTCAGAGGTGTGACAGGCAAAGGTCAGTATGTGCTGGTGCTGACAGCACCAATGTGCTGCTGCTTGGGAACTTGTGAGCTGTGAGGTTACCCAAGCAGACATCTGACAGAAATCTTGCTAAAACTGCCATGTTAGGACAGCATGTTAAATGGCATGCTGAATATTATATATCATTCTTACATATTTTTATAAAATTGAATCATTTGCCAATAAAACTGTAACTAAATTTGTCCTATTGTGACAGAGAGGTGCATATGATAGAAAAGTTAAAGCCATCACTTTTCCTTGACCCAACAGCAGGGCATAATTCCCATTCATTAATTATATAACGAACTGTTTTACCAGAACATGGATTTGGATAATTACATAGAACTATCCTCAGCAATTGAGAGGAAAACTCATGAGAGCAGGTGATCTCCTGGGCTGATGTGGCTGTGGCCTGTTGTCATGGATGATTTTTGGAAAGGCCCTGGCTTAGCTGGGGAGCACCACATTCAAGTCCACGATCCACCCCACAGCAGTTAAACCAAACCCTGTGTATAGAAGCACAAATAAGCGATGCCTGCAGCCAGCCAGCAGAAAAGGGTCAGCATTGATAGCATCAGCTGCCTTGCAAGTGCCCACTGGAGTTGTGCTTTGAGCATTTAGCCTTAACTCCCACAGCAGGATTTCTGCTGCTCAGTCTGCATTTACCCAACAGCTACTGCAAGCTCTTTGATCTAGGTTGTTTTGTGATTTATTAACATTATTTTCTGAAGAACCTATTGACTAAGTGTGATACCATGTTAATTGTCTTTAGACCACCAGTCAACATCTGTGGCCTCTCTGGATTTCATAAGTCCAGCAAATTTGACTCCTGCTGCCACAACAAAAGGTAATCAATTGAATCAAACTGTTTTCTCTATTGCTTCAACAATGTAATAGAAAGACACATAAACACAATAACTATCTTATTTTTTTTTAAGCAAGAAATGTAATGTCCATTGAAGTTCTTTTCCTAGTGCTTTACACACTAACTACTGGTTACACTAACTACTGTCAGTGTAACCACCGTTCAGGAATAAATATATGAGGAAATACGGTCTTGGTTTTATCTTTTTTAATGCTCTGTTTAAGATACATTCATTAATTTTGGCAACTGAACAGACATTGAGTGTTATTAGTGTTTACAAAGAAGTTAATTAGTGTTATTATAGTGTTTATGAAGAACACCTACTGTCTTTAGTTAAATATCAAGCCTAAATAGAACACTGGACGAAGATACTAAACACAAGGCTTTGGCCTTCCCTAAAGAGTGCTCTTTGGGAGCTGAATCACTCAATGTAAAGCCCAGGAGCTTGCAAAGGCTTGACTGAGATATGCCAAGGCAGGAACACAGATTGCAGCAGTGCTGAAATGAAAGATTGGTGCTTCTCAAACTGCCTTCCCCATCCCCAAAACAGAGACACTTGCCTGCCTGAAGGCAGAACAAGCAAAGCTGCTTGTCCAAGTGGACTGAAAGCCCTTCCATCTCAACAAAAAATTTCACAACAAAGGCATAACATAAGCAATGTGAAGAGAGAGGGTTTATCCTCGCTGAATTACACATTTTCCTTGGTTAAGGTGGTATGAGGTCAAACTTGTAATGTAAGATGGATCTGAGCCATTTTTCTTCTGCAGGTAGCCCGGGAAGCAATTGCCTTTTAACCAGTGGTCCCAAAATGTGCCAGTTATGGTATGACAGCCCTGGGTTAGCACTTCTCTCTGGCTCACTAATGGTCCTCACACCGGTGCCACCAGTGGGCTCAAGATCAGCTTCTTGAGCAAGTCCTCTGGGCTGCAGTCAAGACAAGACACCAAGGCCAAGCCTTCTGTTTTAGTCTACAGAAGTCTAGGTTTGGTTCAGTTCCTGTTATTTTGCAAGTGAAAATCTAAGAGATGGCTGAGAATGGATATGAGAGAAGAGTGCACATATACAAGCAAGAGGAGGAAGAGAGGAAGCAAAACCAAGGCTGCTAAAACTGTAGCCTGGTTTTGCTTGGTTTCTACAACTGCTCCGTCACTGAGCCAGAGATGCTTAGGCTTTGAGTGATCAGTTACAGCTGCAGTTCACCTCTGCAGGTTTGTTCAGATGGCTTGATATTTTTCCAGAATGAGACAGTTGTTAAGAAATATAGTTTCTTTTTAGTAAATGTTAAATAGTTCTCTTGGGAAAATTAAGGCCTACATGCTAGCCACCATCTGTCTGTGTTTGAATATCAGATAAATACCTAGCTGAGCTCTAGAAATCTTAGCACTTAAAAAAATGCTTAAAGGAAAATGTCAAATAAGTTGGTATTTGGCATCATACATTACAGGTATGACTCTAGTACTCTAACTTTTTCAAAACTTCCTTTTGATAGTTGAGAAAACAGTTCTATTTCACTGGAGCTGGTGACATCCTGTCTAAATTCTGATTTATGTATGTTTGTTCACTGCTCTACTGGTTTCAGGTCGAAACCAGCCAGTGCAGTCAAGCTCCTGAGGTTTGCCTGAAACTAAGCTGAAATATAAAAATGCTTCAAATGTTCTGTCTAAGTTTATTTTCCTAGCTCAGTAAAACTCCTCTTCAGTTTCTAGCTTTCAAACCAGACACAGCATTGCGTAATGCCTGTCTGAGGGAAGCCAGCATCTTGAGTGGTGGGCTACACCTCTTTGACCTCATTAGTCAGAAAACAGGGAAGAAAGAGAGGAGGGAAATGAAAAACAAATAATATGGTTCCCTACAGCAATTTTTACAAGCCTTTGTGCTTTTCAGCAGGAGCGCTAATTTCTACCACAGAGGCAAAAGGCTATACCAGTGCCACAGCATTCTGCAAGATTTTGACAACAGCACATGAGTAGACAACTCATCTTCTTTGCTTCACAGGACAGCAACAGAGGAGTTGATGTAGCCAAAGTGCAAATGAGGCACCAGCTTAGTGAATGCTGGGTTGCAAACCTACAGTAATCTGGAGCATCTTGCAAAACCCACAGCAGCAGGTCCTCAATTTGTGATGCCTTCTCTCAGAGCATTAGTTCTGTGGTGCTTATTTTCAGCTGCTAATTGAGAGTCACCACATTACCATGTAGAAATTATTACTAAGCATGGAAAAGTTGTCTCTGAGCAGAGGCTAAAGTCATGTGGAGTAACGTGTACCAGATTTTCAATACTTCACAGAAGCAATTTCCCCGTTGAGTTCCACTGAGTTAGAAGATCAAGGCTTGGGTTTTCCAAGCTGCCAAGGATTTGCAGTGGCAAAGGAGGAATGAAAAAACATTTCCGTATCCTGGTTTCATTAGACATATTTCTTTTCATAATATTACAATTGAGATAGTTGCTAGGCAAATGTAGTGAGTGCTGAAGGTAGTTTATGGATGAAATAAATTGCCAGAGAAGCTAAATAAAATTGCAGAGCAGCAGTGAAATAATGAGATAATGTGGAGTAATAAAGGCTGGCAAATAGAACATTTAAAGACAGCCTCATTAAAGATCAATAAATCAATTAAAAAACCCCTAGGGTGAACATTTTTTCACTAGTCTTTCCCTTTAGAAAATCTCTACTCAGCAGTATAAAGCCCAAAGTGACTTGTTTATTTAACATCTTGGTTTGCCTTTGTGCTTTTGGAACAGGCAGAACCTGTCAATGTGCTTTTGTATTTCCATGGGAGCTGTCTTTTGGCTGAAGCACAAATGTAGCAGCCGCTTTCCATTTTGTGAATGTATTTTGGGTAGCGCCCACAACGATGCATTTATACCAGAACCTTCTGACAGCTTCTAATGCTTCATAATTCTGCTCTTGCACAGCTTGCTGGTTGCATTTTTTTCTAAAAGCATGCTGAATTACTCTACTATTTGCAGGGGATAGTCTGTGTTGCTCCACTCATCCCCATATCCCTGCCACTGCCTCCCTACACCTGTGCCTGCCTGAACACCAGCTAAGATATAATAGCCTTGAAGGGTCCTTGGTCCAGCAGCTGTAGTTGAGTGCAGTTTCAGAGCACACAGGCACCAGTGAGTCTGCTGAGGCATACACATGTATCCCTGTGCCCTCCCAGGGCCACTGGGCTCCAACAACATGATTACCATTATCATTGTGGTCTTGGGATGCTCTAACATAAGCCATAATGTAAATAAGAATAAATAGTGCTCATCAATGTGCTGTATAGAGCACAGTGCTATCGGATCTCTAAGTGTATATCCTTTTTTTTTTGCATATAAGTTTGTAAAATGCCATGCATTTTACAAATGTAAGATGTGTCATACCTATTCACATAAAATCAAACACCTAATAAGCAAGTAGAAAAAAACTGAATTAATATCCAAAAATCTCAGTGAATTTTTAGAGTGACGTAAAGTGAACTGATTTTCATACATCTTTTTAATGCACACATACATACACACACCACACACACACACACACACACACACACACACTCACACACAGATACACACATACTCTTGAACACTCAATTTCAGCCAAAGCCAGCAAGCATCTCACACTAAAGAGATTTTCTTGGTTCTTGGTCTGGTTAGTTATTTACTTCATTTAAAGCTGGGGTTTTGTCTTGGATTTATAAATCAGCACTTTTATCAGAGACTGTAAGGTTCTTCTGTTGTTTCATTCGTTGTGTGCATCAGAGAAAGTCAAAGAGTCCAAAATAGCCACAGTAGAGCCTAATGAAGTAGTCATGTACAGGCTTGTAAGATAACTAAAGGTCATTATTTCTTTTTGTACAAATTTGAATGATTCCACCACTGAATCCCCACATCAGAAGTGCCATGGAAGCTCTGGAAATGCTGTGCCATTGTCTAGTTGTGTATTTAATTATTATTTCAGAAGCTGTGAATGTAGAGATGGCTAGAAAAAACAGAAATGTGTCCTTATGGATCACTGATCTTAAGCATCAGTAGGAAGGGAAAAAAACTGTCTATAAACAGATGATAGATGGTTTTTGTGGTTCAAACAGTACTTGACAGAGGAGACTGAGGTTTTGCTCAGTCACGACAAAGGCAGACTCTAAGTTGCTGCCAAGCCACTTAATATCTTTATGTTTCTCATTACCATCAAAGAAGTAAAAAGCTTATAATTCTCACAGACAGCTCTACTGCTCAAACCTGGCTTGCTGTAGCATCTTAACTTTCTTTCTTTCTTTCTTTCTTTCTTTCTTTCTTTCTTTCTTTCTTTCTTTCTTTCTTTCTTTCTTTCTTTCTTTCTTTCTTTCTTTCTTTCTTTCTTTCTTTCTTTCTTTCTTTCTTTCCTTCCTTCCTTCCTTCCTTCCTTCCTTCCTTCCTTCCTTCCTTCCTTCCTTCCTTCCTTCCTTCCTTCCTTCCTTCCTTCCTTCCTTCCTTCCTTCCTTCCTTCCTTCCTTCCTTCCTTCCTTCCTTCCTTCCTTCCTTCCTTCCTTCCTTCCTTCCTTCCTTCCTTCCTTCCTTCCTTCCTCCCTCCCTCCCTCCCTCCCTCCCTCCCTTCCTCTTCCCCTTCCCCTCCCCTTCCCTTCTTATAATATTTCATTTGATAAACGCACTTTTTTTTTTTGATCCAACACCAGGTCATAAGCCAAAAATGTGGGCATCTTGCCAAGAAAATTTTTACACTCTGATCCTGGAAATTTCTGGCTTTGGAATTTTCAGCTGGGTGAATAACAGAGGGCTCAAAACAACTTTCCATTTTTTAAAAAAAAATTAAGTTACTAAAAATGTTCTGTGCCCTTATCTTTATAGGTGACCTATCCTACAGCATCACAGACCAGACAATTTCAGTTACCAGAAGAAAAGATTTCTTTCCTACCAGCAGCCTGCTGAACAGAACTGGTGAGACATTATCCTACAAATCCTCTTCTTTCAGCATGCCACTACAGAAGCACGAAACCTGAAGGATCACGTACATTTGACCAGGGGATTCCAAAATAAGGGAAAACAGATGAAAAGAGGAGTCATAGCTGCTGTATCCTCATACCACAGGTTGTCACAGGCTTTTGGCATTCCAGCCTTCTCCCTCCATCTGCAAGCGAAATTCCAGTGCATGCTTTCTTCCAGCAACAAAATCTGGCCAGTGATACTCTTGTGCCCCAAGGAAAGCTCATGGCTCACGCAGCATGGTGGACTGGCCACAGCACTGGTTGCCATGGTGGGTAAGACCCAGCCAGGGCAACACACCAGAGTGGCCAGCCTTGCACAGGGTGGTGATGCCAGCACAATGGGAGGTGACACTGAGGTGTATCACCCATGGATCTCTCTGGCACCCAGGCCACTGCTGCACCCTCTGGCAGATGGAGGAGGACCGTGCTCCTTCTCTCCTTCTTCTCCATACCGAGGACCTGAGGTCACCTCTGTCAGCACCCCCAAGGGTGGCTGTGCAGAAGGGGGAAGGGGAGGGGAATCCCAGAACTGCAGTGGGGAAAGGCAGCTGGAATGGGACTGGGATGCTGTGCTGCTGACAAGAGCTCACCTCAAAAGGCAGCTGAGCCCTTGGCCAGACACTTTAACAGGATCTGGTGTCTGGTGTCAGTGAAAAATAAACCACTGGGAGGAGGGCTGGGGTGAGCAGATGTGCCTGTCTGCACTGTGACATGCAGCTTCTTGCAGAGCAGCTCACAGGGGAACAGAGAAAGCCAATGGGTTTTGGATTAAATGCTCTCTGGGCTGTGCCTAAATAATCTTGTCCAGTGAGCCAGTGGGTGGCTGAAATCAGCTCACACACCCAGTGAGAACAAAAGTGGGCTAAGTCCATAAATCAAAGCTGCAATGCTCGGAGTTTGGGATCCTCAGCCTGGTGATGAGGGGCTGCACTGACACCAGCGCTGTGCAGGGCAGGGAGCAGTGAGCCCCAGGCATCAAGCCCCGATTTCCCCCCTCTCTGAGGACCTTCAGATGAGCTCTATGTGTCCCTTACAGGTGACAGGAGGAACACCAAAGCCAGTCACTTCCCCTGGCCAACAGTCGTAGCTGTCCTGCTCCTCTTCTGCAGAGCTCTGGTACCTTTAGGCTTCAGGAAATGGTGTCAGTACCAGAAAGAGATGTGACTACCAGTGAATGGAGCCACAGGGATGGGAGAGGTGGCACAGAGGGCAGCACCAACTCTAACCCAGCTGTTTGGATTTACACCTTTTCATTTGAGACGACGCATAGCACACAAAGCCTTTAAGTACATAGATCACTAATGCCATTTTTCTCATACAGCAGTATGTAAAGTAGAATGTTCTCAGTCCTTTCATCTGTTCTGTGGGTTATCTTTAAAATAAACTTTAAGAAAAGAGCTGCAGTGCAGCTTCAGGGTGTAAGGGGAAAATTACAGTCAGTTTTTGTCCCCAGAGCCCCCCATTTCTATTAGCCTCCCTGCCAGCTGCTTTTGCTCTCTCATTTCCTATGGTTACTTGAGGACATGTTTTAATGAAATTGTACTTCTAGGGCAGCTCTATTTGAGTTTTGAATAATATATGGTGAAAGTAGGCTACCCGAAAATCAATCCCAGTCAAAGAAGCATTGAGTATGTAATTATTACCAAAGTTTGATTCCCTACTAAAACACTCCAAGATCTACTGGTAAAAGCAGTATCTAAGAGACAAGTATTTCAAATCTTACTAACATTATTAAAATACTCAAAAAATCATAGATATAATTAATCACCTATGATTCTGGAAAAATCTCTTAAAACTCAACTGCAAATCCTGTATATCAAAGATAAAACCAGGATTTTTTTAAACTAATTTGAGGTGGGACTTTTATTTATAAATTGATCCCAAAAAAAAGTTACGAGTCTTTAAATATACTTTCAGAGAGCAGTATGAGCAAAAGGCCCAATGCAAGGATTTTGAATAGATCATCAGGACCATGTTTGGTTCTTTTAAAACATGAATGAAATAAAACTGTGAGGTGGGAGGTAAGAAAGCCAAATTAATAGCAGGAGGTGTGCTGGGGTTATAAAACAGACTCAGGGAAGGTGCAATATGTAAGAGCTAATGTCGAGTGCTCTTGTAATGACTTAGTGCCAATCCTGTGACCATTTTACAACTGTCTTTTATGCTACTTTCGTGTGATAGTGCATTTTCTCTCTTCTATTTCAGTATGAACAGACCTCCATCTTTCAAGCCACCGCCATCTCCAATAAAGTACACAGTCTGATGGGATTCCCCCATCCTGCCACGAACTGGAAAGCCTGTAACACCACCTGCACCCCTTGTGTAGCACAGAGAAGAATGGCACAGTTAAAAGGCTCTGCCTTTGGAACAGTGGTTACAGGAGCTTGGTGATAATGACCCATATTAAAATTCAGAGCTCCTACATGACATTAATTTTGGAAGCTGAGCACTCCTTGGGACACTCTTTTCATCCTGTGTATCTCTGTGTATGCACTACGTTCGTAGTGAGTGTCGCTGTGAGATTACATGTGCTTAATTTGAATTGGGTGATGAACTGGGAATTTGTTGTTTCGTCTATGGTAGCAGATTAACATGTGAGTCTGCCATCCTGACTGAAGAGTGTCAAAGCTTGTCCATCTATTCAGTGTATAGAGATGACATCTCTGCCATATGGACATCACAGTTACACAGCAAACAGTGGCTGAACACAAGATTTTGAGACCTACTCGTGCTGTTCTTGCAATTATTTGTTTTTACTGTGGACTAACATAACCCAACATATAATTTTCTATCACTGTGAAACCAAAAGAAGGAATCAGCACCATACACAGACAGAAAATAACCTGCATCTCTTGGCACAGGCTTGCAGCACTGGATTTAGGAGGGTGCTTGGTGAGATGAAGGATCACCAGCCCTGGTGCAAGTGTATGCAAAGAAGTCCCAGCTGTCATTGGTGAAGTCACAAGAAAGTCAGTTTTGGTCCAGAGACTTAAAGACTGAAGCAAGCCTAAAGATAATGGAAAATTCTAGTCCTTTTGGAAGTGCTATGCATTTGAAATAATACTTTTAAGTCTGCTTTTCAGGAATTATATTTACAGTATACGTGAAGGAAAAAAAGGTAATAATTTTATTTTTCTTTGGTCTTAATGAGCTTCCATCACTTGCTATCTTCACATTTTCCAAGACCTCAGCAGTAGTTTCCCAGATGGCTTAAGCCTGTGTAAGATGACCCAATCTTCCCCTTGTCCTGCCCAAGCTACAGATTTCCTCATATTGACACTAATTAATAAATGATGGTGCAGAGGGTGGGCTCGGCTTGGCCCTCTGCACAGCTCTCAGCCAGGTCAGCAGCTGTGTGATCACCAGTGCAAGGCACCAGAGCTGCAGGAGGAGCACTGCTTTTGGCAGCAATTGTGGTACCTTCGGGCAGCCAAGAAACCATCCCTCTAAGCTTGTTTGGAAATGTATTGTTACCACAATGCTATTTCTGTAATTAATGCAAATGAGCTAATTTCAGTCATGTCAGGCTTAAAACTGATATTTTGATTTAGGAATGGGATTTGCTTTATTTACTGCTAAACACTGGTCAATGAGTGTCAGGGTTCAGAACATTGCATTTCCTAGAACTTTAGATTAAGTTAATGGCTTACTGGAAAGAATGATCTAACAGACCTTTTTTGGAGTAGTTCATTGTATTATTTATGTTGTCGTACAAGCAGTTCTAAATCCATCATCTGTGCTGAATAGAAAACACTTTGTTTCCTACAAAACTATACCGACCTTATACGCCTGGAAGGGTCGATGTTAATTTGAGCGTTTCTTGTCTGTGTTGTCGAAGCACAGTAGTTTAACTTTTGTCACATGGTCCATCACTGCAGAAGAAGGCAGGTTGTTCGCCTTAAAAAATTGGAAATTGGAAAAAACCTACAAACAAACAATAACCAAAAAAAAAAAAAACCACAAAAATAAAACACACAAAAAAAAAAAAAAAAAAAAAAAACCAAAGGCCGTGCTGCCGCCACTCACCAGCTGGTGGCACCGCAGCACCGCGCCCGGCGATGCGGCGGTGTCCTTGATGGGCACAACGAGGGCGCCTGCTCTCCTCTGCCGGCTTCAGAGAAGGAACAGGGAAAGGGGCAGCCAACAGATTGGGACCCCAGAGAGGAAATTTCCCCGCCCCCCCGCCCCGTGCCGGCCCCGTCGTCCTGGTTTTCTGCAGGTAAATTTGGTGTAGGATGGTTTATGTTTCTGTTTGCCTCTATCTGCTCCTCACCACGATAAGAATGGAACATATCGTTTACTCGAGAATTGTAATTTACTTCAAAACTGACCCCTGCCTTAAAGGGAAAAAAAAAAATTAAAAAACCCCCCCACACACAAAAAAACCCACAACAACAAACCAAAGAACAAACAAACAAACAAACAAATACCAACTCAAACCAAAAAAAACCCCTACTCAACTGCAGCAACTTCAGCTGTCCCATCCCTGGAAGTGTTCAAGGCCAGGCTGGATGGGGCATTGAGTAACCTTGTCTAGTGGAAAATGTCCCTGACTATGGCAGAGGGGTTGGAACTTGATGATAACTTTGGGATTTCTTTAAACCCAGACCATTCTACGATTCAGTGATTATTTTTGGCAGCTGCTGCCCCGCTATGAAAGCTGGAATCATTGGCTTGGACTTGGGTTCTGTCAATTCTGAAATTATTTGGCCAGATCAAGTTACCAGATGCTTGAAGGCGGCTATGGAAGTATTAGATAAAAACTTTTCTCTAAGTGAAAAACATTCAAAGCTTGCTGTGTGGATAAAGATTTTTTAAGAGAGTCTTAAGTGTTTGTCATGTTTTAACCCCAGCTGGCAGATCACTTCCACCAGTAGGATGCAGAGAGAATTGGAAGAATAAAAGTGAGAAAAATCATGGGCTGAGATAAAGACAGTTTAATAGGGAAAGCAAAAGCTGCACACTATCAATGAGAAACAAGGAAAATATTCACTGCTTCATATGGGCAGGCATATGTTCAGTCAATTACAGGAAAGCCAGACTCTATCAAGTGTAATGGTGAATTGGGAAGGCAAAACACCATTACTCTCAATGTCTCCCTCTTCTTTCTTCATCCCAAGCTTTATATTCCAAACATGACACCGTATGGTGTGGGACATCACTGTGGTCACTTGGGGCCAGCTGTCCCAACTGTATCACCTCACAACTCCTTGAGCAGCCCCAGCCCACTCAGTGGTTGGGTGAGAAGCAGTAAAGCTTTGACATTGTGTAAGCACTGCTCAGCAGTAATGGAAATATCTCTGCATTATCAACACTGTTTCTATCATAAATCCAAAACACTAGCTCATAAATCTTCATACCAGATCCTATGAAAAGAATGAACTCTACCCCAACCAAAACCACATTGCTAAATGCAAATCCATGACGTAATAAAACCTGTAAAGCAGACCCAAGTCAGAATCTGAGGTCACGTAATAACATGTAATGTCATACTGTGAAATTAGCTGTGCCTGCTGTATATGGTCTTTAATACCTGCATTATACAGCCATAAAAGCAACACACTGGAAAGCTAAGCAGCTAGATGGTTTTATGCACAAGTGGTTTTCTTCTGCTACTGAGGAGATGGTGAATGCTGCAGGGTGAGGGGGGAAAGTCACAAAAGGAAGGAATTTGTTCTCAGTATTTGTTAGCAGTTGCTAAGGTGCCTTGTGAAGTCAGTGGCAAGGCCTGGCCATTGCAGTGGAGTGAGTGACCCTTCCCAGCACTCCGTGGTGTGCATTCCTGCCTGTTGTATCCAGGTGGTGCTGGGTCCTGCTGATGGAGGTCCAGGAAAGGCTGCCACCCCTAAGCCCATAGGGTGTGTGGAGCAGACAGGTGTCCTCAGCCTGGCGTCCACCTCTCTGACAAGAGAGAGGACATCTCTGAGCTTAGAGGATCCTGGCACACCTCACAGCTATCCCAAGCCTTAATCCCCCTGAATTACCTTTTGCCTCACTCTGAATTACACATCCTTTTTAAACAGTAGTGAAGCAGCTTCATTTACAAGGCACCTTTTGGTCCTGTAAATTAATTAAGCTTGGCTTGTTTATTTAAGAAGCACCCCTATAAACTAGTTTGCACTGTGTGCTCCCGTAATTGGAGTGCAGGCAGAGGTGTGGCAGTGCCTGGGAGCAGGGAGCAGGCTGTGGGAGAGCACGGACTCCCCAGCCATCCCAGTGCCAGACTCTTTAGATAACAGTGGCTGATACAGGCTTTGTCACTTGGGATTTCCTGGGATAGGCTGTTTCACCCATCTTAATACAGATGTATGGAGTTTTCTCTTTTCAGGAATGTTCTCCTCCTTGCAGCTGTGTTGAAAGCCTTGAGAATTGCTCCAGCTTTGTTTCAGTGTCTTGTCTGTGTTTGCTTGATAAAGCTATGCACAAAAATTATACCTGCTAACCAGCACAGGGTATTGTTTGCATGGTCTTTGCTGGATTTACAGCCACCACGTGTTAGAAGTGGCAAACATTAGAAAGATCTGTGTATGCTTTGACTCCAGAAGAAGCAGGATACAAAGGAGAAATTTGTGTTTATTTATTATGTTAGTAAGCAATTCTTCCTGACTCTGCAATTAACTTTTGACCAATAGACCAATGGAAAGCTCCTGAAAAGCTGTGTAGGGGGATAATGATTGCTTAATCCTGTCTAAGGAGATTTTAATAGAAATAATATGAAATCATATTATATTTGAAATTATTCTTTAAGGACAAGACAAAGCTCAGGGAAAGATAGCGAAGTCCACAGTAAAGAGTATTTTATTTCAGGGAACATCTGATTACATCTTTAAAATTCCTCTTCCATCTGTTTTCTAGTTTATGATGCTTCATCTTTTTCCTTTCCTTTCTCCTGTACCAGTTTGCCCTGATAAAACTTTTAATCAGTGGAAAAATTATGTATCTGTTTGCCCCTTGGTTCCTTTCCAAGCGGGGTGACTTCCAGATTGATTCTGGCATGCTGCACAGCCTGAAACACCCTCGTGTGGTGTAAACAAAGAATTGAATAGCTCACTATTGTCAAACATAAGGCTCGCAGATGCCAGGGCTTGGCTCACAGCAAACAAAGGGAGAGAGAGAAGCAGGCAATATATTGAAAGAACTGACAGTGAGACTATGAGTGGTGGGCAGAAAAGGGAAGGGAAGTCAATATTACATAGGGTATATTTTGTATGATAGAAATCTAAGTATTTGCAATGGGCTTGGGAAGTGCAAAAACTGTGACAGTAACAGTGGTTTTCTGACTGGATGTAAAATGGAAAATGAACACCACTGCTTGTGGTGCACTTGAAAGAAGTGGTGTTTTAAATGCAATGACGTCTGCAGAGCTTTGTGATTGAGTGTGTCTGATGGTTTGGGATGTTAAATTATTCCATTGCAGTGACAGTAAAAATGGTAATGAACAGCTTGGAAGAGTCTGAGTATATTTACATGAAATGTTTAGCAATTAGCTTCTCTCTCTGCAAATGAATCCTGCAGTTTTCTTCTCATCAGCAGCAAAGTGACCTTTCAAATACACGGAAGACACAGAAGCTGTTCCAATAACTTACTGATCTCTTGCCTGCTGATAAATTGCATTGTAAGGATTTGGAATTTACATGGCACCGTTGACTTTGGGCTGAAAAGGATGATTTTTAAAACATTAACAGAAAGTTTTCTAACAGTGTAAATGTGGCCTGTTTAAGAATGGGACGTGTTATCAGGGTACTCAATGTGGTAAGGAGAAAGAGGCTAAGCTCCCTGTAGCACCTGACATTATCAGCTTATTTTCAGTTTCTTTTAAAGCTCTTTTAAAAGTTCTTTGTTCTGGATTTATATTCTGTATATGGCAGTACACATATTAAAATTGAAATAAACCACATTTGTGTGTTTGGAATTGGCTAACAGTGAAAACCATATAAATAGCATCAGCCTGATATGCACAGCTAATCTTTTTACTATGCATTTGAAACAGGAGGGTTGGGAGGATGGGAGTGGAATCTGAGCTGCTAGGTTGTTTGGGGTGCCTGTGACTTGGCTTGTGCTCTGCACCCAGGCAAAGGGAATAGCTGAGTTCTCTGTAAATCCACATAAGGCACAAATGTGACTGTATAATCTATGGGGAAAAATTGATAGTAAAATTTTAGTCAGGCTATCCTCATTGCTGAATGTGATTCATATGGGAATGCTCCAGCAACATGGAAAAATACAACAACCTACTAGTCTTGATACAGAACAACTTCCCTGTATATTTCACATAAGCACAAATTATTCTAAATCATATATAACATTACTGCTGGCAAGTGTCTGTGCACCACATCTGATGCTCACAGCTGAAGTCTCACCCCACAATGCTGAATGGATGCGTGTCCTCCTTCCCTTACCGCTCTGGTTGTGACCTGGTGGTGTCCCACGCAGTCTAAATGTCCTTTGCAGGTTGGAGATCTGGATACAGCCTTAACCACAAGAGCCAGGGTGTGCTCATCCGGCACATCATAGCCCAGGGGTGCTGAAACTACTTGTGCACAAGGCAGAAAGTCACTGCATTGTGGTAGCACAGAAACACCCCGATGCTGTCACATTCTCCAGTACCACAGAGAGTGATGGCAAATGCTCAGAGGTTTTAGGGCGGCTGTGAGGAGAGAAGGTCTGAGATTCTTCCTGCTTCAGATGTAGACCCCTCTTTTCTAGCTGATCTGATGACAGAGGACTGCTAAGACCTGCTTTCGTGACAGATGTGATTAGATTCCTTCTCCCATGTCAGAGCACACCCTCCTGTTCCTCTTCAGACTCTGTTGCCTGACAAACACACCCCATCTTTACATCCTTTGGGTTGCCTAGGACAGGTAGAGAGAAGGCGTGCACATGTGTCCCTTACCTGGGGCAGTTGGGAATGGAAAAGCTTGTTGCTTAGGGGGTGAGGCATGGCAACATCTGATCTCCAGTCAAGTTACAAGAAAGCAGTCTCCACTGATAAATGGCAAAGAAGAGATGACTAACAGACTTCAGGAGGGTCCAGGGCTGGCTGATGCAACCCCCAGGGGTATAAAAGACTGAGCATCCATCTTGAAGACGAACTGGACACATGGTATCCACAAGGGAAGTTCCCAGCGTTGTGAATTTTTCCTTATGTAGTCCTTTGTTGTATTTTGTTAAGGTTTAATAAACCTTTTTAAATTTTTTAACTGAGCAGTTGTTTCACACAAGAGTGAATAACATACAGAAGAAGAGATATTTAAAGGAGATACACTTGCAGGGGTCGGGACTGTTTGGAGCTCCTACATAACATAACCACTCCCCTTAGTTGAAGAGACACTGGAGACATCGGTAGAGAATAAAAGGCCAACTCTCAGCAGGGGGCCAGTCCAAGGTTTATTCGGAGCTCCCCAGGGAGCCCCACACCTCAGTGTGCGCCTTGCTCAGAGTAAAACAAAAGGAATCTCAAGGTTACCTTTAAAGGGGGGGGAGGAAACCGAAGGTAGATACATTTATTGACCAATAAAGACCCTCCAGGGATGCAACTTTAGGGATGGACATTAGGGATAGTGTATAAAATAATACTTAGGGGGCTGACCCCTGGCCTTGGATGACAACTCGACGATCACTCAATGACTTATACTGAAAGTTTTAGATAGAGGGGATGGGATACTAAGTGACTGACAGAGAGCCAGGGCAGGGATTTGGGGATGATCTCAACACAGGAAAATGATTACACAAGTAGAGGAAGGGGATACAAAAAGGGGTACACCATTTGGGAAAATAAGGGGATACAAAACCAAAACTATGACAAAGTATTACAAAGTATAAAAGCACACTACAACATCTCCCTCTTTTAGTTTGAATAAAAAAGGAAGAGGCACCTTAAGTCTAAAAATTCAAAACTCAGCTTGGGCTGATCTCAAGCATTGGCAAACCAAGGCTGTATTGCAAAGGTTTCTGCTTCTTCCTTGGGAGCAGAGGGAACAGTCACCCAATTGATCTCTAAAGAACCGCTTTGAATATCAGTTTGGTCATGGTGCTCTTGATGATCCCAAAGCTGATCAAAACAACAACAACAACAACAACAACAACAACAAAAAAAAAAAAAAAAAAAAAAAAAAAAAAAAAGCAAAACTAAAAGTACTAAAAGTACAGACTTTAGTATGGATTTGACCCAGCCAGAGAGTCCCCATCCTTGGAAAAGTCTGTCCATCCAGTCTGCTGTTTCCTGCTTGATGTCATGGACCATCTATTGCATCTTTCCCATTGTTTTGTGGATGTCCTCAGCCTTGGATGACAGGTTCAGGCAGCAGAGACCCTCAAACTCTGCACACCGATGATTATGTAGTAGGAGAAGAAAATCAATTGCGGTGTAATTATGTAGGGTGGCCTGCCTTGTTGTTTCTTCATCTGACAGGAGGTCAGAAAGCACAGCTGATGTAATGTTGGCCTGTTTAGCCACCCAACATTCTAGCTGCGATAATTCACCTAGAGCCTTGGCTGCAGACACCCATGGCAAAAACACGGTGACTGCAACCCCTTTTGGTTTGGACCAATGTATGATCTCAGAATCACAATTTAGGTCTAAATCTCTTAAGTCTCTCTTTTTGCTGGCCGAATTGTGGGTGTTGGTTTTGGTTCAGCAATCCACGATTTGGGTCTTGTTGGGCGTAAACAGGCTCAGCTTGCCAAGGGTACATGGACCTCCGGTTAGACAAGAGGGGATACCTGCCCACACTCTGTCACCACAAACGAGAAAAAACCCTTTAGGAAGAACATGGGGCTTATTATCAGGGGTAGATGGCATTTCCACCTGGGAAATTTTCTTACACCAATCTTTTGCTGTGTAGTTTTCCTTAAACTGTTTGATTTCCTGATACAAATTTACCTGGTTCCTCGGCACAAACATAAACTGAATACAAGAGAATGCTTTTGCAGAACCAAGGAGCTCGAATTCTTTGGGTTCTTTTTCTGCTACTGTCAGTCTGCGAATTAATTTTGCCCAAGGGGCTAATGGATTATATACTGGAAAAGGGGGAGTTACTGGTGGGGACTCATTAGATAAAGAGGGTTTGTGATTGCTTGTGGTAACTCAGAGGATTTAGAGGGAATCCCCACAAGGCAGGTAGACATCAGGTCAGACACGGAGGAGGCGGACAGGCAAATGTGACCTTGGTTGAGGACTTTGGCAAGAGTGGTCCATACGTTCGCCTGAGGCTGAGAAATGATCCACATTTGACTTGGATGGATGGCTGACAACAGGAGCAGCAGAAGGACAGAGCTCATTCTGATGATACGGGGGCTGAGTTCAGATCGAGGGGCAGGCTCAGGATGGCAGCTTTACACTTTTCGTTAGGATTTTGCTTAGCAATCTCGTTGAGGATTTCCAGCCTTGCTCCTTTCATTCTGAACTTGCAAGTCCACAGCTTTTCTCAACCTTTCCACAAAACTCATGAAAGACTCAAATGGAGATTTTGTTATTTTCAAATAATTATAAATTGGAGCATCAGGATGCAACCGGAAGAAAGCTTTCTCAGCTGCTTTAACACTTTCTTTGAGAGCTTTTCTGGGAATGCTTTCTGCCTGACTTGCTCCATCACCCCATTCGCTTTCTCCACATAAATGGTCTAATGATAGTAACTTTCCAACAACATCAGTGGCAGTGGTCTCATCACCCCATAGAATTCGCAAACTGGCTGTCACTTTTTTTTTTCCATGCCGTCTCCCACAAGATGTACTCCGTTTGAGTTAGCAGGGAGGAAAAAAGCTGTTTAATGTCAGCAGGGGTTAAATGTGACAAAGAAAGGGTAGATTTGAAAAGTCCCCTGAAATATTCACTGTCTCTACCAAATTCTTTCTGAGCCTTGACTAGCTCTTTGGTGGATTGAAAAGAGAACGGGGTCCAAGGCGGTTGAATCCCCCCATTCAGGTCTGATATGTATGTGACTGGAGCTGCAGAGATGACATGGACTGTCTCCCGGCTCTGGCTCCCCGGCTCTGCTCCCTCTCCGTCCCTGCCCTGGGAGCTGGAGGACGGGCGGTGGGAAGGACAAAGGGAGGGGACAGCTGATGGGCCAGCCCCTGAGGGGGTGGCAGGGGGTGGTGACAGAGAAAGGGGGAGAGTGCTGGGAGGGGAGGTTTCAGGGGAGGGGTTTCTGACCGGAAAGGGTTAGAGGAGAGGAAGGGATTGTGGGGAGAAGAATGAGGAAAACCAGGAAACACAGTGTAGTCTCCACCATCATAAACTTGTGGGGGAGCCTCCAGAGGTGACACAGGAGGCTCAAAAGGAACTGAAGGTTTTTGGGACGGGGTATTGCAAACCGGGGAAGTGCGGGAGAGGGTAAAATCCCGGGGAGATTGGCCAGAACCCTCCGGGTTGGGGGCTGGGAATTTCTGAGGGAAGCTGGAAAGTGCAGTTTTCCTCAGAGTGCCCTGTCTGGGGGCTGAGGGGGAGGAAGGAGGGGTAGCAGAGAGAGAAAACAGCTTGTTGGCAAGGGGGGGGGGGGGGGTGTAAATCGGGTTTTTGGGAAGCAGAGACATTGAAATTGCTTTCTGATGGCTGTTCCTGCATTTCTGATTTGGATTTTACAACATTTCTATTTGCATAGCTAGAAAAGCAAATTTTTGCAAGGATTTATCACCTGACTTCCCTGCTTTCAGTAACTCAGTGCCAATTTTGTCCCAAAATGCTAAAACAGGGATATTTTCAGCTGATACATAAGGCAGGTGAAGACACAGCCATCTAACAAATTGTTTCACCTCTCTTTTTGAAAATCCAATTCCTTCACCCTTAAGTAATTCTAACAAATTATAATAAAGACCTTTATGAGACACAGAAAAACAGACACCCATTGTGGCTGTGATGTAAAGTTTTATATCTCAAAAACTTTCACCAGCCCAGGCGGGGAAGAAAAGAAACAAATGCCTGCAGCTGGTAGCCTGCCAAAACTAGAGAAAAAAATACTTCCTCTCTGCAGCGAGGTATAAAAAATACAAGAAAAAGGCAAATTTACCAATCCAGCTGTAGAACAGGAAAGAGGGGGGTCCTGGGACAGCGCCCTTGACCTGGGATCGATTCCTGGGGTGCCAGGAGTTCCCGATCTTGTCCCCAAGAGTTCCACTCACTAAAACTGAGTGTGCCCTCACTGAGGTAGCTTGCCAGCCAGGGGCATTGCTGAACAGTCTGAATGTCCGAGCCTCGTCTGTGGGATCTGGAGATGGTCTCAGAGCACCACGTTGGTCCGCCAAGCTGTCTCCGTCTCTCTCTGGGTGGCTCCCAGTGAGCCCCAGCCAGCCCCGGCTCGGCAGACAACGGGGGGGCAGCCCCGAAGTGACCGACAGTGAGGGGACACTCTCTGGTGCCCCGAGGGTACTGATGGCAGCCAGGCTAGTCACCTTTGCATCAGAGGAGACACTGGAGACATCGGTAGAGGATAAAAGGCCAACTCTCAACTGTCCAAGGTTTATTCGGAGCTCCCCAGGGAGCCCCACACCTCAGTGGGTGCCTTGCTTAGAGTAAAACAAAAGGAATCTCAAAGTTACATTTAAGGGGAGGAAACTGAAGGTAGATACATTTGTTGACCAATAAAGACCCTCCAGGAATGCAACTTTAGGGATGGACATTAGGGATAGTGTATAAAATAATACTTAGGGGGCTGACCCCTGGCCTTGGACTAATCACTCGACGACTTGGACCGAAAGTTTTAGATAGAGAGGATGGGATGCTGAGTGACTGACAGAGAGCCAGGGTGGGGATTTGGGGATGATCTCAACACAGGAGAATGATTACACAGGTAGAGGAAGGGAGTACAAAAAGGGGTACACCATTTGGGAAAATAAGGGGGTACAAAACCAAAACTATGACAAAGTATTACAAAGTATAAAAGCACACTACAGCAGTTGGGTACTGGAACAACAAGTGAGGGTGATGGGAACTTTTTGTATCAGCTAGGAGGGAAAAGAGTACACCAGAGTTGTGGGGTACACTCCATGTATATCCACTTTGACGGTGGACTCAAATGATAAAAGCAGGATCTGGCAACGAGAACTTCCTGCCGAGTATTGGAGTCAGAAGAAAGAAACTACCTGTGAACGGAGTGACAGAACTGAACTTTGCTGGAATAAAGGCTCTGGAGTTAGCCCTTACCAATTCCTGGTAGAGTTAAGAGAGTATTGCAATGACCCAGGGAATACAAAAATAAAATGGAAAGCCGCTGGTGGTATATATTGGATATGTGGGAGAAAAGCACACAGTGAATTACCCCAAAAATGGAAGCGATCGTGCACTTTAGGAATTATTAGGCCAGTGTTCTTTACCCTACCCAGATCAGAGAGCAGCTCATTGGGGGCACCCTTATTCGAGATCCTTAATAGAAATAAAAGAGAATTAAGAAAAAAATTCCCTATCATGGCTGGGAATCAGAAATTGGGAGAGGAAGAATGGCCTGCAGAAAGAATCATAGAATATTATGGACTGGAATATCTCTTGGCAGAAGAGGGGGGTGTCTGTGGAAAATTCAATGAATCAGAATGTTGTATTGAAATTGAAGACTATGGGGTGACCATCAGGGGCCTTGCAGCTGAAATTAAATGAGTAGCACACGTACCAGTGCAAAAATGGAATTCTATCCTCCAAGCATCTTGGTGGGATAATTTGTTCAATGGGTCATGGTGGAAGAAATTGGTGTTTGTCATATCGTGCTCAGTGGCTGGGATCCTACTTTTACCTTGTCTAATTCCCTGCTTTATTAGGTTAATTCATTTGGAAGTACAAGGCACGCAGATTGTGGATCCAGAGGCAGCTTTGGGTAAAATTAATCAAGTATCTAAAATAATGAAGCTGGAAGAGAGAGAATCAAGTAGCTTGGCAGCTGAGGCTTTAGCAAAATTTGAAAAGCAAGAAATAATGAGACAATCTACAGTGTATACCATGAGATACCTCAAGAAGATTGGGACTGAGATTTAGAATTGGAGTAAAAATTAAATTACCAAAAGGTTAAATGTTAGAGATTTTTTTTTTCCTAAT